>NC_042615.1:541145767-541745767 GCF_901001135.1 Rhinatrema bivittatum | reverse complement strand
CCCATTCTTGGGATACATCGTCTCCAGCAAGGGATTTAGCATGGACCCCCAGAAATTGAGGGCTATTCGAGAATGGCCCCAACCATCTGGCTTAAAATCACTTCAGCGATTCTTGGGTTTCACTAATTATTACCGTTCATTCATTTTCAACTACGCTTCCATTGTCGCACCCCTAACAGCCTTAACCCGGAAAGGCGCTGACTCCAAGCACTGGCCCCCCGGAGCTGTAGCCGCCTTCCTCCGTCTAAAAGAGGCGTTCCTTCGCTAACCGTGCCTTCATCATCCTGACCCTCAACATCTGTTCATTATTGAGGTGGATGCATCCTCTGAAGGTGTAGGAGCCGTTCTTAGTTAGAACTCAGCCCATCACACGTTATACCCTTGCTCCTTCCTCTCTCGCCAATTCTCCCCCGCAGAACGAAATTACGCCATTGGTGATAAGGAGCTCCTGGCCATCAAAATGGCCTTCAAGGAATGGCACCCTTGGTTGGAGGGAGCCCAACATCAGATCACTGTCTATACGGACCATAAAAATCTAGAATATCTGCATCGGGCACAACGCCTCAATCCCCGACAGGCTCGATGGGCACTATTCTTTAATAGATTCAATTTCGTCCTGCGCTATCAGCCGGCCACCAAGAACCTTAAGGCCGACACACTGTCTCAAGTCTTCGAGACCATGGATACTCCTGACTCCTCCCAATTCATAATCGAACCATCGCGAGTACTACTATCTGCTACTACAACAATTCCTCCTGGAAAGACCTTCATGCCACCTCCTCTGCGGAAGCAGGTTCTAGCGTGGGCCCATGACTCCCGCTGTTCGGGTCATCCAGGACAACATCGGACCTTGCACACCCTTCGCCAATACTATTGGTGGCCCAAGGTCAATAAGGATGTTCGATTATAAGTGGAATCATGTCACATGTGTGCCCGTCACAAGAGAGTTCCAGGGTCATCACCAGGCTTGCTCCAGCCCTTGCCGGTGCCTACCAAACCCTGGACTCACATCTCGACGGATTTCGTGGTCGACCTACCCTTGTCCTGTGGCAACACCGTCATCTGGATAGTTGTCGACCGATTCAGCAAAATGGCACATTTTGTACCACTCCTAGGGTTGCCTTCTGCACCCCAGCTAGCCCAGTTATTCGTCCAGCATATTTTCAAACTTCATGGATTACCCAAAAGCATCCTGTCTGACCGAGGACCCCAATTTACTGCGAGGTTCTGGAGGGCACTCTGCAGAAATTCGATGTCACCTTGGATTATACATCTGCATACCACCTGCAAACCAACGGTCTGGTGGAGAGAACTAATCAAACGCTCAAGCAGTTCCTTCGCATCTATGTTAATAATAAACAAGTCGACTGGGCAAACCTGCTCCCGTGGGCTGAATTTGCTCTCATCTTGCATCCTTCCACTGCCACTGGTTCAACCCCATTCCAGTTGATCTATGGGAAGCAACCTCGACCACCACTGCCTGTTCCCATTACTGTGACGTCTCCGGTGGCCCAACTCTCCGTGGATGAACTACATCAACTCTGGATCTCCACCCGACACACCCTGCGCAAGGCCAATCAAATGGCGAAGAAATATTCTGACTGCCGACGAAGACCTTGTCCTCCTCTGTGACCCGGTCAGAAGGTATGGCTGAGTACACGATTTATCTGGCTAAAATTACCTTTGGCGCGACTTGCCCCTCGGTTCATTGGTCCATTTCCCATCCTCCATCATATTGGGGTGGTGTCCTATCAGCTTCAGCTACCTCCATCGCTCAAAATCCATAACACCTTCCATGCCTCCCTTTTGAAGCCCTTGGTGCTGTCCTGGCCTTCTAGCACATCTCCGACACCCCAACTCGGCACTTCAGAAGTTGACACCACCTACCAAGTCCGAGAGGTGTTGGACATTTGGAAACATAGGAAGAGATGGGAATATTTGCTAGCCTGGGAGGGGTTTGGTCCCGAAGAAAATACATGGGAACCCCTTGCCAATATTTTGGACCAGAACCTACTTGCCCAGTTCCATCTTGACCATCCGTCCAAACCCAAGCCTTCTGGGAGGCGCCCTAAAGGGGGAGTATTGTTGTGCTTTCCGGCCGCGGGCGGCCGCAACCGAAGCCCCTACCTAGATTTGCGGTGTCAGGGCCACCGCGGCTGCGTCAGGGAAGCCCATTGGAGTCCCCGCTCCTCGGCACGGGTCCCTGCGGAGATTGCCAGCAAGGGAGGCACCCCAGGCCTCCCCTCGCGACGTCAGGTCGCTCTGCAGACGTCCCTGGGAACAATATGGCTGCCCTGCTCTTAGGCACGAGGCCACGCCTCCTCAGAAGATTTAATGGGGCCTCGTTCCCTAAATTGCCTTCACCTGCTCCTAATGGGCTAGGCGCAGGGAAGTATATAAGGAGACTTCCTCCAGTCACTCCTTGACTTGGCAATGAGTCTGCTCGCTTCGGTGAGTCTCCTGGAGCCTTGGGTCCCTGGTTCCTGCTTCTACTTGAATGATTCTTTGGTGTGTGACTTCAGACTGGCAAGCGGTGATTCTTCGGCGTGTGACTTTGGACTGGCTAGCGGTGATTCTTTGGTGTGTGACTTCGGACTGGTAAGTGACGACTCTCTGGTACTCGACCTCGGACTACTTTGACGGATCGTCCACCTTCAAGGGCCCACCTAAGTCCCAGCGGCCCGGGTCCCTACAGGCACCTCCCGGGGGGACCACGGGCTTCCAGTGGTGAAGATCCAGCTGGCCCTTGCACCGACTCTACACCTCTTCGACCTCTCAAAGGTCCACCTAAGTCCCAGTGGCCCGGGTCCCTACAGGCTCCTCCTGGGGGGACCCCGGGCTTCCAGTGGCGAAGAACTGGCCAGCTCCAACTTCGACTCCTCCTCGCCACCCAACGGGGGAACCCGAGGAGCCATCTCCTCAGGTAGTACCAACTCCCCCTCGGTCCAAGGGTTCACATCTCTCCAGGTCATAACATCCTGTAGTTAGCAGTAATACAACGGAAATCTCTCTTGCACTGGCAAGGATAAGTTCCTGCAGACTTCTCTTACTTAGCAGTATTTCAGTATCAGCAGTCTTACTTCTGTAAGAACTCCACATAGAATTCAGACAATGAGGAAATTTCAGCAGACAAGGAGTGTGGTACTAATTCCCGACTACCACAAGATCTCCTTCTGTCTATTCCCTCTCTAGATCCTCCTTGGATACCAAGAAAATCTCTCAAATTCATATAGTCTAGGATCCCCACCCTCTCAGGACAAGAGATATGGGGAAAGAATCTGAGCCAAAGTAGGCTTATGAGTTATGTGAAACACTACCTTTTTTTGAAGACACCTCCCATTGCGTAGCGTCAGGGAACATACATTCACTGTAACCTCATTCATTTAGAATATATGCATATAATAAGGGACACTTTGGTAACAATGTTAATGTCTATTTTCCCTTTTAATTGGCTCATTATCTTTCCTATCCTGGTCTTAAGCTGGACTGGATTTTATGCATCGGCTTATTAAGCCTGTAAATAGGATGGCAATATTATTTGGGGGGGGGAAGGTTGGCAATTTTTCTTGTCTCCCCCCACCTCTCCACACGTGCACTTTGGATGCTATCTCACTTGCTCTGCTACCACTGTCCCCTCTCCCCAGACGGTGGTTCCATCAACAATCCTCAAATGCAGTGAATGTGAGGGCTAATCCTGAGCGCATAAGTCCTGTCCTATTTGGGCTTTCTACAAGGGTTGGGACCTGTGAGCACAGGCTTAGTTATGCTCACTGCTGAAGTCTAGAGGTGCCAAACATATCTTGGAGGTTTTCTGTTGGGGAGGAGGGCAGCATAGCGCTGGCACTAAATCGGTGCCTAGGGGTGGCAACTGATCAAATCTGTCCTTGAGATCAAAACTTAAGTATTTTTATTTTACAGGGTATTGAAATGTAGAGGGCAAGTTTCAAAATATTTTACCCAGGTAAAATTGAGAAGCTAAAAATCTCCCTCTCTGTCTGTGGTTAAAAGTACCCATGATGTTATTTTACCTGTGTAGCAAAGGAGTGGAGCCAGCAATGGACAGGCAGAGGTTTTATTTTGGAATCCCCAAGTATACTTTATGGTGTAGACTCTAAAGCAGGTGCAAAATCTGCAAGTACTGAAGTACTTGCAGCACTAGCCATACCTGAATTTTCAAAGTGAAAGTCAGCGGGAAGTTTCACTTTGTAAATTTATTTGCAGGATTGTGTAAATTTTAAAAATTGTTCCCAAACATTTTATCTTATAGCATTTCCCCTCAAAAACAAAAAGATTGTGCTAACAATTGTGTTGAAATGTTTATCTTGACAGAGACATTTATTACACTAATGTACAGTTGTTTGGTAGCCAGTATATTGTGGACAATATAATCAATGATGTTTCCTGTCTGCTAAAGATATCTAGGAGAAGTCTGCACATAGTAAGTGGAAGCTTTTAAAGTTTTTTTTTATAATAACTTATCTGGATAACAACACTATTAAAATAATTGTAGTGT
This sequence comes from Rhinatrema bivittatum, assembly GCF_901001135.1. Taxonomy (NCBI): domain Eukaryota; kingdom Metazoa; phylum Chordata; class Amphibia; order Gymnophiona; family Rhinatrematidae; genus Rhinatrema; species Rhinatrema bivittatum. Next base: position 541,741,254 of record NC_042615.1, on the reverse strand, counting down.
TCTATTAAAAAAAAAGTCACGATTATTTGCTTTTAGCTGATATACATTCCAATTTCAACGGGAGGGTATGTGGAGTGGAGGAGTAGCCTAGCCTAGTAGAGCAGTGGACTATGAACCAGGAGACCAGGGTTTGGGTCCCACTGTTGCTCCTTGTGACCTTGGGCAAGTCACTTTACCCTCCATTGCCTCAGGTACAAACTTAGGCTTGGATTTATCAAAATGTGATATGAAAAGGGGTGTGTTTTATGGTAATAGGCAGTTTATCACAAAGTGTACTATCTTTGCGCTTTGCATAGGTATTGGTGCAAACTGTGATAACTTTTTTGCACTTTGTGATAAGTGCCAGAATTGTATTTCCTACATACAATCACTGGGGGGGACAATTTGTAAGCTGCTGGAGAGCCAGCCTAGCTATATGAGAGAGAGAGAGAGAGAGAGAACCTAGCCATAATGCCCTCCTAGTAGGTAAGTATTTATACCTCTATATGAGGCCCACCTAGTCACTCGAGGTGAGGTTTAGGTATTAGTGTAGGGGTTGGGGCCACTTTAACATTCAAAGTGAGAGGTACAAACAGAACAGTGCTCTCTTGTGAAGATTTGATGACCTTCAGAGTGAGGAAAGTCACACAAAGATGAGATTTGTGTAGTGTTCTCTCAACCTAGCTTGATGTTACCCAGGTAGAGAGTCCATCAACCTAGCTTGATGTTACCCAGGTAGAGAGTCCATCAAGCTAGGTTGAGAGAACATTGCACAAATCTCATCTTTGTGTGAGTTTCCTCACTCCGAAGGTCATCAAATCTTCACAAGAGAGCACTGTTCTGTTCGTACGTCTCACTTTGAATGTCAAAGTGGCCCCTAACCCCTACACAAATACCTAAACCTCACCTCGAGTGACTAGGTGGGCCTCTCTCTCTCTCTCATCTGCAGGGGAGAATTGGTGAGAGAGGAAGGAGCAAGGGTGTAACGTGTGATGGGCTGAGTTCTGACTAAGAATAGCTCCTACACCTTCGGAGGATGCATCCACCTCAATAATGAACGGACGTTGAGGGTCAGGATGATGAAGGCACGGTTGGTGAAGGAATGCCTCTTTAAGACGGAGGAAGGCGGCTATAGCTCTGGGGGCCAGTGCTTGGAGACAGCGCCTTTCCGGGTTAAGGCTGTTAGGGGTACGACAATGGAAGCATAATTGGAAATGAATGAACGGTAATAATTAGCGTAACCCAAGAATCGCTGAAGTGGTTTTAAGCCAGATGGTTGGGGCCATTCTCGAATAGCCCTCAATTTCTGGGGGTCCGCATAACCCCCAACCTACCCTCTCTAACTCACTTTTAAGGATATCACAAAAATCTGAATCTTCTTCACAAAGAAGTGCAAGCACTTCTGAACCAGAATGCCATCAAATCGCTGCCTCAAGGGTTTTACTCCCAATACTTCCTCATCCCTAAGAAAAGAGGGGGCCTCCAACCTATTTTAGATCTTCGAGCTCTGAACAAGTTTATCCAGAAAGAGAAATTCAAAATGATGTCTCTCAAAACCATTCTACCATTTCTGCAACCCAGCGATTGGATGTACTCTTTGGATCCCAAAGATGCCTATGCCCATATTCCAATGCATCAGGCCTCATAGTGGTACCTTTGCTTTCAAGTGAACAGGACACACTATCAATTTGGCCTATCCTCAGCTCCCAGAGCATTCACAAAATGCCTAGTGGTAGCTGTGGCCGTCTTCACAGAAAGAACCTCAAGATTTTTCCCTATCAGGATGACTGGTTTCTTCAAAACCGAAAATGCTTCTTTCATACCTTCAGTAAAACAAAATCTGCTTGGACAAATTGGGATTCATAATAAATTTCAAGAAGTCACAACAGGTTCCCACCCAGGTCTTCCAGTTCATAGGAGCGTTAATAAACACCAAGCTCTGCAGAGCCTTCCTTCCAATGGATCAACTCCAGACCTTTTGTGAACTGGCTTCCACATTAAGGAGCCAATCAACAGCTTCAGTTCATCAAATTCTCACAATGTTGGGTCATATGGTGGTTGCTTTATACGTCGTACCACACACCTGTCTTCATATGCATCTGCTACAATAGGGACTGAAAGCTCAATGGTCTCAACACAACCAACCAATGTCTCGCCAAAATCTCATAACTCGCTGTATGACATTGCATCTAAATTGGTGGACTCTCCCCCCAAGTTTTATGGATGGGAGCACTTTTTTGACCAATGGAATACGAAATCACCATTACAAGAGATGGCTGGGGTGCACATGTTCTACACCTAAAACCTCAGGGAGTTTGGTCATGACAAGAAAAGAATTTGCAAATAAACCTGCTAGAGCTGAGAGCGATAATGAATGCAATCCACACCTTCCTTCATATTCTCACAGGGAAGACAGTGATGGTTTACACAGACAACCAAGTAGCCATGTTTTATATAAACAAAGAAGGAAGGTCCAGTTCACGGATACTTTGCAAAGAGGCAGTGCTAATACTGGAATGGATATTAAACCACTCCATTCAGTTGCAAGCAACATATCTTCTGAGAATATGGAAGACAGAGGCCAACAGGCTCAGCAGGATATTCCACCCTCACGAGTGGTCATTGAATCAAGAAGTAGCAGATGGACTATTCAGAAAATAAGAAACACCCTACATCGACCTCTTTGCAATGGAAGCCAATGCAAAGCTCCCATGGTTTTGCTCCATCTACCCCAGCACTCACAGGATTGCCCAGGAAGCATTTCTACTTCCTTGGACAGAGAATCTATTGTACGCATATCCATCGATACCCATGTTGGATTGGGTGATCCAGAAGTGCATAGCAGACTAATCAGATCTTATTCTCATTGCACCAGCATGTCCCAGACAACCATGGTATGCCTACCTCATACACTTGACAATTCAGGCACTGATACACTTGGGAAATTGACAAGGCCTTATATCATAAGAGGAGGGCATGCTACTTCACCCTCTATATTCTTCTCTGCATCTGATGGCTTGGAGATTGAAAGGAAGGCCTTAAGTCATCTAGCTCTACCATCAGACATTGAACATATCCTTATCTCTGCTAGGAAACCGTCAACACGAAAGAATTATGTGGGAAAATGGAAAAGATACTCTAATTGATGCTCTACTTTAGCAAAGAACTGCTTCATAGCTCTCTGCAACAAATTCTTCAATATCTCCATCTCTTGTACTCTTCTGGTCTTGCGCCTGAGCACTACTGCAGCATATCACCTTTCCTTGCATGGAAAATCCATTTCTACTCATCCATTGGTATCTCAATTCATGAGGGGAGCTATAAGACTACATTCCCCGATCACCAAATCGACGGTTCCCTGGGACATTAACATAGTGCTAGAAAGATTCATGCACCTGCCAATTGAACCTCTACATTCTGTTTCAATGAAATTCCTGATGTAGAAAGTCTTATTTCTAGTGGCCATCACATCAGCAAAAAGAATTAGCGAGCTACATGCTTTAGTTCTCTACTCTCCAAACTTGCAATTCTCTCATGATATAGTTCCCTTCAAACCAACCTGGCTTTTCTCCCTAAAGTGGTCTCAGCGTTTCATCTGAACCAAACAATCACTTTACCAATTTTTTTCCTAAAGCCACATGCTTTGGAAACAGAAAAAAACCCTTCACACCTTGCACTGTAAAAGAGCTGTGGCTTACTATACTCAGACGGGCGGATTTTAAATGCCCTGCCCGCGTAAATCCGGCCGGATGTACGCGAGCAGGGCCCTCGTGCGCCGGCACGCCTATTTTGCATAGGCCTCCGGCGCGCGCAGAGCCCCGGGACGCGCGCAACTCCCGGGGCTTTTTAAAAGGGGCGTGTCGGGGGCGTCGCCAAATGACGCAGCGTTTCGGGGGCGTGACGCGGCGTTTGGGGGGCGGGCCCGGGGGCGTGGCGCAGGCCCGGGGGCATTCCGGGGGCGTGGCCGTGCCCTCCGGAACAGCCCCCGGGTCAGGTCTTGGTGCGCCAGCAGCCCGCTGGCACGCGCGGATTTACATCTGCCTCCGGTAGGCGTAAATCCATGGATAAAGGTAGGGGGGGGTTTAGATAGGGCCGGGAGGGTGGGTTAGGTAGGGGAAGGGAGGGGAAGGTGAGGGGAGGGCGAAAGAAAGTTCCCTCCGAGGCCGCTCCGATTTCGGAGCGGCCTCGGAGGGAATGGAGGCAGGCTGCGCGGCTCGGCGCACGCAGGCTGCCCAAAATCGGCAGCCTTGCGTGCGCTGATCCCGGATTTTATAAGATACGTGCGGCTACGCGTGTATCTTATAAAATCCAGCGTACTTTTGTTTGCGTCTGGTGCGCGAACAAAAGTACGCGATCGCGCTATTTTTTAAAATCTACCCCAGAGAACTCAGTCCTGTAATTCATAATTGTTTCTCTCCTTCAACCTGAATGCGCCAGGTTTGCCAGTCTCTAAGTGGATATTGGCAAATTGGTTATTCCAGTATATTAAATTCTGTTACTCGTCCCATAAGGATAGACTTCCAGATGGAGTAAAGGCTCATCAAATCCGAGCTATGGCAATCTCCATAGCTTACCTAAAAGATGTACCGATTTTTGATATCTGCAGGGCAGCCACCTGGTCCTCCCTGCACACCTTCACATCGCACTACTTTCTTAGACAGCAGACCCAGACAGATGCAGCAATGGGAGAAGTGATATTAAGCTTCGCTACTCAAAAAGAAGCTGTCCACAATTAAGATTAATTCTCTCAGACAAGCCTCTTCCTCTTCATAGAACACTATAAGAAGTGGAATTTCAGTAAGCTCTAGAATTCATAGTTGGGGACTCCCAGAGAGCATGGCTAATTCAGCCTGCTTATCTATGAGTAAAAAGCAAGTTTGCTTACTGTAAATGGTGTTTTCGGTAGATAGGAGGAAATAGCCCCACCCTCCTCCCTGGACAACTTTCACCTTCATTCTGACTTTGTCTTTCTCCATTCCCTGCACATTTATGCTTTATGTTAATCGACGAGATGAGGAGATTCACGTGGGAATGGCTGCACAGGCGTACAGAGCACAGCTTTGTATATGTGGGGAAAGTTATGCGTCGGGCCACCTGGAGAATGTCCCAGAGAGCATGGCTAATTCATCCTTCTATCTGCAGAATACACCGTTTACGGTAAGCAAACTTGCTTGTTCCTCAATATTGTGATTAATAGTTCTCCTAAATTATTCAGTTATACATAAAGAATTGCATTGTATATCTTTCTATAGGCCTCTCCATCGTTTATTAGCAGGTAAAGGCATCTTTTAATGCTAGGTTTGCCTCTTTCATTTTATTTATTTATTGTGTTTATATTCCACTTTTCACAGTGCTTCAAAGTGGATTATATTCAGGTACTGTAAGTATTTCCCTTTCCCCAGAGGGCTTACAATCAAACAGGTCTATCCTGTAAAGTGCGTCCGCGGTTTCCCTGTCCCTAACCGGCTCTCTACTCACTTTCCGGCCGTGTCAGCCCTTCCTGCGATCCCGAATCCCCTTTAACCTATTCCTACCGCGTCCTAAATTCCCCGGGCAACCCCTTCCGCACGCGGGATGCATATTGCATGCAAACGAGCGAATTAGCTATTCCCTAGCATCCCGTAACCTGCGCCCCGACTATCGCTAGTTTTCCCTGCCGTTTGTCGCGCGTTTAACCTGCTAACTTACCGCCTACCCTGACCCCTGCGGTAGAGGCAGGGGTAAGGGTAGATGGCAAGCTTTCCCCCAGCCCCCGCTCACCTGCCCCGGCCGCGATCATGGGTGTCGGTCTCTGGGGCAGCCCCAGTCCTCTCCCCTCCTCCCGAAGCGCAAAAAAAAGCGAAAAAAACTTAAAAGCAAAAAGTAAGTCGCTTCGCCGCCTCACTCTTCCCTCCTCCCGGAGCAGGGCGCGAAAAGCAGCCTGCTCCGGGAGGAGAGATGACAGCAGCGAAGCAACTTACTTTTGCATCCGATCGGACCCAACAGCGGCGAAGCCAAGAAAAAAGCGAAAAAACCAAAAGGTGACCCGACTTACTTTTGCAGCCGTCCGGCCATCTGTAGAAGATATCGTTGCTCCCCGGGAAGATGGCTGCCAGCACGGGGGAAAGCGGCCCCTGTGCATTCAATTGGCTGCTCAAGACGTGACGTCAAACGTCGTGATGTCACGTCTTGAGCAGCCAATTGAATACACAGGGGCCGCTTTCCCCCGTGCTGGCAGCCATCTTCCCGGGGAGGTAGGGGAGCAACGATATCTTCTACAGATGGCCGGACGGCTGCAAAAGTAGGTCGGGTCCGGGTCGGGTCAGGTCAGGGTTACCTTTTGGTTTTTTCGCTTTTTTCGCTTTTTTTTTGGCTTCGCCGCTGTCGGGTCCGATCGGATGCAAAAGTAAATTGCTTCGCCGCTGTCATCTCTCTCCCCTCCTCCCGGAGCAAGGCTGCTTTTCGCGCCCTGCTTCGGGAGGAGGGGAGAGAGATGACAGCGGCGAAGCAACTTACTTTTGCATCCGATCGGACCCGACTTCCTGGTATCTGTCATTTCAAATGACATTTGAAATGACAGATACCAGCGTGGCGTGAAGCCTTAGGCCCGCGCACCCAGGATACTGTATAGGCGCTCTATCCAGTAAAATGGGTTGCGCGGGCCTAAGGCTTCACGGACGCGGTTTACATTTAAATAAAATTAGTGTTCAGGATCGAGCGGTAGGTGAGCTGCACTGTGCGTGTGGCAACCACGGGTGCCGCAGGCACTAACGCAGCTCTTCCTACCGCTCGGTACTGGATAGACCTGTAAATTTGTACCTCAGGCAATGGAGGGTAAAGTGACTTGCCCAAGGTCACAAGGAGCGACAGCAGGACTTGAACTCTGGTCTCCTGGTTTGTAGCCCACTGCTTTAACCACTAGGCTACTCCTCCACTCTGTTTGTTTAAAAAGTTGTAAGTACAAAACAAACAATATACAGTGTGCAGTGATCCTTAACACCCACCACATACAGTACAATACACTTGAAACATTTTTAACATTGAATGTCCAAAGTGTCTTTTATGCAAACATTCAGGTAGGTAATTATTTATCTAAAAAAATGTGTCACAAGACAACAATTTTGTATTTCAGTTCTCACGTTCCCCAACACAGACTGTGTTTCATTTAGCTGCGTCGGGAGGGATCTCAATCTATAATATGGTACAAATACATACAGATATTAGGACAAAAAGGCAAAATCGAACACAACTGATCAAAATAGATGACAGATAGACATAAATGTTACACTTACCAAAACTCAGACACTTGTCATTTACACATTGAATGGCTGTTATGAACCCTCCTGTAGCTTGGCTACGGAAGGCTCCTTACCTCTTCCTGGAGGCCGCTCCAAGCCAGGGTCTCGCCTGCGAACTGTCCAGGATTTGCTTCAGGGCCTGGGAGGCCTTGATGTCCTTGGGGTCTGTCTGAGGCTGCTTGTGTTTGCATGAACTTCCTGGTTTGAGCCACGCCCTTCCCTAGGGGCCGGCCCGCAGCACTTCTCCGTAGTTATAGGGCCAGCTAGGTGTGGGCCTGCCAAACTCCTCCCAGGGAGTCGCTGGTCTGCAGCCCTATAAAAGGACTTCAACTTCAGTCTGTCTTTGCCTTGCATCGATGTGACTTCCCTCTGGAGGCTTCTGCCTGCCAGAGCCTTGTAAGGTCTTCTATTCTTCGTGGAGATCCTCGTCTCGTCTGCTTCGTACCACATATCCATGTCTTGATGTTTCGCCTGAGGTCCCGGTCCATGTCCTGATGTCTCACTATGTTCCTCCGCCTCCTGATGTGTCTTCATTCCAGGATGTTCTTCCCTGTGTCTTCGTCTGGTGCTCTCGAGCCTTCTGTTCCTGTAAGCCGGTGCTCTCGGATGGTGTATGCCCGAGAATGAGGTGGCTTGCAGGTGGGAAGTGTCCCTGTGCTCCTGAGCCTCCGTTCCTGCCAGCCTTGGGGGAAGCTTCGGATGACACCGGCTTCGTCATTGGAGTTCCTCCTCGCCTGGGTCTTCCCTGCGCTGTCCTGTTCTCCTCGTGGTCCGTGACCAGCCTGCAAGGGCTGTGTAGGGCGCGCAGTGGGACAGGGTGGTCCGCGACTCAGTCCCGCGGGTGGCCTGAGTAGGGCGCCCTGAGAGACAGTGCCAATGTCCATGCCTTATGTGTGCTTGTTTGGATGCCAAGTTCCTCATCCGTGATGCCGATGCATCAACCCCGCTGTTGTCAAGTTCCTCGTCCGTGATGCTGATGCATCAACCCCGCTGTTGTCAAGTTCCTCGTCCGTGATGCCGATGCATCAACCCCGCTGTTGTCAGGTTCCTCGTCCGTGATGCCGATGCTTCAACCCCGCTGTTGTCAAGTTCCTCGTCCGTGATGCCGATGCATCAACCCAGCTGTTGTCAAGTGTCTTGTCTGCGATGCCGCCGCATCGACCATAGTCCTGTCTACGTGTCAAGGCCTCCGTCTGCCCTCAACCTCAGGCCAGGCCTGCTGCTCCATGCTGTTCGCAGCAGGTCCAAAAGGGCTCAGAATTGTCGGAGGACCATTCAACTTCCAACATCCTTGGATGTTGGCCTTGGGAACTTGCAAGCCTGGCAGAGGGTCAGCCACCGTCAACCCTATGCTCGGCCCTCAAGGTCTGGGTCCGGGCTGAGGCCCAAGGGCACACTAAACACCCCCTACATAACAATGGCACTTCTAACAGATGTTCCGGTACAATGTATCTAAATAGGTCATTAGCAGCAAAAGCACACAAAGGACTTAATCACAGGATGACATGCTGTCAATCAAAAATGAAAGGGAGATAACTTAGATGGATCCGTCACTATTTGGAATACAAATTATAGTAAAGAACATCATAACTCAACGTATGGCATAGATTAAATTTTCACCCACATTGAAATTACAAGCTGAAAATGGGAGACAAAAGCAAAAAAATAGCATTGAAACGAACCAGTGTAGTTGGCAATTCATATGAATATGTGCTTTTTTTTTTTTTTACATGCAGACCATTCAATATTATTATTGGAGGTTACAGTATTCAAGATATGTATCCACTTTTGCTCGTGTTGTACTAAAAGACTTGAAAAATCACCCCCCAAGTAGAGGGAGAATATATTTCAAGTACACAAAAGCAAAGTTGTGAGAGAGAATGCTGTTTTATCTGCCAGTGTTGTACTAAGAGGGCATTCTCACAAATGAGCCGAATAAAAGAGCAGTGGTCATATATCTGTCCAGATGCAGCACGATGTTTGGCCAGTGTAACCAAGATGGCAGGGGCATAGGATGGCATATATTACTCCCTTAGATGAGCAGTCAGAAGAAAAATGGAGGGGAAAATTATTTTGGGAATTGGGATTAATAAAAGTGAAGAGGGTCAGTGAATAATCGCAGGCTTTACAGTGACTGCAAGGTTTAAGGCCAATAGGCAGCACTGGAGAAGACCCCACTGGATGAAACTCAGATGAGACTAAGAGATCGCATAAGTTGTGGCCGCAACAAAACGTAAAACAGAGGTGTTTGTGAAAAGAAAGGAGAGGTGCCAAGCTGGACTAATGACAGCGAAAAATTGAGCATATATGTTAAGATATAGATGAATATGATAAGAAAACAAGTGAAACATCATCAATGTCCTGGGGCGATTTAAAAATTAATAAATCATGTTTAATATATAGCATGTGCTTAAATGCCTGCTTGATGACTTTATTAGGATAACCACGATGCAAAAAGTTGTTATACATAACATGGGCTTGAGTTAAAAAATCATCACATGTGGAGCATAACCAACATAGCTGAAAAAATTGTCCAACAGAGATATTGTCCCGGAGTGAATGAGGGTGACAGCTAGCATATGAAAGCAGGGTATTCTTGTCAGTAGGTTTTCTGAAGATGATTGTGCAGAAGAATGTGTCAGTTTTATGAATAGCGATATCCAGAAAATAAATATGAGAGGGATATGCTACAGAGGAAAAATTAAGATGGTCATTACACAAATTTAGCCAGTCCTGAAACATTAGAACTTGAATGATAGTGCCCTTTCAGACCAAAAATACATTATCTATATAGTATAATCAATAGACATAAAGGCCAAAAATCAAGCTGGTACAAAAAAGAGGCTTCAAAATTAGAAACGTAAAGGCAGGCAGTGTCAAGGGCCATGATAGCCCCCATGGCCGTGCCTTTGATTTGCTGAAAGAATCTGTTATTAAATGTAAAATAATTATTTGTTAATGCAATATGTATAAATTCACTCAGAAAGAGCACTAAAACATGTGGACATCGGTCTGATTGGACAAAGCTCTATTGACAATATCAGTGGCCTCCAGTTGAGGAATATTCATGTGCAACTATTCAATGTCCAGTGTAGCCATAATGCAGTCTGAGGACAGCAGAGTCAATTGGTTAATAGTGATAACATAGTGACCGGAGTCATGTTTATAGGAGGGAGCTTTGAAGATAATGGGCTTCAAGAAATAATCAACAAAATGAGAGAGGGATTTTAGTAGGGAACCTATGCCAGAGACCATGGGTCTCCCAGTGAGGTTGAGTTAAAGATTTATGAACCTTAGGAAAAATATAGAAAACAGGTGTGTGTGCATTTGTTTCTGTAAGAAATGAGGCTTCTCGAGCAGAAATTACGTGTGCATCAAAAGCCTGTTGGATAATGGCTGCAATTTGGACCTGAAGCATCGGTGTGGGATCTTCAGCTAACGGTGTATAATAGGTGTGGTCAGACAGTTGACTTTTAACCTCCATGACATAGGTCTTTCTATCTAGAATAATGATCCCACCCCCCTTATCAGTGGGTTTGATTATAATTGAATCATCCATAGTCAGGGATATAAGAGCATTATGATCTTGATGAGTCTGAAAGAAAAATTGATGTTGTATCTCAAAGTTCTGGAGATCATATAAAACTAACCATTCAAAGGCTAACAGTGAATCGATGGGATCAGGTGGTAGCCATGTGGATTTTCTGGTCATCCTAGAGGTATCTGGAGGAGAAGCATGCAAGGTGAAGAATAATTTTATGCAGAGTAAATGAGGAAAGCGTTGAAGGGCCATACATGTTTCAAAGGTGTCATATCGTGGAGATGGAATGATGGATAATCCTTTTTCTAACAGAAATTTCTGATAAAGTAAAAATTTGGGAAGATAAATTCAAAACCAAAGAAGCCAGAGGTATTATTGCCAGGGATCTTTTGGCAGAAGATGTTGATGTTGCAATCTGGTGATCCTTATCAGAAGTGAGGGACTCGGAGGATGATATTGGTTACAGGACCACTGCGGTCTCAGTGGATGGTATTCCTGATGTGAATACCCAGAAGACTAGATGCAGCTCCAAAGGCTGTGCATGGAAGTTTGACCCCTGAAGAGTTTTCTGAAGAGGAAAGTTAAGTTTCTTTTTTGGTCTTGAAGGTCTGGGTACTCATGAATATATGCTTCCTCTTGCATAATCTTGCTCATTGCAAATACATTTTCTATTTTTTCAAATCTTTAAGATCTTAGCGAAACTTGGACAAATTAGATTTGAATTCTGTGAGCTGTGTGATAAATAGATCATCTGATAATTGCAATTTAATAGAGTCAACTTCCATCCTGAAGGATGGAAATTGATTCTTTGCTGGTTTCAATAATTAATATCAGATCAAAAGTGCATTTATTTAACATTTGATTTCATCGGGTAAGTATATACAGGCTGCGAGTGATATGCTGAACTCTGCAGTATTCAATAAGTGTTCCTGCATGTAACTTGGCTCAAGTAGCTCTTTATTGTAAAGTAATGGTGTCAGTCTAGGAGGCAGGAGATGCTTCTGCTGCCGGTTTAACAAAAAAACAGTGCCTCAGAAAGCAGAGATGCAAAAGTCTCTTCGGATTGAATGAAGGTGTCACATGGTGTTGGATCTGCCATTCAAATAACCACCAAAATAGCACTGGCGTGTAGAAGAGGTAGAAGACTAAACCATCAATTAGAAGCCCAATATTTGATTTGTTAAATATTTGTTCTGTATTATAGATTGAAGCCCCTTCCGATGCAGCTAAGCGAAATATGGTCCGTGTCAGGGGACCATGAGAAGAGACATCAAAATTCTTTGTCTTGTGACAAATCTTTGAGATATATAATTACCTACTTGAATGTTTGAATAAAAGATACTTTGGACATTCTACTGTTTGACCATCTGTTGTGTTATTTGGCTTCTGATTAATGATTTGGTCTTCCACTTCTTCTATGTAGCAGTAGCAAGTCGTAACATAATTAGTATAAGTTCAAAATTGAGACCACTATAGAGCATAATTAGGCCTCAGAAATGCAGCAAAATCAAGGGAATTATAATTGTAGATCAATAATACCGAATTGTGAACATTGGTGGGTAAAATCTGAATATATAGGTTCCAAATCTCCAGGAAGTTCCACCTTCATATAACCAAATGGCCTGTTGCCTTTTTCTATTAATAGTAAATTATGAAAGTTATTCCCCATTTCCCAGAGTGACAGAGCTTCATCAGATTTTCACATCATGAGAATTTGGCATTTTAGTTAATGAACCCATTGAAATTCTTTTTGTGTTTATTTAAGAAGAAAAATATTGATTGACCTAGAAGTAACATTTCAAGGATAGTCCTGTGTCTGGGACAAATGGTTTCAGGGAAGCTCTTGACTTAATTTTTTTAAATAAAATATATATTGTTGTGAGATAACTCACAACTAATAGTTAAACACTTTTTTCATTTTACTTAAGGCATAAAATCTTATTTGTTACATTCTATTTTCCCTAGCTGTCCACTTCCAAGGGATGCGTTGCTGGTGATTTATGCTATATAGAAGACGGCACTAAAGTGAATTGTGCTGGTAATGTCACGGTATGTGGGACTTACGTATAGAAGAGTTCTTCTGACTTAAAACAAGAGCACCAGATAGATTCTTCAAATGATCCACTTGCCAGTATTTTAACTCCATCGCCTTCTATTTTCTGCCTTTCTCCTAAGCTTTTTCGTTTAATAGATTTCTTCACCTACATTTTTTAAATTTGGAATAAACTCTGTGATCCTTTTATGATAAGTATTTTTTTCCCTTCCTTTTCCCTTTATCCTTCCCCTCAAGTTATTTTTAACAATCTTCAGTCCTCCTTCCTCTGTCCTATAACCACATTTGACAAGACTCAGTGTAATGGCTGTATGGAGTAATATTTTATAATTGGAGGGTTTTTTGCATTCTCTGAGGACAAGCAGGATGGCTGTCCTCACATATGGGGGTGACATCATCGGATGGAGCCTGGCACAGAAAACTTATGTCAAAGTTTCTAGAACTTTGACCAAGCCTCATTGAGCATGCTCAAGCATGCAATATAACAGCAAGTGGAGTCCCCTCAGTCTCTTCTTTTCCGTGGAGCCTTGTGTTTTGCGGTCAGATGAGACTCACTTTTTGCACAAATTCTAAATGCTTTTTACTAGTGCTGTTTTGTGTCTCTATCTTTCAAGTTTTCTCACGTGGTCGACGTGGGGGCCCCCAGTTCTCCCTTTAGTGTCCTAGATAGGTTTATCAGCATATAGGGTAAGTTTATTTTTGTTATCGATCCCCCAAGGTGGTGAATCTCTCTGTGCTCACCAGGCATCAACTGCCGCCGCCATCAATTTTGATCTCGTCCCTTTTGTTTTGCGACGATATATCCACATCTAGTTTTAAGCATTGCCCCAGGTGTACGAGGACCATGTCTATCATGGATCCCCATGATAGATGGGGCATCACACGACTTCTGGAGTTGTAGCATATGTACCAAGGTGACCCCGAAGGGATGTAAGATCTGGCTTGACAAGATGGAGCACCTCTTCATGCTGGAGAAGACTGAACCATCAGCATTGGCACTGAGGGACCTTGGAGTTGCACCAATGGACATTGAGCTATCAACATCGGTGAGGTCACTGGTTCCATCAATGTCGAAAGCTGACAGGGATGCCGCAGACTAGCCTTCATCGGGCTCCTCCATATCGAGGATGTCAGGTTTATCGTCCTTGACCTTGGTACCAGGGAAGGACTGATCGAAGCATCGGCATCGGTCCCCATTGATGCACAGTGCAGGCATGGGGATGCATAAGCTTCTGCTGTGATGCTACCGAAGCAACCCTGTGGAAAGGAGAGCCAGTTGTCCATCGATGCCAAGGCACCTATGATGCAATGGTCTCCACTTGTCCTGATGCCGACCACCAATCCTCCTCTCAGTTCCGAAGAGGATTTGGTTACACCTCCTGGATCCCAGCCTGTCCTGGCATTGGCAATTTTAGAGCAGAAATTGGAGAGGTTCTCACAGGTCAAGCAGGATGGTAGTCCTCACATATGGGTGACATCACAGGATGGAGCCCAATCACGGAAAACTTCTGTCAAAGTTTCCAGAACTTTGACTGGCCCCTACTGGGCATGCCCAGCATGGCACTATCCCTGCAGCCAGCAGGGGTCTCCCTTCAGTCTTCTTTTCTCCGCGCAGCAGTAGCCTCGCTTTAAAGGAGCTCTGAAGAGATTCCTGACAGGAATTTTCCTTACGGAATTACTAAAAGTTAAGTTGCCCCACAGGGGTCCCTCTTCTGCCTTTTATAACTCCACGATATTCTGGTAAGTTTTGACCCGTTTCCTGTCTATTACCGTCGAGTTTGGCCTTCGCGGCCTACTGGCCGTCGACCATAACATGGCTAAATTTTTTTCCATGGCCATGGCGTCGGGGTTTCGTCGGTGCCCGGACTGTACCCGCACCATGTCTATCACAGACCCCCATAAAGTCTGTGCTCGCGTCCTAAACACATTACACAATGTCTTGACCTGCACCAAATGTGCCCTAATGACACCGAAGGGTTGCAAGGCCAGAATGGAGAAGATGGAACTTCTCTTCCGTGCTCAAACCCCGACTCCGTCCATCGCATCGACGTTATCAGAACCGGCACCATCGACTTCACGCCAGCATCGACCACCAACCGGTGAACGACCGGCATTGACGACTACTTGGCCATCGACACCCTCTACTCCCCCTCAGGATCGCCATCGACACCATAAGACTCGGACCATCGAGGGAGCGAAATCATCGACTTCGCCATCGTTCGAGCCACTGTCGAAAAACCCCATCCAGGAAAGGCACCGACCATTCCTGCGACCGGGTCTCTGAGGCAACCCTCACCCAATCGGGGATCGGGAGCCGCAACTCCGCCTGTAACAGTGGTCCCTCCGGCTATGCCTCTGCCTCCTTCTTCTGTTCCGGAGCCGGGGCTGCTTGCTCCAGGTCTCTGAGAAGAACTGGACCGGATGGTCCCGGAGGCCATCGACAAAGCGATGCAACGTCTTCAGGTTTCTCCGGCACCAACACTGGCACCGACTGTGGAACCGATCATCGACCCGATTCCAGCAGCGCTGGCACCGCTACTATCCAGGATGGAAGCCCTCATGGCCGCTTTTCCATCGAAGGATCCCAGGTCTCCAATGGCTCCGATGCCCTCCCTATTGACAGCAACATCGGGAGGAGAAATACCATTCTGCATGCCTCCATCCAGAGTTATGCCTCAGCCATCGATGCCTATATGTCCCTCACCATCGGTGCCAATACGTCCATCGGCACCCCCGAGCCATCCATTGATGTCCTCGATGCCTATACTGATGCCTTCGATGCCATCGTCGGTGTCTCCGATAATTCCTCCGATTCCTTCGGAGCCCAGACCTGGACCTTCAGGTATCCAACCACCCTGTCCCCCTCTACTTCCTAGAGGAAAGGGTGTTGACCCTTATGATACCTGGGGTGATGATACCTCATCAGACACCGATGACTTACCTTCACCACCTTCACCTACTGAGAATAGAAAGCGTTCTCCTCCAGAGGACCTCTCATTTATAAATTTTGTGAAGGAAATGGCTGAATTGGTTCCTTTTCAATTGCAGACAGAACAGGATGATAGGCACCAGATGATGGAGTTGCTCCAATACCTGGATGCCCCCAAGGTAATAACCTCTATTCCCGTTCATCAGGTTCTTCTTGATCTTCTCAAAAAGAACTGGGAAAATCCAGGAACAATTGCTCCAGTACACAGAAAAGCTGACACTACTTATTTAGTAAAATCAGCCCCAGGTTTTCAAAAGTCACAGCTTGATCACCACTCGGTCATGGTAGAGTCTGCACAAAAGAGGGCAAAGAGGTCAAAACCTCACTCATCTACCCCTCCTGGTAAGGAACAAAAATTCCTGGACAACATTTGACACCGAGTATTCCAAGGGGCCATGCTCATCTCTCGAATTGCTGCCTATCAGCTTTATATGACCCAATATAACAGGGCCATATTTAAGCAGATACAGAACTTCTCAGACTCCCTGCCTCAGCAATTCCAAGACCAACTACAAACCCTTGTAAGAAAAGGTTTAGAGGCAGGCAAGCATGAGATCAGAACATCTTATGACATTTTCTACACCTCTAGCAGAGTGTCTGCAGCTGCTATTTCAGCGAGACGGTGGGCCTGGCTCAAGTTTTCTGACCTTCGCCCAGAAGTGTAGGAGATAATCTGTTCGGCGAACAGATCCAACGGACCGTTGCTGAACTAAAAGACCATCATGAGACCCTAAAACAGCTCTCTTCGATGCTTTCCGACTTCTCTTCAAAGCAGCCCTTTAGAAAGGACTCCAAGAAGTCGTTCTACCGTCCAAGAAAGTCCTACCCACCACCAGCCAGATCCCGTGCTACGAGACCTTAGCAGAAACCTCAGTCTCGCCAAACCAGAAAACAAAAACCACAAACAGCTCCCCAGCTGGGGCCTGCTTCCGGATTTTGACTTCCACTTGGAGAGCAGCAGCCAAATTCCTCTGTCGCACATACCAGTGGGAGGTTGACTGTGCCACTTTCACAAAATATGGCATTCAGTCACAACCGACCAATGGGTATTGGCAATCATCGCTCAGGGTTACCATTTGAACTTTCTCGCCCTGCCACCAGACTCCCCACTTCTGCAGACGTGGAGAATGTCCGACCACTCCGTTCTTCTGGATCAAGAGGTTTCCCTCCTTCTCCAGTCAAGAGCAATAGAACCCATTCCATACTCTCAGCAAGGCCTAGGGTTCTATTCCCGGTACTTCCTAATCCCCAAAAAATCGGGAGGAGTCCGTCCTATTCTAGATCTACGGACCCTCAACAAGTACCTCCAGCGAGAAAAGTTCAAGATGGTCACCTTGGGCTCGCTTTTACCTCTTCTACAAAGAGGGGACTGGCTCTGCTCTCTGGACCTCCAGGACGCATACACCCACATTGCGATAAGTCCAGCTCATCGCAAATACCTGAGATTCCTAGTAGGCCTCAAGCACTATCAATACCGAGGGCTTCCATTTGGCCTAGCATCTGCTCCACGAGTCTTTACAAAATGTCTCATAGTCATCGCAGCATTCCTCAGGACACAAGGTGTTCACGTCTACCCCTATCTGGATGACTGGTTAAGCAGGGCTCCCACTCAACAAACTGCTCTGTCGTCCCTCAATCTAACCCTACACACTCTAATTTTGTTAGGATTTCTCGTCAATTATGACAAATCCTACTTAGTCCCATCTCAAACCTTATCATTCATTGGGGCAGACTTGGACACCTTACAGGTAAAGGCTTTCCTGCCTCGACAACGAGCACTCACCATCGTGTCTCTTGCTCACCAACTGCAGTCTCAGCATGCTGCAATTTCTCGTCCTCCTGGTACACATGGCATCCTCAGTCCATGTAACACCAATGGCCCGCTTGGCCATAAGGCTCATGCACTGGACTCTGAGGTCTCAATGGACTCAAGCTATTCAGCCTCTGTCAACCATTGTCCACATCACCGACTCACTCCGTCTGTCCCTCGCCTGGTGGAAAAATCAGAACAATCTCCTCCAGGGATTGCCCTTCCAGGTTCCGCATCCTCAAATCATTCTCACCACCGACGCTTCCAACCTCAGGTGGGGAGCCCATGTAGCCAATCTGCAAACACAAGGCTCTTGGTCTCCAGAGGAAGCCAAACACCAGATAAACTTCCTGGAACTTCAAGCAATAAGATATGCTCTCAGGACTGTTCAGGATTGCCTGTCCAATCAGGTCATCCTAATTCAGACGGACAACCAGGTGGCCATGTGGTGCATCAACAAACAGGGAAGCACAGGCTCCTTCCTTCTATGTCAGGAAGCTGCGCAGATTTGGGCGGAAGCCCTCTCCCATTCGATCTACCTCAGGGCCACCTACTTGCCGGGAGTGGACAATGTACTGGCAGACCAGCTGAGTTGCATCTTTCAACCGCACAAGTGGTCTCTCAACCCCTCAGTAGCAAACTCCATCTTCCAACAATGGGGTTATCCTCAGATAGACCTCTTTGCGTCCCCTCAGAACCACAAAGTGGACAACTACTGCTCCCTCATTCGCAGCAAACACTCTCAGCCCAGAGATGCATTCTCCCTCTCATGGGCAACTGGTCTGCTTTATGAATTCCCTCCACTTCCTCTTCTCTCGAAGACTCTCGTGAAGTTGCGTCAAGACAAGGGAACCATGATCCTGATAGCACCTCACTGGCCGGGCCAAGTGTGGTTTCCAATACTTCAGGATCTCTCCATCCGCAGGCACATTCCCTTGGGAAAGGACCCACTCCTGATCACTCAAACGACGGGAGCCTACGCCATCCCAATCTTCAAGCCTTGTCCCTGACGGCACGGATGTTGAAAGGTTAATACTTCAACCACTTCATCTTTCAGATCCAGTTTCCCGTGTCTTGATTGCTTCGCAAAAGCCTTCCACGAGAAAATCTTACTCTTACAAATGGAAAAGGTTCACGTCATGGTGCTCTTCTCAGTCCCTTGACCCCTTTTCCTGTCCAATCCCGAAGTTTCTGGACTATCTTTGGCATTTGTCGGAATCAGGTCTAAAGACCTCTTCCATCAGAATGCATGTCAGTGCGCGGTACCCACCTTCCATAAGGGTATCGGGGATATTCCTATATCAGTTCAACCCCTTGTAACACGCTTTTTAAAAGGCTTGCTCCATATCAAGCCTCCATTACGTCTTCCGGCCCCTTCTTTGGACCTTAATCTAGTTCTGGGTCGGCTCATGAAACCACCATTCAAGCCTCTTCACTCTTCTGAGCTTCGATATCTCACATGGAAAGTGATTTTCCTTTTGGCAATCACTTCAGCGTGCAGAGTTAGTGAACTGCAGGCCCTAGTTACCTATCTGCCTTACACTAAACTTCTGCAGGACCGGGCGGTACTCCGCACTCACCCTAAATTCTTACCTAAGGTAGTCTCGGATTTTCATCTAAACCAATCCATCATACTACGTACCTTTTTTCCCAGGCCCCATGCCAACCCAGGAGAACAGGCTCTGCATACTCTTGACTGTAAACGGGCTCTAGCTTTTTACCTAGACCATACAGCGGCCCACAGGGAAAGCACTCAATTGTTCGTCTCTTTCCACCCTAACAAGTTGGGAAAGCCTGTGGATAAGCAGACTCTCTACTCCTGGTTGGCGGACTGCATATCCTTTTGGTATCAGCAAGCGGGCATTCCATTTCAAGACCATGTTAAAGCACACTCTTTGAGGGCCATGGCGACTTCAGTGGCACACCTACGATCGGTGCCGCTTCTTGACATTTGCAGGGCTGCAACCTGGCGTTCTCTCCACACCTTTGCAGCCCATTATTGCTTGGACAAAGCTGGAAGACAGGATTCCATCTTCGGCCAGACTGTCCTTCATAACCTGTTTTCAACATGTCATACCAACACCCTTCTGCCTGCCCGGTGGGGTTCAGGATGCCCTCTCCCAAATTCCACCCCAGTTGTTGTGCCTGTTGCACGCCTTTGGGTACATTTGGTACAGGTTCGGGCATCCTCAGCTCGGTACTCACCCATATGTGAGGACTCCCATCCTGCTTGTCCTGTGAGAAAGCAAATGTTGTTTACCTGTAACAGGTGTTCTCACAGGACAGCAGGATGTTAGTCCTCATGAAACCCACCCGCCACCCCGCGGTGTTGGGTTCGTAACGTTTTGTTATTTTATTTTTTGGCACTGCCTGTAGCTTTCAAATAAGACTGAAGGGGGACCCCTGCTGGCTGCAGGGTTAGTGCCATGTTGGGCATGCCCAGTAGGGGCCAGTCAAAGTTCTGGAAACTTTGACAGATGTTTTCCATGATGGCTCCATTCTGTGATGTCACCCATATGTGAGGACTAACATCCTGTTGTCCTGTGAGAACACCTGTTACAGGTAAGCAACATTTGCTTTTTCAGGTAGCTGTGGGCAGAGTGATGTACAGCCTTGGTGTTGGAGCACTGATTGCACAGACATCGGCACATTCATTCCTCGAGCCTCTGCGTGAAACCCTGCACATGCTTAAGGGCATGTTACCAACCCCATCCCCAGGGTTGGTTTCTGGGGCAGCATCAATGCACTGTGGGGCACCGACACCACCATCAGCCAATCCGGTTGTCATCCTCAGTTCCTCTGAGGATGAAGCCCCCCTGATATCAAAGGTGGTACTGGGTCAAAGCCAAAACAGCCAGTCGAACCAGTGCCTAGACCACTGGCAGGGGGAACCTATGAGCCCTGGGAGGATGACTCCTCTGCGGCTTCCAGTGATGCTTCAGATGGGCTCCCTTCAGAACCATCTCCAGATGTTCAAAGGACGTCCAAACCAGAGGACCTCTCCTTTGCAGGTTTTGTTCAGGTGATGGCGGAGGCCATCCCATTTCAGTTGATGACTGAAGAAGATACTAGGCACAAAAAGCTAGATATCCTCCAGTCCCAGTGCACAAGAACCTTGTAGAGTTACTGATGACGATATGGGAACACCCCCTCACAGTGCCTCTCGTTAACAGGAAGGCGGATTTGTTTTATCTCATCAAAAAGGCTCTCAAATATGACAAGTGTCAGCTCCCCCAAGAATTAGTGGTTGTCAAATCTGCTTTCAATAAGGCCAAGTGCTCTTGGACCTATTCTTCAGCACCCCCAGGGAAGGATCAGAGAGTGATTCTTGCTCTTAGGAGGTGTTATCAAATCACGATGAACCTAGAAGATGTGGTAGACCTGATTGACAAACTGAAGAGTAGTAAATCACCTGGACCGGATGGTATACACCCCAGAGCTCTGAAGGAACTAAAAAATGAAATTTCAGACCTATTAGTAAAAATTTGTAACCTATCATTAAAATCATCCATTGTATCTGAAGACTGGAGGATAGCAAATGTAACCGCAATATTTAAAAAGGGCTCCAGGGGCGATCCGGGAAACTAGCCTGACTTCAGTGCCAGGAAAAATAGTGGAAAGTGTTCTAAATATCAAAATCACAGAACATATAGAAAGACATGGTTTAATGGAACAAAGTCAGCATGGCTTTACCCAAGGCAAGTCTTGCCTCACAAATCTGCTTCACTTTTGTGAAGGAGTTAATAAACATGTGGATAAAGGTGAACCGGTAGATGTAGTATACTTGGATTTTCAGAAGGCGTTTGACAAAGTTCCTCATGAGAGGCTTCTAGGAAAAGTAAAAAGTCATGGGATAGGTGGCGATGTCCTTTCGTGGATTGCAAACTGGCTAAAAGACAGGAAACAGAGAGTAGGATTAAATGGACAGTTTTCTCAGTGGAAGGGAGTGGACAGTGGAGTGCCTCAGGGATCTGTATTGGGACCCTTAATTTTCAATATATTTATAAATGATCTGGAAAGAAATACGACGAGTGAGATAATCAAATTTGCAGATGACACAAAATTGTTCAGAGTAGTTAAATCACAAGCAGATTATGATAAATTGCAGGAAGACCTTGTGAGACTGGAAAATTGGGCATCCAAATGGCAGATGAAATATAATGTGGATAAGTGCAAGGTGATGCATGTAGGGGAAAAAACCTCATACTATAATTACACAATGTTGGGTTCCATATTAGGTGCTACAACCCAAGAAAGAGATCTAGGCGTCATAGTGGATAACACTTTGAAATCGTCAGTTCAGTGTGCTGCGGCAGTCAAATAAACAAACAGAATGTTGGGAATTATTAGAAAGGGAATGGTGAATAAAACGGAAAATATCATAATGCCTTTGTATCGCTCCATGGTGAGACCGCACCTTGAATACTGTGTACAATTCTGGTCGCCACATCTCAAAAAAGATATAATTGCGATGGAGAAGGTACAGAGAAGGGCTACCAAAATGATAAGGGGAATGGAACAGTTCCCCTATGAGGAAAGACTAAAGAGGTTAGGACTTTTCAGCTTTGAGAAGAGACGGTAAGGGGGGATATGATAGAGATGTTTAAAATCATGAGAGGTCTTGAACGGGTGGATGTGAATCGGTTATTTACTCTTTCGGATAATAGAAAGACTTCGGGGCACTCCATGAAGTTAGCATGGGGCACATTTAAAACTAATCAGAGAAAGTTCTTTTTTACTCAACGCACAATTAAACTCTGGAATTTGTTGCCAGAGGATGTGGTTAGTGCAGTTAGTATAGCTGTGTTTAAAAAAGGATTGGATAAGTTCTTGGAGGAGAAGTCCATTACCTGCTATTAAGTTCACTTAGAGAATAGCCACTGCCATTAGCAATGGTAACATGGGATAGACTTAGTTTTTGGGTACTTGCCAGGTTCTTATGGCCTGGATTGACCTCTGTTGGAAACAGGATGCTGGGCTTGATGGACCCATGGTCTGACCCAGTATGGCATTTTCTTATGTTCTTATGTTACTATGTGTGATAGTTGTGGGTGGATCCTTGGGCCGGTGGCAGATGACCACGTCCACGGGGGAAGATCCCGAGAGGGACTACCGGTCAGGCTCAGAGTTGGGAGAGAAACACACACAAGTTCTTTTAGTAAACAGTTCTTGTGAAGCACCAGAGGTGGCAGTAGTGAGCTCGAAGAGCCCGGCTGGGCTGTAGTCCCTCAGGCACTGGGACAGCGATCCCAGGAAGGCTGAGTTGTAGAGAAACTGAGATAGTGAGTAGGCAGAATATGCAGAGTTCAGGAACAGAACCTTGATGTTTAACACTCACACTCTAGTCTCTTAGAATAGCCCAGGAGCTGGAATGAATTAGGCCCTTGAGGAGCAAGTACCTGGTTCTAGGGAAAGCTCTGAGAGAGAGATGGTAACTCACTGCTGTTGTAGGCAGCGGTGACTTCCTGGCAGAAGTTCTGTTCAGTAGCAGGTCCGGCAACGTGGGCCCTCGAGGAGCGAGTACCGGTTCCAGACTGCGTCCTGAAAAGTAAAAGAGAGAGTGAGGCCCCCGAGGAGCGGTTACCCCTGGTAAAGTCCGAGGAGGCAGAGTAGCAAGGTATGCGGAGAGCGAATCCCATCCGCAGCAATACCTGGAGGCAGCTAGTTATGTATCCCTTTGCTAACTCGGGGGATCATTTATTAAAATGCGATAACGCGTTTTCGCATGCGAAAAGCCCCGTTAACGCATGCGATAGGCCCTTACCGCATGCGATAGCACCATATCGTATGGTGCGATGCAAATTCAGAAAATAGGAGGAGTTAGGTGCGGAGAGTGGGCTGGGTTAGCCTGTCTGCAAAGAGCTATCGCTCAGCTGTAATGCCAATTTTAACAACACCTCTTTGAATTAGGCTGTGCAGTAAGGTTTCATTGCGATGTCTCCTGTAAGGCCTAGGAGAGAGAGAGAGAGAGAGAGACTGGTCATAATGTCATTCCCATAGGTAGGTATTTGTATCCCTATGGTAGGCCCACCTAGTAACTCGAGGTGGGGGTTAGGGGCCACTTTGACATTCTACGTGACACGTACGAACAGAACAGTGGTCTCTTGTGAAGATTTGATGACCTTTGGAGTGAGGAAACTCACTCCAAGATGAGATTTGGGCAATGTTCTCTCAGCCTAGCTTAGTGTGTTCTTTTCGTACGTGTCACGTAGAATGTCAAAGTGGCCCCTAACCCCCTACACTCTTACCTAAACCCCACCTCAAGTTACTAGGTGGGCCTACCATAGGGATACAAATACCTACCTATGGGAATGACATTATGGCCAGTAGGGATGTGAATCGTTTTCCATATCGTCTTAACGATAGAAATCGTGTGGCAGGGCAAGAAAATCGTCTTAGGCACGATTTTTTAGTTAAAAAATCGTTAAAAATCGTTTTTTCCGATTAGTGCGCACTAACTCGAGTTAGTGCGCACTAACAGGAGTTAGTGCGCACTAACTGGGAGTTAGTGCGCACTAACTGAAAATGATACAATTTGACACTTTTCAGGTCAGTTAAGGTCAGTTTAGGAATGAATATGTATTCCTATTGGCTGCCCTCTTATTTATTCATGTTACCAAGTTTCCTACTGACAGTATATGGGGGATGGGAAATGGAAACAGTTGGTAGCTTGACAAAACAAGTAATGTGATCAGTCAATGTGACTAGAACTTGTGCCCTAACCCTGATACCAGGGGTATTGTGATCTTCCTGCACACAGTGCCCTATCCCTATTAATACCAGGAGTGTTGTGATCTTCCTGCACACAGTGCCCTATCCCTAATACCAGGGGTGTTGTGATCTTCCTGCACACAGTGCCCTATTCCTGATACTGGGGGTGTTGTGATCTTCCTGCACACAGTGCCCTATTCCTGATACCGGGGGTGTTGTGATCTTCTTGCACACATCCCGGTATCAGGGATAGGGCACTGCATGCAGGAAGATCACAACACTCCTGGTATTAATAGGGATAAGGCACTGCATGCAGGAAGATCACAACACTCCTGGTATTAATAGGGATAGGGCACTGCATGCAGGAAGATCACAACACCCCTGGTATCAGGGATAGGGCACTGTGTGCAGGAAGATCACAATACCCCGGAGGAGTGAGGGTCAGGCAGCTCCCCCCTGTCTGTGAAGCCAGCCTCTCACTAGTAATGCAGGGAGGGAGCTGTCTCAGACTTCACCATCCTCCCCCCCCCCCCCTCACCCACACACCATTCACTAGCTGGGACATGGGGGAAGTCAGGAGTGAGGGTCAGGCAGCTCCCCCCTGTCTGCGAAGCCAGCCTCTCACTAGTAATGCAGGGAGGGAGCTGTCTCAGACTTCACCATCCTCCCCCCCCCCCTCACCCACACACCATTCACTAGCTGGGACATGGGGGAAGTCAGGAGTGAGGGTCAGGCAGCTCCCCCCTGTCTGTGAAGCCAGCCTCTCACTAGTAATGCAGGGAGGGAGCTGTCTCAGACTTCACCATCCTCCCCCCCCCCCCCCCTCACCCACACACCATTCACTAGCTGGGACATGGGGGAAGTCAGGAGTGAGGGTCAGGCAGCTCCCCCCTGTCTGTGAAGCCAGCCTCTCACTAGTAATGCAGGGAGGGAGCTGTCTCAGACTTCACCATCCACCCCCCCCCCCTCACCCACACACCATTCACTAGCTGGGACATGGGGGAAGTCAGGAGTGAGGGTCAGGCAGCTCCCCCCTGTCTGTGAAGCCAGCCTCTCACTAGTAATGCAGGGAGGGAGCTGTCTCAGACTTCACCATCCACCCCCCCCCCTCACCCACACACCATTCACTAGCTGGGACATGGGGGAAGTCAGGAGTGAGGGTCAGGCAGCTCCCCCCCTGTCTGTGAAGCCAGCCTCTCACTAGTAATGCAGGGCGGGAGCTGTCTCAGACTTCACCATCCTCCCCCCCCCCCCCCCTCACCCACACACCATTCACTAGCTGGGACATGGGGGAAGTCAGGAGTGAGGGTCAGGCAGCTCCCCCCTGTCTGTGAAGCCAGCCTCTCACTAGTAATGCAGGGAGGGAGCTGTCTCAGACTTCACCATCCTCCCCCCCCCCCTCACCCACACACCATTCACTAGCTGGGACATGGGGGAAGTCAGGAGTGAGGGTCAGGCAGCTCCCCCCTGTCTGTGAAGCCAGCCTCTCACTAGTAATGCAGGGAGGGAGCTGTCTCAGACTTCACCATCCTCCCCCCCCCTCACCCACACACCATTCACTAGCTGGGACATGGGGGAAGTCAGGAGTGAGGGTCAGGCAGCTCCCCCCCTGTCTGTGAAGCCAGCCTCTCACTAGTAATGCAGGGAGGGAGCTGTCTCAGACTTCACCATCCACCCCCCCCCCCCCCTCACCCACACACCATTCACTAGCTGGGACATGGGGGAAGTCAGGAGTGAGGGTCAGGCAGCTCCCCCCTGTCTGTGAAGCCAGCCTCTCACTAGTAATGCAGGGAGGGAGCTGTCTCAGACTTCACCATCCTCCCCCCCCCCCCCCTCACCCACACACCATTCACTAGCTGGGACATGGGGGAAGTCAGGAGTGAGGGTCAGGCAGCTCCCCCCTGTCTGTGAAGCCAGCCTCTCACTAGTAATGCAGGGAGGGAGCTGTCTCAGACTGGTATCAGGGTTAGGGCACTGTGTGCAGGAAGATCACAACACTCCTGGTATTAATAGGGATAGGGCACTGTAAGAGATGACTGTAGTAGATTGAATAAAGATATGATGTTTCTGCTCTCCTCACACCAAACAAAAACAACACACAAGCAGAGAAGCCCTTCCTACAAAGCTGAGCTAGTGAGTTAAGTAGGAGGAAAAGTAAACATACTGGTGCCAGTGTGGCTACTTAAAAAATACACTTACCAACAATCAATTACATATATTTGAACTGTGTACAGTTCCAGCCAGGACCACCTTTCTAAAATGCACAGTGATTGGCAAATTCAACATGCACTAGCATTTCAGGTGCCTGCTAACAAAAATAATAAACAAACAAGTTCTAGTCACGTGAGTGCTGATCATTACATTACTTTTTTTGTCAAGCTTCCAACTGTTTCCATTTCACATCCCCCCAACCATATTGGTAACATCAATAGATAAGAGCACAGCCAGCCAATAGGAATACATACATACATATTCATTCCTAAGTGACCTTTACTGACCTGGGAAGTGTGAACACTTTGTTTCATTTTCTGTTGGTGTTCGTTAGTTTCCAGTTCCATTTCCCATCCCCCCAACCATCACCTCAGTGGTAACCTTGGTAACATCAATAGATAAGAGGGCAGCCAGCCAATAGGAACACATATTCATTCCTAACTGACCTTCAGTGACCTGGAAAGTGTTTATTTGTATCATTTTCAGTTAGTGCGCACTAAATCGAGTTAGTGCGCACTAACGGGGAGTTAGTGCGCACTAACTCCCGTTAGTGCGCACTAACACGATTTAACGATTTTTAACGATAAATCGTTAGAATTTCTATTGTATCGTGTTCTATAACGATTTAAGACGATATAAACATTATCGGACGATAATTTTAATCGTTGAAAAACGATTCACATCCCTAATGGCCAGTCTCTTTCTCTCTCTCTCAAAAATGGTCCACCCAGTGGTCTTATGCAGGAAATACAACAGGTCTGACATCTATCACAAATTCTGATAATGTTATCACAATGCACACTAACTTAGCTTTTTGCATAGGTAATTAGCGCAAATTGCGATAAACTACATTTTTGCATAAATCACGCCCCTTTTGCTATCGCATGCGATACTTACTGCATTTTGATAAATCCAGGCCTTGATTAGTTAGCAAAATGAAAGACCTTTAAATATCCGAAGATGATGACGTCATCTCAGGGGGACGCCCCTGAGGTTTGCGCCACTGCTGGTACTTGAGTCAGGGCCGCACCGCGTGCGCGCTCTTAGGCCTGAGGAGTACATGGCAGAAGGTAGCGTCTAGCCGGTCCGGGAATGCCGGAGGAGGTCGGCAAGATGACGCCGCGGCAGCCAAACTTCCATCAACCCAGGAGGGAGTCGCCAAAGAGGTAAGGAGGGCGGAGTGGAGACGTCGGGCAGCGACAGTCGCAACAGGAGGAAGGTGTTCCAGGACACTATCCTTATTCTCTAAGGACAAGCAGGATGGCAATCCTCATACATGGGTGCAGTGGCGTACCTAAAGTATTTGACACATGGGTGCAGTGGCATACCTGAAGTATTTAGCACCCCACCCCCCAAGTATTTAGCACCCCACTTCTCCATACCCTTCCCCCAGTGATCTGTTTCCAGTCTCCCTCACACAGACTCCCTCTCTCTTGCACACACTTTCACACAACTGTGCACACAGGCTCCTTCCATTTATCTCTCCCTCCCGCATACACACCACTTTACACAGGCTCTCCTATCACACACAGTCACACACCCTCACTCCCATACACACACACACACACTCCTAGTCTCTTACTTACATACACACTCACACTCTCTTACACATATGTAAGCTCCTAATTTCTTACATGCACTCACACAGCCTATCCTCTCTCAGTCACATAGGCTCTTGTATGTTCATTCTGTTCCTCTCCCTCTTCAACTGCCTGCAGCTATCTGGCCACTCTTTTCACTGTCTTCCACCAAGGGCCGATGCAAGGGTATTAGATGCTCTAGGTGAAACTTAAAGCTTACTGCCCCTGCCCCATCCCAGTCACCATGCTCCCCACATACAACTGAATACTATGCATTTATCATAATAGATTTTACAAGAACATTTAAGGTACAGTATTCTGAGGTAAAAATATCACTTGCAACATATATATTATATTTACATGCAGTGGTGTAAAACCCATCAAAAAGTAAAAAAGACCCTTGTAATTAGTATTGTGTTTATTGTAATGTGTGTTGGGTATGGGCTCTATTCTCAGAAAGCCACAAGTAAACAGAATTACAATTTCATTACAGTAAATCTCTTATACCAAAACTGCAATAACTGCCAGCACTCAAACATTAACAACCCTACTTAAGAAAAGGCAACACTGCAATTATTACACCAAGGCCTAAAACACCAACACACCCACTATTAGGAAACAGAAAAAGCCAAGCTACTATAGATCCCTACACAGAACCTACATACGAGAAGAATACATCAACTCAGTCACACATGCAAAATACAAACAGACCCTTGCCAAATGCAGAATAAAGTGACTATAAAGTAGTAATACAAACTTTCAGATAAAAACTGAATTGCAAACCACAACAAGACAGGCTAGATATGCAGTGCAACAGTGGAAAAACAGAATTCCTCATAAACATCAAACAAAAATAGGAAATATCCAATGGGAGTACTGAGAGGAGAGGATCACCTTACTGGTGGCTGAAAAGAATCGATAAGTACTGCTTGGGGAAATTTTTAGAGCTTAAAAGTTTTTGGAAGAAGTAAACTATTGGGGTATATCCTTTAGTGTATTTGTATGTCTGTATTACATAGCTAGTGAGAAGGCAGGCAAAAATCAGGAGTTTGTGTGTTAGTATTAAATGGCTAGTCAGGGCAGGCAAAAAACAGGAGTTTGTGTGTTTCTCTTTTCCGCTCTCCCACCCTTCTCCCATCCACCCCAGCTCATCCTTTAATTTATAGGCAGGTGACACTTTCACACTAAAAAAAAAAAAAATCAGCCTTTTAACTTAAATTCAGAAATTCCCCATGCCTTATCATGAGCTTAATCATTCCCTTGAAGGTCACTCCCAGATAAATAGTGAATACACTAATACATTTTAAAAATCCTAATTGTATGCATTCCTACTCCCATAGCAACCTAAACGTAACTAGGAACTGAACAAATTAAAGATGAAGGCAGCAGTCCAGCAGCAAGAGGGGGCCTCCCATTCTTTTGCATTGAGTGTCACATGTATGATTTTTTTCCCACCGGTGTGAAGTTGTATGTGTGCACCAGGTGCAAAGACCTCCTGTCTCTCAAAGATAGAGTCCGATTTGTGGAGGCTAGAGTGGCAGACCTGGAGGAGCTGAGGCAGACAGGTATATAGATGAGACCTTCAGGGACATAGTAGCCAGTCTGGCAGCCCCAGTGCAGCCTTAGAGAAGGAAAGTCTCCTGAGCACCTGGTGCAGCTGGAAATGATCCTGTAGCAAATACCTGCTCTCCAGGTGCTGCATTGTCCTCTCACACTGAAGATGTGTCTCCCAGGGCTACTGCTCAGGAAGGAAAGGTTAGGTTGGCCATCATAACTGATGATTCAGTTATTATAAATGTAGATAGCTGGGTGGCTGCTGGGTGTGAGGATCGCCTGGTAAAACCTACCTGGTGCAAAGATGGCTGACCTCACGCATTACATAGATAGGATTTTAGACAGTAGTGGGAGTAGCTGGCTGTCATGATACATGTGGGCACTAATGACATAGGAAAATGTGGGAGGAAGGTTCAGGAAGCCAAATTTAGGCTCTTAGGTAGAAAGCTGAAATCCAGAGCCGCTAGAGTAGCATTCTCTGAAATGCTCCCTGATCCCCAGAGGCAGCAATGCTCCGGAGTCTCAATGCATGGATGAGATGATGGTGCAAAGAAGAGGAATTCAGTTTTGTAAGGAACTGGGGAACCTTCTGGGGAAACCAGGCTGCTGGCACTAACCTTTAAAAAGGAGGTAGAGAAGCTTTCAACTAAATCAAAGGGGAAAGCCAACAATCACTCAGCAGTGCATGGTTTGGAGGGAGGTATCTTCAAAGGAAACTAGTGAACCATTAAGAGTTATGACATCCCAACAGAGAGGTTCTAATTATAAGAAAAGTAGTTCAAATACCTATAATTAAAGACACACCTGAGCCAATCTATCCCTGTCAACCAAAAAGCAGAATGTTAATACAAACAAAAAACACACTTTGAAATGTTTGTATGCTAATTCCAGAAGTCTAGCCCACCACGATTTGACGACCCCCACGGTAGGCCCCCGACGCGACCGAGAGCTCGACTCAGCCAACCGGACCCACCTCCACGGCAGGCCCGGTCCGGACCTACCTATTTGCTAGGCCACACTCCAGACCCAGCCCCGGCCAGCCGGAAGAAGGCCCAGCAGCTGGAATCCCGCCCACCGACGCTCTCGAGGCGGCGCCGAGGGACTTCTACAAAAGGGAAGGGAACGCGCCTAGCCCACCACGATTCGACCACCCCCACGGTAGGCCCCCAACGTGACTGCGAGCCCGACTCAGCCAAACGGACCCACCTCCACGGCAGGCCCGGTCCGGACCTAACTATTTGCTAGGCCGCTCTCCATACCCAATCCCCGGCCAGCCGGAGTAAGGCCCAGCAGCTGGAATCCCGCCCAACGACACTCTCGAGGCGGCGCCGAGGGACCTCTACAAAAGGGAAGGGAGCGCGCCTAGCCCACCACGATTCGACCACCCCCACGGTCGGCCCCCGATGCGACCGCGAGCCCGACTTAGCCGACCTGACCCACCTCCATGGCAGGCCCGGTCCGGACCTACCTATTTGCTAGGCTGCACTCCAGACCCAGCCCCCGGCCAGCCAGAGGAAGGCCCAGCAGCTGTAATCCCGCCCAATGACGCTCTCGAGGCGGCGCCGAGGGACCTCTGAAGGGAGCGCGCCTCTGGCGCCGTGTGCCTGTGTCGCGCACCTCTGGCGCCGTGCGCCTGCGTCATGTGCCTATGGAGCGCAACAAAGGGGCATGCCCCTTTGTGTGCCCCTTCGTGCGCACCAGAATGCTGTCAGTACTAATGTTCCACCCCTCGAACCTCAAGCAGACGTTTTCTCACTCAGTGACAGGCTCTCACTCAGCATTCCAACAGACAGATCCTCTCTTATCAACGGACTTCCTTTTAGCAGTCTAACAGACGGATCCTCTCTCAACAACGGACTTCCACTTAGTATGCCAACAGACGAATCCTCACTCAGCACTCATCCACCTCCCAGCTCTCCAGCAGACGGACTCTCACTCATCACTCAGCTACTTTACCCCACAATAAGAGAAGCATGACCCTAGGCTACCCAATCCCCATCTTACAACACAGCCCTCTTAACATTGGAAAATCTCCCACGCATCACCGGATATGCTCCAACAGAACTCTCATCCCAATCATGATCTCCCCCTTCACCCAACTCGTAGGTCTCGCACTATTCTCATTGACACTCTTCAATGCTTAATCTCTTACAAAGAAATCACATATTCTCAATGATTATCTCCTTGACTCAAAGCCAGACATCTGCGCTATAACGGAAACCTGGCTCAAACCTACGGATATAGCCTTGATAAATCAGCTACCTACACATGTTTACGATTTCTTCTCACTTCCCAGACATAAGAAAAGAGGTGGAGGCCTTCTCTTAGCTGCCAAAAAAGAACTGAGGCTAACCCTACAACCAGCCAAGGCTGCATCTAAACTAGAAGTAGGCCTTTTCAAATCAAACTTGCTTCAAATCCTCCTCATATACGCTCCACCAGGACTTCTAGACTCAGACGCCTCCCCTATTGTAGAAACCATAGTTAAGTATCTAAACTTGGATTCCCCAGCTATGATCTTAGGGGATTTCAGCCTGCACATTGATTCAACCCCACTCTCAACCAACTGCGAAGCATTTCTCACCTCCCTTATGGCCATGGGCTTCAAGCAAATCATCAAAAAGTCCAGTCATAAAGCTGGCCACACGCTGGACTTTATCTTCATTAACTCTGGTTTCACACACTGCACACCTCCCAAATGCGTCCCAGTCCCCTGGTCTGACCATTCACTGATCACCACCCTCATGATGAAAGAAAGTCCTATTTCTCACCCCCTCCATTCTACATTTCACTGCAGGAGATCGTGCTCTTCAGATCTCCTCAGTGAACACCTAGCCAAAGAACTTCCCAACCTAGATGTCTCAAACCCTAACTTGGCCCTACTCTCATGGCACAGCATCACTGAAGCAGTAGCTAAAAAATTATGCCCTCTGTCGACCAAAAAAATCAATCCGGCTTTAAAAAATAAACAACCTAAGTTCTCCAATGAACTCCGAAAACTTAAGCAAGACCTCAGACAGAAAGAAAACACATGGCGCAAGGCCCCCTGCCCCAGCACGCTAGCTGCCTACAACTCCGCCCTCCACTTCTACAGGAACTCAACACTTCGAACAAAAAGAGACTTTTATGCTCTCAGAATTCACGACCTCATATTTGATGCTAAAGCCCTATTCTCCTACGTATCTGAACTCACAAAAACCACCACCCCGTCCATCCCGGACGACCAAGCACAATCTAAAGCCAATGAACTTGCGACCTTTTTCCAGAGCAAAATCTCCAACCTCCTAACACATCTACCCCCTGCTCTACCCCTCCTCTCATCTCCTTCTCTTCTTTTTCAAATAAGGGAGCATCACTTGAATCATTTGAACCCGCATCCGCCATGGAGATTGAAACCATACTAAAGAGAATGAAACCCTCTACCCACCCTTCTGACCAAATCCCGACTAAACTACTCCTATTGGTGTCGGACACTATTTCCAAGCATCTGGCTGATATTATAAACTGCTCTCTATCACAAGGAATCTTCCTTGACGCTCTAAAACTCACCACCCTCAAACCCCTTCTTAAGAAACCAAACCTAGACCCCCAAGGACCCCAACAATTTCCGCCCTATCTCCAATCTACCTTTCGTTGCTAAGATCATGGAAAAATTATTCAATGCTCAACTCTCAGATTATCTCGAAGTCCATAAAATACTCCACCCAACTCAATAAGGATTCCGCAAATCGCTAAACACCGAAACCCTCCTCATCTCCCTCACAGACCACCTCATCATGGGCCTGGACAAAGGACACTCCTTCTTGCTAGTGTTCCCCGACATCTCGGTGGCCTTTGACACGGTGAACCATTCCATCCTCCTAAATTGATTAGCCGACATTGGGATAAAAGGAACAGCCTTCAGATGGTTCGACTCCTTTCTCAGTAGTAGAGGATACAAAGTCAAAATCAACAACAAAGAGTCCCCACACATCAATTCTTCACTAGGAGTACATCAGGGCTCTTCCCTGTCTCCCACCCTCTTTAACATCTACCTCCCTCCCCTCTGCCAACTGCTAAAAAAACTAAAATTAAAACACTACCTATACGCCAATGACGTACAAATTCTGATCCCGATAAATGAATCCCTTACGAAAACACTTAAGTTCTGGGACAACTGCCTCCAAGCTATCAACCTCCTTTTCACCATCTAAACCTGGTACTTAACTCTGCCAAGACGGAACTCCTCCTCATATCACCTGAACACAGCGACACCCTTCAGCTGACCCACCCCAACACTCTAATCACACAGTATTAAGCGGTTACATCATATAAGCAGTTTATTATAATATAAGTGTCAAAAGAGGTTGTGGCATCCAAACCTCCAGGCCCTGTTGCTCACAGCCTGGATATTGAGAGGTTAATTCTGCAACCACTCGATCTCTCAGAGGATGTGTCTTTGGTCCTGGTAGCTTCTAGAAAGCAATCCATGAGGATGTACTATGGACTGAAGTGGAGGAGGTTTTCTGTGTGGTGTGAGAAAATCTGTTCTCCTGCCCTCCCACAAAAACTGTTTGATTACCTTCTACACCTCTCGAAATCTGGCTTACAGCCCAACTCCGTTAGGGTTCACCTGAGTGCGATTGACGCATACCACCAGGGTGTGGAAAGTACACCCATTTCTGTACAGCCTATAGTTGCAAATTTCATGTGGAGCCTGAGATTTGTACAATGTTCTCTCAACCTAGCTTGATGGACTCTCTTCTCGGGTAACATCAACTAGGTTGAGAGAAAATTGTATAAATCTCATCTTTGGTTGAGTTTCCTCACTCCGAAGGACATCAGATCTTCACAAGAGTGTACTGTTCTGTTCGTACATCTCACTCTGAATGTCAAAGTGGCCCCAAACCCCTTCACTAATACCTAAACCTCACCTCAAGTGGCTAGGTAGGCCTCATATAGGGGTATAAATACCTACCTGGTATGAGGGCATTACAGCTAGATTCCTTCTCTCTCTCTCTCTCTCCCTCTCTCTTGGTTGTAGGTAGAAATTGTGGCACTTACTGCAAAATGAGAAAAAGTTATAGCATTCTAGTGTAATACCTATGCTAAGATAGTGCACTTTGCGATAAATAAGCTATTACAATAAAACATGCTCCTCTTCCAATCACATGTGATAGTTTGATGAATCCTGGCCTAAGTGGCTAAGCTTAGCAGAAGATCAAACAAAGTAAATCCAGTGTTGTAAGTCTCACAAACATAAGCAATACACTAGAAAAAGTGACAGTCTGGTTTAAAAAGCAGCTTCAAATTAACAATTCTTCAAAGAAACGGAACTTCATATACATAATGAATTAGGACAAATGGCAGTCCCGTTTGAAAAACACTGCTGACGTGAAACTTCAAAGTAACGAATCTTCACAAACATTTCATTATGTTTGCGCCTACATGAACAACGTTTCATTTTTGAATGGCAAACTTTAATGCTTCAAGGATTAAATTCAGCTATTGAATGGGAGGTTTTTTTATAAACTAAAGAAAAAAGATGGTTTCTTATTTTTTGAAATTATTTTTCTCCAATAAGAGCTTGATGTGAGAGTACATATTTTGATCACCCTGTTTTACTTATCTATACATATGTTTGTTGATGCTGGGGATACATAAATAAACAAAAAAATCACATCAGCACAAGCTTAGTTGGCCTCGCTTTGAAGTCCTGCATAATTTGACAGCAGCAGGATAATCCTTAAAAAGATCAAAGAGCCTGAGCCCAGCAAGTCTCAGTTTGGGTTCCCGCATTGGTTTCATAGCAGGAGGAAGGCTCTGGTAAGCTCCGTTTGGATAACTTTCTTTTTTTTTCCTTTTTTCTATAGTGTTTGTAGAAGGGATATTTTGTTGTTATGTTTTTATTTTATTATGTTTCTGCAGATATAGATGTAAGTAAACCATGCTAAAATTGTACAAATACCTGCTGTACTAGTGGAAGTGAATGCATTTTTCATACTGACGCTGTAAGTTGTATTACTAAGTTTATTTTTAATGTCTTTTTTGTAATATGTTCTGTCTGGTTTTACATGATATTTGTTTTTTATAGAGCATAATCTGACTGAAAGCTTGCCCCTGTTGATGCCTTTTGGGGCGAAACAATAAAGGCCTTTGTCAGATTTTTGTTGAAGATTCGTTACTTTGAAGTTTCCAGTCAGCAGTGGTTTTCAAACTGGACTGCCATTTTGTCCTAATTCATTATGTATATGGGGTTCCTTTGAAGAATTGTGAATTTGAAGCTGCGAGGAGTCAGCCCTGCTTTTTAAACCAGACTATCACTTTTTCAAGTGTATTGCTTATGTTTGTCAGACTTACAACATTGGATTTACTTTGTTTGATCTTCTGCTAAACTTAGCCACTTAGGGCCTCATTTTCCAATATCGCAGTGGTAACGCATGATGGGGCGTGTCCCATGCAAATAAGGTATTTTTCGTGCAGCGGGGAAACATCGCATGACACAATGTTTTCGCCATTTGCGGAAATGGATTCGCCATTCGGGAAAACATCGTGCACCGCGATAAAACAACCAATGAATCTTCGCAGAACACGAAAGTGTCCAAACAGCCTATTTCCACAAGCAACATGTTATATGAGAGAGAGAGAGAGAAAGAGAGAGCGAGCGAGCGCCTTGCTATATTGCCTATGCCCTAGACAGGTATTTGTAGCCCTATGGGAGGGCCACCTAGTAACTCGAGGTGGGGATTAGGTATGAGCGTAGGGGGTTGGGGGCCACTTTCACATTCAACATTAGACGTACGGAAAGAACAGTGGTCTCTAGTGAAGATTTGCTGGCCGTCGGAGTGAGGAAACTCACTCCAAGAAGAGATTTGGGCAACGTTCTCTCCACCTAGCTTGATGGACACTCTACCTGGGCAACAACAAGCTAGGTGGAGAGAACGTTGCCCAAATCTCTTCTTGGAGTGAGTTTCCTCACTCCGACGGCCAGCAAATCTTCACTAGAGACCACTGTTCTTTCCGTACGTCTAATGTTGAATGTGAAAGTGGCCCCCAACAAGAGCACCAGGAGCCAATAAGTTCACATACTGCAATCGCAAGGGCTTCTACTCCCTCAGTATACAGGAGGTCTATGATGCCAAGGGAATCATCATAGACACTGTGGTCAGGTTTCTTGGATCCAGTTACGATGTCTATATCGTCTCGCAGTTAGGAATTAATGACTGCTTCCAGGAAGAACACATCACTGGGGGCTGGCTTCAGCTGAGAAATACCACCACATAGCAACTAATCTCTTCATTTTTTTCTCTTTCATATCTAGGTGGACTTACAGAATTGGCCCAGATGGATCGCTCCAACCTCTGCCAGTGAACTGGCCTGCTGCTGAACATTAAGTGATATCTAACAGCTCTTCTCTGACTTCCTCCCTACAGGTGACAGAGGATATCCACTCAAAACCTGGCTCATGATTCTGCTAGCTAATCTGCAGACCGCCAAAGATGGTCGCTACAACAGGGCCCACTGGCAAACCAGGGCAGTCATCAAGATAGTCTTTGGGCTACTCAAAACACATTTCTGCTGCCTGGACAGATTGGGGGGTGCCTTCTCTAAAATCCCACTAAAGTCTGTGAGATCTTTCTTCCCTGCTGCATGCTTCATAACATTGCCAAAACCAGAGGGCTGCCTCCTCCAGTGGGATTAAAACATCATCGGGATGAAGAGAAGGTGGTGGAGGAGGAGGCACACAACCTGAGTCAGGAGGAATTGTAGGAGATACATTGCTAGACTCAACAACAGGCTGCACAGGAAAGGAATACTCAAATACAAAGACACATTGTGGTTTTCTAGCACAACATAGCACAGAAACCCTTCTCTTGGGTTTTGATTCTGAAGTCCAATATTTGTTAGTCTTTAGATCACTTGATCCTATTGAGTAAACTTGAGGCCCCTGGTATTTCTTCAGTTGTCTTATCATGGTTCTCCTCATTTTTTACAAATCATTCCCTGTACGTACCAGGATCAGTCCAGGACACCTGGGTTGTGACTCCGCACCAGTAGATGGAGACAGACTAAAACTTGTGGGCGGAGCCATATATGCCCCTGTGCCAGTCACAGCCCCTCAGTCTTTCTCTGTCTCCAGTAGATGGTGCAGGTCCAGTCACAGCCCTGCCTGACCTGATTCTGGTGGTTAGTTAGGTTTGATTTTTGGGCTAGTTTTGTTAGGCCTAATTGTTTTATACTAAATTGGGTTTTTTTAATTCTTAGTCCCGGGTGCCCTGCCTCCCAGGGGGGTTGAGAGGTCCTGAGGGGACTACCCTCCCCCGGTTGAGGCCGCTGCCAGGGCTGAGGGCCCGGCTGTTTTCAAGTGGCAGCGTAGGGGGTGACACCGGGGAGCCCGGTTCACTCACCCCCATTGGCACAGGGCTCCAGGACCATGGACAGCAGTGAGTACTTACAAAAAAAAAAAAAAAAAGGTTTTACTTTTCTCTGCTTGTCGGCTCTCCTTTTCGTCACGGCTCCGTCCTCTCTTCACGGGGGGGGGGGGACCGCTTGCCGTGGGGGCGAATTTTTTAACTTAATTAAGTTCTTTTGGGGCGTTTTTCGCCACGTTCGCGCCTCATGCCGCGCGGGTCGGTCTGCCGAGCAGGCGGCTCGGCGCGCGTGCCTCTCTAGGGACGGCTTTTGCGCTTCATGTCTCCTGGGCGGGGAAGGGCCGTCCGGGCCGCGTGGGGAGAGCCGTTCCCGGGCGATCCGCTCGCCGCCACGTGTAGCAGCAGCGTCGGGGGGGCCAGAGGAGCTCTTTCCGGCTAGCGCGGGAGTGGCGGCCATTTTAAATTCGGCCCTCGAAATCGCGCGGGTGCCGGCAGAAAATGGCGCCTTCCCTCCTCCGCTTTCCCCGCGACCGGGTCCGACGGGGGGGGGGGGCCGCTCCAGCGGGGGTGGTGCCCCTAGAGACGTTAGTTCTGGGCAGGAGTCCTCGGCTTCTGGGTCCTCTTCGTTTTCCACGGATTTTGTATTGTTACGCAAGGGCCTTAACCATAACAGCCGCAGGCATAGGCAGGGGTCGGAGGCCGTTTCGGGGACCCACAGGTCGGGTCCCAAGCGGAAGAAACGCAAGGAGTCCTCGGATACCAGGACGTGAAGAACCCCGCGGGGAGTCCCGCGGGGGGGCTCCACAGGACACAGATAGTGAGTCCTCCGTCTCGGATGAGGTGAATTCCCACGAGCAGTCCCCGAGGGGGACCGAGGGGACGCCATGGGGCGGTTCCACCCCGCCCGGAGCGGGCGAAGGGGCGCAGGCTGTGGAGGCCGACGATCCTAAAGTGGTCCGCCTCTTCCGCAGGGAGGAACTAGCCCCGCTTATCCCAGCTATTCTGGCGGAGCTGGGCCCGCCGGTGGTCGCTAGACAGGAGGCCAACATGGATCCGGTACGCCTGGGGCTCACTGGCCCCGCGGTGGTTTTCCCTTCCATTTCTCGTCAACGGATATTCTGTTTCAGGAATGGGATACCCCGCAGTTAGGCCTCAAGGTGACAAAGGCCATGGACAAGCTTTATCCTCTGCCGGAGGAAGCGTTGGAGCTGTTAAGGATCCCGAAGGTGGATGCAGCGGTGTCGACGCTGACCAAGAAGTCGATGATCCCTGTCACAGGAGCCACGGCCCTCAGGGATATTCAGGACCGGAAGCTGGAGGTACAACTCAAGAAGATTTTTGAGGTATCGGCTTAGGAGTCCGGGCCGCCATTTGTACCAACTTTGCGAGGAGAGCCAGTTTGCGCTGGGCTCAGGTCCTCCAGGCAAATGCGGGTCTCTCGGAAGAGGAAGCCTCACAGGCGGATCGCTTAGAGGCAGCGATAGCATATGGGGCGGATGCTCTCCACGATCTCCTTCGGACTCCTGCTAGATCCATGGTCGCGGCGGTCTCTGCGCGTCGTCTCCTATGCCTTCGCAACTGGGCGGCGGATGGTTCCTACACGGCTCACCTCGGTTTGCTTCCATTTAAGGGAAAGCTATTGTTCGGTAAGGAACTAGATGATTTGATGCTTTCCTTGGGGGAGGACAGGGCTTTCAAATGGTCTGAGGACAGGGCTAGGTCCCGGTCCTCGTCCGGTAGGCCCCGTTCTCGTGGAAGCAGAAAGTCGCGCCCTCGGAGATCCTCGGGTCCCGCATACCAGTCGTATCCTGCTCGCTCCTCCCCGTGGTCGCTGTCCTTTTGTGGCAAAGTTCCGGTAGACAGGGGGGAACCCCGTCGGGCGACGGGTCCAAGGTCTCGCAATGAGATGAGGCTGACCCATCCCTCGCCTCTGCCCCAGACCGTAATTCACAACGTCGGGGCGAGGTCGACGTGGTTTGTCGAGGAATGGGTCAAGGTAACCTCGGATCACTGGGTCCTTGATGTGATAAGACACGGCTATGCTCTACACTTTGCTCGAATACCGTCAGACAAGTTCCTGTTGTCGCCCTGCAAGCATCCAGAGAAGAGAGCGGCCGTGCTCGGGACCCTCGGACAGTTGCAAAACTTGGGGGCCATTTCTCCCGTGCCTCCAGATCAACAAGGCACGAGACGTTACTTGATTTACTTCATCATTCCGAAGGAAGACGGCACGTCCAGACCAATCTTGGACCTGAAAGCGGTGAACAGGTGCCTTCGGGTCCCCCGTTTCAAGATGGAGACAATTCGTTCAGTAATTGCCTCGGTGCTGCCCGGCAAATACCTGGCCTCGCTAGATCTCACGGAAGCGTACCTCCATGTGGGGATCCAGCCATCTTTTCAGAGGTTTCTCAGGTTCTGCATCCTGGGAAGGCATTATCAGTTTCGGGCGCTCCCCTTCGGACAGGCGACGGCTCCTCGTACGTTCACAAAGGTGATGGTCGTGGTGGCAGCTCAGCTTCGGCGAGAGGGTTTCTTGGTACACCCTTACCTGGATGACTGGTTGTTCCGGGCCAAGTCCGAGAGTCAGGGTCGGTTGGCTGTGGACGGAGTCCTCCAGCTGCTGCAGTCTCTGGGCTGGGTCGTCAACTTTTCAAGCATCACCCTGTTCCCACCCAGTCCTTGGAATACCTGGGAGCCGTCTTCGACACGAAACAGGGCCGAGTGTCCCTGTCCGGAGAGCACGTGCGCAAGCTGCAGTCTCAAGTCAAGCGGTTATTGTCTCTTCGGCTACCGTTGGTTTGCGACTACCTGATGGTTCTGG
Source organism: Rhinatrema bivittatum (assembly GCF_901001135.1). NCBI lineage: Eukaryota > Metazoa > Chordata > Amphibia > Gymnophiona > Rhinatrematidae > Rhinatrema > Rhinatrema bivittatum. The sequence goes on along the minus strand of NC_042615.1, from coordinate 541,700,377 downwards.
GGTCTATGGCGTCAACGCTCGCGTTGGTCCCCTGGGCGTTCGCTCATCTACGTCCATTACAATCCTCCTTGCTATCCCGTTGGAAGCCGGTGTCAGGGGAATTCCACCTTCCGCTGCGGCTTACGGATCAGGCGAGGGACAGCCTACTAGGGTGGCTAGTGTCGGAACACCTGACTTGTGGGGTGTCCCTGTTGGTTCCCAACTGGACGGTAGGGACCACAGACGCCAGCCTCTCCGGTTGGGGCAAGGTTTGCCTAGGCAAGTCGGTACAGGGCCGGTGGTCCGCGACTCAAGCGCAGTGGTCCATCAATCGGCTAGAGACCAGAGCGGCTCGCCTGGCACTGCAGTCCTTCCTGCCGTTGATACGGGGAAAGGCGGTGCGGATATTGTCGGACAACGCAACCACCGTAGCCTACATCAACCGTCAGGGCGGGACACGGAGTCCACTGGTAGCGGAGGAAGCGCAGCTCTTGATAGGCTGGGCGGAGTGACATCTCTGCAATATCGCAGCGTCCCACATTGCCGGAGTCGACAATGTCCAGGCGGATTATCTCAGTCGTCTTCACCTGGATCCAGGGGAGTGGGAGCTGGCGGCGGACACCTTCCTTCTCATCTGCAGCCGACGCCGGGAGAGAGGGGCCGAGGACATCGACGCTTTGGCTCTTCCCTGGCCGTCGGACGTGTTACTGTGATGGGAATGATCCTGCGGCGCATAGAGCTGCACCTGTCCAAAGTGATCCTAGTGGCGCCGGAGTGGCCACGTCGTCCGAGGTTTTGCCGATCTCATTCAGTTGTCGGTGGTCGCCCCCCTTCATCTCCAGGGGTTCGCGGGGCTCCTTCGCCAGGGTCCCGTCTGTTTGGAGGATGCGGATCACTTCTATCTCGCGGCATGGCTTTTGAAAGGCAGCGCTTGAAAAGCAAAGGTTACTCAGATGCGGTGGTGGCCACGCTGTTGGGATCTAGGAGGCAGTCTACGTCTCTGGCGTATATCCGAGTCTGGGTGATTTTTGAGACCTGGGGTCTGCAGCGTGGGGTGGTCCCCACTTATCTCAGAGATCCTAGTTTTCTCCAGGCTGGTCTCGCCAAAGGGTTGGCGTGCAGTTCCCTGCGAGTACAGGTGGCGGCGCTTGGTTGCTTGTGAGGTAAGGTTCAGGGGTTCCCCCTGACCCTGCATCCGGATATTTCCCGTTTTCTTAGGGGAGCAAAGCCCCTCCGTTCCCCATTGCGTCATCTCGGTCCGTCCTGGAACCTCAATTGGGTTCTTTTTCCTTATGCTCGGCACCGTTTGAGCCCTTCAAGCGGTCAACGGTTAAGGATCTCACGTTGAAGACCGTATGCCTGGTGGCGATTGCGTCGGCTCGCCGTGTTTCGGAATTGCAGGCCCTGTCCTGTAGGGAGCCTTTCTTGCGCATTTCCGATTCGGGGGTTTCCTTGCAGATGGTTCATTCCTTCCTGCCTAAAGTCGTGTCGGCTTTTCATTTGAATCAATCGGTCGAGCTTCCTGCTTTCGCGGTTGGAAACTCTTCGGACCCGACATCGAGAGAATTGAGAAAACGGGATGTGTGGAGATCTTTTCTTCGCTATCTAGAGGTCACTAATTCCTTTCGGGTGACGGATCATCTGTTTGTATTGACGTCGGGTCCCAAGAAAGGTTCTGCGGTGTCCCGCACGACCATCGCCCGGTGGCTCAAGGTGGCCATTGGCTCCGCGTGCATTCTGCAGGGCAACTCACCGCTGGTGGGTCTTCGGGCTCATTCGACGCGGTCTCATGCGGCGTCTTGGGCGGAATCTTCTCAGGTGTCGCCTCAAGAGATTTGCAGGGCGACTACCTGGAAGTCGTTGCATACCTTCATTAAACATTACCGGTTGGATGTTCAGGCTACTGAAGCTGGGGGTTTTGGAGAGAGGGTACTCCGAGCGGGACTCTCTGCTTCCCACCCTCGGTAAGTTTGCTCTGGTACATCCCAGGTGTCCTGGACTGATCCTGGTACGTACAGGGAAAGGAAAATTAGTTTCTTACCTGATAATTTTCGTTCCTGTAGTACCAAGGATCAGTCCAGGATCCCGCCCGCAGTGCTACGCTTAAGTAACGGAGAGTCCGCTCATTGTTGTTGTCCGTACGCTGACCCCTTGTTTAGTCGCTCTCCTGGTTGGGGAGTCTGGTTCCTGTAGGGGTGTTGGAATTTTTTTCCGTTTACATTGCAAGTTTTTGTATGGTTAGCTATGGTTGCCTTATGGTATTTTCTACTTTGACATTACGTATGACTGAGGGGCTGTGACTGGCACAGGGGCATATATGTCTCCGCCCACAAGTTTTAGTCTGTCTCCATCTACTGGTGCGGAGTCACAACCCAGGTGTCCTGGACTGATCCTTGGTACTACAGGAACGAAAATTATCAGGTAAGAAACTAATTTTCCTTTCTTATAATGTTATTGGTGATGCCAGCTCAAGCGCAATCCTTTTGTCTACAGGTGCTCTGCAAAGGTCTACACTTCCCCTCTGCAATATAATATCTATTTATTGCATTTATGTGATATTTTGTCATAGCTGGATATTTCCTTTGTTATATGCAGGGCCAGTGCAAGCTTTTTTACTGCCCTGTGCAAAAAATTACTATGCTGCCCCCCCCCCCCCCCCCCCCTTGTGCCTTGTTCATTCATTGTCTGTCCCAGGCCCACCCAAAAAAATCCCACCTCTCTTCAGTGATACAGACTTTGAAAACTGATACCATCTGCCCCCACCCCCTGGGTATTAGGTGCCCTCTGTACTTGCCAGGTACTTGTGACTTGGATTGGCCACTGTTGGAAACAGAATGCTGGGCTTGATGGACCCTTGGTCTGACCCAGCATATCTTATGTTCTTAAGCCTCTCGCCCTCAGCCTCCTCCCTCGGCCACCTCCACACACACAGTTGGGTTATGCATTTATAATACTTTACATGAAAAATATCAACGTATCATATTCTGAGGTAAAAATATCACATTACATTTACATGCACTGCTGTGATGCTAACCAGAAATCCTGTAAAAACACACTTAGAACCCATATGGTATTAGGCCTATTGTAATGAGTGTTGTGTATGAACTTGACCCTCCAAAAACCCTAAAACATTAATATACTTTCTATTAGGAGAATACCTCACCTCAGTCACACATGCAGAACATATATAGACCCTTACCAAATACAGAATAGAGCAACCATATAGTAGAAATATAAACATGACAAAACCTGAACTGAAAACCACAAGAAGCCAGTCTTTATGAAGTGGAACAATAAAAACTAGAGCCATCACAATTCTTCAAATATCAAACAAAATTAAGAAATAAAATAAATATTTAATCATAATAGTAAAGACATGCTAATAATAATATTCCAAAAACAAATGACAAACAAAAAGATCAAATAATTAAAAACTCACATATAATTTTTTTTAAATGTTCCAAACACCAATACAATATTTCAAAACAGAAGACATATTAAATAATACCCGAAAAGTAAAACTAAAAAGGATTTTAAAAATTCACCCTCTCCATACCTAGGAACTTTTGATTTCCAGTCACCCTGCGATTGTCATGGATTAGTGGAGTGGGGTGCACATAATTTCTCCTCTCTTTCTTATATTTACACACACACACACAAAACTCATACACACAAACGCTTGGTCTCAAACAAACCTACAGGCATCTCTAGCTTTTCTTTGGTTGGGATCTGCCAGCAGCCCCATTTCAGCTGCTGGCAGGTTGATATCCACCTGTAACCCCATTCTCTCTCTCACTGTCTCTCTCTCTCTCACACACACACACCCAGACAAGCTCCCATTCACACTCAAGCTCCCAGTCACATCCATCCAAATGCGAGGCAGACTTCCATTCTCACACACACACACACATCCTGCCCATCCCAGCAAGACTCCCTTGCATGCATGTGCAAACACATACACATACTCATACACATGCAGACCTGCCGTCAGCTTGCAAGTTCAGAATATAGGAAGTGTTAGTGAATTACCGTGGGCCAGCACTTGAGGAGGAGCTGCAGGATGGGCTTCTTCCTCCGCTGGTGAAATGGAGCCTGCTGGCGGCCACTAAGGCTTTCTGATTTTTCCGTTGCCTGTGGGATGGAGTCCGCCAGCTGCCACAATGGTCTCCTTCTTCTTCCACCAGGTCCATCGACGGTAGCAAATGTCTCTCCTTGCTCCCAATGCCACCTTCAGGTGTGCCACCCTGTGCAATCGTACGGTTTGCACACCTGGTTGTGCCGGGCCTGGTTTTATGCAGATGACATCCAGTTTTATTTTCCTGTAGGATCATTCTTCGATGCTGCTTTAGATAAACTCTCTGGATGTGTGCCAGTAATTAGCTGGTTGCCCAATAATAAATTGGTTTTGAATGTGAACAAAATAGAGATCTTGTTTCTCTCCTGCCAAAAAATAGGGAATGCTTTTTTCTTGCTATGCTCTTGATGGTATAGGTTTAACTAGACCTATACCATACATAGGTATAGGTCTAGATACATAGACCTATACCTATGTATGGTATAGGTCTAGATAAACCTATACCATACATAATATGGTATAGGTTTAAAATATTCTCTGGGTATTGTATAATTCTCACAAGACAAGCAGAATGGTAGTCCTCATATATTGGTGACATCATCAAGATGGAGCCCAATCTCTGAACACTTTTGCCAAAGTTTCCAGAACTTTGACTGGCACCTAATGGGCATGCCCAGCATAGCATCCACACTGCAGCCAGCAGGGGTCCCCCTTCAGTCTTCTTTTTTCCGTGCAGCAGTAGCCACGCGGGTTAAGGAGCTTTTCAGAGATTCCTGACAGGAATTTTCCTCACGGAACTTTGAAAATTTTCAAAAGATTTTACCCCACAGGGGTCCCCTTATCGATTTCTTTGGTCTGTGGTCAAACGGTAAGTTTTTTGCCTGTTTGCGGTCGATTCCCGTCGGGTTTTTCCCTCGTGACCTACCGGCCATCGACTGCACCGCGACTAAATTTTGTCGAAGCCATGGTGTCTGGTTTCCATCCGTGCCCTGACTGTACTAGAACAATGTCCATCACTGACCCTCACACGGTCTATGTGATGTGCTTAGGATCCGGCCATGATGTCCTTACTTGCACCAAATGTGCTCAAATGACACCAAAAGGTCGCAAGGCTCGACTCTATAAGATGGGTCTTCTCTTTCGGCCAAAAACCCCGATTCCATCGATAGCTTCGATGTCGTCTGAACCAGTGCCGTCTACGTCGCACCAGCACCGGGAATCCGCTGCTGTCTGACCGGCTTCGACTCCATGGGTGTCAACCCCCTCTGTTCCTCCTCTGGAAAAACCCTGGGGGGAACATCGAGAAAAACATCGACACCGTCATCGTAAAGCTCAGGCCATCGATATCGCTAAACCCTAGACATTGACGTCGTCTGAGCCTCTGACATAGAAGCACCGTACAGAAAAGGCTTCATCCTCTTCTGTCTCTGGATCGCCGAGGCGTTCCCCACCTGGACAGGTGCCGGGATCCGCCATTCCACCTTCACTGGTGGACCCTCCGGCTACGCCAGTGCTTCCTCCCACTCTTGAACCGGGTATTCATGCCCCAGGTTTCCGTGAGGAATTGGGTCAGATGATCCGAGAGGCCATCGGCAAAGCACTCCAGGGCTTCCAACTTCCATCAATACTGGTACCGGTTCCTCCTCTGGTCACCGATCCGATGCCCATGGCACTGGCACCGCTATTGGCAAGATTGAACAAGATAATCAGTACCCTTCCACCGGTGGAACCGAGGGACCCGACTCCTTCCTCGCCAATTCCCTTGTCATCGGAGGAAGATAAAGAAACACCCCTCTTCATTCCACCATCAGGAGTGCCGCCACTGACATATCCACCGATGGAATCAGTGACATCCATTGATGTCACTGATTCCATCGGTGCATCCATCAATGCCTCCCTCGATGCCAACCATACTGCCATCGATGCCCTCGATGCCTCCATCAATGCCTTCGATCCCTCCTTCGGGACCATCAATGCCCAGGGCAGGGCCTTCAGGAATAACCCCGTTACTTCCTTCTGAAGAACATTTGAGAGCTGGTGATGACTCTTATAATCCTTGGACTGATGATTTGTCCTAGGATTCTGATGATAAGAACATAAGAACATAAGAAATTGCCATGCTGGGACAGACCAAGGGTCCATCAAGCCCAGCATCCTGTTTCCAACAGAGGCCAAAAACCAGGCCACAAGAACCTGGCAATTACCCAAACACTTAGAAGAACCCATGCTACTGATGCAATTAATAGCAGTGGCTATTCCCTAAGTAAACTTGATTAATAGCCATTAATGGACTCCTCCTCCAAGAACTTATCCAAACCTTTTTTGAACCCAGCTACACTAACTGCACTAACTACCTTCTCTGGCAACAAATTCCAGAGCTTTATTGTGCGTTGAGTGAAAAAGAATTTTCTCCGATTAATCTTAAATATGTTACTTGCTAACTTCATGGAATGCCCCCTAGTCCTTCTATTATTCGAAAGTGTAAATAACCGAGTCACGTCATCTACTCTTTCAAGACCTCTCATGATCTTAAAGACCTCTATCATATCCCCCCTCAGCCGTCTCTTCTCCAAGCTGAACAGCCCTAACCTCTTCAGCCTTTCCTCATAGGGGAGCTGTTCCATCCCCTTTATCATTTTGGTTGCCCTTCTCTGTACCTTCTCCATCGCAACTATATCTTTTTTGAGATGCGGCGACCAGAATTGTACACAGTATTCAAGGTGCGGTCTCACCATGGAGCGATACAGAGGCATTATGACATTTTCCGTTCTATTAACCATTCCCTTCCTAATAATTCCCAACATTCTATTTGCTTTTTTGACTGCTGCAGCACACTGAGCCGACGATTTTAAAGTATTATCCACTATGATGCCTAGATCTTTTTCCTGGGTGGTAGCTCCTAACATGGAACCTAACATTGTGTAACTACAGCAAGGGTTATTTTTCCCTATATGCAACACCTTGCACTTGTCCACATTAAATTTCATCTGCCATTTGGATGCCCAATCTTCCAGTCTTGCAAGGTCCTCCTGTAATGTATCACAGTCTGCCTGTGATTTAACTACTCTGAATAATTTTGTATCATCCGCAAATTTGATAACCTCACTCGTATTCCTTTCCAGATCATTTATATATATATTGAAAAGCACCGGTCCCAATACAGATCCCTGAGGTACTCCACTGTTTACCCTTTTCCACTGAGAATATTGACCATTTAATCCTACTCTCTGTTTCCTGTCTTTTAACCAGTTTGTAATCCACGAAAGGACATCGCCTCCTATCCCATGACTTTTTAGTTTTCGTAGAAGCCTCTCATGAGGGACTTTGTCAAATGCCTTCTGAAAATCCAATTACACTACATCTACCGGTTCACCTTTATCCACATGTTTATTAACCCCTTCAAAAAAATGAAGCAGATTTGTTAGGCAAGACTTCCCTTGGGTAAATCCATGTTGACTGTGTCCCATTAAATCATGTCTTTCTATATGCTCTACAATTTTGATCTTGAGAATAGTTTCCACTATTTTTCCCGGCACTGAAGTCAGGCTCACTGGTCTATAATTACCCGGATCGCCCCTGGAGCCTTTTTTAAATATTGGGGTTACATTGGCCACCCTCCAGTCTTCAGGTACAATGGATGATTTTAATGATAGGTTACAAATTTTAACTAATAGATCAGAAATTTCATTTTTGAGTTCCTTCAGAACCCTAGGATGCATACCATCCGGTCCAGGTGATTTGCTACTCTTTAGTTTGTCAATCTGGCCTACTACATCTTCCAGGTTCACAGTGATTTCGTTCAGTTCGTCTGAGTCATCACCCCTGAAAACCATCTCCGGAACTGGTATCTCCCCAACATCCTCATTAGTAAACACGGAGGCAAAGAATTCATTTAGTCTTTCTGCAATGGCCTTATCTTCCCTAAGAGCCCCTTTAACCCCTCTGTCATCTAATGGTCCAACCGACTCCCTCACAGGTTTCTTGCTTTGGATATATTTAAAAAAGTTTTTATTATGAGTTTTTGCCTCTATGGCCAACTTCATTTAAAATTCTCTCTTCGCCTGTCTTATCAATGTTTTACACTTACCTTGACAATGCTTATGTTTTATCCTATTTTCTTCAGATGGATCCTTCTTCCAATTTTTGAAGGATGTTTTTTTGGCTAAAATAGCCTCTTTCACCTCACCTTTTAACCATGACGGTAATCGTTTTGCCTTCCTTCCACCTTTCTTAATGCGCGGAATACATATGGACTGCACCTCTAGGATTGTATTTTTAAACAATGTCCAAGCCTGTTGAACACTTTTAACCTTTGCAGCTGCACCTTTCAGTTTTTTTCTAACTATTTTCCTCATTTTATCAAAGTTTCCCTTTTTAAAATTTAGTGTTAGAGCTGCAGATTTACTTATTGTCCCCCTTCCATTTATTAGTTTAAATTTGATCATGTTATGATCACTGTTGCCAAGTGGCCCCACCACCGTTAATTCTTTCACCAAATCTTGCGTTCCACTAAGAATTAAATCTAAAATAGCTCCCTCTCTTGTAGGTTCCTGAACCAATTGCTCCATGAAGCAGTCATTTATTACATCCAGGAACTTTATGTCTCTAGCAAGTCCTGATGTTACATTTACCCAGTCAATATTGGGGTAATTGAAATCTCCCATTATTATTGCACTGCCAAATTGGTTTGCTTCCCTGATTTCTCTTAGCATTTCATCATCTGTCTGACCATTTTGTCCAGGTGGACGTTAGTATACTCCTATCACTATACTGTTACCCAACACACATGGGATTTCTACCCATATAGATTCTACTGAGCATTTAGTCTCTTGTATGATCTTTATCCTGTTGGACTCTATACCCTCCCGGACATAAAGTGCCACACCCCCACCAAGTTGATCCTCCCTATCATTGCGATATAATTTGTACCCAGATATAGCACTGTCCCATTGGTTATCCTCCTTCCACCAAGTCTCTGTGATGCCAATTATGTCAACCTCATCATTTGCTGCTAAACACTCTAACTCTTCCCATCTTACTTCTTAGACTTCTGGCATTGGCATACAGACATTTCAAAGTGTGGTTTTTGCTTGTTTTAACAACCTGCTTTTCAGTTGTTTGGGATAATTCGGTAATCATTAGCTTTGGTGATTTTTTACATATAGGCATATGAACTATGTTTGCTTTTGATGGAACCTCTCTGTTGGGATGCCCTAACTCTCCTGTTTCATTAGTATCCTTCAAGGATACATTTCTCCGAACCATGCACTGCTGAGTGACTGTCGGCTTTCCCCCTTGTTCTAGTTTAAAAGCTGCTCTATCTCCTTTTTGAAAGTTAGTGCCAGCAGCTTGGTTCCACTCTGGTTAAGGTGGAGCCCGTCCTTTCGGAAAAGTCTCCCCTTTCCCCAAAAGTTTTCCCAGTTCCTTACAAAGCTGAATCCCTCTTCCCTGCACCATCGTCTCATCCACGCATTGAAACTCTGGAGCTCTGCCTGCCTTTGGGGACCTGCACGTGGAACAGGAAGCATTTCAGAGAATGCCACCCTGGAGGTTCTGGATTTCAGCTTCCTACCTAAAATCCTAAATTTGGCTTCCAGAACCTCTCTCCCACATTTTCCTATGTCGTTGGTGCCCACATGTACCACGACAGCCGGCTCCTCCCCAGCACTGTCTATAATCCTATCTAGGTGACGCGTGAGGTCTGCCACCTTCGCACCAGGCAGGCAAGTTACCAGGCGGTCCTCACGTCCACCAGCCACCCTGCTATCTACATTTCTAATAATTGAATCACCAACTATGATGGCCGGCCTAACCCTTCCCTCCTGGGCAGTAGCCCTGGGAGATTTGTCCTCAGTGCGAGAGGACAATACATCACCTGGAGAGCAGGTCCTTGCTACAGGATCACTTCCTGCTACACCAGGGTGATGTTCTACTGGGAGACCTTCCTGATCCAAGGCAGCACTGGGGCTGCCAGAATGGATTTGGGACTTGGCTACTATGTCCCTGATCTACCTTCCCAGCCCTCCCATCCTGATGAAAGGAAGCGTTCTCCTCCAGAGGACCTGTCCTTTATTAATTTTGTAAAGGAGATGTCTGAAACAGTCCCATTCCAGCTTCAGACAGAGGAGGACTCTAGACACCAGATGCTATAGCTTCTACAATTTCTCGATGCTCCAAAGGAGATCATGTCCATCCCTATTCATGACATCCTTTTGGACCTTTTGAAGAGAAACTGGGAGCACCCTGGCTTGGTGGCACCTGTTAACCGAAAAGCAGATGCCACCTACTTAGTTCAGTCAGCCCCTGGCTTCCAAAGAACTCAGTTGGATCATCACTCGGTGGTTGTAGAGTCAGCCCAGAAGAGGGCCAGATGCTCCAAACCTCATTCATCCATTCCCCCAGGGAAAGATCAGAAGTTCCTGGATGCATTTGGTATTCCATGGATCAATGCTCATCTCTCGCATTGCATCCTACCAACTCTTTATGACCCAATATAATAGGGTCTTGTTCACGAAGATTCAAGACTTTGCTGAGGCCTTACCTCTGCAGTTCCAGGACAACTTCATGCCCTAGCACAAAAGGGCTTAGATGCCGGCAAGCATGAAGTAGATCAGCGTATGACATCTTTGACACCGCTTCCAGGGTGTCGGCAGCCAGTAACAGTGCAAGGAGATGGGCCTGGCTGAAATCTTCAGACCTCAGACCAGAGGTACAAGACAGATTGGCTGATTTGCCCTGTGCAGGCGATAATCTTTTCGGTGAAAAGATTCAAGAAGCATTGGCGCAGCTCAAGGACCACCAAGAGACTCTGCGCCAGCTATCCCCCAGCGTCCAGGGTTCGGCCTTCTAAGCCTTACCAAAAAGGCCAACCTAGGCAGCCTAGAGGGCAGAAGTCACAGCCAGCCACTCAACCAGGTCCAGCAGCAGGTTTTGACTCATTTCTAGATAGCAGTACCCAGCTTCCACTTCCGGCCATTCCGGTCAGCGGCCGGTTGTGCCACTTCTCCAGCCTATGGCACACAGTCACCACAGATCAGTGGGTACTTGCAGTAGTGTCCAAAGGTTATCACCTCAACTTTCTCTCTGTTCCACCAGATTCCCTGCCTCGGCTGATGTGGGGAACGTCCGATCATTCACCACTCTTGGAGCAGGAGGCACTTGGTGAAGGCGCATGGGGCAGATGCTAGGCCGAAATACCTCGAATAGAACCCTCTATTCCAGGTATTTCCTGATACCAAAAAAGTCAGGTGGGCTGTGCCCAATATTGGATCTTTGCACTCTGAACAAATATCTACAAAGAGAAAAGTTCAAGATGGTGACCTTAGGTTATCTACTTCCCCTTCTTCAAAGGGGAGACTGGCTCTGCTCTCTAGACCTTCAGGACGCCTACATGCACATTTCAATTACTCCGTCACATCACAGATTCCTGCGATTCCTAGTAGGCCCAAACCACTTCCAATATCGAGTGTTACTATTCGGCCTAGCATCTGCCCCATGCGTCTTCACCAAGTGCCTTGTGGTGGTAGCAGCCTACCTCAGGAGTCAGAGTCTACCCCTATCTGGACAATTGGTTGATCAGGGCTCCCTCTCGGCAAGGTGTACTGACGTCCCTTCACTTCACTTTACATTCCCTGATCTCCCTGGGTTTTCTCATAAACTATCAAAAATCCAGATTAGTTCCTTCACAAACTCTATCATTAATAGAGGCCGACTTGGACACTCTAAGAGTGAAAGCTTTCCTACCTCAGGATCGAGCTCTCACTCTCGCTTCTCTGGCTTTTCGACTGCAGTCTTGACAACATTCAACATCACGTAATTTCCTGATAGTATTGGGTCATATTTCTTTTCCAGGCCCCACTCAAACCCAGGAGAACGGGCTCTGCATACTCTTGACTGTAAACGTGCTCTAGCTTTTTATCTAGACCATACAGCTGCCCACAGGAAAGGCACCCAATTGTTTGTTTCCTTTGATCCCATCAAATTGGGCAAACCTGTGGGTAAGCAGACTCTCTCCTCCTGGTTAGCGGACTGTATTTCCTTTTGTTACCAACAGGCAGGCATTCCACTTCAAGACCATGTTAAAGCACACTCTGTCAGGGCCATGGCAACATCAGTAGTGCATCTACGCTCGGTGCCGCTTGCTGACATCTATAAAGCTGCTACCTGGAGCTCTCTCCACACCTTCGCAACCCATTATTGTTTAGACAGGGCTGGCAGACAAGATTCCATCTTTGGCCAGTCTGTGCTACGCAACTTATTTGCGAACTGAGGTACCAACATCCTTCCGCCAACCCGGTAGGGTTCAGGATGCCCTCTACCAAATTCCACTCCAGTTCTTGTGCCTGTTGCTCGTCTTTGAGTACATTTGGTGCATTGCTTGGGCATCCTCAGCTCGGTATTCACCTATGTGTGAGGACTACCATCCTGCTTGTCCTGTGAGAAAGCAGAGTTGCTTACCTGTAACAGGTGTTCTCACAGGACAGAAGGATGTTAGTCCTCACGAAACCCGCCCGCCACCCCGTAGAGTTTGGTTTGCTTACAATTTATTTTATTGTTCGCATGTACTTTTACTATAAGACGAGACAAGGGTGACCCCTGCTGGCTGCAGGGTTGATGCTATGCTGGGCATGCCCAGTAGGTGCCAGTCAAAGTTCTGGAAACTTTGACAAAAGTGTTCCGTGATTGGGCTCCATCCTGATGATGTCACCGATATGTGAGGACTAACATCCTGCTGTCCTGTGAGAACACCTGTTACAGGTAAGCAACTCTGCTTTCCACAAACTCTCTTATGGGTGAGAAAGCTACCAAGAAGCATTTGTAAAGCCACCAACAGGCTTTACAAGAGAGACAGCTAACAAATTGGTTTGGCTCTTGACTGTTGGCCCTTGTGCACCATTTCGTATTTCGAAAAAAAAGCATATCTATATGTAAGAGGGTGGACTTTTTCTGACCCATGGAAAATGCCACATCCCCTTGCAAATATGCTGTATGCGACTTCAGCTGGTCTGAATGCCCTCAATATGACAGAGGTTCACTAGACTTAGCCTGTCTGATATCAGCATTGTGTCCTTGTGCAATGGAGGAACATCACTCTCTCATTAGGTGGGGTGTCCTTACTGAGTGGCAGCATAGGGTCAGTATCTCCAAAGATAATGCTCAGAGGAGAGTTGAAGGGTTCTAGGAAGTGTAGAAGAGGGAAGAGATAGAGGGTCCAACAGGCTAGGGATTAGTGTATACTGAGGTACAAGAGGTAGAGCATTCTTCCAAGAATGGTCACCAGAATCTGAGTCTGATTTTTGCTAAAAGCAGTCTTAGACTTTTTAAGGATAGAGAAAATGACCTAGGAAGAAAAGATTTTAGCCAACTAGCATCTACTGGGGTGAGCCAAGGTGGAAGTGGTACATGTATAAAGACTTGACCTATTTCGGGGTCAAGAGGTGAAAAGAAACAATTTTTTTGGTTATTTTTGGATAGAGATACTGTTGGAACACTATACAGAAGTGTTTTATGTTTGAACATTCATTTCTCAGTCATCAGTCAGTAAAGCATTTAATTTTTTATAACAGTGCTTGTGTACAGAGCTTCCTTTTGGAGAAATTGATGAGCAGAAAGAGTCTTTGTGAGTAAAAAATCATTTTCCCGGAGATAAGCAGGGATGAATTAGCCCTGCTGTCATGGGGACATCCTCCGGGCAGCCAGGTGGCGGAGCTTCTCTAAGCACATAGAGTTATTAGTTGTGTGTGCCTGCGTGTGGTTTGGTTTCCCGTGCGGCTCCATCTTGGCCCAGTCTTTTTCTTCCGTGCTGCAGGTCGCACACAGAGCGCTTCTCTTCTAAAAAAAAAAAAAAAAACCGAGAAAGAAATGCTGCAGCCGCCTGGCTTCAAATTCTGCCAGTGCGGCAAGATCATGTCCGCAACCGATGGGCACCTCTGATGTTACCTCTGCGTCAGTCCAGACCATGATCCTACTGCATGCAGGAACTGCTGCCGCATGTCCCCCAGGGCCCAACGTCAATGGGTCTTGAAAATCACCAAGCTCAAGGAGGTGCCTTCGGGAGTTTATGCCTCCACCACCACTTCAGCCCAGTCCTCTCCTGGACCCAGTCGGGACCATCCACCTTCAAAAACTAAAAGAGCATCCTTGGTGGGGCCTTCGGGCAACTCTGGGGTCCAGCCGATGAGCACCCCCACCGGCCCTACACAGATCATCGGGAGTCGCGCCAGCCCTGCCTCCGAAGGCACCAGCACTGGTCAGCTCCGGCGCCCCAATGCCTCCCTCCAATGCACCACACCAATCCGATGCGCATATGTCAAAGCACCGTGCACATGGCCGGCCATTGACACACCCTTCCTCCAAGCACAGGAAGCCCTCAGCAGTCGACGAACCAACAGAAGACAGTGTTGGGGGTGACGCATCATGCATCACCAGTGAAGTGCTCGACACAGGGATTCATACCACCACCTGCCCCGAAACGTAAACGGTCCGTTGACAGTGGAATCCCACGCGCTCATGTTGTGGACAGATCGCTGCAGTAACTCCTTCTGCGAGAAGGGTGACATGATGTCCCGGTCTGCTCGGATGTCGATCCAGACTCCGAATATGGATCCATGGGTTCTTCTCTCTCCTCTTCGGTCTACTCAAACTTGTCCTCAGTGTCTCGGCGCAAATAGTCAAGTCCCCACTTACAGGAGCCTCTGGCCAAGCATCAGAAACATACTTCTGTGGTGGAGAAGGCCATTAGTCATCAAGGGCCAGACTCGGATATTCTTCTTGCTGCGCTGCCCCCGAGGGGGCTTCCAAAGCAACCTCCTTCTGCCCCTACACATGACACCTTAGCCTCCCCGGTGATGTCACAAATTTTGCAGATATTAATACAATTTCTCTCGTCTGTGGAGCAGCAGGCCATTGGACAACATACCAGCAGGACTCGTGAAGTTTCTCCCCGTGAGGCCCCGCTCTCACCCCGTCAAGGGAGCATTAGCCTTGAACCATGCTTCATCAGTCCGCCTCCTCAGGGCTCTCCACCTCGAGACGTTTCTCTTCCCCAGTCTCCATCCACATCTCCAGGCTCCTCGACTGGTTATCCTTCTGATCCTCCAGAGAACCAACCTGAGCCGGTTTCCCTCCCAGAAGACCTGTCCTACTCTTAATTTGTCAAGAAGGTGAAGACCAAGCTCAACGTGGAGACCAGAAAAATACTAGACCCTCGGGTGTAAGTTCTTGGCATTTTGAAGATTTTTGAGATGCCGCCTGAGCCCACAGCTTTGCCTTCCCATGCCATGTTGGATGCCATGATGACCAGGGCTTGGGAGTCTCCCATCTCCGGGCCAGCAACATCGCGCAAAACTGACCTCAAGTTTCATATGAGGCAGCCCCCCTTTTACAGTGTGGTCCAGTTTCTCCATGTGTCCATTATGGTCGAATCAGCTATGAAGAGGGTGAAAAAGACAGAGCTGCATTCTAACACCCCTCCAGTGCAAGATTGCAAATACCTGGATAATTTCAGCAACACTTCTTTCAAGCAGATTTGCTTAATGCCAAGATTCAACAACACCAGTTTTATATCACTCAATACCTATATGAGTGTCTCCAGTCTCTTAAACCGTTAGTCACTGCGGCTGCACCAGATGGCAACCTGCCTGAGGAATTCCATGATCTGGAGGAAGGGCTTAGACATTTACTCCATACCATCTACGAAGCGTTCGATACATCCACATGGTCCATAGCAGAAGCCATGCCACCATACAACTAGCATGGCTTCGGGCCAGCGCCATCAGAGAGGATGTTCACAAGAAACTGGCCGATCTTCCCTGTCTCCCAGACAACCTTTTTGGAGATAAGTTGTGCGAGATAGTGACCCAGTTAAAAGAGCAAAATGTGGAGGTCATTTCTCTGACATCAACAACAGACCCTTCCTCAGCAAAGATGTACTACCCGGCCTACTGGAAGCCCTATTTTCAAAGACTATATACATGCCCTTCTGCCCACAGCCTTATCCACCACCAAGGATGCAACCTTCCCAAATATCGCAGAACCGTCTCCGGCAGCATACTCCACGTCATCCTCGCCCTCCTCCTAACAGTAACACCCCTAAAACCTCTCAAGGTTTTTAGAAATGTCTGGGCCATCTCCACTGCTGCCTGTGGGAGGGAGGCTTTCCCATTTCCTTGATTCTTGGGAAGCGATCACTTCCCGACAGTTGGGTGCTCGAGATCATCAAGAAAGGCTATACCCTGAATTTCAAATCCACACCAACCCTCCCCCACCGGGTACAGCCGAAATGGATCGACTCGCAGACCAGCCACTGCTTCGGGGAAGAGGTCATCAGGCTGCTTCTCCAACATTCCATCCGTCGAGTTCCCATCCCTCAGTGGAATCAAGGGTTCTACTCCCAATACTTCCTCTTTCCCAAGAAATCAGGGGTCTTTGTCCAATCCTGGACCTGAGAGCCCTCAACATGTTTCTAACCAGAGAGAAATTCAAGATGACCTCTCAAGTCCATACTTCCCTTCCTATAGCCCAACGATTGGATGTATTCTATGGATCTCAAGGATCTCCCATATCCCTATGCACCATACGTCCTGGCGGTACCTATGCTTCCAAGGTGCTCCCGTTTGGTCTCTCATCGGCCCCGAGGGTTTTCAGCAAGTGTCTATCAGTAGATGTGGCCCACCTAAGGAAACAGGGAATCCAACTGTTTCCTTACCTCGATGATTGGCTGCTGGTAGCCCGGGATCCCCCTGCCCTAGGCAGCAGCCTGCTGACAACAATTCAGTGCCTGGAGAATCTGGGCTTGATCATCAATTATGAGAAATCTCATCTGCAACCAGCTCAGGCCCTACAGTTTATTGGAGCCTATATCAGTACAGAGTTAGGCAGAGCTTATTCTGGGTCATATGGCAGCCTCCATCTATGTAGTGCTGTGCACGCACTTGCACATGCATTGTCTACAGAGGGGCCTGAAAACGTAGTGGATGCAATTCTGACACCCCTTGTCCTGACAGATCGTCCTTATGCCAAGCATGAAAAAGGACTTGAGCTGGTGGCTGGCCCCGACGGTACTCACCATTGTGGCTCCCATTCGTCCACTGGCTCACCAGCTGGTTCTCATCACAGACGCCTTCTACAAGGGATGGGGTGCCCACCTGGACCAGGTTCAGACTCAGGGCCGCTTGTTGAACTGGGAGAAGACACAACAGATCAATGTTCTGGACTAAGCGCGCAAGTTATAAAATTGGGCGTACATGTGCACGCGCCGGGTAGCACGTGCACATGTAGTCATAATATACAAATTTTTCCAGATGTATCACGTGAAACACAAAAACACAAAAAAAGAAGGAAGCATTTTCTCTCCTTAAAGGAGAAAGTGCTGCAATTAGGTACGGGCCCACAAAACAAAAAGGTAGGCGATCTATAAAAGCCGTGAGGAAGTAAAAAAGAGAAATAGATGCCTGACATCCGTCAATTAAAATTTATTTCGAAGGAAACAATAAAACACTTTAAAAAGCCTGACTCAGGCCGAGTTTCGCTCCTGTCTTGGAGCTTCTTCAGGGGCTTAATATGCTTTATATGAGTTATACTGTTTAGCTTGAGGGAAAAGGATGGCACTTTTTTCTCATTCAGATTTCAGGAGTCATTGGATGCAATGTCTAGGAACAGCTGATATTAGAGTATGAACAATACTCAGCATAGATCATAATGAACAGCTTAATGAAGTAGGATGAAATTCTTTTTGCTCTTACTGTCAATTTAACAGTATTGGATGAGCTGTACAACATGAGGTGATATATTTTTTTCAATAAATCCGGTTATATGCTAATGATGAAACTTTTTCCATGGAGACTGAACACAGCACGCTGCACAGACAAAGATATCTTGAAGCAGCATAAGTCCAGAGGGAACTTATAGCAGCTGATGCCTTGTTGGTTTTATCAAAGAAATAACTACAGACAATTCATCATTAGGATATAACCGGCTTTATTGAAAAAAATATATCACCTCGTTGTACAGCTCATCCAATACTGTAGAACTTTCAGTAAGAGCAAAAAGAATTTCATCCTACTTCATTAAGCTGTACATTATGATCCATGCTGATTAATGTTCTTACTCTAATATCAGCTATTCCTAGACATTGCACCCAATGACTCTGCAAATCTGAAAGAGGAAAAAGTGCAATCCTATTCCCTCGAGATGAACAGTATAACCCATATAAAGCACATTAAGCCCCTGAAGCAGCACCAAGACAGGAGCAAAACGCGGCCTGAGTTGGGCTTTTTAAAGTGTTTTATTGTCTCCTTCAAAATAAATTTTAATTGACGGACATCAGGCATCTATTTCTCTTTTTTACTTCCTCAGTGCTGCAATTAGATACAACTTTCTTTCTTAAGTTCCCTTTAAATGTTTGGTTTTCTTGCAGAATAATAAGTTTGTGTTGTAAAGATTTTTCTTTGTTAACAGGTTAATTTATATTATTATCTTGTATTATCTTGTATTATTTTTCCTTCCTTTTAGATATTGAATAAAATTCAATAAAAATTAAACTAAAAAAAAAAAAGAAAGATTAATGGCTGCTGGATCATAATTTTTTTCAGATTAAGTAATGTTGCCATTTTATTTACATTAGCATAGGTAATGTGTCTTGTTTTTGTTGTTTTAGGCAGTCCTTGTGCCATCTAATGTTCAAGGAATTAAAAGTATCCTTTAAGAGCAGACTCAAGTTGCTTGCACGGAAGAAACAAATGTAAAAGCAGAAATCTTTCTAAATTAAACAATGTTTCTTAGCATTCAGACAGGTTAATCCACATCAGTGGGTTATGCACCTCTACCAGCAGATGGAGACAGATCAAAGCTGACATCAAGGTGTATATATATATATATACTCCTACACTGACAGCCTGCCAATATTCTCCATCTCCAGCAGATGATGGACGTTCATTTCCCTACTCGGGATTGCTTAAAAAAATTTTTTAAAGGAGAAAAGAAGAAGGAAATGAATTCTCCTTGCTCTCCTGTGGTGATACCTTATAGTCTGTTCCTCAGTCAAGTTTTCCTGGGGTGATATCTGCGGATCCCTCCCTCAGTAGAGTGCTTCTGTCCGGTAGCTGGTTTTCTGGCATAGACTTAGCTATAGAGAGGGAAACAGCTGAGAGTCTAGCGGGTGCAGGAAGCCAAGCATGGCGGTGAAGGCCTTTTCCCTTTCCCCACAATAGCCAGACACTGACTCTATACTCGGCTGGGATGGGCTGAGCTCAAGTAAAGAGTAAATATTAAAAAAAAGGAGTGAGGGATTCCCTTCCCCTGGGCTTCAGCATGCCGATCTGATGTCCATTTCCACCTCTGAGGGAGCTTGGGGATTCGTGGCAGCTTGGTGGGTTGAGCAGACTTTTGGCTAGGCCCTGCTCTCAGACTTTGCTTAGACACCGCATGGTAGGCCACAGTGACCTTCTCATTCTTTTCTATGCACAAGTCTGCCATGAAACAGTGTCTGATGTCAGTTCGCATTTGCGCGCCCGAGTGGGTGCTCAGGTAGGGCGCCTAAATTTTGGTGGTCCATAGTGTGCCCTTATTGGATAGAGCTTGTTTTTTTGGTGCCCTGTCCAAGCTTGTTTTTGCAGGTGCACCGTTGGGTGCACAATTGTCAGTTGCCTTTGGGAGCATGCTGCTAGTGGGTATTTATTCATGGCACCAATAGCAAAGAAACCTAAGTGCCTTACCCTTTGTGCTACTTGCCATATTTCGGCATCTCAGCCTTGCATCCCCTCTAACTTGTATCAGTGCTGCTTGGAGGCTCAGGGAGATTATCTCCGGCTGATTTTGCTGCGCCCGACCCTTCCCAGCATGATGCAGGAATGGGACCAGAGGGAGACCTGTCAGAGGTTTAGCCTGATTTTGGGGATCCCCTAACTGGTTTGTCAGCAGGGGAAGATAACTTAGTGGGCACAGGACCAATGCCCCTTGATTTTGGTATGGATCCTTCTATCCTTTCTTGGGTTGAATATTTTCAAGGACTGCAGTCTTTTTTTCAGGCACAGTCAGCAGAGCCAGCCAAACTTAAGGGTTCAGTATTGTAGACTGTGGATCCCCGCATGCCTGGTGCTGCAGGTAAGCATCGGAGTACTTCTAGACCTGCTGTGGGACATACTGATAGGGACCCAAGGATGTAGGAATTCCTCCGGGATTGGAACCATATAGAACAATGTTGCCAGCTCTGATCTCCCAGACACTGACGATGCTAGGGGTGCCGAGTACTGAACCCATTTTAGTTTCTTTGTGTAAAGCATTATGGATGCTATTCAAGAATTGATTAATCTTGAATGGGGCACTCCAGAAGCTAATTTTAAAGGGGAATGAGCTTTGGAAGCACTGTACCTCCTGGATCCAGCAGCAAGGGAGAGCAGTTGTGCTTTCTAAAAACAGATGTGCTGGTGTGTGCCGTCACCAAGCAGATGACTATCCCTGTAGAAGAGGGAGCAGCATTGAAGGATGCACAGGATAGGAAAATTGAGGCTATCCTTAAGCAAGTCTTGAGGCAGTGGCAATGAATTTGTAGATAGCCTCTTGCTGCTTCCTGATGGCTTGCTTCTCTCTCAGGAAGCTGATGAGTATGGTTTGAATTCCAGGTCAGTGATGACACCGGCAGCCAACCTTTTGGAGGTTGCGAGCTGCAACCTGGTCCATACTTCTGCCAGAGGGGTGGCTTCAGTGATAGCAGCCAGGCATCAGCTATAGCAGAGGAATTGATCGTCTGATACAATTTCAAAGTCTAATCTACGAAATTGCCTTTTAAAGGATCACTCTTGTACAGGAGTAAGTTAAAAAAAATTGCCAATGAATGTTGAGTCCTAGATTCCTCAGTTACCAGAGGATTAAAAACAGGAGTCATGCTTGTTCGGCGAGAGAGGTCATGCTAGGGTTTTCAAACATTTTTGACTCCACAGAGGAGCAGCACCTCAGAGGGCTCAACCTTTGCATAGGTCTCAGTCCTTTAGTCCCAGGCAGCCCAGACGAGATGCGGGCTTGAGCGGCAGTGCCTCCCAACCCCCTTCAATGAGGGTATGCCAACCCACCCCTGGGAACAGGAGATAGGGGGTTACCTGTCTCTCCTTTTATTGGAGGTGGGTTTTGGAGGTGATAAGAGATGCTATGCTCTGGAGTTTCTCAGCGTTCTTCAGGATATTTTTGTGGTGTCTCCCTGCAGCTCTCCGCAGAAGAGGCAAGACTCCTCGGCCTGTGGGCCATGATCCCAGTGCCCATGTCACAAGAAAATATGGGCCAACATTCCATTTATTTCATTGTACCTGAGAAGGAGTGTTCCTTTTTCGCCATCGTGGATCTCAAGTGAATCAACTGGCTTTTGCAAGTGACTCGTTCCCACATGGAAACCTTATGCTCACTGATAATGGCAGTACATTTGGGGGAGGTTTTTACATGTCGGGATTGTCAGAGGTGGACTTGCATATTCCCATCTGGCTGGAGCATCAATGGTTTTCTGCATTTCACTGTTTTGGGGTGACATTATTAGTTTCCAGTGCTACACTTCGGTTTGGCCACCACACCCAGCACCTTCTCCAAGTTCATGTTGTGGTAGCAGAGGTGTTGAGAAAGGATGGCATTCTTTTCCATTTGTACTTAGATGATTGGCTAATTTGGGCCAAGAGCATGAAAGCGAGTATTCAGGCCTCACACAAGGTGATCTCCTGGCTACAGGAGCTATGGTGAGCAGTGAACTTGGCCAAGAGCATTCTGCAGCCATCCCAAACTCTGGATTATCTCTATGTTCGTTTTTGACACAAAGCAAGGCAGGGTGTTCCTGTCAGAGATCCGCATTCAGAAACTGATGGCACAGATGTAACTAGTGACAGAAACAATATGCCCGATGTTGTGGTCTTATCGACAGGTGCTTGGGTTGATGGCAGCCACTCAAGCACTCAAGAGGTGCTTCCGTGAACAAGGGCACATATGCGTCCTCCTCAGTGCACACTGCTTGCACATTGGAGTCCAGAGTCTCAGGGCTACTCAATTCAGCTTCAGTTTCTGGTGGAGATCAGCATCCAACTGCACTGGTGGTTGCAAGCGGATCATCTAATGAAGGATGTACCCTTATGGACACCAGATGGACTAGTACTCACAACTGTTGTGAGCCTCCAAGTTTGGGGGTTCACCATCAGGAGTTGATAGCGCAAGGGTGCTAGAGTACAGAGGATTATCTGTGGAGCATCAATCAGCTGAAAGCATGTGTCATTTGGTTGTCATGCTCGTGATTCGTCAACTGCTTGCAGGGTCAAGTGGTCCAAATGACTTTGGAGAATGCGACAATGGTGGATTACATCAATCATCAGGGAGGAACCAAGAGCCAGCAAGTGTCGCAGGAAATATCCCTAATCATGGAATGGGTGTAATTACATCTTCAGGAGAGCTCAGCCTCACACATTTTAGGAAAAGACAATGTAAGAGCAGACTTCTTAGCAGAGTCTGGATCCAGGAGAATAAGAATTGTCAAATGAAGCGTTCCAGCTCATAGCAGACCACTGGGGACTCCCATTTCTAGACTTGCTGACGAAATCACACAATGCAAAGGTTCCTCACTTCGTCAGTCGCAGGAGAGATCTGAAGTCTTTGGGTATTGATGCCCTCGGGCAGGAGTGGCTGGAAGGAAAGCTTATAAATCCCTTTCCCCAGTAGCCCTTGTTGGGCAGAATGATTCGGAGGATTGAGAGACACATGAGGATAGTGTTTCTGGTGCCCCAGATTGGCCCAGGAGGCTGTGGTATGCAGATCTGCGGAAGCTCCTGGTGGATTCTCCTCTCCAATTACCGGTCCACAGGGATCTGCTTCGGCAGGGGCTTGTTCCATGTAAACCGCCATCCCGGCGATAGTTATCTCTGTTATCTGTGAACCGGAGTGATATGTATATTATACAGGAACTTCCGGTATATAAAAACCAAAAATAAATAAATAAATTCATGAAGATCTGGCTCAATTTTGTCTTACAGTATGGCCCTTGAAAGGATTTGGTTGCTACAACGTGGATACTCCACAGCTGTGATTTCCACCCTGCTTCGAGCACAAAAGTTCTCCACTTCCTTAGTCTTTGTTCGGATTTGGCGAGTGTTTGAGGCTTGGTGTGAGGAATGAGGGGTTCATCCTTGTTCAGTTAAGATCCTTCTCATTTTGGATTTTTTGCAGGATGAGTTGATTAAGACTTTGGCCCTTAATTCCTTGAAGGTACAGATAGTGGCTCTTGCCTATTTCTGAGGTCAGGTGAATGGTGAACCCTTGTCAGTCCATCCCGATGTGACCCAGTTCTTAAAAGAGATGGATCCTCTTTGTCCTCCCTTGCAGTTTTCGGTGCCCTTGTGGAGTCTTACTCTGGTTCTGGATTTTCTAGTGGGTCCCACCTTTTGACTGCTGCTTAACCTCTCCTTGAGGTTACATACTTTCAAGACAGTGTTTCTTTTGGTGATTTGTGTTATGCCACTGCGTAGTTGGTGGACCCTTGGACCAAGATGAGGTCGGTGTTTCCTGTAGGAGGGCTTCCCACAGGCCCTCGTCGTCGGGAGGCAGACGCTGGAGATGGAGACCCAACCAGACCTTCACCTGTACCAGCCCACGTTCCCCACAGGTTGAGCCATTGGGTGCCAGGGTTGGCAGGACATAGGAGCGGGTCTCCAGACGAAGATGGTCTGAAGATGGGAGGCGAAAGCAGAGTCGAACATGCCAGAGGTCGAGGCCGGCGGTGGGCAGAAGGATCCAAAGATGGGCCAGAGATCAGGACAGGCAGCAGGTGAGGCAGAATCCAGGAATGAGCTGAGTCAAAACCGGAGAAGCAAGCCGAGGGTACGAGGAAGCAGGAACACACGACAACAGAGTAGGAAGACATGGAGGCAGGAGCTGGACAACACGGAAGCAGGAGCTGGAACACAAGGAGGCAGGAACGCAGAGCAACCAGTAACTCAGGTGAGTAGGACCTGTTGCTGAGGCAAATGTTGGGCAGCAGGAGCTGCCTTAAGTAGTGCTGGGGTTGATCATTACATCCGGGACCGCAGGAGGCCTTTCCTGCCGTGGCCCCTTTACATTGGGGGCGGAGCTACGAGGGTGCACCTAGCAGGAGCTTGGGTTGGCGGCACAGCGGCAGCATGGTCAGCTCCCCGCCGTGTTTGGAGAGGGCAGCGGTAGCAGCCTGGGGAGCTGTGAAGAGGACTCGGACTGGCTTGGGGGTAAGCGTAGCCGGCTGCGAGGTTCCGCAGCTGGCTGCCGTAACAATTTGTTCTACGTATAGAGTTTCCAAACTTCAGGCCTTGTCTTTCAAGGATCCATTTCTTTGAGTGACTCCTGGTGCGGTACAGCAGCAAACTGTTCCCTCCTTTTTTGCTGAAGGTGGTCTCGGATTTTCACTTGAAATCAATCAATTTCCCTGCTGACACTGGATAGGGAGAGAGATGTGGATGAATATCACCTGTTATGGACCTTGGACATCAAGCAGCATATCATGATGTATTTGGAGGTTTTTAAACCTCTCCGGAAGACAAACTAGCTATTTATATTCCTCAGTGAGTATAATCAGGATGAGCCAGCGTCTCAGGCTATGATAGCTCACTGAAGGAGGTTATATCAGTTGCATATGCAGATGTTGAGTAGCCATTGCCTAGTCAGGTTAGGGCTCATTCCTCTAGGGCTCAAGCAGTGTCATGGGTGGAGATTACATTATTGTCTCCTGTCGAGATCTGCTGACCTGCGACATAGTCCTTTTTACACACCTTTTCCAGGCATTACCATCTGGATGTGCAGGCCTGGGAGGATGCAGTCTTTGCACATGCGGTGTTGATTGGACCGAGGGCAGCCTCCCATCCTGTTCGAGAGTAGCTTTGGTACATTCCACTGGTGTGGATTAACCTGTCTGAATGTTAAGAAAGGAGAAATTACTACTTACCTGATAATTTCTTTTTCTTTAATGAAGACAAGTTAATCCACCTTCCCGCCCTTGGCTGCCAGATGGTGGTGTTATTATCTTCCTAAGTGGCTGCATCTCTGAGGATTACTGGTAAGTATCTGAGCTCCATGTTTTCTTGTTAACTGAGTGTTTGAATGGTTGTCTGTTAATAGTTATGATCATGTATTGTTTAGTTGTCTACAGTTGGCTTTTGCAGAGAATACTGGCAGGCTGATGGTGGTGCAGGAATATATATACTGTGACATCATCTTTGCTCTGTCTTCATCTGTTGGTAGAGGTGCATAACCCACTGGTGAGGATTAACCTGTCTTCATTAAAGAAAAGGAAATTATCAGGTAAGTAGCAATGTCTCCTTCTCTCAACTCATTTTATTTTTACCCTGAAATAGCATGATGGTAACATTAAAACTGAACTATGAATACCTGCATCTGACTCAGATGCCGACACATTCTAGAATCATTCATTGTTTGATTTAATTGGTAAATTTGTGCCATACTGCTGTTATCAGCCTTAATACTGGAGATTTAAATTCCAATGCCAAATTTATCCTAATTATTGAAAAGGATGCAACATTCCAGCGCCTGCTGGATGATGATTTCTGCAATAAAGTGTCTCCCTGTATAATGATTACGGTATGTATTTGTGCATTTGAACTGTACATAACTTTAAGATGATGTACTAACAAGGATAACTATAACATATTGCCAACTTCTGGATTTCTGCATTCTGATTGCTCAAGCAGCAGAGGCTACATGGTGATACAGGACATATCCATTGTCTCTAGCAACCCTGAATTTACTGGAGAAAAAAAATAATGTCCAATATTTTCAGCTCTTTTTTATGTTAAAAATATACTGATTTATAATAGTAATGATGGGCTGTATATTGTACTTTTCTTTTTTTTTTTTTTAATTCTTTATTTATGAATTTAAGTTTACAACACAAACCATTCATATTTGCATTCAATTCACATTGAATTCTTAGGAATCAGAAAAAATAGTAAATTCCCTATCAAATTTTAACATAACATTTCCCCAACATAAATTTTAAATTACTCAATCTCCTGATTCCATGTTACTAAACAGATGGGGAGCCTATAGAGCATATCTTCTAACTAAATATATCCAAAAAGAAAAACAGACAGAATTAATACAGATTATTCATTCATTACATTTCCAACATTCAGGACAAGGTCTGAAATTTCTGAGGTTTCTGCCCCCCCCCCCCTCTCTGGTTTCTATGCTCTTCCAAAAATCTCTCTAAATCAATTGGATCAAAATATATATATTTTGTACCGTCCACATACATAATGCATTTACTGGGGAATCTTATAAAAATACGAATACCATAAGTTCTAGCCTCATTTGCTAAGCTGATAAACTTTTTTCTCTTTAGTTGGGTTTCTTTCGCCACATCTGGATAAACCCATATCTTCTGACCCAGATAGAGAGAGGTTCTTTTTTGCATAAATAGTTTCAACACTTTGTCCCTTTCCAAAGAATGGGCAAATTTCACCATTAAGGTCCCTCGTTTCTCAATCTGGGCAGTGTATGAGGTTTCTAATAATTCTGTTATGTTGAAAGTTATCTCTTGTGGAGGCAATTCTATATTTACATTTAGATTTCTCTCTTCCAAAAAATAAGCATTCGTAATTAAGGGAAAATTGTCAGGTGTCATTAACAAAACTCCCTTAAAATAATCTTTGAGCTGTTCTTTTGGAGAAATCATTATACATTTGGGAAAATTAACAAATCTTAAGTTACAATATCTAATTGTATTTTCCAAATTTTCCATTTTTTTTGATAAAATACTTTCTCCCTTTATTATCGATGTTTGAACTTCTCTCATTGTCTTTAATTCTTCTTTTACCTTTACTAGAGATACTTCGTTACTTGTCACCAAAGGGTTTATATTTAACAGCGTAGACTGCATATCTTTTATATTAATATTTAAATTCGCTATATTATTCTGCAATGATACTATTGCTGACCACAACATCTCTAGAGAGACATGCTTAGGGCCCCCAGATTTAGCATTAGAAGCAGAAGGTACATTAAATACATTTGAAAGACCTTGTCCAAGAGCAACCCCAGTGGGATGGGAGAGCATACTTCCTTCAGATATCATAACTTGGCCACCGATGTTTTCACCATTTCGCGTCACTCTTTGAATAGGAGGAACACTTCCTTCCTGTTCTTCCGGTCTTGCTAACCCCTCACCATTGTCCTCCTCAAATGGGTTCAACCCATTGGTCGAATTCCGTACTATGGGTGAGCCTAGGGCTCTGGTGGTTGCAATAGACATTGGTGGTGCGGGTGTAGTTGGGACCCCAGGACTTAGACTGACCTCTCCCGATAGTATGGATACATGCTCCATATCCTCTACTATAATGGGACTCTCTGGGGTCTTATTATCTGTAATTGAGTAGAGACCTTCTAGTGTCGTTTGTACCAGGTTAGGTCTGGCTGGGGTTGAGGCATCCTGCCTTACCTTGCCTTTTCTTTTTGTATGCGGCATCATTCATTTACTTAAAATTGTAATAAACAAAACTTAAGGTCTCTACTCACTCTTCTGTCGTATTCAAAAATTTCTGGTTTGGAGAAGAGGGGATGATGTTCCGTCCGGAGCCAAGAGTCGTGGCAGCCTTCCAGCCTTCGCCGGCCTAAGCCGGACCAAGCCGCGTGCCCCTTATATTGTACTTTTCTGAGTTAATGAATTGTCTTTCAGAGGAGTTCAGAGCTTATAACTCACAGACAGTTGTGCTAGTTGTTCTCTTTAGAAATGAAACATTAGTCCCAGATGAAACTGCAAATTATTTTTCTTTGAGTTTTTCAATGTCGATTTCCACCTATAATTTAATCACCAGTAATTCAATCAGGTGTGAATTAGCCATAACATGAGTGAAATCATGTAATGGCACCAACATGGACCGAGTTTTCAGAGCTCAATAAAGACTGTACCGAGCATGCGTGGAAGTTCTTGTGTATACATAAACTGCTTTGTGAGCCCATCAGTCTTTTTTCATCCAAGCTACCACACAGAAATATCCCAGTCTCTCTCAAAATTTTTTCATCTTTTTGGCCTTGTTCTTTTTCACCATCTCATTCCTTCTTTAGTATTTTTTGCCACTACATTAGAAATCCCTCTAAAAGAACTCTTATGTTTATTTATGTATTTGTTTTACTTATAGCCCGCAATATCCAAACAAGTTGATCTGTGCGGCGCACATAGGGGTAGATTTTAAAAGAAGCGCGATCAGCCTACTTTTGCTTGCGCATCAGACTCAAGCAAAAGTACGCTGGATTTTAGTAGATACGCGCGGAGCCGCGCGTATCCACTAAAATCCCTGGATCGGCGCGCGCAAGGCTATTGATTTTGTATAGCCGGCGCGCGCCGAGCCGCGCTGCCTAACCCGTTCCCTCCAAGGCCGCTCCGAAATCGGAGCGGCCTCGGAGGGAACTTTCCTTTGCCCTCCCCTCACCTTCCCCTCCCTTCCCCTACCTAACCCACCCGCCCGGCCCTGTCTAAACCCCCCCCTTACCTTTGTCGGGGGATTTACGCCTCCCGGAGGGAGACGTAAATCCCCGCGCGCCAGCGGGCCTCCTGCGCGCCGGGCCGCGACCTGGGGGCGGGTACGGAGGGCGCGGCCACGCCCCCGGACCGCCCCGGGCCGTAGCCACGCCTCCGTACCCGCCCCCAAAACGCTCCCAACACGCCCCCGAAATGCCGCGACGACCGGGCCCGCCCCCCGACACGCCCCCCTCCGAAAACCCCGGGACGTACGCGAGTCCCGGGGTCTGCGCGCGCCGGTAGGCCTATGTAAAATAGGCTTACCGGCGCGCAGGGCCCTGCTCGCGTAAATCCGGGCGGATTTACGCGAGCAGGGCTCTTAAAATCCGCCCCATAATAATCACACATTGCACAGAAATAAAAACATAACTGTAAAACATACTAGTAGCATAAAATTATATAACATGTTTGTTTAAAAAAGGTATGTTTTTAAAGATTTCCTAAAAAAAATTGTATTTATTTTATTTTATTTATTTACGGGTTTTTTTATACCGGTATTCGTGGGTACATCATATCGGTTTCCAGAGAACTTAACAAAATTACAAAGAACAAGGGAGGGGAGAACAGGAGGTCAGGGGACACAGACCGCTGTATCCATAAGGAACAGGAAAAAGTGTCTTTATGAACAAAGGGGATAAACTACTATACAAAGGATGTGCAGGGCAGTCTGTTATGAAGTAAATACAAGATAGAAAATGTAATGTGGAACAGCATAAAAAATATAATACAAGATGATGCATGAACGGGGAGTGTTGGCGGTAATGGGTGGGTGGTAGGGTGTGGTGCAAACATAGTACAAGGTGAGGAAGGGGATAAGCTGGGGGAAGGAACAGAGCTAAGCGAGAAAAGTGCAGACTAAAGGGGGTAAATTATATAAAGGGAGGAAAACTAAAGGGGAGGATGGGAAGGGCAGGGGGGAGGAGGGAGGGGGTGAGGAGGGAGCGGGGAGGCGGAAACTATTCTGGGTACCCTTGCTTGAAAGCCATGTCTTAAGTTTCTTTTTGAATTTTTGTGTACATGGCTCTAAGCGGAGGTCAGGGGGCATGGAGTTCCAGAGTGCGGGGCCTGCAATGGAGAGGGCTCATTGTTTCGTGGAACTAAGGTGTGTGGTCTTAGGTGAGGGAGTAAATAGGCAACCTTTATAGGCGGATCTCGTGGGTCGTTCAGAGGAGAGGAAGTGAAGGGAGTTTTCAAGCCAATGGATGTTGGGTGTGTGTAGGGTTTTGTGGATGATAGTGAGGGTTCTGTAGGTTATGCGTGAAGGGATGGGGAGCCAATGGAGTTCCTTGAGGACCGGGGTGATATGGTCGGATTTACGGGTGTTGGTAAGAATTCTAGCTGCTGCATTTTGTAGCATCTGTAGGGGTTTGATGGTGGTGAAAGGGAGGCCAAGAAGGAGGGCGTTATAGTAGTCCAGTTTGGTAAGAATAGTAGCTTGGAAAACAGTACGGAAGTCATGGAAATGAAGCAGGGGTTTAAGTTTTTTGAGAAACTTTTTGAGAAAAAAAACTTTTTGAGAAAAAAAACTTTTTGAGAAACTTTTTGAGAAAAAAAACTTTTTGAGAAACTTTTTGAGAAAAAATCCGTCTTTTATAGTGGCATTGATGTGTTTTTTCAGGTTGAGTTGTTGGTCGATGGTAGCACCGAGATCCCGTACACTGTGTGGGAAGGTGATCAAGGGGAGGAGGGGATCACTGCATAGTGAGGGCAATATGTTATTTTGAGAGGATATGATTAGTAGTTCAGTTTTAGACGTGTTTAAGACCAGGTGAAGATTGGTGAGGAGGGTGTTTATGGCAGAGAGGCAGTTTTCCCAGATCTTGAGAGATTTGGATAGGTATTCTTGTATAGGGATAAGGATCTGAACATCGTCTGCATAAATATAGTGTTTGAGGTCAAGGTCAGAGAGGAGTTGGCAAAGGGGCATAAGGTATATGTTGAAGATAGGGAAGATCCTTGGGGGACACCTTGAGTTAAATGGATAGGGGTGGATTCCGCATTACCAATTTTGACTCTGTAGGCTCTTTTATCGAGATAGGATTTAAACCAGAGGTGAGCTGAGCCAGTGATGCCAATTTCTGATAGACAGTTCATTAGTATATTGTGGCTTATGTTATCAAACGTGGACGATATGTCTAGTAGGGCGAGAAGGTAGGATTGGCCCTGGTCAATACCTTTAAGGAGGGTGTCAGAAAGAGAGATTAAGAGGGTTTCAGAATTGAAGAACTTGCGGAAGTTGAATTGGAACAGGAATAGTAAATTATGATTTTCTAAATAGTCGTATAATTGTGAGTTAACTACTTTTTCCATGACTTTGGATAGGAAAGGAAGGTTTGAGATTGGTCGATTGTTGGAAGGGTCGGTGGGGTCAAGGGTGGGTTTTTTGAGGAGAGGTTTAACAATGGCCTGTTTCAGTGAGTCTGGGACTTTGCCTGTGGAGAGGGAACAGTTAATTATTTCAGCTAGGTGTTTGGAAATAGTATCAGGGATCGATAAGAGGGATTTAGTGGGGATGGTATCGGTGTGGTGGGAGGCTGGTCTAATTTTCTTTAGAATGGATTCTATTTCCTTGGATGAGGTAAGGTCGAGAGTTTCTAGTTTGGTGTTGTGGTTTTTTGGAAGGGGGTTCGTAAGGGGGCTGGTTGAGGGAAAGCCACGCAACAGGTTTCCAATTTTATCTTCACATTTACTATTGGAATCCTAGTCAGAGATGGGAGGGGGAGCTATCTTTGTGAATTCTGCAACAGTCGTAAAGAGGGCCTTGGCGTTATACTGGTATGCATGAATTTTGGTTGCTTAGCAATTGCGTTTGGTCTTAAGTGTGGAATTTCTATAGGTGTGTAGGGCGGATTTATATATGGCTGATTGGGGGTGGAGTCTTTGCGCCAGCTTCTCTCTTTTGTTCTGAGGTTGAGTTTAAGTTTTTTTAGTTCCGTGGTGTACCATGTTTTCTTGAAATTGTGGGTGTGGTGTATTATTTTATTTATAGTGGGACATAGTTCATTAGCAATATTATTGGTAAGGTTATTCCAGAATGAGATTGCTGCGTCGGGACTGGAGAGGTCTAGTTTGTCGAAGGTGTTGGAGAGGGATGAGACTAGGTCTTCTTTGGAACAGGGTTATCTGAATTGAATGGTATTACTGTGTAGGGATGTGCAGCAGGGACGGATTCGTCCCATTCGGTATTCGTATTCGTTGGGACCCAAATCCATTGCATCCGTTCTCGGGGAACCCCGATCCATTCATTAGTTACATATGTATTTGTTTCCAAAAAAAACCCCCATCCCAACCCTTTAAATTTAATTAACTACAACCCCCCACCCTTCTGACCCCCCAAGACTTGCCAAAGGTTCCTGGTGGTCCAGCGGGGGCGCCATCTTGTACTCCTACCATGTGACAGGGGCCGACCAATGGCATCGGTAGCCCCTGTGACATAGTGAGGGCAAAGGCTATCGGCACCATTTTGAATACCGGCAGCCGACGGCCTGAGTGCAGGATATGGCTCCAGGACCCCCACTGGACCACCATGGACGTTTGGCAAGTCTTGGGGGGGGGACTTCTGACACATAGGTATGTGTGGGGAGCTGATTTAAGAGCATAGAGTCTGTGTGTTTAAGCCAGGATTCAGTGATGGCACAGATTTCTGGCTTGCAGTCTAGGAGGAGATCATTGAGGATGGGAGCTTTTTTTGTTAGGGATTGGGCATTACAGAGTATGATCGATAGGGTGGAGAGGCTAAGCAGCTGAGATAGGGGGGAGACCATGATGGGAATCAAGGATCTGCATTGTACGGGGGGGGGGGGGGGGGGGGGGGATATGGAAGGGGTGGTATAACGCTGGGTGGGGTAGTGGATGCAAGGGATGGTGTATGTTATCATATTGGGAAGCAGTGCCAGTAAGTACAAGAACTGTGTAGGAACTGCTAGTAGAATGGGATGGAGATTCAATATCCACAGGAGTGAACAGACGGGGGGACTGGATCGGTATATCGAACCAGGTGCCAGCAGGTTAGGGGGGAGGTAAGTCTGATCTAGGTGGGCCGGCGCAGGATGGCCTGAACTAAGAGGACATAGGCTTCAGATGGTAATATGCCAGTGAAAAAGACCCAGCCAAGGATTGGCGGCGGTAGTGAGGATGGAAGAGAGAAGATGATGGTGCGCACGAAAAGATAGGGTAGAGAAGAGGGCATGCAAGAGTGACTTGTTAAGGGTACTATTCCTGAACGAGGGTGGGGGAGGTGTGCGCAGCTGTTTTACCTGTAGTAAGAACGGGTTAGCATGTGCAGTTTGAAGCAGATACTTTATAATACTTACAGTGTATACAGCATCAGAGAGTGGGATAATAAGCTAATGAGCAGTGGGAACAGGGAGTCATTTTAAGGAGGGGCAGGGGGAGGTAGGAAAGATGGTAAGATGAGGTAACACTAAAGGGCTGCACTAAGGGGAGCACAAAGGGGCAAGCCCCTTAGTTGCGCTCCTTCGACGCAAGATGCCTGGCGTGAGACGCCCAAGGACGATGTCCTACTTTTAAAGGTCCTCTCGGACCGGATGTGAGGTGCACTGGGGGGGGGGGTGTCCACTGTCGGCATCGGGGCCAGTTCGGGGCCATGGGCCATGTGCAGGTAGGCCATGGGTTGGGGCTCTTCCATTTTCTTCCATTTTCCTCAAATCATTAAAAAAGCTTTTGATAGTGTACGTTAATACCTTACAGGTAGATTTTAAAAGTGTTGCTCACGCAAAAATGGCCCCGTACACGCATATGTGAGCTGCATGATTGCAGTGCAAATTTTAAGAAGCCGGGAAGTATATGCGTATGTACTTGTGTATGTGTCAAGAATAAGGAGGCGGAAAATGGGCATTCTGGGATAGGGCCAAGACGTATGTGCATAATTCCTGAATTTTGCAAGGCCGACCATGGCAACAGGGAAGGTCCAAAGAAACAGATCGGAAATTGATCCAATATTGCAGTAGTGACCAAAAGAAAAAGAGGATCCGGGGAACCAAGATGGCTGCCGCACCGTGAGCACGGGAACTCCCTAGCTCTGAGGTTTTTCCTTCTTTGCTGCTTTCCTTGCTTGAATTTCCTTGTATTTTTCAAATGCCGCATTCGAAAAGGAAAGCCAAGATTCTCGAGGCACTTACCTCAACCTCTGATTCTTCACTTCGACAACCTCGAATTATGGAAGCTTTTCGTGCAGCACAGCAGACGCCGGAGAGCAGGGCCGCTGGCGTCGGAGATGGGGAGCGGCCGTCCGACGCCCTGGCCGAGGAGATGTCACTCAGCCCCGGAGCACCAGCAATTCCACCCTTGCATTACAAACCTCTGGGTGAAGAGGTTAAGGAACAACGGGACCCAGTGCTACAGTCATCACCATCTTTTTGCCTTGAGGTTTCCCAGAGAGGAGAGGGGGGAACCCCTATAACCTCGGAGAGCCCATTGATTCAGGGCTCCAGGGACACCAATGGCGCGGCTGGGCAAGGGGAAGCCGGCAGGGATGGACCTACGCAGCAAGGAGGTAAGGAGCCTGAGTTGCAGGTGGTCTTACCATCAATGAAAATGCCGGAGAAAATAACGCTTACAGAAATTTGGAAAGTGCTGACAAAAATAAGTACTGCGATAAATGATTTAACTACAGCTGTAAAACGTAACATGGAGGGAACTCAAATTCTGGACAATAAAGTCCAAGTTGTTGAAAAATCTTTAAATAATATGGAAACTGAGATAAAGGGAATAAAGGATATACAAGTAAACCTTATAAAATCTGAAGGTATAATGATGAGGAAGATGGATCAGCTAGAAAACGAAATAAGGAGAAATAATCTTAGATTACTGAATTTCCCTAAGACCAGGTGGGCAAACCCCAAGGATCTTTTGAAAAGTTACCTGGTTAATATTCTGGACTTTTCAGAAACTAATATACCAGAGTTCTCAAAGATATACTATCTGCCTGGGAAAGAAATAAACTTACAGCAAGAAGAACATTGCTTTTGATAATTTCTCAGACTTTTTGGAAAAGTCATTTGAAGCTAAAGTTGAATTGAGAGCTACCCTGCTTGTGACGTTTATACATGCTAATGATAGAGATAATGTCTTAAGAAAGTACTTCAGGAAACATGCACAGCTTTTTTATGGGGGTCAAGTAAGAATTTTCCTCGATATAACTAAAAGAATACAGGAGAAAAGAAAAGTATTTCTATCAATGAAAAACGAGGTACTTCTTAGAGGTGCCAAATATTACTTAAGATTTCCTTGCAGGTGTATCCTAATACACCAAAATGATAGGTATATTTTTTCTGATCCTGATCAGCTACGTGCATACTTAGACTCACACTCCTAATAATGCTGCAGTAAAAGCTGGTCAATATAGTTATCTGCTGTGCACACGGTGTTTCAGTTTTACTGTCTATGATGGCTTATTTGTTTTTCCTATGTCTCCGCTTGGAATTAATGGTTCTCCCAATTATTCCTATAATATTTTATGTGAATTTGCCTTTGTAAATGTTGTTATGTTAACTATATTTCTTTTTTTTCCTGTTAACATTGTTTTCAATGTATTTGAAATTGAAACTTCAATAAAAATAAAATTAAAAAAGAAAAAGAGGATCAATGAACACCAGGAATTCTTTATTGAGCACATGATACAAGATTCCTGTAATTACCCTAGCTGCCCCATTCAAAACCAATTGCAACAGCCTTAGGTAACCCTACATATAAAGCATTGCAATAATCTATTTTACTGATTATGAAAGACTGGACCATAGTCCAAAAATCCAATATAAAAAAAAAGATTTAAGCTGCCGAACCTAACATAACCTAGTAAATGCTGCTTTAGCCATCTGTTATGATGCATTAGAATTAGGGCATCCTGACAGTGAGGTTCCAATAAAAAGAAAAGTAGTCCAAGTGCCTGTAACTAAAAACTCACCTTAGCTAAAAAATTTGAACTTATCCCTATCAATTAAAAAGCAAAATGAAATACAAACAAAAAACAAACTTTTAAATGTTTGTATGCTAATGCCAGAAGTCTAAGAAGTAAGATTGGAGAATTAGAATGTATAGCAGTGAATGATGACATAGACTTAACTGGCATCTCAGAGACATGGTGGAAGGATGATAACCAATGGGACAGTGCTATACCAGGGTACAAATTATATCACAATGACAGAGAGGAGCACCCAGGAGGCGGTGTAGCGCTTTATGTCCAGGATGGCATAGAGTCCAACAGAATAAACGTCCTGCATGAGACTAAATGCACAATCAAATCTTTATGGGTAGAAATCCCTTGTGTGTTTAGGGAAGACTATTGTAATAGGCGTATACTACCATCTACCTGGCCAAGATGATGAGATGGACAGTGCAATGTTAAGAGAAATTGGGGAAGCTAACCAAATTGGAAGTGCGGTAATAATGGAAGATTTCAATTACCCCAATATTGACTGGGTAAATGTATCAATGGGACATGCTAGAGAGATAAAGTTCCTGGATGGAATAAATGACAGTTTTATGGAGCAATTGGTTCAGGAACCAATGAGAGAGGGAGCAATTTTAGATCTAATTCTCAGTGGAGCACAGGATTTGGTGAGAGAGGTAACGGTGATGGGCCGCTTGGCAATAGTGATCATAATATGATCAAATTTGAATTAATGACTGGAAGGGGAATAGTAAGCAAATCCATGGCTCTCGTGCTAAACTTTCAAAAGGGAAACTTTGAGAAAATGAGAAAAACAGAAATAACTGAAAGGAGCAGATACAAAGGTAAAAAGTGTGCAAGAGGCGTGGTCATTGTTAAAAAAAATACCATCCTAGAAGCACAGTCCGGATGATTTCCACACATTAAGAAAGGTGGAAGGTAGGCAAAACGATTACCAGCATGGTTAAAATGTGAGGTGAAAAAAGCTATTTTAGCCAAAAGGTCTTCATTCAAAAATTGGAAGGATCCAACTGAAGAAAATAGGATAATGCATAAGTGTTGGCAAGTTAAATGTAAGACATTGATAAGCAAGCTAAGAGTGAATTTGAAAAGAAGTTGGCCGTAGAGGCAAAAACTCACAGTAAAAACTTTTTAAATATATCCGAAGCAGAAAGCCTGTAAGGGAGTCAGTTGGACCATTAGATGATCAAGGAGTTAAAGGGGCACTTAGAGAAGATAAGGCCATCGCAGAAAGATTAAACAATTTCTTTGCTTCTGTGTTTACTGAAGAGGATGTTGGGGAGATACCCATACTGGAGAAGGTTTTCATGGATAATGATTCAGATGGACTGAATCAAATCACGGTGAACCTAGAAGATGTGGTTGGCCTGATTGACAAACTGAAGAGTAGTAAATCACCTGGACCGGATGGTATACACCCCAGGGTTCTGAAGGAACTAAAAAATGAAATTTCAGACCTTTTAGTAAAAAGTAGTAACCTATCATTAAAATCATCCATTGTACCTGAAGACTGGAGGATGGCTAATGTAACCCCGATATTTAGAAATGGCTTCAGGGGCGATCTGGGAAACTATAGACCAGTTAGCCTGACTTCAGTGCCAGGAAAAATAGTGGAAAGTGTTCTAAATATCAAAATCACAGAACATGTAGAAAGACATGGTTTAATGGAACAAAGTCAGCATGGCTTTACCCAAGGCAAGTCTTCCCTCACAAATCCGCTTAACTTTTTTGAAGGAGTTAATAAACATGTAGATAAAGGTGAATTGGTAGATATAGTGTATTTGGATTTTCAGAAGTCATTTGACAAAGTTCCTCATGAGAGGCTTCTAGGAAAAGTAAAAAGTCATGGGATAGGTGACGAAGTCCTTTCGTGGATTACCAACTGACTAAAAGACAGGAAACACAGAGTAGGATTAAATGGACAATTTTCTCAGTGGAAGGGAGTGGGCAGTGGAATGCCTCAGGGATCTGTTTTGGGACCTGTACTTTTCAATATATTTATAAATGTTCTGGAAAGAAATATGAGTGAGGTAATCAAATTGCAGATGATACAAAATTATTCAGAGTAGTTAAATCACAAGCAGATTGTGATAAATTGCAGAAAGACCTTGTGAGACTGGAAAATTGGGCATCCAAATGGCAGATGAAATTTAATATGGATAAGTGCAAGGTGATGCATATAGGGAAAAATAACTCATGCTATGGTTACACAATGATAGGTTCCATATTAGGAGCTACCACCCAAGAAAGAGTTCTAGGCGTCATAGATAGCACATTGAAATAGTCGGTTCAGTGTACTGTGGCAGTCAAAAAGCAAACAGAATGTTGGGAATTATTATAGAGGGAATGATGAATAAAACGGAAAATGTCATAATGCCTCTATATCACTCCATGGTGAGACCGCACCTTGAATACTGTGTACAATTCTGGTCGCCCCATCTCAAAAAAGATATAATTGCGATGGAGAAGGTACAGAGAAGGGCGACCAAAATGAAAAAGGGGTTGGAACAGCTTCCCTATGAGGAAAGACTAAAGAGGTTATGACTTTTCAGCTTGGAGAAGAGACGGCTGAGGGGGGATATAATAGAGGTGTTTAAAATCATGAGAGGTCTAGAACGGGTAAATGTGAATTGGTTATTTACTCTTTCGGATAATAGAAGGACTAGGGGGCACTCCATGAAGTTAGCATGTGGCACATTTAAAACTAATCGGAGAAAATTCTTTTTCACTCAACGCACAATTAAACTCTGGAATTTGTTGCCAGGGAATGTAGTTAGTGCAATTAGTGTAGCTGAGTTTAAAAAAGGATTGGATAAGTTCTTGGAGGAGAACTCCATTACCTGCTATTAATTAAGTTGCCTTAGAAAAATACCCACTGCTATTACTAGTAACAGTAACATGGGATAGACTTAGCTTTTGGGTACTTGCCAGGTTCTTATGGCCTGGATTGGCCACTGTTGGAGATAGAATGCTGGGCTTGATGGACCCTTGGTCTGACCCAGTATGGCATGTTCTTATGTTAATCTAGAATCTTGAGTTATTTATTATTATTATTATTTATTACAGCAATTTCTATTTTGCCTAAACAGGGGACCCTTACTAGGCAGATAACAGATAAAATAAATCAAATAAAACACATAAAAACAGTTAAAATATGAAACAGTAAAATATAAACAACATTCTATGATAATACTAGGCAAAGAGAAAGTAAAATGGCTTTCAGCTGCTTCCGAAAAGTGACAAAATCATCAATGGCTTTGATTGAATCAGGTAGGGTGTTCCATAAAGTGGGACCAATCACTGGGAAAGCACGATTGCATGTCTCCATTAAGTGGACTACTTTAATGGAGGAAACCTCAATGAGCAATTTATTTTGGTAATGCAGATTACGACCAAGAGAATACTTTTTTTTTAGCAAAGATAGTAAATAGATTGGTTCTCTGAATTTTAAAGCTTTAATTATTAATGTCAGGATTTCAAATTCAATACGTTTGGTAACAGGCAGCCAGTGCAGGTCATACAGTACTGGGGAATTATCACTAAATTGCAAACTTCTTATACAATAGGAATTGTTGCGATCCCTCCCGTGGCCAGAGCCACAGGAGGTCATGTACCTTTGCAGCGTGGTAGGCCTCATCCCCAGACTTTCCTGGCGGCAGGAGCTGTCGCTGTTCTGCAGGCCAGAGAACGCAGAAGCCCCGTACCTTTGCGGCTGGAGCTGCCGACGCCTTGCTTCTTCACGGCCCGGCCGTCATCTTGCCGGCATGGCAGGAGCCATGCCGGGTCCATCCGATGCGGCCTGGAGGCTGCCGAAGCTGAGACCTGTCTGGCTGTGCCGCCCCCGGACATCTCCTGCGTGGCAGACGTCGCCAAACTCGTCGGGCCTGCCCTGAGGCCTGCTCCGTCTCCCCCTGCTCTCTGTTGCACAGCGGCAGCATGGCCACTGTCCAGGGCCTTGCCCCTTTCTTCTTAGGGGCGGGCCACGGGATCTCTCCTGATTTAAAGGGCCAGCACAGGTGTGGCCCTTGTGGAACTCCTCCGAGGGTGTTGTCTCTTCTGCCTACTTAAGGACTCTTCGTTCATTCACTCATCGCCTTGGCAAGGGATCAGTCCTCCCTAGGACTTCTCTGTCTTGTTCCTGCCTGGCTTCCTTGATGTCTTCATCTCCTGAACCTGATGTTCCATTCCTGATGTTCCGGTCCTGATGACCCAGATTCCAAGTAACCCGTACCTCTGGAGGTTCCTGTTTTTATTGTTGAGGTTCTGGCCCTCAAGGTTCCTAGTTCCGACCTCAGAGGATGCAGGGGTTGCTCAATCCTTTCCTTGTGTCTTGTCCTGAGCATGCCCATTCCCCTCGTGGTCTGCGACCAGTCTTCTGGCTGTGTGGGGTCTTGGTCCAAGAAAGCAAAGAGGTAGGCGATCTATGATACCGTCAGGTGAGCACAAAAGAAATAGATGCCTTAATCTTTTTCAATACTTTATTGATGCAGAGACATTTCAAGTGAAATGCCCGACTCAGGCCGAGTTTCACAGCTTGTAGCCGCTGCCTCAGGGGCTCCAAACTTTAAATCACTGATACTGTATAATCCACTTTGATTAAACAATATGCCATCGATGAATGAACAACTTGAATGCAAAAAGTTCAAACCCAGATTTCTGTGACAAACCGCAGCCTCTGCTTGTAATAGATCATCTATTACAAGCAGAGACTAGGTCTCTGCTTGTAATATTCAAGCACTCAAGTTGTTCATTCATCGATGGCATATTGTTTAATCAAAGTGGATTATACAGTATCAGTGATTTAAAGTTTGGAGCCCCTGAGGCAGCGGCTACAAGCTGCGAAACTCGGCCTGAGTCGGGCATTTCACTTGAAACGTCTCTGCATCAATAAAGTATTGAAAAAGATTAAGGCATCTATTTCTTTTGTGCTCACCTGTGTGGGGTCTTGTCCAGGACCTTCCATTGGATCCCCCCAAATTTATTTTTAGGGGACTTCTTCTTCGACCTGCTAGAGGTGCCAGCTTTTTGGAATTCCTACGACCTGCTGGAGGCCCCTGCATCCAGACTTCCAGTTCTTCGTCATTCCAGGATGGGGTTCCACGACCTGCAGGAGGCGCCTTCACCCCTCCTGGTATTGCTGTTCAGTTTGATCCCACCCTGGATCCCCACCCTTGCTCTTGTTGTTCCTTGCTCTTGTTGGGCTTGTTCCTTGCTCTTGTTGGTCTTGTTCTTCTTTCCTGCTCTTGTTCCTTGTTCCTGCTCTTGTTCCTTGCCTTATCCTTGCCTTGTTTCTTTGCTCCGTTGTTATATTCTTGTTGTTCTCTGCTCCGTTGTTGTACATGTGCTCTGCTGTTTGCTTGTTCCTGTGTTCCGCTGTCCCTTGTTTCCTTGTGCTCCGCTGTTCCTTGTGCTCTTCTGTTTTGCTTGTTCTTTGCTCCGCTGTTTCTTGTCTTGTTGTTTGTTCCGCTTTTTCTTGTTCGATTTGTCTGTTCCTGTTCTTGTTCCCATTATGTGTTCCCTGGTTCTATGGTCTCTTCCACTTTTGTTTCCATACGACCTGCAGGAGGCGTCTGTACCGTCTCAGTTCCAGTTGTCCTTCCTGGATCCCCCGAAGAAAGGGAGGACCCTTTTTGAGGGGGGGTGGGGTACTGTTGCGATCCCTCCCATGGCCGGAGCCACAGGAGGTCTCTTACCTTTGCGGCGTGGTAGGCCGCATCCACAGACTTTCTTGGCAGCAGGAGCTGTCGCCGTTCTGCAGCCCGGAGGCTGCAGAAGCCCCGGATCTTTGCGGCTGGAGCCACCGATGCCTTGCTTCTTCGCGGCCCAGCCACCATCTTGACGGCATGAGTCTCTCTGATGCAGCCTGGAGGCCGCTGAAGCCGGGACCTGTCTGGCTGTGCCGCCCCCGGACCTCTTCTGCGTGGTGACTCCGCCAACATCGTCGGGCCTGCCCTGAGGCCTGCTCCGACTCCCCCTGCTCTCTTTTGCACAGCGGCAGCATGGCAGCTGTCCAGGGTCTTGCCTCTTTCCTCTTAGGGGTGGGCCTGTGGCTTCTCTCCTCATTTAAAGGGCCAGCGCAGGTGCGGCCCTTGTGGAGCTCCTCCGAGGGTGTTGTCTCTTCTGCCTACTTAAGGACTCTTCGCTCATTCACTCATCGCCTTTGCAAGGGATGAGTCCTCCCTAGGACTTCTCTGTCTTGTTCCTGCCTGGCTTCCTTGATGTCTTCATCTCCTGATCTTGATGTTCCATTCCTGATGTTCCACTCTTGATGTTCCAGTCCTGATGTTCCGAGTAACCCATACCTCTGGAGGTTCCTGTTTTTGTTGTTGAGGTTCCGGCCCTCAAGTTTCCTAGTTCCGACCTCAGAGGATCCAGGGGTTGCTCAATCCTTTCCTTGTGTCTTGTCCTGAGTATGCCCGCTCCCCTTGTGGTCCGCGACCAGCCTTCCGGCTGTATAGGGCACTTGGAGGACAGTGTGGTCCGTGACCAGCCCACGGGCTGTGTATGGCGCCTGAGGGACTGTGCTCGCCCATCTCGTCTGTTCCAAGTTCCAAGACTTCGTCTCGTATGTAAACCACAAGATACTTAGAGCGACTCTCACAAATTGGACTAACAGGCAACACATTACAATGGTTCTCTTCCTATCTCTCTGATCGAACCTACCAAGTAATAATCAACAACAACCCATCAAAAATGATCAACCTCCACACTGGTGTCCCCCAGGGTTCAGCGTTATCCGCCACCCTTTTCAACATATACCTTCTCCCCATCTGCCAACTACTCCAAAAACACAAAATAACACACTTCCTATATGCTGATGACATACAGCTTCTGATCCCCATAAAAAAATCAATTGAAGAAACCTACAAGAAAACCTCAGATCTATTGATTTCTATCAAACAACTCCTAAATTCCCTAAAACTCATAATCAATTTTGACAAAACCGAAATTATTCTGATGGATAAAAAACAGAATCCAACTCCTCCACCCCTGTTAATTCCAGACAAACATATGACATCTATAATTCCTACCACCCACACCAGGAACCTTGGAATTATCATTGACAAAGACCTTTCCTTTAAGAACCACATCTCAAATAAACCAAAGAAGGTTACCACAGACTCCTTACCCTAAGACATCTTAAACCATTTCTCAGCATTGATGACTTCAGAACCGTCCTTCAGCTTCTTATCTTCTCCACCTTTGACTACTGTAACTCCCTACTAATGGGAATACACTTCTCTTCCCTCAAACCACTCCAAATACTTCAGAACTCCGCTGCGAGAGTCCTAACTGGAACAAAAAGAAATGACCATATTACACCCATCTTATCCTCATTTCACTGGCTCCCTATTACTGCACGAATTGCATACAAATCCATGACTATCATCCACAAAATCCTTAACAACGATCATCAAGGCCTAAACACCCTTAACATAACTCTTCAAAACTCCTCAAGAAATCTACGATCCAATAACGCAAACTACTTATTAATCCCCACCATCAAAGATGCTCATCTAACATCAAGAAGAGAGAGAGCCTTCTCCATCGCCTCCCCCAATCTTTGGAACACTCTACCTGAAGACCTGAGAACGCAACACAACATTAAAACCTTCAAAAAAGACCTAAAAACTTTACTGTTTCGCAAATTTTTCACGGACCCCCAATAATCTGCCCATACCTACTCTCAAATGAACTAAGAACTACATTTCCTATCTAACTCATTTCCCTCCTCTTCCAACCTTACTTTACTTACTAGAATTGTTATTCTATGTTTTTACTTTAATGTTCACAATGTTATAATAATATCTCAAAATTTCCTTGAATATATTTGTTCACTATGTAAACCGTTATGATGGCTTCACCGAATAACGGTATAGAAAACTCTTCAAATAAATAAATAAATAAATAAATAAGTATGTTCCAAGTTCCAAGACCTCGT
This sequence comes from Rhinatrema bivittatum, assembly GCF_901001135.1. Classification (NCBI taxonomy): domain Eukaryota; kingdom Metazoa; phylum Chordata; class Amphibia; order Gymnophiona; family Rhinatrematidae; genus Rhinatrema; species Rhinatrema bivittatum. Next base: position 541,656,930 of record NC_042615.1, on the reverse strand, counting down.
CTCATCTGTTCCAAGTTCCAAGACCTCATCTCATCTGTTCCAAGTCCAAGTTCTCGCCTCGTCTGTTCCAAGGCCTTCAGCTAACCTGACCTCTGTCCGGCCTGCCGCCTCTGCTGCTCCCTGTGGCAGGTCCGAAAGGGCTGGGAACAGTCGGAGGACCGTTCAGAGACCACCATAGCGTTGGTGATCTCTCCAGGGCGTGCAGGTCCGGTGGGGGTTCCGGCCCTCCAGATTCCTCGTGTCCACCCAGAGGTACTAGTCTCACCACAGGGGCACACATCGTGTCTCGCGCTTAGGAGCGCCCCCTAGCACTCCCGTCCACCGAGCGCAATAGGAAGTCTCCCACAAAAAACATATTTCTTGTCTATCATCTTTCCCACCATGTCAACTCACTCTTAAAACCACAAGGATCGATTTTAAGAGCCGCGCGAGTGTCCATACGCACATGGTTCCCAGCGCGCGCACGTGGACGCGTCAATTTTATAACATGCACACGCCAGCCGCACATGTTATAAAAATGACCATGCCGCCTGTGCGGGTGGCCCACGACTCGTGTGTGCAGGCAAGGGGATTTTATAACCTATGCATGGCGACGCGATCAGCTGGTCCCTAGTTCCCTGCCAGTCCAGTTTAATTAAGGAGCAGACTGGGAGGGAACTTCCCTAACCCTAACCCTACCCTTCCTACTTTTTCCCCTCTGCTCCCTGACACCTAACCTTAACTAGCCCCTAGTTTTTTATTTTAATACATACTCCTCCTCCAGAATAGTATTATCTTCCACATGCTGGCAGGCTGCCAGTGAGCACTTCCTCGGGTCAGTGGCTAATGGTTCTGTCCCGAGCTGCCCCCCACCCCGTCCCCCCTTGCCCAGACCACACCCCCTGGGCTGCCCCTTTCAGCAGGCCTGGCACTTCGGCACATAACAAGGGTTATGTGTGTGGCTGAGACCATTGTAAAATGTGCCGTTGCACGCAAGGCCCATCCACATGCGTAACCCCCAAAATTTACGCGCATGGCCCTTTTAAAATTGGACCAACAGTTTTTTTCACAGCTGCTTAGCTACTGTCACACTTCTGCTAAACAATCTTTAAATTTCGTTTCTGGTAATACATTATCTGGACCATATTTTATGCATAATTGCAAATCATCAGTGTAAATGAAATATCTCACTCCCAATTTCTGGAAAACCTCACCAATTGAACTGAAATAAATATTATAAAGAAAGGAAGATAAAGACGAACCCTGTGGCACCCCCGATTGTATAATTTGTCACAAAGAGACTTTATCTCCTGTCCTTATACAGTGGGTTCTATTGAACTGAAAGGATGTAAACCATCTCAGTGTTCTAACAAAAACTAAAAATCAAAATGAGTGTGGAAAATTCCAAGGCCAAGAAGCCCATGGTAAGTATCTTCAAGGCTGTATCTGTGAGCGCTGGATGTCATCATGAATACGTATGCCATCTGCTGTCGCTGCCTGGGCCTGGAGCATGATTTCTCCAACTGCAACAGTTGTGAGTGGGCATTGCTTATGGTGTAGTAGCACTGCATCTGGAAGATGGAGGCCCTAAAGAAGGTGCTTATGGGTAAGAGCCTGAAGTCTTGGCATGAGTTTCGGCAGTGAAACTGCTGCTCAGCTAGGAGTGAGGCATTGTTGGACTCTTGTTGCAAGAAGTTGAGATGGAATTTTTCTCCATCTTGATCTTGCAAACATAAGAAAGTGCCACCCCTGTGATGCCGGTTGCTGGATCTGACTCAGATCAGGGATTGAATGTAGCACATAAGCTGTGCCGGATGAAGTACTGAGAAGAATACCAAAAATGTTATAAGCCTTTGGGGCTGACCCTCTTTGGGCCAACAAAAAGATCAATGCTGTCAGCATAGGGCTCTGCCTGAGCAGGCCCCTTCTCAATGCCAAGGTGGGAGATAATCTTCTTGGCACAGGTCTTTTATTCTGTGAACCTTTCCCATGGCACCAAGTCATTTGTTTTACCTTGCCTTGGGTGCAACCAGGGTGCCATCCCATGTTCTCAGTGTGGAAAACACACTCTAAGGTGCAGTGAACCCACTTGGTTCAATGCAGTGGACCAAGGTGCCTGTAGTTGTGTTGGAACTGAGGTCTTCCGTGCATAAACCCAGGAATACCACTCTAAGGCTAGGCTGCAGCAGGGGGTGCAGCCAGCACTGTCCATGGATCAAGGCACCGTTCAAAAGAAGTGTTGATGCGACCAGTGTGGAGTGCCTCAAAACCAGTCACTGCCACTGCCTAGAATTCCTCCATGGCTGTACAGACAGCCCTTAGTGTTGTGGTTCCCGGCCACGGCAGGCCACGGCTGGTCCCCTCTACCTCCTCCGACGCGAGCCTGTGCTCCCCTCGGTCAGTGCGGTGTGTCCCGCTCCAGGGCTGGCTGACCGCGGCCTCCCACGTGGCTCTAAACACCACCGTCCTGCTTCCTGCAGAGCTCTCCCTAGGCACGTGCGCACAGGAGACTCCACCTCTTAAATGAATCATGGCAGGAAACTTCAGTCTGGCCCCGATGGATGATGTCAAGACTGAGGGGTATTTAAACTCTGCCTCAGTCTCCAGTTCTTTGCCTTAGCAACAGGTCGTCTCCTCGGCGTGCTAGTTGCTGCATCCTGACTTCTTCTGTTCCTGCCTGCAGTTCCTGATCCTAATTCTGATCCTGATCCTGGTCATGATCCTGATCCTTCTCTGCTCCAGTCCTTTGCTCCTGAAGACCAGTCCCAGCGTTCCAGTTCATGCTTTCCTGCCCGTACCAAGTGTTCCTGAATCCATTCCTCTCCTCGTTCTCCAGTTCCTGTGTTTGCTTCTCGGCTTGATCTCCTGGTTCTAACTTCGGCTCGTCCCTCGTTCACGCTTGTCTGCTGCCCGTCTTGATCCCTGGCCTGGTTCTCTCGTCTTCGTCTGCTTGCTGCCTGCCCTGGATCTTCGGATTGGACTCTCGTTCTGCATTTCTGCTGCCAGCCCTGACCCAGATTCCTGACCTCACCTTCGTCACTGTCACTTCCATCTCGTTGAGGCAACCCGCACCTAAGACCTTCCGGCCCCCAAGGACTCAAACTGCGGGGAATGAGGGCTGGTATAAGTGAAGCTCCAGTTGGATTGATGTCACCTGCACCACCAGCCGACGACGAGAATCATTGAGGGCCATCCCTCCGTGGTAGCGCTAACCCTCGTCCCGGTCCAAGGGTCCACAAGCATAACACTTATTGATGATGAACTAATGTGGGTTTCTGAAAAGAATGTTTCTCCTCCAACTCCAGCACAGAAGGTGCCCCAGTCCATGGGGGCCCAGATATGTTGGTGCAAATGAAGAATTTCTTTGTCTACTTTAGTCCTGGAGACCAGAGAGAATAAAGTTAGAACCTCTTCTGTCCAAAATGAAGGCAATTTTCCCATATAGTTGTTACTGGTCTGGCAGTGGACCCTAGGTCTGAGGTAGAGTTAGCACTACCTAGGAGAGTAAACCCTCTTAGGTTCCTACCATCGGAAGGCGAGGCCTGGTGATGTAGATGTGGAATGAAGACTTCACCCTGGAAGCTCGCGATTCCCCCAGGAGGAGCCCATAGGAACCCGGCTGCTGGGACTTAGGAGACTCCCTGGAGACCGAAGAAGATCTGGATTCAGGCGCCTCCTGCAGGTCGTGTAATCCAGATAGCTGACGCCTCCAGCAGGTCGAAGTCAATTCAAGTTTAGATATCTGGAGAATGGTCCAAAGCCGGTCTGAGAGTCTAAGCCAGAAGAATGGTCGGAAGCCGGTCCAGGTGTCGAAGCCAGAGATATGGTCGGAAGCCAGTCCAGGGGTCAAAGCCAGAGGAATGGTCGGAAGCCGGTCCAGGGGACGAAGCCAGAGTTAAGGTTGGAAGCCGGTCCAGGGATCGAAGCCAGAGGAATCCGTCCAACGAGAGGAGAACCAGGAACAAGGACCAAGAAGAACAGGAACCAGACGAGCAGGCAGCGGACCAAGAACTCGAGGCACAGGAACTCACAGGACCAAGAGCCAAGATACCAAGGCAAGGTCTGAAGAGCAGACCTTGCCTTAAATACAGGAGACCAGGAAGGAGTCCCAGAGAGGAGCCATGACCATTTCCTGTAATGGTCCCTTTAAATTACCCCAGCAGCCGTGCGTGCGGCTCTAGGAGACCCGGCGGGGCGGAGACAGCAGAAGAGGCGGCCATCTTGGAAGTGGCACAGCCACGAAGAAAACATCAGCGGCGGCTGCCAGCTCCCGCAGATGAGTGACCGGCCCCAGTCGTGGACCGCTGCGGCCAGCGGCCATAACATAGTAGTGCCATGCTATGCCCCACACTAGTGCATGCCTCTCCTCAAGAGCTTCTGGAGTTTGGGAGTAAGTCAGCACCAAAACATGGTAGATTCTTCTCATTTAGGGGAGTCTCCTCATGAGTTTGAAGGAGAAGTGGACTTTATTCATTCTGAGTTATTGCCAGGTATTTCTCACTTGGACTAATAGAAATCGTTTCCTCAGTCGAGGGTCATGGCTTAGTGTTTCTCGATGGTTGGAAGAAGAGAAAGATATGATGGGGAATTCCTTCTGATTTTTTACTAGACTTACCTCAGCATAGTTCTCCAGAGGATCTCTGATACTCCAAGTTTTTACATAAGCTGCTAGGATGGAAAAAGACCCAAGAATAGATGCTTTTAGGCTTCTTTAGTTTTTTCAACCTCCAGCAGATTCCATGTGTATCGCAATTCACAGGTTCCTTAAAAACCTCCTAATGAGGATGTGGCAGATGACAATATAGTGCCTGTCGGTGGCTTGAAAACTGGATTTAAAATACAGGTTCTAAGCTTCCCCAGATTTTGAGGTCATTCAACTTCCACACCACTAGGTAGTGGTAGCATCAGTGTTGGAACATGCTATGCACACTTGTGATCATTCCAGCATGCCTCCTGGGAAGGACCAATAGTATTGGACAGATTTGGGAAGGATGTCTTTCAGGGTTCCATGCTGAATACCCGGATTGTGGCTCATCAGGTCTATATGATGCAGTATCCATATGAATGCATACAAAAGCTAAAGCTCTGGCTGATTCAACAGACCTAAAGCAAGCGGACTTCTGCCACAGTGGAGGAAATGGAATGTGAGAAACACCTCATCCATTCCATGCATGAAGCTTTTCATACTTCTGTGGTTAGTGCAGTTAGTGTAGCTGGGTTCAAAAAAGGTTTGGATAAGTTCTTGGAGGAGAAGTCCATTAATGGCTATTAATCAGTTTTACTTAGGGAATAGCCACTACTATTAATTGCATCAGTAGCATGGGATCTTCTTAGTGTTTGGGTAATTGCCAGGTTCTTGTGGCCTGGTTTTGGCCTCTGTTGGAAACAGGATGCTGGGCTTGATGGACCCTTGATCTGACCCAGCATGGCAATTTCTTATGTTCTTATGACTTTAGCTGCTTCTGTAGGAGCCCAGTGGCTCACATGGTTGCAAGAAAATAGCCTCTGAGACAATGTGCATGATCATCTTGATGTGCCCTGAACAGGGAACAATTTATTTGATGACAAAGTTCAAAAATAGCTCTTATTAAAGAACATCAATCCACAGTGCAGTCACTATCAGCTGCAATGAGGGACCTACCAGCTCCCACGCAATGTAAGTATTTTTCCTATAAGTATTCATTCTTTCAAAAATGCCTCTTCTGCTCTTTTCAAGATCATCAGGCTTTTCCCACCCTTCAGTAACAGTAGCTACTCACCCAAGGTTAACAGGTGTCAGCCAAACTAAGGAACAGACACAGCCTAAGTCTGGAACCTTTTAACAGCTTTGAGACCCGCTTCCTCCAGTGAGGGGAAGGGGTTCTGTTCTTCCTCTCAGAATAGGTTCTTATCATCAGAGATAGTTGGGTCCTGAAAATTGTGAAGTATGGCTACCTCTTATTCTTCTCTTGTCCTTTGCCAATCCAACAGCTTCAATTTTCATCTCCAACCCTTCTAAATCTTGAGTCACTCCTTCAGCAGAAGGCGTCTCAAGATAGTGACTAGGGATTCTATTATAGATATTGCCTAATCCCCAAATAATCAAGGGGCTTGAGACCTATACTGGACTTGTGTAGTCTGAACACATTGTTGGTGTGGGAGAGGTTCAAGGTGAACCTTCCTCAAGACAGGTCTCCTTTTCATTCAACTAAGGGATTGAATGCATACTCTGAACATAAAAATTGCCATGCTGGGTCAGATCAAGGACCATCGAGCCCAGGAAGTATCTGGAAGATCCCATAAAGTAGATCTAATTTCTGTTATCACTCCTAGGGATAGCAATAGCTTTACTTAGTCTACCTGGCTAATAATGTGTTATGAACTTTTCCTCCAGGAACTTGTCCAAACCTCTTTTAAATTCCACTATGCTAGTTGCCATGATCATGTCTTCTGGCAACAGATTCTACAGATTTATAGTGCACTGAGTGAAAAAAGTACTTTCAATGATTTGTTTTGAGTCTGCTGGTGGTTAGTTTCATGGTGTTCCCTTGTTTTGGTATTATTTGAAAGTGTAAATAACCATCCTTTATTTATCCATTCCATCCTACTCATGATTATGTAAACTTCTATCATGTCCCCTCTCAGTTGTTCTTTTTCAAGCTGAAGAGCTGTAGCCTGTGTAGCCTTTTATCATAGGAGAGATGTTCCATTCCCTTTCTCATTTTTGTTGCCCTCATTTGCAACTTTTTTAGTTCTGCTATGTTTTTCTTGAGATGGGGCGATCAGAACTGCACACAGTGCTCAAAGTGCAGTTGCATCAATACAGAGGCAAGATGATATTTTCTGTTTTATTCTCCATTCTTTTTCGGATTATTCCTAACATTCTACTTGCTTTTTTTTAACTTCTGCTGCACACTGAGCCAAGGATTTCAGCATATTGTCCAAAGTCCTTTTCCTGGGACAGAAATCTCCCAGTTCAGAATCTAGCATTGTCTACCTGTAATTGGGATTATTTTCCCTTATTGGCATCACTTTGCACTTTCTTCTTCCATTCAGTTGCCCAGTTGTTGCGTTCGTCGCTGCTCAATGCCCTCTCTCCTCGCCCTTCTTACCTCTGTGGCGACTCCCTCCGGGTGTGATGGAACGGTTAGCTGCTGCGGTGTCTTCATGCCATCTCCCTCCGGCATCCCCGGACCAGCATGACGCTGCAGATCCGCCATGTTCCTGATGACGTAGGGCATGCACGCGCTCCAATTGATGTACCAGTAAGGGCGCGAACCTCGGGGGCATCCCCTGAGATGACGTCATCCGCTTCCAATATAAAAGGTCTCTACATTTGCTAACAGATTGAGTTAGCAAGGACAAGCATACGGACTCGCTACGGATTCGTCCAAGCTACTCTGCCTCCTCGGACTTACCGGGGTACCTGCTCCTTGGGGGCCTCGCTCTCTTTTTCTTTATTTCAGATTGCAGATAGGAACTGGTACTCGCTCCTCGAGGGCCCATGTTCCTGAACACTCTGAAGATTCTCTACTGCCTGGAAGCTATCGCATATACAGACATTGTGAGTTCCTATTTCAGATCGCAGATAGGAACCGGTACTCGCTCCTCGAGGGCCCATGTTCCTGAACACACTGAAGATTCTCTACTGCCTGGAAGCTATCACAGATACAGACAATTGTGAGTTACCATCGCTCTCTCAGAGCTTTCCCTGGAACCAGGTACTCGCTCCTCGCGGGCCTAACCCTTTCCAGCTACTGAGCTTCTTTAAGACCTTATGGGAGTTTTGTCATCTAGTTCTGGCTATGAACACAACATACCCTGTCTACTCACTCTCTATAGATTCTCTACAGCTCAGCAACCCTGGGATCCAGTTCCTGAGGGACTTCAGCCCTGCCGAGCATATCAGCTCACTACTGCCACCTATGGTGGTTCTACTAACCTGCCTAATAAAAGAACTATTTGTGTCTGTCTCCATACCCAAGCCTAGCCGGTGGTCCCTCTCAGGATATCCTCCTGGGGGCGCAGTCATCTGCCATTGGCCCAAGGACCCTCCTATCTACTTTCCTTTACAGCCGAGTGCTCTCTCCAAGCACTCTGCTGGTAACAGATTGTTAACTCCTCACGGAGTCTCTAACAGATTGCTAACTCTTCCTCTCTACAGGAGTCTAGTTATAACAAGATTGCTAATTCCTCCTACCACGGGAGCAGATCCATAACGGATTGCTAACTCCTCCCCCATCAGGAGTCTTCAGCATCAGATTAATAACAGATTGCTAACTCCTCCCCTCTGGAGGAGCGAACCATAACAGATTGCTAACTCCTCCCCTCTGAAGGACCAACCATAACACTAGTCTCCTAGTCTCACAAGATCCTTCTGCAGTACCACACAATCTGCTGCCATTTTAACAAATTTGAATCAATTTTTTGTCATCTGCAAATTTGATCACCTCACTTGTCATCCCATTTTCCAGATCATTTATGAATTTGTTACACAGCACAGGTCCCAGTATCAATCCCTGCAGTACCCCCACTAATGATCTTTCTCCATTTTGAAAACTGGCCATTTAGTCTTACTCTCTGTTTCTGCTTATGTTCACATCCCTATTCACCCCATCCATCAGAAGTTCCTCAGATTAGAGGTGAAGAACACACATACTACCAAAATGAAATCTTTAAGATTATGAGAGGTCTTGAACGAGAAGATGTGACTCGGTTACTTACACTTTCGAATAATAGAAGGACTAGGGAGCATTCCATGAAGTTAGCAAGTAGCACATTTAAGACTAATCGGAGAAAATTCTTTTTCACTCAACGCACAATAAAACTTTGGAATTTGTTGCCAGAGGATGTGGTTAGTGCAGTTAGTGTAGCTGGGTTCAAAAAAGGTTTGGATAAGTTCTTGGAGGAGAAGTCCATTAATGGCTATTAATCAATTATACTTAGGGAATAGCCACTGCTATTAATTGCATCAGTAGCATGGGTTCTTCTTAGTGTTTGGGTAATTGCCAGGTTCTTGTGGCCTGGTTTTGGCCTCTGTTGGAAACAGGATGCTGGGCTTGATGGACCCTTGGTCTGACCCAGCATAGCAATTTCTTATGTTCTTATTTTATTTGTATTTTATTTATTTAAAAGTTTTATATACCGCACAATGGGTAGGTAAACTATCCGTCTAGGCGGTTCACATATTCAGACATACATAATTTGGTCACATATTAAAACATAATTACAATACTTAGTACAAACAAGATTGAACAAATTGAAGTTATATACTGTAATGTTGTGTGAAGATTTTAATATAGATTATATGCACTGGAGAAAAGATGAGTTTTTAGTAGTTTCTTAAATTCTGAGCAGTTGGCTGTCAGTCGGATATGTTCTGGAAGTGAGTTCCACATTATTGGGCCGGCTACAGAAAATGCTCGTTTGCGGGTTAGAGATAAAGTAGCAGATTTTATTGTTGGTATTTCTAAAATACATTTATCTAAGGAACGGAGTTGCCTAGTCGGTCTGTAAATTCTTAAAAGTGAGCATAGCCAAATAGCAGTATTATAGAGCAGATTATGAATTGTGGATAGAATTTTGTAGGTTATACAATATGGAATGGGAAGCCAATGCAAATATTGCAAAACAGATGAAATATGGTCTCGTCGAGATACATTACACAACATTCGGGCTGTGGTATTCTGTATTAGCTGTAAAGGTTGTATGGTTGATTGCGGCAAGCCAAGATATAGTGAATTGCAGTAATCTAGAGAGGATAGGATTAAAGCTTGGGTGACCGAGCGAAAATCTTTTGGAAGAAGAAGTGGTTTAAGTTTTTTTAGCATAAATATTTTGTAAAATGATTTTTTACAATGTCCGATATGTGATTTGTCATAGCAAGTCTGGAATCGATGAGTATACCCAGATTTTTTGCATAAGGTTTTATAGTGATAGTTTGATTCTGAAAAATAAAATTCGGAGGTGGTTGAAAGGTTGAATCCGGTACAGTTGATAAATAAATTAATTCTGTCTTATTTGTATTTAATTTCAGCCTGTTGTGTGAGAGCCATGTTTTTATTGTTGATAAATATAAATCTAGTAGTGAAAAAGTTTTGGACCAGGATTCTGTAAAAGGTATAGTGAACTGTATATCATCTGCGTAAATTTTGAAATTGAGGTTCAATCCTGCAAGGAGACGACAGAGAGGTAATAAGTAGAGATTAAACAGTAAAGGTGACAGCGCTGAGCCTTGTGGAACGCCTTTCTCAGTGGCGTACCAGTCCGAATGATATTGACCAACCATGGTTCTCTGTTTACGATTTGATAAAAATGAAGAAAACCATTGTAGAGCAAGCCCTGTGATACCAATCTGCGATAAAATTGAAAGTAGGATTTCGTGATTTAGCATATCAAACGCAGCGGAGATATCAAGTAGTACCAGTAGATAATTTGTATTAGAATCAAAGCCTCTGATTGTATCGAAAGATGATGTGAGTAAAGATTCTGTACTATGACCTTTTCTGAACCCATGTTGGTTATTGTGTAGGATGTTATTTTCATCAATATATTCTGATAGCTGGTGTAGTGCTACGGATTCTATAATTTTTGCAATGGATGGTATTGAGGCAATTGGACGATAATTTGTTAAATCTGTAGGGTCTTGGTTTTTCTTTTTGGGAATTGGTAAGATGTTCTTGTTTCAAGAAAAAGCACTTTTCCCTGTCTAAAGGCACATTGCTGATGGCCTGGTAAGCAAGGTTGGTCCTTGTCCTACTCAGACATATGATTGCTGTGGTGCATGTGACTCCTCTGACTGCATATGTTGGGCCTTAATTAAGGCATCTTAAGCTAATGGAATCAACCCTATCATCCATTATCCCACCAAATCTAGATGACAGCATCTCTTCAGTGATGAATAAATCTGAAAGTTCTAAATGTAGGTCTCTTATTGTGCTTTTCATCACATCAAGTAACTCTGTCTACTGACATCTCCACCAGGAGCTGGGGAATGCCTACCTTGTGGTATGTGTTGGGAACATTAACTCCTAAAAGTGTAAAATGGATGGAAGGTTCTTATGTATGTTGTGTGGATTGAATTAATGCACAGTTATGTAAAATAAGATAATGTTAAATTGTTTCCCTCTTTCTTTGTTTAGCACTTACTGCTTGTTATTGAACATGGGAGTTGAGTTGATATTATAAAACACACCTTGTTTTTCTCTCTCTCTCTCTCACTCTCTTTCTGTTTACTGCTTTCAGTTTCACATTTTGATCTGCCCTGCAACTATGCAGCAGCAGCTACTAATGAAAGTAGGCATTATTGTTTTGCATAGATGTTTTGTTTCTCAAATAAATACTAAAGTGTTGTTTTGAACTTATTTTTAAATGGCATGTTCATTCTTTTTACTGGACTACTTACTTTGAACACAAGGATGGCAACTTTATAATGAGCTTGCATGTGCCCACACATGCTGGAATTTTAAATCGTTCACACAAGTGTATGCTCATGATTTAAAATACACCTAATGCATGTAAGTGTGTGTTCCTAATTTCATTGGTAAACAATTTTCTGGGAACATTTTGTTTCCTCCACAACCTTCGGCGAAACAAGTAGATTTTAACAAGCTGAACACAAATATGCATTTATTATGTCTGTATCACGTACTGTTTGCCAGAAAAGTGTGAAATACATTAAGGGGTAGATTTTTAAAAACTGCGCAATCGCTTACTTTTGTTTGCGCAGCAGGCGCAAACAAAATTACGCTGGATTTTATAAGATACGCGCGTATCCTCTAAAATCCTGGATCGGCGCGCGCAAGGCTGCCGATTTTGGCCAGCCGGTGCGCGCCGAGCCGCGCAGCCTGCCTCCGTTCCCTCCGAGGCTGCTCCGAAATCAGAACGGCCTCGGAGGGAACTCTCTTTCGCCCTCCCCTCACCTTCCCCTCCCTTCCTCTACCTAACCCACCCCCCGGCCCTATCTAAACCCCCCCTCCCTTTATCCATGGATTTACGCCTCCCGGAGGGAGACGTAAATCCACGCGCGCCAGCGGGCTGCTGGCGCGCCGAGACCCGACCCGGGGGCGGCTCCGGAGGGCGCGGCCATGTCCCCGGAACGCCCTGGCCCGAAACCACGCCCCTGTGCCCGCCCCCGAAACGCCATGTCCCTCCCCCAAAACGCCACGTCGTTCGGCCCCGCCCCCCGACATGCCCCCGTCCAAAAACCCCGGGACCTACGCGCGTCCCGGGGTTCTGCGCGTGCCGGTGGCCTATGGAAAATAGGCGCGCCGGCGCGCAAGGCCCTGCTCACATAAATCCGGGCGGATTTACGCGAGCAGGGCTTTTAAAATCCGCCCGTAAGCATTGTTACGTGTCTGTAGCGGCATAAGCTATAATGGCAGTGTTGGCACCAGAAAACAAAACTAAAATGTTTTGCTGCAGATTTTCGTTTGTATTCACTGTCCGACGCTTCGCAGATGAGAGTCCAACAATAGTCACCCAGCATGGAGGGGTTCCACTTGCCTTGATACTGTTTCTCCATTTTGACATTGTCTTGATGAAACCTTTCACCATGTTCGTCACTCACAGCGCCAAGGTTGTCTGGGAAGAAGTCCAAGTGGGAATGAAGAAAATGTATCTTCAATTACTAGGGATGTGAATCGTTTTTTGACGATTTAAAATATCGTCCGATATATTTTAAATCGTCAAAAATCGTTAGAGGCGATATACAATAGGAATTCCCCCGATTTATTGTCAAAAATCGTAAATCGGGGGAAGGGGAAGGGGGAGGGCGGGAAAACCGGCACACTAAAACAACCCTAAAACCCACCCCGACCCTTTAAAATAAATCCCCCACCCTCCCGACCCCCCCCCCCAAATGTCTTAAATTACCTGGGGTCCAGTGGGGGGGTCCCGCTGTGATCTTCCACTCTCGGGCCACGGGTGCGTTAATAGAAATGGCGCCGGCGCTACCTTTGCTCTGTCATATGACAGGGCAAAGGTAGCGCCGGCGCCATTTTGGTTCCTGTCCCCCGACGTCACGAGCGCAGGAGATCGCTCCTGGACCCCCGCTGGACCCCCAGGGACTTTTGGCCGGCGCCATTTTGCAATACTGCAAATACGATTTGAGTGCAGGAGGTCGCTTCCGGACCCCCGCTGGACTTTTGGCAAGTCTTGGGGGGGTCAGGAGGCCCCCCCAAGCTGGCCAAAAGTCCCTGGGGGTCCAGCGGGGGTCCAGGAGCGATCTCCTGCGCTCGTGACGTCGGGGGACAGGAACCAAAATGGCGCCGGTGCCACCTTTGCCTTGTCATATGACAGGGCAAAGGTGGCACCGGCGCCATTTCTATTAACGCACCCGTGGCCCGAGAGTGGAAGATCACAGCGGGACCCCCCCCCACTGGACCCCAGGTAATTTAAGACATTTGGGGGGGTTCAGGAGGGTGGGGGATTTATTTTAAAAGGTTGGGGTAGGTTTTAGGGTTGTTTTAGTGTGCCGGTTTTCCCGCCCTCCCCCGATTTACGATTTACACGATTTAAAAAAAAACAAAACCTCGACGATCCGATTCCCTCCCCCCCCAGCCAAAATCGATCGTTAAGATGATCGATCACACGATTCACATCTCTATCAATTACATGTTGCATTTCATCAATTTGTATGCCTGAAGCAGATTTTCAACCTGTTTAACATAGTCTGCTGCCTTATAGTTGCCTAGAGAGTTACAAACAACATTCTTGAAGGCTGTCCACGCAACACATTCTGTACCTTGCAAAAGACCATCAAAGTGGCTGTCCATCACAGCTCAGATTTGTGGGCCAACGAGAACTCCTTCTTTTATCTTGGCATCATTTATGCGTGGAAACATTTTCCGCAAATAATCAAAGGCTTTACTTTGCTTGTTCATTGCCTTAACGAAGTTTTTCATTAGCCCAAGTTTGATGTGCAATGGTGGAAGAAATATCTTACTTGGATCCACCAATGGGTCATGCGCAACATTCTTCTGTCCTGGAACCAACTTCTTGCGGAGAGGCCAGACTTTTCTGACGTAATGCACATCTCTTGCTCGACTTTCCCACTCACAAAGGAAGCAACAATACTTGGTGTAACCAAGCTGCAGACCCAGTAAAATTGCAACTACCTTGAGATCACCACACAAATTCCAGTTGTACCTCGAGTACTCAATGTGGTTCAGCAGTAGCTGCATGTTCTCATAAGTTTCTTTCATATGAATGGCATATCCGACAGGTATTGATGGGTAGATATTGCCGTTTTGCAGCAAAACAGCCTTCAAACTTAAGATTGATGAATCAATAAACAGTTACTATTCTGTTGGGTCGTGGTCACATCCGAGAGCACAAAGCAATTCATTGATGTTGCAGCAAAAGGTCAGACTGTCTACTTGGTTGAAATAGTTTGTCAAATCTTCATGACGGCTGCGAAATACTGAAATTTTCATTTCAGATGACCCAAGTAGCACCGCCTGACTCTTTGATAAAGCCAAATCTGATCAGATCATTCAGCTCTGACTGAGATATTAAATGAGAATCGCTGGAGGTTGATGGCACAAAGTCAGGATCAGCCGTAGCTTCCATCTGCGACAGCTCGCCATCATCGCTACTTCCTCATCCTCAAGTGTCCACACCTCTGGTGGTTTTGGAACAGGAAGACTGTCATCATGCAGCACTGGTCTCATTGCCGATACAAGGTTAGGGTACTCAATAAACTTCCTGTTCTTTGATGAGTATCCTGACACATTCATCATGCAGAAGTAACAGTCAATTATATGATCTTTCTGTTCCCTCCATATCATTGTGATGGCAAACGGCATGGATGGTTGCACACCTTTCAGCCAAGCTTGCAGACTACTAGCGCAAGATGCACAACATATATGAGGAGCCCTTGCTCTGTTCTGGTCACCAATTTTGCACCCAAAGAATAACTCATATGCCTTCTTAATGAGTGCAGTCATAATCCTTTTCTGTGCTTTCAGAGTAAACTCACCACAGAAGTAACAAAACATGTCATGGCTATTACAACATTGGTGTGACATTTCATAAAGTATATGAAATTAAATCCACAAGCTTTAAACTCAACAGTTTTAGCGATACGATTCACTCATTCACACAGACGTTGCTTAGAAGACTACTCATTGTTGCTGCTTATATAAGGCTGCATCATCATGGAAACAAGTTGGAATCTTGCAGCCGAGCTGGAGCTTGCCCAAGCAAGTTCTGGCATGAACAGGCAGTTTGTTGGTGTATTTTAAAAAAAGTTAGTCTCTGTTACATGTTACATTGCTTATGGCCGTCAAAAATACGACATGAATTTTAAAAATCATAAAAACTAGTCCAGCAAGAAAATATATGTATGCGAGATTGTTTTAAAATTTCACAATTATTGTAACACAAAATTGGCCATTTCTCAAAAACCTTACGTGATGTACAAATTTTGAAGTAATATCTGTCATCAGCATCATAAAATCTATTTGGAACACCAAAAAGCCTGAAGGGAACAAAAACATTGTTTACCAGTGTTTTAAGTGGTTACACGAGTAAATGTTATTTGCCTATCTTCCTTTGGAATTTGTCGGCTTTAATGCGCGCAGCAAAGCAGGTTTTAAAACATGCATGTGTGAAGGAAATAGCTAATTTGCCCAATCTCTCTTTAGGTCATCCAGACCCCTCTGATTCTTCTGCCTGCACTCCCGCAGTTTACCTAGACTTCTCACCCAGTCATTTTAGGATTAAAAAGAGTTTTCTTCAGACATACCTCAACAGCAGAAGCAAATAAGCGTGAGTAATAGCCCGATGTGTGCTGCAAGCATGGGATTTAAAATGGAATTTACGCACATAAATGTAGCACCCCCCTCCCTGCCAAAATGCCCCTGATATGCCATTACTCCACCCCTTTTATCCATGCATTGGGTTTTAAATATATCCAAAGCAGAAAGCCTGTGAGGGAGTCAGTTGGACCGTTAGATGATCGAGGGGTTAAAGGGGCACTTAGAGAAGATAAGGCCATCGCGGAAAGATTAAATGATGAAATGATTTCTTTGCTTCAGTGTCTACTGAAGAGGATGTTGGGGAGGTACCCGTAATGGAGAAGGTTTTCATGGGTAATGATTCAGATGGACTGAATCAAATCACAGTGAACCTAGAAGATGTGGTAGGCCTGATTGACAAACTGAAGAGTAGTAAATCACCCGGACCGGATGGTATACACCCCAGAGTTCTGAAGGAACTAAAAAATGAAATTTCAGACCTATTAGTAAAAATTTGTAACCTATCATTAAAATCATCCATTGTAACTGAAGACTGGAGGATAGCAAATGTAACCGCAATATTTAAAAAGGGCTCCAGGGGCGATCCGGGAAACTACAGACTGGTTAGCCTGACTTCAGTGCCAGGAAAAATAGTGGAAAGTGTTCTAAACATCAAAATCACAGAACATATAGAAAGACATGGTTTAATGGAACAAAGTCAGCATGGCTTTACCCAGAGCAAGTCTTGCCTCACAAATCTGCTTCACTTTTTTGAAGGAGTTAATAAACATGTGGATAAAGGTGAACCAGTAGATATTGTATACTTGGATTTTCAGAAGGTGTTTGATAAAGTTCCTCATGAGAGGCTTCTAGGAAAAGTAAAAAGTCATGGGATAGGTGGTGATGTCTTTTCATGGATTGCAAACTGGCTAAAAGACAGGAAACAGAGAGTAGGATTAAATGGACAATTTTCTCAGTGGAAGGGAGTGGACAGTGGAGTGCCTCAGGGATCTGTATTGGGACCCTTACTTTTCAATATATTTATAAATGATCTGGAAAGAAATACGACGAGTGAGATAATCAAATTTGCAGATGACACAAAATTGTTCAGAGTAGTTGAATCACAAGCAGATTGTGATAAATTGCAGGAAGACCTTGTGAGACTGGAAAATTGGGCATCCAAATGGCAGATGAAATTTAATGTGGATAAGTGCAAGGTGATGCATATAGGGAAAAATAACCCATGCTATAATTACACAATGTTGGGTTCCATATTAGGTGCTACAACCCAAGAAAGAGATCTAGGTGTCATAGTGGATAACACATTGAAATCTTCGGTTCAGTGTGCTGCGGCAGTCAAAAAAGCAAACAGAATGTTGGGAATTATTAGAAAGGGAATGGTGAATAAAACGGAAAATGTCATAATGCCTCTGTATCGCTCCATGGTGAGACCGCACCTTGAATACTGTGTACAATTCTGGTCGCCGCATCTCAAAAAAGATATAATTGCGATGGAGAAGGTACAGAGAAGGGCTACCAAAATGATAAGGGGAATGGAACAACTCCCCTATGAGGAAAGACTAAAGAGGTTAGGACTTTTCAGCTTGGAGAAGAGACGACTGAGGGGGGATATGATAGAGGTGTTTAAAATCATGAGAGGTCTAGAACGGGTAGATGTGAATCGGTTATTTACTCTTTCGAATAGTAGAAAGACTAGGGGGCACTCCATGAAGTTAGCATGGGGCACATTTAAAACTAATCGGAGAAAGTTCTTTTTTACTCAATGCACAATTAAACTCTGGAATTTGTTGCCAGAGGATGTGGTTAGTATAGCTGTGTTTAAAAAAGGATTGGATAAGTTCTTGGAGGAGAAGTCCATTACCTGCTATTAAGTTCACCTAGAGAATAGCCACTGCCATTAGCAATGGTAACATGGAATAGACTTAGCTTTTGGGTACTTGCCAGGTTCTTGTGGCCTGGATTGGCCACTGTTGGAAGCAGGATGCTGGGCTTGATGGACCCTTGGTCTGACCCAGTATGGCATTTTCTTATGTTCTTATGTTCTTAACTCCATGCAGTCTCATATATGTGTGTATATAGCTATGTGGAGAACTACTACAGTATTTTATAATCTGATTACACGTGAATACCTCAGTGCATTGAAAGCACATACTTTTCCTATCTATTTTATAAACATACATGTATATATTTTATGCACAAAAGAAAAATAACTTACTTGCATAAAACCCTGATTTATATATGGAAGCTGGTATATTTTAAAACATGTGCATGTAATTGAAATCACCAGTTTGCCCATACCTCCACCAGTTCACCCATTCTGTCTACTGCTCATTGAGACTCTCCTAATATTTTATCCAGACCTCCTACTCAACAATAGCAAACAGACAAGACTAATATTAATTGCATTACATAATTATCAGATGTAAAATTGCGCAAATAAGTTACTAAATGTATTAACGTAAATCTCTTATAAACTAGCAACTTACTTGAGTTCCTCTTGGCCCTGCTCTAGAACATCCTAAAATGGCCCATTTTGGTAAATGTGCATACGAAAGCAAAATTATGTATGTATTTTTAATGTTTATAAAATAGCATATATGTTAGTTCAAGCTACTTAAGCGTGTATATGCTACTTTTATGCAAGTTACTCCTTTTGAAAATTACCTCCTATGCATACACAGCTATTCCTCTAATCACCAGGACTGTCCAGAAGGTCCTTTGGGTCAAGGCAAAGATAATTCTTGTATCACAAGCCTGGCCACAGCAAGTGTGATATCCATATCCGTCCATTTGTCATTTCAGACTCTGGATGCATTGGGAATGTCTCAGACTGTCATAACACAGGAGGAAGGCAGGGTCTGCCATCCAAATTTGCCATTGCTAGCCTTCACTGCAAGGATGTTGAGCACACAGTAGTCTTCTCCTTACTTCTCCTCAAAAAGGTGGAGGCTGTTCTGATTTTTAATAGGACAACTTCAACCAGAAGATCCTACAGTTTCAGATGGAAGAGGTTCTCAACTTAGTGTAGGACCAGCTTTTGGATACCTTCTCTGGTAGTTCAAGGACTTTCTTCAGTACTTATTCTGCCTCTCGTCCTAATGCCTTAGCACATTTTCAGTCAAAGTTCATCTCAGTGTTATTGCTGTGCATCACCAGCAAGTGGAAGGGGCTCTGATCTCTCTTGGGACCTCAGTGTAGTCATAGCTCAACTAATAAACCTGTAAGAGAGCCCTGGTCTATTATCTACCCAACTTCACCATCAAGCTTCTCAACTATTCATGACCTTTGATCCCAGTAGATTGAGAAGGCCAGTTGCTAAACAACTCTGCAGTTGATTAGAGCAGTGGTTCTCAACCAGTGTGTCGGGACACACTGGTGTGTCACTAAGGGGTGGAAGGTGTTAAGTACTAACTCAGCTTCCGGTGTGTTACCAAAAAATTGACCTAGAAAGCCTGTGCTTTCTATAACAGTCACATTGCTTGCTGCATGAGGAGAGTGCAGAGTAAGGAACTGTTACTTAAAATTCCTCATCACCGCTCCTTGTGGATCTCCCAGTGGCCCTTCCTATGTTCTGTCTAGGTCTCCTAGTGACCTAGCTCTCCTGTGTATCCCTTGCCCTGCTCCCTGTTGCAGTTTTGCCCTGTCTTCTTTCTTTGTCCTCCCTGACTTGCCAGTATGCTCCTTGTTCCTGTGAGTACCCTGTTGCTGACCTGGTGCATTGCCCTCCAGATGACCTGCCAGCCACCAGCACCGGATGCTCAACTCAAAGGGAAGATGGTTGGTCAGGCAGAAAATCAATGCCAGTTCTGCCAGCTCCTGATCCCTGCAGAAGATTTTTTTTTTTTTATTTAAATTCTTTTAATATACCGATGCTCAAGACCAGGTCTTATCGTACCGGTTTACAATGAACTAGGGGGAAAAACCAGTTAACAATGGAAGCAAGAAATTACATTATAACAGGGAATGTGGAACTAGGTTGTTAGAGAAAAGGATAGGTTAAACAATTTCTAACTGGAGAACAAAGCAAATAAGCAGAAACGTGAGTGTTTACATGGTAAGCATTATATACAAAATTACGTGGTGTGTAATATAAGGCAAGTTATATTAAAGTGCAGTTAGTCGAGAAATAGTTCCTTTTTTGAGTTGCTGAAGGAGGACGCAACCGCGGGGTATGTAACTGTGGGGGTGATCCTGCGGTTTCTTCAGGGGTATGCTTGGGCGAACAGCCAAGTTTTTAATTTTTTTCTGAAAGTGATATGGCAATGTTCCTGGCGGAGATCTGGCGGAAGAGAGTTCCAGTGATGTCTGTACCTGTACAGAATTAGGTTTTTGTTGAGTTTTATAATAATTTTAAAGTTAATTAAAAACTTTAATTTTAAAGTTTTTTTTATAATTTTATTGTATGTTTTATTTAAATTTTTATTGAAGTGTTTTTTTTTAATTAATATTATGTCACCTTGAATCTCTGAAATGGGGCAGTTGATAAATGTAATAAATAAATAAAACTAAATACTTTTTCCTTTTTGTAATTGAAAATTTTATACTTTTTGCTGTTTTTATTTTCTCATTTTGTCTAGGGAAAAGGAATCCCAGATCTGAATACAAGGCTGTTAGTACGAAAACTCTGGGATACATTTCATATTCCTATTTTTACACTTGTGGATGCAGATCCATACGGTAAATTATTATAATTATTTATAAAATGGGTCATGTCTGGCCATATACATAATCAGACT
This sequence comes from Rhinatrema bivittatum, assembly GCF_901001135.1. Classification (NCBI taxonomy): domain Eukaryota; kingdom Metazoa; phylum Chordata; class Amphibia; order Gymnophiona; family Rhinatrematidae; genus Rhinatrema; species Rhinatrema bivittatum. The sequence continues at coordinate 541,636,475 of NC_042615.1, read as the reverse complement.
AAAAAATATGTATATATGTTTGTGTATAGATATATATTGAGATACATATTCAGTAAGCCAGCATGTGGACAAGTTATCTTTCTAAAGTTAGCTGGATAATTTGTCCCTGATATTCAGGTGGATAAATGTCCTGCTGAACATGCTTATCTAAAGTTATTTGGCTATATGTTGCTGAATAACTTAATAAAAAAAACCTTTCTAGCTATGTTTGAATATAACCAGTTATGTTTTTATGTTATCTGGCCTTGTTTGGCCAGATAACTTGCTACTTAGATATCTTCAAAGATATCCAATTAATTAGCACTGCAAAGTTAAAAAAAATGTAAAGTGGGCCTGTTACCCAATTCCATCCCTCCCACCTTCATTTATGAAAATTTCATAAAAGACCCCTTCCCCATTTCATTGTTAAAATTGTTCTCACAGGACAAGCAGGATGGTAGTCCTCACATATGGGTGACATCATCAGGATGGAGCCCAATCACGGAAAACGTCTGTCAAAGTTTCCAGAACTTTGATTGGCCCCTACTGGGCATGCCCAGCATGGCACTAACCCTGCAGCCAGCAGGGGTCCCCCTTCATTTTTCTTTTTTCCGCACAGCAGTAGCCTCACGGTTTAGGAGCTCTGAAGTGATTCCTGACAGGAATTTTCCTCACGGAATTATTCAAAGTTAAATTGCCCCACAGGGGTCCCTCCTCTAACTTTTCTTCGACCGCAGTACTCCGGTAAGTTTTTCTCCGTTTTCCATCGTTTACCGTCGAGTTTGGCCCTTGCGGCCTATTGGCCGTCGACTGTACCGTGGCTCTATTTTTTTCAATGGCCATGGTGTCGGGGTTCCGTCAGTGCCCAGACTGTACTCACACCATGTCTATCACAGACCCCCATGGAGTCTGTGTAATGTATTTGGACCATGAGCATGATGTCCTGACTTGCACCAAATGTGCCCTCATGACACCAAAAGGTCGCAAAGCCAGAATGGAGAAGATGGAACTCCTCTTCCGTGCTCAGTCCCCGACTCCGTCCATTGCATCGACGTCATCGGAACCGGCACCATCAACTTCGCACCAGCATCGACCACCGATCGGTGACCGACCACCATCGACGTCTTCACGGCCATCGACACCCGCTACTCCCCCTCAGGATCGAGGAGATCGCAGGGAGAGACATTGTCATCGACATCACAAGACTCGGACCGTCAAGGGAGCGAAGTCATCGACCTCGCCACCGTCCGAGCCACTGTCGAAGAAACCACTGACCATTCCTGCGACTGGGTCATCGAGGCCATCCTCACCCGATCAGGGTTTGGGAGCCGCGATTCCGCCTGTAAAGGTGGTCCCTCCGGCTGTGCCTCTGCCTCCCTCTTCTTTACTGGAGCCGGGGCTGCTTGCTCCAGGTCTCCGAGAAGAACTGGACCGGCTGGTTCAGGAGGCCATCAAAAAGGCGATGCAATGTCTCCAGGTTCCTCCGGCACTGACACCATTGGCGCCATCGATGCCTGCACCGATGCCTTCCATGCCATCATTGGTGCCTCCGGCAATTCCTTCGATTTTTTTCGGAGCCTCGCCCGGGGCCTTCAGGTATCCAACCCCCTTCTCGTCCTACAGGACAGTCTGCTGATCCTTATGATACTTGGGGTGATGATACTTCAACAGACACCGATGACTTACCTTCACCACCTTCTCCTACTGAAAGTAGAAAGCGTTCTTCTCCAGAGGACCTCTCATTCATAAATTTTGTGAAGGAAATGTCTGAGTTGGTTCCTTTTCAACTTCAGACGGAACAGGATGACAGGATGACAGGCACCAAATGATGGAGTTACTCCAATTTCTGGATGCCCCCAAGGTAATCACCTCTATTCCCATTCATCAAGTACTTCTTGATCTTCTCAAAAAGAACTGGGAAAATCCTGGATCAATTGCTCCAGTTCACAGGAAGACTGACACTACATACTTAGTTCAGTCAGCCCCAGGTTTTCAAAAATCTCAGCTCGACCACCACTCAGTTGTGGTAGAGTCAGCTCAGAAGAAGGCGAAAAGGTCAAAACCTCACTCATCTGCTGCTAAGGAATAAAAGTTCACTCATCTGCTGCTAAGGAATAAAACCTCACTCATCTGCTGCTAAGGAATAAAAGTTCCTAGACAACATTGGTCGATGAGTGTTCCAAGGAGCCATGCTCATCTCCAGAATTGCTGCCTACCAGCTTTATATGACCCAATATAATAGGGCCATCTTTAAACAGATACAGGAACTATCTGAGTCCCTACCTGAACAATTCCAAGATCAGCTACAAACCCTTGTTAACAGGTTTTGAGGCAGGAAAACATGAGATTCGAACATCTTATGACATATTCGACACCTCTACCAGAGTGTCTGCAGCTGCCATTTCAGCAAGACGGGGGGCCTGGCTCAGATCTTCTGACCTTCGCCCAGAAGTGCAAGACTGGTTGTCCAACCTGCCGTGAGTGGGAGATAATCTGTTCAGTGAACAGATTCAACGAATGGTGGCTGAATTAAAAAACCATCATGAGACCCTTAAACAGCTCTCTTCGATGCCGTCAGACTTCTCCTCAAGGCAGCCCTTCAGGAAGGACTCTAAGAACTCTTTCTACCGTCCAAGGAAGGCCTACCCACCACCAGCAAGGTCCTGTACTATGAGAACTTATCAGAAGCCTCAACCTTGCCAAGTCCAAAAGCAGAAACCACAAGCAGCTCCCCAGCCAGGACCTGCTTCAGGCTTTTGACTTTCGCTTGGAGAGCAGCAGCCATATTCCTCTTCCAAACATACCAGTGGGAGGTGGATTGTGCCACTTTCTCAACATGTGGCAGTCAATCACAACCGACCAATGGGTATTGGCAATCATTGCTCAGGGTTACCATCTGAACTTTCTCGCCCTGCCACCGGACTCCTTACCTCTTCAGACGTGGAGATCGTCCGACCACTCCATTCTTCTGGAACAAGAGGTCTCCCTCCTTCTCCAATCAAGAGCAATAGAACCCGTTCCGTACTTGCAGCAAGGCCTAGGGTTCTATTCCCGGTACTTTCTGATCCCCAAAAAATCGGAGGGTGTTTGTCCAATCCTGGACCTATGTGCTCTCAAAAAGTACCTCCAGTGGGAAAAGTTCAAGATGGTTACCTTGGGATCGCTTCTACCTCTTCTACAAAGAGGAGACTGGCTCTGCTCTCTGGACCTCCAAGATGCATACACACACATTGCGATAACTCCAACTCATCGCAAATACCTGAGGTTTTTAGTAGGCCCCAAACACTATCAATACCGAGTGCTTCTGTTCGGCCTGGCATCTGCACCACGAGTCTTTACCAAATGTCTCGTAATTGTCGCAGCTTTCCTCAGAAAAGAAGGTGTTCACATCTACCCCTATCTGGACGACTGGTTAATCAGGGCTCTAACCCAACAAGCGGCTCGGTCGTCCCTCGATTTGACTCTAGACACTCTAATTTCACTAGGATTTCTCATCAATTACGAGAAATCCTATTTAGTCCCATCTCAAACCTTGTCGTTCATTGGGGCAGATTTGGACACCTTGCAGGCAAAAGCTTTTCTACCTCAACAACGAGCGTTAACTCTCGTGTCTCTCGCTCACCAGTTACAGTCTCAGAATACTGCAACTGCACGCCAATTTCTCATCCTCCTGGGTCACATGGCATCCTCAGTCCATGTCACACCAATGGCCCGCTTGGCCATGAGACTCATACATTGGACTCTGAAGTCACAATGGATTCAAGCTGTTCAGCCTCTGTCGAACATTGTCCACATCACCGTCTGTCTCTCGCTTGGTGGAAGAATCAGAACAATCTCCTCCAGGGATTGCCCTTTCATGTGCCAGATACTCAAGTCATTCTCACCACCGATGGTTCCAACCTCGGGTGGGAGCCCATGTGAACGATCTGCAGACACAAAGATTTTGGTCTCCAGAGGAAGCCAAACACCAGATAAATTTCCTGGAGTTTCGAGCAATGTGGTATGCTCTCAGAGCTTTTCAGGATTGCCTTTTCAATCAAGTCATCCTGATTCAGACGGACAACCAGGTAGTCATGTGGTACATCAATAAGCAGGGAGGCACAGGCTCCTTTCTTCTGTGTAAGGAAGCTGCGCAGATTTGGGCGGAAGCTCTCTCCCTCTCGATGTACCTCAGGGCCACCTACTTGCCGGGAGTGGACAATGTTCTAGCAGACAACCTGAGTCGTGTCTTCCAACCGCACGAGTGGTCTCTCAACCTCTCGGTAGTGAACTCCATCTTCCGACAATGGGGTCATCCTCAGACAGACCTCTTTGCGTCCCCTCAAAACCACAAAGTGGACCATTACTGCTCCCTCATCCCCAGCAAAGGCTCTCAGCCCAGAGATGCATTCTTCCTCTCATGAGCAACTGGTCTGCTTTATGCATTCCCTCCACTTCCTCTTCTCTCGAGGACTCTCGTGAAGTTACACCAGGACAAGGGAAACATGATCTTGATAGCACCTCACTGGCCACGCCAAGTGTGGTTTCCAATACTACAGGATCTCTCCATCTGCAGGCACATTCCCTTGGGACAGGACCCGCTTCTGATCACTCAAAACAACGGGAGCCTACGCCATCCCAATCTTCAGGCCTTGTCCCTGATGGCATGGATGTTGAAAGGTTAATTCTTCAACCACTTAACCTTTCAGACCCAGTTTCCCGTGTCTTGATTGCTTCACGGAAGCCTTCCACGAGAAAATCTTACTCCTATAAATGGAAAAGGTTCACATCATGGTGTGCTTCTCAGTTCCTTGATCCCTTTTCCTTTTCTTTGGCATCTGTCAAGTCGGGTCTCAAGACATCTTCTATTAGAATGCATGTCAGTGCGGTAGCCGACTTCCACAAAGGTATCGGGGATGTCCCTATCTCAGTACAACCCCTTGTAACACGCTTTCTGAAGGGCTTGCTCCACATCAAGCCACCTCTACGTACTCCGGCCCCTTCTTGGGGCCTTAACCTGGTTCTTGGTCGGCTCATGAAACCACCATTCGAGCCTCGTCACTCCTGTGATCTGAAATATCTCACATGGAAAATGATTTTCCTTTTGGCTATCACCTCAGCTTGCAGGGTAGTGAGTAACAGGCCCTAGTTACCTATCCGTCTTACACTAAACTCCTGCAGGATCGGGCAGCATTCCGCACTCACCCTAAATTTTTACCTAAGGTAGTTTCGGAGTTTCACATTAATCAATACATCATACTACCTACCTTCTTTCCCAGGCCCCATTCCAATCCAGGGGAACAGGCTCTGCATACCCTTGACTGCAAACGGGCTCTAGCTTTTTATCTAGACCGTACAGTTGCCCACAGGACGAGCACTCAGTTATTCGTCTCGTTCCACCCCAACAAATTAGGGCAACCTGTGGGTAAGCAGACTCTCTCCTCCTGGTTGGCGGACTGCATATCTTTTTGCTATCAGCAAGCAGGCATTCCTTTTCAAGATCGTGTTAAAGCACACTCTGTGAGGGCCATGGAGACTTCAGTAGCACTCCTACGATTGGTGCCACTTCCTGACATTTGCAGGGCTGCCACCTGGAGTTCTCTCCATACTTTCACAGCCCACTATTGCTTGGACAAAGCCGGAAGATAAAATTCCGTCTTCAGCCAGTCTGTCCTGCGTAACCTATTTCCAACGTGACGTACCAACACCCTTCCACCTACCCGGTGGGGTTCAGGATGCCCTCTAACAAATTCCACCCCAGTTGTTGTGCCTGTTGCACGCCGTTGGGTACATTTGGTGCATGTTCGGAGATCCTCAGCTCGGTACTCACCCATATGTGAGGACTACCATCCTGCTTGTCCTGTGAGAAAGCAAATGTTGCTTACCTGTAACAGGTGTTCTCACAGGACAGCAGGATGTTAATCCTCATGAAACCCACCCGCCGCCCCGTGGTGTTGGGTTCGTAACGTTTTATTATTTTATTTTTCAGCACTGCCTGTAGCTTTCAAATAAGACTGAAGGGGACCCCTGCTGACTGCAGGGTTAGTGCCATGCTGGGCATGCCCAGTAGGGACTAGTCAAAGTTCTGGAAACTTTGACAGAAGTTTTCCGTGATTGGGCTCCATCCTGATGATGTCACCCATATGTGAGGACTAACATCCTGCTGTCCTGTGAGAACCCCTGTTACAGGTAAGCAACATTTGCTAAATCAGGCTGCCCGCTGCCCGCTGCCACCCTTCACTCACCCACAATCCCTAAGCCTTGGGCCACTTCTCCTCATCCCCCTGGACCCTTCTCACCCTTTCCCGACCCTAAGAACCCCAGTCAGGAGTGAGGTATGCACTTACCTGCTTCTGGTGCTTCCAGTGCTGCTCCTTCAGATACAGTGCTGGAAGAGTATGCTACCCGCAATTTACGTTTGCTGTCCTAACCCAAATTACAGTAGGAATCAGTGAAAAATTGAAAGATACCTAGGAACTTTCACTTTGCAGTTACCCTGAGATTGTTGTGGATTAGTGGGTGGGGAGAAGGCCAGGGTAGAGGTATGCACACAAACTTTCTCCTCTCTTGCATACTGTAACAAACTCATATACATACATACTCATTCTCACATGCTCTCACACACCACTCTCACTTCTCTCTTCCAAACAGTCAAGCCCACGTATTTCTCTCTTTTCCACATACATGCCCACTCCCACAGTCCCTCATACCCTCACACTCACATGGCCACTCTCACGCAGACTTGCCTATTCACACACTCATTTCCTCATATACACATACATGCTCACTTTCACACACTTCTCTCCCTCTCTTTCTCCCACTAACTTGGACCTACAAGTGACAGCAGCCTCCTCCATTAGTCAATGGAGCTCCTGTTTCTTCCTGCCTTGTAGGGTTATGCTGCCTCGCTCTTTTCTATTCTGTAGAATATTAATCTGACATTGCCCTGCTCCAACTTCCTGCTTCATGGAAGAATGCTCTGATGCTGCCCCATCCCTTCTTTGGGCTACACAGCTGCCTTCTTCCTGTCCACATGGGTCTAGATGACTTCCTCTTCTGAGCCCGCATAGGCTATGTTGGGTCAGATCAAGGTTCATTGAGCCCAGCATCCAGTCTCTGATAGTGGCCAGTCTGGGTCACAAGTACCCGGCAGATCTGTTTCAACACTACCATGCTGCACCTATTCCAGCAGAATGTCAGCAGCCTCTCTCAACCACAACAGAATGGTTGTCACAGGCAATGGCAACTATAGCAAGTCATCTAACAACTGCAGAAGAAGGAAGTATGAGTCAAAGAACGTATGAGCATTGTAAATAACCCTATTTGATTTTATAACCCTATATGTTGTCAAATAACCCTATCTGATTTAATAACCCTATATGTTGTTAAATTCCTACAGTATCTCTCTATTCTCCCAGTTTGATCTTCCTTGTTCATTGTAACTGCTTCTTCATTTGCACAGGTTCCAGTTGTAATTTTTTGCAGGCCCCTTGTTCTACTGTAAACCAGCATGATGTGATTATATCATGAATGCCGGTATATAAAACCCCTAAATAAATAAATAAATAAATAAATAAATAAAATGTAGGAACTTTCTCACTAAAATTACTCCAGTGATCACTACAGCTTCATTATTTCTTTCATCACTGTCTATAAAATACTGCAACGCACAGTCTATAAGGCAGAAAACACCAGTAGTTGTTGACCTACTTGATGATAAAAAAACCTGATCTTTTATTATTCACTGAATCATGGTTAACTGATACTGACACGGTTGTTATAAACACTATGGGGTAGATTTTCAAACCGCGCGATTTGGCGTACTTTTGCTGGCGCATCAGGCGCAAGCAAAAGTACGCGGGATTTTAGTAGATACGCGCGTAGCCGCTAAAATCCTGGATCGGTGCGCGCAAGGCTATCAATTCCGTATAGCCGGCGCTCGCCGAGCCGCGCAGCCTACCCCCATTCCCTCCGAGGCTGCTCCGAAATCGGAGCGGCCTCGGAGGGAACTTTCTTTTGCCCTCCCCTCACCTTCCCCTCCCTTCCCCTACCTAACCCACCCACCCGGCCCTGTCTAAACCCCATCCTTACCTTTGTTGGGGGATTTACGCCTCCCGGAGGGAGGCGTAAATCCCCGCGCGCCAGCAGGCCGCTAGCGCGCCGGGACGCGACCTGGGGCAGGTCCGGAGGGCGCGGCCACGCCCCCAGACCGCCCCGGCCCGTAACCACGCCCCGGCCCCGCCCCTGACACGCTCCCGACACACCCCCAAAACGGTGCTGCGCTCGGTCCCGCCCCCGACACGCCCCCGACACGCCCCCCTCCGAAAACCCCGGGACTTACGCGAGTCCCGGGGCTCTGCGCGCGCCGGTAGGCCTATGTAAAATAGGCTCACCGGCGCGCAGGGCCCTGCTCGCCTAAATCCGCCCGGATTTGGGCGGATTTAGGCGAGCAGGGCTCTTAAAATCCGCCCCTATATGTCCACCTGATTATACTGCCTTCTCTATTTCTAGGACGAATCAAAGAGGGGGAGGTGTTTTAGCGTTAATTAAATCAACACTTTGTCCAGTACAAAAGTCAGTTTCAGTAACAGAACCGTTTGAATTTTTAATTATAAATATGAATTCTCTAAATTTAGCATTGTGCTATTGTCCTCCAAAAACAATAGAATACAATCTATCTACTTTTCTGGAAATCATTACTTCTCTCCCTTTACTACCCCAAACCAAATGTGCCTGATACTTCACTTTCAATGCATATCCAGCATAGCTCTCTGCTTCAACGGCAGGGGAGAAGAAAAAAACTGATACCTCACGCATATCCAGCATAGCTCCCTGCTTCAACGGCAGGGGAGAAGATAAACAACCAATAAGGGCTGTATAACATAATCTGGGTAAAAACAAATAAGCATGGGTGTAGCTTGCTTATTGCGGCGGTTACTACCCCTACTACCACTAACTACTCAAGCTAGATATTTCACTTGGATGCAGCTCCATCACCGCTCTCTACATTAATGGTGGGGGTGGAAGGGAATTAGAACCAAGAGCTAAGAGAAACAGATAAGTATGAGAGAAGAAATGAGGGAAGCTTGCTGGGCAGACTGGATGGGCCATTTGGTCTTCTTCTGCCGTCATTTCTATGTTTCTATATATGTTTCTATGTTTCTATGTTTCTATAAATTTAAATGAAACAATTTTAATGGGCGATTTCAATTTACATATTAATTCAGAAAACCTTGCTACCTTCACTACTGTTTTTCTCGAAGCCATGTCAGGTTTGGGCTGGCATCAGTTAATTAAAGACCCCACTCATACAAGAATAAACATTCTCGACTTAGTATTTTTTAACCCTTCACACATAACAATTCCAGTTGAAGATCTTGTCATTCAACCCATACCCTGGGCGGATCATTATTTGATATCTTATATCATTAAATTTTTAGAACCTAAAAGGAAAAATAATACGGTTACACATATAAAGAAAAGGTAATGATTCAGATGGACTGAATCAAATCACGGTGAACCTAGAAGATGTGGTAGGCCTGATTGACAAACTGAAGAGTAGTAAATCACCTGGACCGGATGGTATACACCCCAGAGTTCTGAAGGAACTAAAAAATGAAATTTCAGACCTATTAGTAAAAATTTGTAACTTATCATTAAAATCATCCATTGTACCTGAAGACCGGAGGATAGCAATTGTAACCCCAATATTTAAGAAGGGCTCCAGGGGCGATCCGGGAAACTACAGACCGGTTAGCCTGACTTCAGTGCCAGGAAAAATAGTGGAAAGTGTTCTAAACATCAAAATCACAGAACATATAGAAAGACATGGTTTAATGGAACAAAGTCAGCATGGCTTTACCCAGGGCAAGTCTTGCCTCACAAATCTGCTTCACTTTTTTGAAGGAGTTAATAAACATGTGGATAAAGGTGAACCGGTAGATATAGTATACTTGGATTTTCAGAAGGCATTTGACAAAGTTCCTCATGAGAGGCTTCTAGGAAAAGTAAAAAGTCATGGGATAGGTGGCGATGTCCTTTTGTGGATTGCAAACTGGCTAAAAGACAGGAAACAGAGAGTAGGATTAAATGGGCAATTTTCTCAGTGGAAGGAAGTGGACAGTGGAGTGCCTCAGGGATCTGTATTGGGACCCTTACTTTTCAATATATTTATAAATGATCTGGAAAGAAATACGACGAGTGAGATAATCAAATTTGCAGATGACACAAAATTGTTCAGAGTAGTTAAATCACAAGCAGATTGTGATAAATTGCAGGAAGACCTTGTGCGATTGGAAAATTGGGCATCCAAATGGCAGATGAAATTTAATGTGGATAAGTGCAAAGTGATGCATATAGGGAAAAATAACCCATGCTATAATTACACAATGTTGGGTTCCATATTAGGTGCTACAACCCAAGAAAGAGATCTAGGCGTCATAGTGGATAACACATTGAAATCGTCGGTACAGTGTGCTGCGGCAGTCAAAAAAGCAAACAGAATGTTGGGAATTATTAGAAAGGGAATGGTGAATAAAACGGAAAATGTCATAATGCCTCTGTATTGCTCCATGGTGAGACCGCACCTTGAATACTGTGTACAATTCTGGTCGCCGCATCTCAAAAAAGATATAATTGCGATGGAGAAGGTACAGAGAAGGGCTACCAAAATGATAAGGGGAATGGAACAACTCCCCTATGAGGAAAGACTAAAGAGGTTAAGACTTTTCAGCTTGGAGAAGAGACGACTGAGGGGGGATATGATAGAGGTGTTTAAAATCATGAGAGGTCTAGAACGGGTAGATGTGAATCGGTTATTTACTCTTTCGGATAATAGAAAGGCTAGGGGGCACTCCATGAAGTTAGCATGGGGCACATTTAAAACTAATCGGAGAAAGTTCTTTTTTACTCAACGCACAATTAAACTCTGGAATTTGTTGCCAGAGGATGTGGTTAGTGCAGTTAGTATTGCTGTGTTTAAAAAAGGATTGGATAAGTTCTTGGAGGAGAAGTCCATTACCTGCTATTAAGTTCACTTAGAGAATAGCCACTGCCATTAGCAATGGTAACATGGAATAGACTTAGTTTTTGGGTACTTGCCAGGTTCTTATGGCCTGGATTGGCCACTGTTGGAAACAGGATGCTGGGCTTGATGGACCCTTGGTCTGACCCAGTATGGCATTTTCTTATGTTCTTATGTAGAAGTCAGTAGAGGTACTCACAATAGATGGTTCCTGGAGAGAGAGAGAGAGACCCGAGAAACAGGTCTAGTAGTAGTCAGGCATGTAGGTCCTTTGAGGAGTGGATAGCCGGGAATGCAGGAGAGCCCCTGAAGAGCAGGTACTCAGAGTGTTAGATGCCAAGACCAAAGTCAGGAACAGGAAGTCCTTGAATGAGGTGGATTCAGCAAAACGGAACTCCTTGCTAACTCGAAGAAGGCAAGGGCCGGGCAGATTAAATACACTAGCAGATTGACGTCATCGGGAGGGGATGCCCTCAAGGTTCCCGCCATGATGTGTTCAAAGGAGGCCCTTGCGTGCGCCTAAGTAATTCCAAGTCTAAGATAGCGGTCGGCAGCCCCACGCTGTCCCGGGAATGCCGGAGAGGTCGACAGGGATTAGCAGAGACCGCCATTCTTCCCAGACATAACGATGCAGGGAAAAAAGAGGTGAGCTTGAGAGGTCGCAGCCGTCTGCGACCAACAGGCATAACAGTACCTCCCCTTCTTAGGGCCCCTCCCCGGGGTTTTTGGCTTCCTGGGATGTGACCTGTGGAATTGTTGGATAAGCTCCTTGTTGAGGATGTTACATGCAGGCTCCCAACTATTTTCCTCAGGACCAAATTCTTCCCAGGAAATAAGATACTCCCATTGTCTGCAATGTTTTTCTCACATCAAGGATGTCTTCCACCTGATTTGTGATGTCTTCTTCGGCAGAGAGAGGCTGGGGTTCAAGTGTCTTCCTGGAGAATTTCAACAAAATGAGTGGCTTCAGAAGGGAGATGTGGAAAGCATTATGTATTCTGAGTGCCGGTGGTAGCTTCAAACTGTGCGTGACTGGACACAGGTGGCGGAGAACTGAAAAAGGTCCTATGTACCTAGGCGCAAATTGAACCGATGGTAGTTTAAGGCGGATGAAGCGGGTACTAAGCCATACCTTGACTCCAGGTTGTAACTGTGGAGCGGCTCTGTGATGGGCAACAAAGAACTTCTTGGCCTGTTGTCCAGCCTTCTGGAGAAGTCGTTTTGTGTGTTCCCACAACTGATGTAATTCTTGCGCTGATGCCTGGGCTGCAGGAGAAGCTACAGATGATGGGATTGGTAGCTGAGGTAGCGGCTAACATCCGTAAATTAGTTGAAAAGATTATGACCCATTTGAAGCAGACTGATGAGAATTCAGTCCGAATTCTGCCCAGGGGAGCAAGTCAGATCAGTCGCTTTGTCTGGAATTAACAAAGACCCGGAGAAACTGTTTTAGTGTGTGGTTTGTTCTCTCCGTCTGTCCGTTGGCTTGTGGGTGGTAAGCTGATGTAAGATCCAATGAGATGCCAAATTTCTTACACACAGGGATCTCCAAAACTTAGCCATAAACTGAACCCCTCTGTCCGAGAGAATATGCTTAGGCATGCCATGTAGACTGAAGATGTGATGGATGAACAAGCTTGCTAATTCCGGGGCAGACGGTAAGCCGGGTAGTGCCACAAAATGTGCCATTTTAGAAAAGCGGTCAACGGTGACTCAGATGGTATTATTGCCGTTGGACAAAGGCAAATCAACGATAAAGTCTGTGGCAATGTGTGTCCATGGTTCACTAGGAGCGGACAGTGGTTGGAAGAGTCCCCAGGGATGGCCAACCGGAGGTTTCTGTCTTGCACAGGTAGGACATGACTCCACGTAGGCCCGTACATCTTCTTTCATACTGAGCCACCAATAGTATCTTTGTAAGGTAGTGAGTGTTCTGGGCTGTCCAGGGTGGCCTGCAAGCAGTGAGTCTTGGGCTCATCTGAGGATTTTCTCCCTGAGAGACTGAGGTACCACTGTCTTTCTTGCTGGAACCGTGTGTGTGATTGAGAGAAGTACCCTAGTAGGGTCAATGATATGTCGTGGTGTGTCTGGGACGTCCTCTGGAGTGAAGGAATGGGAAAGAGCATCTGCCCGGGTATTCTTGTCCGCTGGATGATACTTCAATATGAAATCAAATTGATTAAAAAATAGAGACTAGCGAGCTTATCTATAATTCAAGTGTTGCGCATGACATAGGTATTCAAGATTTTTGTGGTCGGTTGTGCACCTTAGAGCCATGGGCGCCATTCTTCGAACGCCAATTTGATGGCAAGTAGCTCCTTGTCTCCTATCCCATAATTTCACTCGGCAGGAGAGAAACATCAAGAGAAGAAGGAGCAGGGATGTAAAGTGTGGGTGTCACTGTGTTGACTAAGGACAGCATCAACTCCGACGTCCGAAGCATCCACCTCGACAATGAATGGTCGTCGGGGATTTGGATGGCATAGACATGGTTCCTGAACAAACACTTCTTTAAGTTTCTGAAAGGCGTCAACAGCTTCTGTAGACCACTGAGAGGGATTGGCTCCCTTCCGCGTCATGGCTGTAAGAGGCGCGGTCAAGGTGGAATAGTGATGAATGAAGGACCTATAGTAGTTCGTGAATCCGAGAAATCTTCGCAGAGCCTTAAGGTCAGTCCCAGATGCTTTTGTTTTTTTGCAGGTCCATTTGGAATCCCTGGCTGGATACCACATAGCCAAGAAAAGGAATGGATTCCTGGTAGAAAGAGCATGTCTCTAATTTGGCGACATCTACTTGATGGCTCTGTAGGTTTTGAGAGAAAACTAGTATATCTTCGAGATACACTACTACACAGCTGTACAACATGTCCCTGAAGATTTCATTCATCATGTTTTGAAATACAGCTGGGGCGTTGCAAACGGCACGACTAAATATTCAAAATGGCCGTTGCGGGTATTAAATGCTGTTTTCCATTCATCGCCCTGGTGTATTCGAACCAAGTTATATGCCCCTCTGAAGTCTAGCTTTGTGAATATTTTGGCCCCTTGGAGCCGATCAAATAGTTCAGAAATCAATGGCAATGGATAGCGGTCCTTCAATGTGATCTCATTCAAGCCGCAGTAGTCTATACATGGGCAAAGGGATCCATCCTTCTTACCCACAAAAAAGAATCCGGCTCCAGCTGGAGATTTAGAAGGCTGAATAAAACCCTTCGCCAAGTTCTCTTGAATATAGGCTGACATAGCCTGGGTTTCCGACAGAGAAAGTGGGTACACCCTTCCTCTGGGAAGTTTGGAATAAGGTACTAAGTTGATGGCACAATCAAAGGATCAGTGAGGGGGCAGAGTATCTGCTGCCTTCTTAGAGAATACGTCTTGATAGGATGAATATTGCTGAGATAGGCCCAGAAGGGAGGTGGTAGTGGTTAGACATGGCATGGGAGTGACCACTTGTAGGCATTTTCCATGGCAATTCTTCCCATTGGGATAGTTCCAAAGTGTTCCAATCAAACTGGGGTGAGTGCGTCTGTAACCAAGGTATCCCAAGTACTACCGGGTGTATAGCTTTATCCAAGACTAGGAAGGAGATAGTCTCCGAGTGGAGCGACCCTGTGCAGAGAGAATAGGTTGAGTAGAATAAGTGGCCTCACCAGGAAGTGGCTTGCCATGTATGGATGATAGCAGCAGTGGCGTAGGTATCTGGACAGTGGGGATTCGTAGGTGCTCTACGAGATGTCTGAGTATGAAGTTTCCCCTGGCACCGGAGTCTACTAGGGTTAATGTGTGGAATTCGAGAGTATTCAAAATGATGGAGACTGGAAAAGTCAGTGGAGGAGATGGAGAAGTTAGACCTAGGAGGAGTCTTTCGGCGGATCCTAGTTCTGTGAGTTTCCCGAACAGATAGGACAGGAGGGGACTGCATGGCCAGATTGCCCACAATACATGCAGAGGCCTAATCTTCTACGATAATGCCTCTCCTTGGCTGTTAGGTGTCTGCGGCCTAGTTGCATGGGTCCTTCCTCCTTGATACTGGGTAAGGCCATGGTCTGCGTAACCGGTGTGGGACGAGAGCATGAAACTCCTGGTGTCATCTTCTTAGGACCCTTTACCTCTTGCGAATGCTCACGCAGACGCCAATCAATTCATCCCGCAAGATCAATAAGAGAGTCCAAGGTATCAGGGAGCTCACAAGCTGCTAATTCGTCTTTGATGCGATAGTTAAGATCTTCCAGAAAAATAGTCCGCAGACAGCCCAGGTCCCAAAGTAACTCAGAAGACAACATAATCAGTCAGAGGTTTGGTACCTTGTTGAAGGTGTAGGAGTGCAGATCCAGCGATGGTCTTACGAGTGGGGTCGTCAAACACAGAATGACATAGAGTGAGGAAACTTGTCAAATCACTGAGGATTAGATCATTATGCTCTCAGAGAGGAGAAGCCCAGGCCAGGGCTTTCCTGTCTAAAAGAGACAGGATGTACGTAGTTTTGGACACTACGTCTGGGAAATAGGTAGGCTGAAGGGAGAAGTGCATACAGCACTGGTTCAGGAAGCCTCTGCATAATAGGGGATCACCTGTAAAATGAGTGGGTGCAGGCAAGGGCACAGAAAGTCTTACAGGTCCAGCAGGTGAAGAGGCAGTAGCCTTGTTAGGCAGAGATGCAGCGTTCAGTCGGGAACTTAACTAATTGAAGGCATTAGCCAGAGTCTCTAATGTCCTTTGCTGTTCCTCCAGACTCTGGGCCAGGCCAGGGATGGCCTGGAGGGCTGAGACCTGAGCCGGGTCCATGGAGTTAGCAACCTGTTATGTTTTTGTAAGAATGTGTACCCTGGGCTGAGATGAGAGGTGTCTACGCCCACAGGGAGGAGCCCTGTGAGCCTCACCGTCAGCAGGCATAGTCTCAGTGGCATGGGACACAGCTAGAAGTAGAGACTTTATTAGGAAGGAAGGAAAGGTAATGTCCACAGAGTTGGAAATGTAATAGTGCAGTCCTGAGCAATGGGGAATACCCAGAGAAAAGCCACAGGTGAGAAGATCCAGTAGTGGCCCGCGGAGCGGGGTATGCCGAGGATATCTGTACAGTAGATGTTGAAGAACTGGTAGCGATGCCGTAACCCGGAAGTGGCTCTCATAGTTGATGTGTCGATACCCTGCAGCGCAGGAAAGCTGAATAGCTTCTATTGAAGAAAGGCGGTAGTGGCCCGAGACTCGGGGTACACCGCGGGAAATCCTCAGTACAGTTCATACAGTAGAAGTCAGTAGAGGTACTCACAATAGATAGTCCTGGAGAGAGAGAGAGATCCAAGAAACAGGTCTAGTAGTAGTCAGGCAGGTAGGCCCTCCGAGGAGCGGATAGCCGGGAACACAGGGTAGCCCCCGAGGAGTGGGTACTCAGAGCATTAGATGCCAAGACCAAAGTCAGGAACAGAAAGTTCTTGAATGAGGTGGATTCAGCAAGACGGAACTCCTTGCTAACTCGAAGAAGGCAAGGGCCGGTCTGATTGATGTCATTGTGAGGGGATGCCCCCGACGTTCCTGCCCTGAAATGTTTAAAGGAGGCCCTCGCGTGCACGTGCGTGCCTAAGTAATTCCAGGTCCAAGATGGTGGTCGGCAGCGCCCATGCTGTCCCGGGAACGCCGGAGAGGTCAGCGGGGATTAGCAGAGACTGCCGTTCTTACCAGATTTGACGGTGCAGGGAAAAAAGAGGTGAGCATGAGAGGTCACAGCCATCTGCGACCAACAGGCATAACATTGTGAACTGAAAGAGAGTCATTTGTGGTCCAGTGTGGGGTTGAATCCAGAATGAGCCAGGAATAGAAGCATCATTGATGGTTCAGTATGGTGGGTACTTTCCAGTTGGATATAATACCTGTCCATGGTTGCCACCTCTGCCTGTGTCTCTCTACATAGGGCATGGGGCTTGTTGATTCTGTGATTTCTGAATTTGAGGATGAGCTTCTCCCTGGTTAACATTCCTAGTCTGCTCCTGTACTGATGAGTCAGGTCCTTGTAGTACACCGACAATATCATTGAATAAAGCTCTAATCCAACTGCAGTGATGCTCTCCCTTGCGGACACTGTGGACTCTCTATGAAACCAGCACCGTTCTTTCCTCTCATGTTCCATCTCAGTGTGTATAGCCATCCATCCCGCTATCACACTGGCCTTGGTGAGTTCCAGTGTGATGGTGGAATTGTCTGTCATTGTATCCATGATGGTGGTGGTAACTCTGTAGGTAGGTCAGTGTCGTGATCTGGAGCCTCCATCACCCACACTGGCACCTGGAGAACTGCTACCTGTACTGGTGCCTGGTGTAACTAGTACATCCTGGCTATCTGTAATGAATGTGTCTGGCAACGGGAAGAGCATGACCATCTAATTGTCTGCCAATGTGCTGGTGAAGGGAAGACTTCAATAGTCCAGAAAACCTCACCAGCTTTCACTGATTATGTCCACTCCATAAAGCTTGCTTATGTTTAGACAGAACAATACCTGATCATGTACTGGACACATGATAGCAAACACACCGAATCAGCACAAGTTTGAAACTTGTAAGCAGTAGGCCTATCTTTAAGGCTTCAGCCCTGGCTACTTTGCAGCTTTCTTTTTTCCTTTCTTTTTAAGTTTCATAATTATTGTATTTTTTATTTAAAAAAGCAAGAAAAACATATTCCACTGGTTCCCAAACCTGTTCTGTGGGACCTCCAGCTAGTTGGGTTTTCTAGATATCAACAATAAATATGCATGAGATAAATTTGCATGCAATGGAGGCAATGCATGCAAATCTTTCTCATGTATATTGCATGTGGATATCCTGAAAACCCGACTAGCTGGGGGTCCCTCAGGACGGGTTTGGGAACTTTTGACTTATAGTATACATTTTTTGAAAAATGAAAGATACAGGAAACAATAGAGAGTAAAGATAATCAAGTTATCACCATTATCAATGTTACCAGTCTACAAATTACAAATAAAAGAGTACTCAATACCCAAAAAAATGAAAACAAACTTACATTAATGTAACAAATAGGAAAGAAGGTATGTATCTTAATAGGCCATTGACATTCGATGAGGACCCTCTCACAAGGAGACTTGGATGGAATCATTAGTGGTAGAGGAAAGTTGGCAGCTGGTTTCTGTACAATCTTGGTACTCAGGAAAGCAGTTAGCTGAGAAGGTTCATAAAATATCTACCTGACTGAAAGATATTTAATCACACATTTACAGGGAAAATTGAGAGAGAAAAGTCCCCCAATGTACAGAACTCTATGTCTTAATGAAAGGAATTGGTTCTGCTTTTTTAATGTGGTCTTGGCTACATCTGGGAATATTCTTACTTTCCAGTTTATGAATTGGTATTTGAGAAACAGTCAAAGGACCCTGCCCCTATCTGGATCTAACATGAAATTTGCAATTAATGTAGTTTGAACAGACTTCTCCTCTTCTTCCCCTGTATTATATTTAGAAAATCAAATGAGAGTTATGTATTGTATAACTGAGACTACTGTCCTTTTTCTTGATAAAAAGAAGACAATAATAGGCTCTAGATATTGGTGGAAGAGACTGTTAAGGTATTTTCAATATTTCAGACATACATCTCCAAAGCATTTCCAATGGTGGAGACGTGACCAGACGTGACCAAAATTAATGAACCTCAATGTTCAGCATCTAACCATGTCATAATTTCTTTCAGTTTTCTTACATTTTTCTTCTACCAAATCCAATCACTTGTTATTGACTTCCACATTACCTTCAGGCTCATATGTCTTGGCAGTTGAGTTGTGCAAATGAGCAGATAAATTATGCATTTGCAATATAAAGGATATCTCCAAGCCTGCAATTACATCCCACAAATTGGTAAAACTGTTTTTTGGTTTAATTAGAGTTACATTTAAAACTGGGAAAATCATTTGTACGTCTTTCATAAACATTTGTAATTCAATTACCATAAACATATACAAAGTGGACAAGCAGAATAAAATATTAATTTACCTTTGTGTAAAGCAGGCATAGAAATAATGTGCATCTACAAGTACGGATCTGTGGTAAGTAAAATTAATTTCATGGTTTACCATTTGAATATAATTATCACTCTATGTATGTGTGTATGTATATATGTGTGTGTATATATATATATATATATATATATATATATATATATATATAGTTATGGTTTGTGGATATGTGGACCCCTGGCCCGAGGTGCGAGTTGGGGCTCCTCCCCACAGCCTGTGGGGAGGAGCCCCACGGGTCCGCACTGTTAGGAGGCAAGGTATTAATGCCGAAGTAAGCTCTGGGCATAGTTGTGGGGAGATCCCCAGGGACCAGGAGGTGACCCTCGCAGGGTGAGAGACAGACAGCACTTGGAGTGAGACCCTGTAGAGAGGGAAGTGCCAGACAGACCGCGGAGTGGAGAGTGCAGGAATAGCCAAGCCGTAGGTTCTCTGGGAAGACAGCCCTGGGAGGCGGAGCAGCAGTTAGTGCGTGTAGACTAGAAGGTACAGGCCAACCCATGAGGCAGGGAAGCCCGGACCACGTCTCAGCTGCTTAAGGAGACAAGATCCAGGAAATTGGAGGTGAACCGGTTGACTAGTAGAAAGGCAAGCCCGAGGATCAGGGCAGCTTACAGTAGTCCAGTATCCCGAGGCAAGCCTCGCTGAGCGAGGAAACTCAAGATAGTCTCTTGAATGATGAGCGCAACCCAAGTTGCGGGAGAGCACGGCCAGTCTTGAGGAACATGGGCGCAACTCCGAGGAGCGGGGAAGGCTAGTTGAGGAAGTCACAGGTTGCCGCGGTGTTCCAAGGGAGACCTGAATAGTAGGAGCCAGCAGCAGAGTAGAACCCAAGAGGCACAGGGCCAGCCCGAGAAGCGGGGTAGGCCAGGGGAGTGAGTCCCCATAAGAGCGCACATGATCCCCGAGGAACGGATGCCAGACAGGGTCCAAGGGCATGGCAGGTAGCGGCGGCATCTCAGGAACACGAAGCAGAAGTTGAGGACACATATGGGACTTGTTACCAAGTCTGCTTGCTGGGAGCAAAGGTGGAGCTTAAGTACAGGAGTGGTTGGCATGGAACTGCTGAAGGAGATCTTGTCTAGGATATTAGCCATGGGTTCCCAGCTGTTCTCCTCAGGGTCAAAACCCTCCCGTGAGAGGAGGTATTATCATTTCCTTCCATGCTTCCAGATATCCAGGACCTCCCAAACTTGGTACGTGACATCAGCCTCTGAAGACAGTGGAACAGGGTCTGGTGGCTTCTTGGAGAATCCAGAGAGAATCAGAGGCTTAAGTAGAGAAACGTAAAAAGCATTGTGAATCTTGAGTGATGATGGCAATTGTAACCGATAGACGACAGATCCCAGACAACATAACACTGAAAAGGTCCAATGTATCTTGGGGCAAAACGGGCTGATGGCAGCTAAAGGCGAATACATTTCATTCTGAGCCATACCTTATCTCCAGGTTGAAACTGGGGTGCATCATGGTGATGGGTGTCGAAAGCCCTTTTTGATCTCTGAGTGGCCTTTTCGAGCAGCTGTTGGGTATTTTGCCACAGTTGATGAAGTTCCTGAGCAGTTGCCTGCGCTGCCGGGGAGGCGACAGACAGTGGAAGTGGAAGCGGTGGCAAAGGTTAGCGTCCATAGACCAGCTGGAAAGGTGATGAACCCGTGGAGGTGGAGACATGGGAATTTAGTGCGAACTCTGCCCAAGGCAGGAGGTTGGCCCAGTCATCTTGCTGCAGACTCACATATGCTTGCAGGAATTGCTTAAGGGTTCTGTTGGTCCTCTCGGTTTGGTCATTGGCTTGAGAGTGGTAAGCCGAGGTAAAGACCAAAGAAATATAAAATTTCTTACAGAGATTTCCAGAAGCGTGCAGTAAATTGAATCCCACAGTTGGAGAGAATATGTCTGGGAACACCGTGGAGCCGAAACACATGCTTGAAAAATGGCTTGGCCACCTGAGGTTCTGTAGGGAGACCTGGTAGAGCCTCAAAATGCGTCATCTTAGAGAAGCTGTCGACTGTGACCCATATGGTGTTATTTCCATTGGAGGCAGGCAAATCCACAATAAAATCTGTGGCGATATGGGTCCAAGGTTCACTGGGAATGGGGAGTGGTTGTAGAAGTCCCCAAGGTTTCCCTGCCAGAGGCTTATGCCGAGTGCACGTGAGACAGGACTCTACATATGCTTGAGTATCCTTATGCATGGTAGGCCACCAGTAGTAGCATTGCAGAGTGGAGAGAGTCCTGGACTGACCTGGGTGTCCAGAGGTCAATGAGTAGTGGGCCCATTATAGAACCTTTGGTCACAACGGACGAGGAACCACGGTCTTACCCGGAGGCACTGGGAAAGTGACAGACAGAAGAACCTTTGCGGGGTCAATAATATGACGTGGGATATCTGGCAGATCCTCAGTGATGAATGACCGAGAGAGGGTGTCAACGTGGCCATTCTTTTCTCACAGGACAAGCAAGATGGTAGTCCTCACATATAGGTGACATCACAGGATGGAGCCCTGTGCGAAAACTTTTCTGTCAAAGTTTCTACAAAGCTTTGACTGATACTGGCACACTGAGTGCACTGAGCATGCTCAGCCTGCAATTATCCCTGTGAGCCACAGGTGTCTCCCTCAGTCTTTTTTCCGCTCTGCAGTAAGCATAGCAGTTAGGAGCTCTGTGAGAAATTCTAACACTTAAGAACATAAAAACATGCCATACTGGGTCAGACCAAGGGTCCATCAAGCCCAGCATCCTATTTCCAACAGTGGCCTATCCAGGCCATATGAACCTGGCAAGTACCCAAAAACTAAGTCTATTCCATGTTACCGTTGCTAGTAATAGCGGTGGTTATTATCTAAGTCAACTTAATTAGTAGCAGGTAATGGACTTCTCCTCCAAGAACTTATCCAATCCATTTTTAAACACAGCTATACTAACTGCACTAACCACATCTTCTGGCAACAAATTCCAGAGTTTAATTATGCGTTGAGTGAAAAAGAACTTTCTCCGATTAGTTTTAAATGTGCCACATGCTAACTTCATGGAGTGCCCCCTAGCCTTTCTACTATCCGAAAGAGTAAAAAACCAATTCACATCTACCCGTTCTAGACCTCTCATGATTTTAAACACCTCTATCATATCCCCCCTCAGTCGACTCTTCTCCAGGCTGAAAAGTCCTAACCTCTTTAGTCTTTCCTCATAGGGGAGCTGTTCCATTCCCTTTATCATTTTGGTCGCCCTTCTCTGTACCTTCTCCATCGCAATTATATCTTTTTTGAGATGCGGCGACCAGAATTGTACACAGTATTCAAGGTGCGGTCTTACCATGGAGCGATACAGAGGCATTATGACATTTTCCATTTTATTCACCATTCCTTTTCTAATAATTCCCAACATTCTGTTTGCTTTTTTGACTGCCACAGCACACTGAACCAACAATTTCAATGTGTTATCCACTATGACGCCTAGATCTCTTTCTTGGCTAGTAGCACCTAATATGGAACCTAACATTGTGTAACTACAGCATGGGTTATTTTTCCCTATATGCATCACCTTGCACTTATCCACATTAAATTTCATCTGCCGGGGCTTATTGGGGGAGCAAGATGGCCGCCAAGTGAAAGGCTGCGAAGGACGCTCGCTCCGTGATTTCTTAGAAAATTTTGCTTTTACAAGATGCCACACTCAAAGAGAAAAGCCAAGCTCTGAGAGGCGATAGCTTCATCTTCGTCGCTGATCTCTGAAGCTGGCCAAACATAGATTGAAACATTTTTCGCCGCCGAGGCAGCAGGAAAAACGCCGGTGGAAGCAGCCGCTGCAAACGCCGATTTTGGGCGGATTTCGGCCTTACTGGCTGAAGAAGTAACCCTTAGTCCCGGCGCTCCAATAACCACCCCCCTCCCCGGTTCCACCTGAAGCTGTGCTTGGAGGGGTAAGTACACCCGAACTACAATTAATGCCTGGAACTTTTGCAATTGAAAATATTATGAAGAGTAACTTACCCCAAGCCAGTAAAAACGAGGAAGAAAACGCTATCAGGGAGATAGGGAGTGGGGAAACTATAGGGGGGGGGGGAGAAACGGCCCAGAGGCCTCTGCTAGGAATGTACACTCCTGCTGAATTGCCGAAGACGATAACACTGGAGTCGCTGTGGCATGCAATAAAAGGCCTGGAGAAGGCAGTTATTGATTTGACAAATATTACTCTACAATCTAATAGTAAAATACTGAATCTTGAGAAAAATTTAATGGAACATACTAATATCCTACAAGGAATGGAACAACGTATGGAGAAAGTGGAAAAAGCTCAATTTGAGACTATGAGAGTAGAGAATATAAGTGTGAAGAAACTAGAGAACTTGGAAAATCAAATTAAATATCTGAACCTTCGGGTTTTGAATTTCCCATACATAAAAGAGATATCTGCATACGATATGCTGAAGGAGTATATGATAAAGATTCTGAAGATTCCGTCTGAGGGATTACCAGTGATTTCAAAAGTATACTATTTACCGAATAAGGAAGAAAAAGGGAAAGAACCACCTCAGGAAGAAGAAAATGTATTGAATTTGACTCAGATTCTGGAAATGTCCACTGAAATAGAAGTTAAGAGAAGAATGACCTTACTTCTTCAATGTACTTTTTCTTCAGATAGGGATCTTATATTAAAGAGATATATGAGAAATAGAGAGGAAGTATATTATGGGAGTAAAATTTGGATATACCCGGACATATCTCGAATGACACAAGAGAGACGTAAGAAATTTTTGGCATTCAGGTCTGATGTTGTGGCCAAGGGCTCCAGTTTTAGTCTGAGGTATCCCAGCAAATGTGTAATTAAGCATCTAAATGCGAAATATATTTTCTTTGAACCTGCCCAATTACAGAGGTTTCTTGAGCCTAGTAACCCCCAGAACCTGTAGTTATCGTAGCTAATACAGAAGTTTCTGTTGCATTCTCACGACGGTCAAAATGCTTTTGCAAAATATGTAAAAATTTCTTGTAAACCGCCATGTTTAATGTCTCCCCCAATTTCTTGGAAAAGTAGATAAAAATGTTATGAATGACTGAGTAAGAGATAAAAAGTCTTATTGTTTAAAAAATTATATGATGGATGTTAATCTACGCATTGTATTATATTTGCTGGAAGTGAATATTGAAAATTAATAAATATTAAATTAAAAAAAAAAATTTCATCTGCCATTTGGATGCCCAATTTTCCAGCCTCACAAGGTCTTCCTGCAATTTATCACAATCTGCTTGTGATTTAACTACTCTGAACAATTTTGTATCATCTGCAAATTTGATTACCTCACTTGTCGTATTTCTTTCCAGATCATTTATAAATATATTGAAAAGTAAGGGTCCCAATACAGATCCCTGAGGCACTCCACTGCCCACACCCTTCCACTGAGAAAATTGTCCATTTAATCCTACTCTCTGTTTCCTGTCTTTTAGCCAGTTTGTAATCCACAAAAGGACATCGCCACCTATCCCATGACTTTTTATTTTTCCTAGAAGCCTCTCATAAGGAACTTTGTCAAATGCCTTCTGAAAATCCAAGTACACTACATCTACCGGTTCACCTTTATCCACATGTTTATTAACTCCTTCAAAAAAGTGAAGATTTGTGAGGCAAGACTTGCCTTGGGTAAAGCCATGCTGACTTTGTTCCATTAAACCATGTCTTTCTATATGTTCTGTAATTTTGATGTTTAGAAGACTTTCCACTATTTTTCCTGGCACTGAAGTCAGGCTAACCAGCCTTTAGTTTCCCGGATCGCCCTGGAGTCCTTTTTAAATATGGGGGTTACATTAGCTATCCTCCAGTCTTCAGGTACAATGGATGATTTTAATGACAGGTTACACATTTTTACTTATAGGTCTGACATTTCATTTTTTAGTTCCTTCAGAACTCTGGGGTATATACCATCCGGTCCAGGTGATTTACTACTCTTAAGTTTGTCAATCAGGTCTACCACATCTTCTAGGTTCACTGTGATTTGGTTCAGTTCATCTGAATCATTACCCATGAAAACCTTCTCCAGTGCGGGTACCTCCCCAACATCCTCTTCAGTAAACACCAAAGAAAAGAAATCATTTAATCTTTCTGCGATGGCCTTATCTTCTCTAAGTACCCCTTTAACCCTTTCGATCATCTAACGGTCCAACTGACTCCCTCACAGGCTTTCTGCTTCGGATATATTTTAAAAAGTTTTTACTGTGAGTTTTTGCCTCTATGGCCAACTTCTTTTCAAATTCTCTCTTAGCCTGTCTTATTAATGTCTTACATTTAACTTGCCAACATTTATTCATTATCCTATTTTCTTCTGTTGGATCCTTCTTCCAATTTTTAAATGAAGATCTTTTGGTTAAAATAGCTTCTTTCACCTCCCCTTTTAACCATGCCGGTAATCGTTTTGCCTTCTTTCCACCTTTCTTAATGTGTGGAATACATCTGGATTGTGCTTCTAGGATGGTATTTTTTAACAATGACCATGCCTCTTGCACACTTTTTTACTTTTGTAGCTGCTCCTTTCAGTTTTTTTCTAATTATTTTTCTCATTTTATCAAAGTTTCCCTTTTGAAAGTTTAGCACGAGAACACTTAAACGTTTACTTCACAAACAGTTTTCCCTGCACGGGTCTCCCTTCGCGTATGTTTATTCGACGCTCGGTGAGTACTATGCTCTGTTTTTTCAGTCGGTTCCTGTCACCTCCCTGGCCTGCCAACTGACTGCGGCCTTCCCTCTCCCTATGTTTTCAGTTAGCCACACATAGCCTGCGAGTGTCCCTCTGTGACACTCTGCCTGGTTATTAGCGCTAGTGGGACAGGGACTTCCACGGTTTCCGTTGCCGCCAGGGCCCCTGTCGATTTCAGGTCCTTTGATTTCCTCGGTACCCTCGCGCAGTCGATGCCCCCATCACTACCATCGGTACCCCGTTCAGACCATCCTGGATTCTTAGATGCCATTGGTACCCCTCCCCCTGCGGTACTCTGATACCATCGTCTCTGCATCATTTCTATCAGTGCCATCCATGTTTTCATCCATGGCACTGATTTTTCCTTGGGTTCCTCAGTGCCATCATTGCCTGGATGGATGCTATCGATGCTCACCTTTGTGTCGTCGGTGCCATCCATGCCTGGGTCGATGTCATCATCGCCCAGGGCACTTTCATCGATGCCAGGGTCATTTCCATCGGTGCCCAGGACACTTCCATTGATGCCCAGGTCCATTCCATCGATGGGCATCGATGCTAGGGTCGATTCCGTCGATGGGCATCGATGCTAGGTCAGTTCCATCGATGGCATCCATGCCAACATTAATTCCATCAGTGCCCATGTCTGTGCCATCGATGCCCATGTCGGTGACATCGATGCCATGGACACCTTTGGTGCCCGAGTCAATCCAATCAATACCGTCAATGCCTGTGGCCATGCCGTCGATGCCCATGGCCATGCCACCGATGCCATCGGCGTCCACCTCTATACATCAATGCCCTCGATGTCCATGTCATTTCCATCGGTGTCTTCGACATTCTTATGGATGCGGTCATCGACTCAGTCGATGCCGGTATCATTTTTCCGATGCCAACGATGGTTTTTTTCGATTATTCGATGCCTCATTGTTCCCATAGATACCTACGCTGATGTCGTCAGTGCTTCCGTCATTGTCATCATTGCTCTGCTCGAGTCATTGATGTTTTTTCATGTATATATTTTTGACTTTATCCTCGAGGCCACTTCGGCCACCATCGACACCATCAATACTGACATAGCACCGCCACGTAATGCCCTCGCCTGAACACAGTGCTCCATGCTTTGGGTTCTTATTAAAGCCCCATATTAGCCTCTGACACTACATAGTGCCAGGAGCAGTGCAGGCATGCTGACAGTCCGTCATCAGTCGCCATCCAAGCCCGCGAGGGCATCCATCTCGGTGCTGGGGAAAGACCTGGCCGAGCACCATGGCATGCATTGTCACCGCCATCGATGCCATCCAGCACATCGGTGCTATCCTTCTCGATGCTGGAGAATGCTCGGGCCGAGCAACATCACCACTGCCATTGACACTGTTCCACACAGTATTGGCAGTCTTTGGTGCTCCAGAAACACCGGAACGAGTTCCGAAGAATTCTGCACTGGCGTCACGAGACATCGAGCCGCTGTGATGAGGGCTGGGTCCACGAGCTATTAATTGGCTCTCCTGTTCCCGAGGTGTGCCCCACCGACATCGGTGCGGGATTATGGCCCTCCACTAATTACGATGGTAGCACCAGCCACGCTCAGCCTGTCTCGCCTATACCTGCGCCACCATACCAGGCATCAGAGTTGAGACGGGCGTCTACTCCCTCGATGACTCCTGAAATCCACGGAGCCAGCAATCTTCACCGGCTCATCCTTCAGCGATCCACGTCGGATGTTAAGTACCCGCTTCTGTGGCATTCCCATTGAGATGTGTTTTCTAATTCGAGCCACATGGTTCAAAAAGTTCTAGGTCATGTACCTTCCAAGAACCGTATTAGTGTCACATATCGCTATGCCAGCTATGTCAGCCACAATACCAAGAGAACCTCTCTATCTTTTCTTTGGGGGTTGCATCACGACATCCTCCCTTTTTCAGCAATGAGGCTCTGTACTGATTAATGCTCTGGCTTCTGGTTCCTGATTCAGAACCAAAGTTCCAGGTGCATTCGCTGATCTGCTAAACACGAGATCAAGCAAATACTGCCTCAAGTGCAAGTCCACCTCGAAGCCTGACGACAGGTCTCAGTGTCTCCTTGTACAGCACACAGAAATGCGGATAAGACTTTACCGCTCACGCTCCCGTGGGAGGTTACATGATATCCAGAGAACATCAGCCCCTCCAGTTGGAACCTCCTGGTTTCCCAACTGGCCGGATATCAGAGCGGCCACCCCACTTTGTACCAAGGTTCCCGGTACACTCCCTCAGATGCTACAAAGCGCAGAGGGAGGGAGGGGGGTTGGGGAGTTTTAATTACACTATTCTTTCTTTCTGCCCATCCTGGACCTCAGAAATACCAACTTTCTTCAGAAGGCACAGGTAAAATGGTATCTCTCGTCACCATGCTTCCATATCGCAGTAAGTACATTACCTCTAATCTTTCTATGTGCTTCATGGTGAGTCAACAATATTACAATCCCAAGCTCTGCCAGATGCACCAGCTTCGGCAATTGGGGTATTTCATTGAATCACTATCGGTGACTGCTGTTTCTCTACGGAGTGCAACATCATTCATGCTTTCCTTGCATAGACAGCTGCATAACCACAGTCAGTCCACGCAAGGAGTTCTGACTTCTTCATGACTCACTATAAATTTACTATAAATTTACTATCTGGGATTACTGTCACTGCGATAAATCCCTTATACAACACTTCTGGACACCACAGTCACAATGACCTTCCTGTCCAGCAACTGCGCAGACATTCTAATAAATTCTTACATGTCCCTGCGTGTATATCCCATAACCTCAGCCCCTCAATTCTTCATTGTCGGGCTATGGGGTTTTTTCACTATGCACTTTCCTCATAGATCCAAAACTGCTATGGGTTAGATTCAGTGAAATTCCATTATCAGTGGGTCTAAGCTGTTCAACCTCTTTTGTCCCTCATCTATATTACAGATCTAGAACCAAAACCTAGTCTGATCCTGCTCATGCTCGCATTTACTCAGGGTTGTAAGTTTGACCTGAAATCTTCTCAACCCAATATGCGTCTATTCCGCTCCAGGCACAATTTTACATAAACTTCCTGGAGCTTGTAGCCATGAGTTATACCCTTATGCCTTCCAATACTGCCTCTGCAACAAATCTTTGTGCATACAGACAGACAGCATAGGAACAATGTGCTTTCCAACACACAAGCATGCACAACATTTTAGCTGCTCTGCAAGGAAGCTGCGCAACTCTACCCTTGGTCCTTGCTCACTCTACGCATCCTCGGGCCACTTATCTAAGAGACTTACTGAACACACTAACAGACCTTCTCCATATAGTTTCCATCTTCTCGAATGGTCTCGGACTACATGTGTGGCGAGAAAAATCTTCTGGTGCTGAGATCAACCGAACTTGCCCTCTGCGTCCGAATCGAACCATACGGTGCACAGATTCTACTCCCTACACATGTTTCCAATGCGTTCCCATAGTCACCTTTCTTCCATCAAGGGCCTCTTAAATGCATCTCTTCCACTGCCTCTCATAGCCAGCTCTCTTCTAATGCTGAACTGGGACGGGGTTCACTGTTCCTCAGACCCACGTTCTGGCCGAGACCAGTATGCTTCCCATACTTCTCAATCTATCACACCAGTAACCAATTCGCCTTCTCACCAGTCAGTCACAAATCATAGACTCACTGATGATCTCAAGTACTGCTAGCGTCACAAAACCTTCCATACATAAATCCTACCATTCAAAATGGCATGATTTACCACATGATGCATACAAAAAGGTATTACCCTTTTTCTTTTTTCTACACCAATCTTTTCTCTTGCTCCCTCGGATTCTGCTCCCCCGACACCCTCCACATAGATACATCTCTGTTCCAGTTGGTGTATCATTTGGGAGTGGGGATACCCAATTAACAGTAAACCCCTTCTGAGTCAGTTTACCATGGATTATCCACTGATCAAGCCGCCTCTATTTTTACTAGTCACGAAATGGAACCTATATTTCGTGCTTATAAGTCTCATACGTTCTCCGTTTGAGTCTTTCCATTCCTCTCATTTCACAGTATGGCATGGGAAATGTTTTCCCTCATAAATGTCATTTCGGCCAACAGGGTCAGTGAGTTACATACCTTGTTACACAGTCATTAGACCCTGCGTTCCTCCGTGACTGAGTGGTTTTATGTATTCAACTTCATATCCTGCTTAAGGTAGACGTTGCATCTCACTTTACTCAGAATATACTCTGCCCATTTTTCCCAACACCTCTCTCTCACCAAAGTGAGAGGGTTTTTCCATTCCTTGGACAGTAATAGTGTACTTGCATTCTATCTAACTCTTGAATTCCACCTAACTCTTTCCTTCTGTGGCAAGAGTCAACTTGAGAGTTCCACTGGGCAAACAGACCTATTCCTCCTAATTGACAGTCTGTATCTCTTTTCCTACCAACAAGCAGGCATTTCATTACAACACTGTGTGTAACCCCACTCTGTTTCATCCGTCCCAGCCTCAATAGCTTCTCCTCGGCCGCTGTTGCTTGTACATATTTATCAGGCTGCAACCTGGCGCTCTCTCCATACCTTTGCAGCATTATTGCTTAGATACGACTAGCCGGCATGCTCTATGTTTGGCCAGTCCATCTACTCTTATTCTTTTCAAATCAGGCAAAAAATAGAGACTAGCGGGCTTATTCAGCATTTAAACATTGGGCATGATGGAGGTGCTCCAGATTCTTATGATTGGTGTAAATGATTATGTGGTGTTGGGCACCATGAAGCCAGTGGTGCCATTATTCTAAGGCTAGCTTAATTGCGAGGAGCTCCCTATCTGCAATTCCATAATTGCATTCATCTTGGGAGAATTTCCTTGAGAAGAAGGCACATAGGTACAGGGTGACCTTGGAGGAGTTCTGACTTATGATGGCTCCTACCTCCACCAAGGAGGCATCCACTTCGATGATGAAGGGGCGTGTAGGGTCCGGATGATAGAGACATGATTCTCGCAGAAAGGCATCTTTTAGGTCTCGAAAGGCCTTCACAGCCTCAGGTGAACAGAGCTTGGTGTTAGCCCTTTTCACATGAGGGTAGTGAGAGGAGCAGCGATCTTGGGGTAGTTGGCAATGAAATGTCTGTAATAGTTGGAGAAGCCCAGGAACCTTTGTAGAACCCATAATCCACTTGGCTGGGGTCAATCACGGATACTCTTGAATTTCTCTGGATCCATGGTGAACCCATAACTGGAGGCAATGTACCCTAGGAAGGGAAGACTCTCTTTCTCAAAAAGACACTTATCAGTTTGTCATATAAGTGATTGTCATGGAGGCGTTGACGTACTCAGCGAACATCTCAGCAATGAGAGATAAAATCCTAGAAAAGATAAGGATGTCATCTAGGTATACCATAAAGGAAGTCTCTGAAGATTTTGTTCATCAACTTTTGGAACACTTCTGGGGCATTACATAACTTACGCTTTTCTTAAACAAGAACTGTAGCATTTGGGTCCCCATTTGGAGAGCTGCAAAGAGGTCCAATTGAACTGTAGGGAATGGAGTTGAAGCCAGGGTAGCCCCAGAACCATGGAGTGGATTGCCATATGTTCAACATGTAGAGCACCAATGCATAAGGGCACTGGAATTGTGGTGAGTGTAATCTTACCAGGTAACGGGTCTCCATAGATGGAGGAAATTATTAGGGAAACCTTCTTGGAAATGATCAGTATGTGCAGGTGGTCCACCAAAGCCTTCATTAGAAAGTTCCCACTGGCACTGGAGTCCACAAGAGCCAGGGTGAAGAAACTCTGGTCATCAATGGAGATAGTTATGAGAATGGTCAATTGGGGAGCCGGAGTCATGAAGCCTAGGATCAGCCCCCTACTAGACCCTAGGCTCATAAGTTTCCCAGTCTGATCGAGCATTATGCTGTACAATGCCATAAACTGCCATAGTCGAGACATAGCCCAGAATGGCAACACCAAAGGCATTCTTCTGGAGAGAGGTGTCCTTGTCCCAACTGCATAGGTTCCACAGTGTGAGCCACAGGATGTGAATGCGAGGTTGGTGGAGATAACAGCCATGGCAAATGGGGAATTGAGGAGGTGGTCCTTTGAAGTGGCCAGAGCTCCCTGGCCTGCTCCTGAAGATAGCAATTTATTCTGCCGGCCAAGTCAATGAGACTCTCCAAAGACTCCAGGAGGTCGTGGGCTGCCAGCTCATCTTTTATTGGGGATGAGAGCCCCTCAAGGAAGATAGGACACAGAGATTCATCCCTCCAATTGAGTTCTGTAGTTAGGTTCTGGGATTCTATTGTGTAGTCTGCTAGGGTCCAGTTTCCCTAGCGTAGGTGGAGGAGATCCGCGCTTGATGTAACCTGGTGGCCAAGGTCATCAAAGACCATTTTGAAGGTTGCGACGAATTGCTGGAAATCTCGAAGGATTGGATCAAGTCATTCCCAGAGTGGTGATATCCACACTAGGGCTTTGCCATCGAGACAGGAGAGAATGAATGTGTTCTTGATAGCATCCTCTGGGATTAGTATTGACTGAAGAGAGAAGTGCTTATAGCATTGGTTGAAAACCCCCTAACATTGCTTTGGATCTCCAGCACACCAGGGAGGTACAGGCAAAGGAATAGAGGGGCGACATAGCTGCAAGAATGGGTGGAACCACCGTGGGTGGCGTCGGTGCAGCTGGCATGGCCGTGGATTCTGCCAGGCATCGAGACATTCCATTGAAGCTGCCAAAACTTCAAGGAAGTGCTGTTGTTCCTGGATCTTGTGAGCCAAGCCCGGAATGGCCTGAAGGGAAGTGACCTCCACTGTGTCCATGGGCCTTGGCAATCTGTTGTGGATATGGACCCTTAGGTCAAGGTGGAGTTGATGCTACCTGCAAGGAGGAGCCCCACAGGTCCCCACCATCAGCAGGCGGAGCTGGCAGAAGCAGAGGCCCCACTGTAGTTTTGCCAATACCAGCCTATATTCCTCTTAGGTTAAGCTCTTGGGTGCTGGGGCTGGCTGGTCTTAGGTGTGGGTCTCTGAGAAGATGAAGATCCATACAGATGAAGTCATTTCAGACCAGCACAGAGAAGGAAGTGAGGTCAGGGCAGGCAGCAGTCAACAGGGTGAGGTTCAGGCTCTGGTTGGAGACAGGCAGTGTTCTTGCAGAGTCGTGGTTCTAGCAGCGGTCTGGGCAGGCAGCATTCAGTCAGAAGCTGAACTAGGCAGTGGTTAGGGGCAGGTGGAGGTCGAGCAGCATCGAGGTCCAATTCAAGTTCAAGCCAGAAGTCCAATCAAACCAAAGCCAGAAGTCCAAACCGAAGAGACAAGGAATGAGGAGGGGGGAAGGAGAACAAAGGACCACTGTGCAAGATGAGATACTGAAGACAGATGAAGGAAAGACTGACCACGAAGACACGAACTCAGGAGATGACCAAACTGCCAAGGAACCAAGAAGAGAACACAGGAACAACACAAGGTAGAAACCAGAAAGCAGGAACCAAGAACGCAGGCAATGCACTTCTCCAGAAGGAGTTGACCTGTTGCCAAGGCAAGGAAGGACTGCTAAGGTGGTCTCTTATAGGCCTCTGCCGGTGATGTCATCTTAGTGCACCTTTGATGTTTTCCTGCCGCAGATCCTTTAAGAGGGATGACATCAGCACGCATGCACCCCTAGGAGGGGCCTGAGGCAAGAGCAGCATCGGCAGCAAGGCTGGAGCAGGGACCTTACTCGCAACCAAGGAAAGTTGGCCTGGTGGTGGGGAGAGCAGCAGGGAAGGCAGGCTGAGTACAGTGATATATCACACACTCATGGGGAGGCCTCCCTTGGTGACAAAGGCGGGTCTCCAAGGTCCAGGGCTGGAGGTAAGAGCGGAGGTCTGTGGGACTGGCGTATGGACCGCCAATTGCAACAGATCTGATTTTAAATTGTAATAAGACAGTTCTTCTTTGACTAGGTAAACCTGCATTAGCAATGGTGATAGCAAATGTAATGATCAATAATCTTCCTGTTGCTTTAAGTGATGAAGCTTGTAATTTAGGTGTATTATTGGATTCTTATTTGACTTTAAATTCATAGATTGAAAAAGTAGCCAGGACTTCATTTTATAAAGTAAGTACTGTTAGACCATTGTGCCACATTTTACCTTCCCAGGATTTTTGGATTATTGTATAGGCCATATTGCTTAACAATTTAGGAATTAAATATTTTGGCAGACTGAAGTAAAGTAAAGTAAAGAGAATTGCAATAGTCTGTCATAGATTTAGTTCAAAATGCAGTAGTTTGCATAGTTTGTGGTCTACAATGGGTCATGAGTGTAATGGCAACCAATGGGAGAACAAATTAAGTTCAAAGTAAGGCTATTTACACAGAAAAGTATTGTTTGTCAGACAGATCGAAACAAACTAAACAAAAGATATAGCCCATCACCTGTTCAATACTGAATAACTCAAAAAACAGAGAACGGTGATTCTATTAGATTTTATCTCCCTTGTAGAATTCTTAGGTGCTAAAATTAGATTATGATCTACCTGCATTTATTAATGAAAGTGGCAATTGCCATTATGCCAGCTGGAAAACACTGTATATCACCAATTTTTATCATGTACCAGCATATCTTCGTAGTGAAATGTATACCAACATTATTTTTAAGTCTTTTTTTGCTTGTATTAAAATCTTATAAAAAGCTGCCAGATGCCCCTGAAGCAGCCGTTGATACACAGTGAAGCAATACTGCAAAATATTCACCCTTGGCCGAAAAGATTTTGAAAAGGGGAGTAATTTTCTTAATTTTATTTGCTCACAAATTCTAAAAGAAATTTAAAAAAAATGCAGATAGTTAGGCAGTTAGGACCATAATGATTATATAGAGTCCAAATACCCAATCAAATAAATGAGTCTTTTATACAATATAAATCTTCGTTTATTAACTTACACAATTCCTCATAAAAAACACACACACATTCACACCTCATTCATACCTTAAAATAAACCATATATATGGAAAAATACCTATACAATGTGTCTCAACAATAAATTCATGTGTATTATATAAATATTACGTACATATAAAGTGTATATGTTCTTTACACCTCACATATATGTAATAACAATTTCTCACAGGACAAGCAGGATGGTAGTCCTCACATATGGGTGACATCATCAGGATGGAGCCCAATCACGGAAAACATCTGTCAAAGTTTCCAGAATTTTGACAGGCCCCTATTGGGCATGCCCAGCATGGCACTAACCCCGCAGCCAGCAGGGGTCCCCCTTCAGTCTTCTTTTTTCCGCGCAGCAGTAGCCTCGCAGTAAAGGAGCTCTGAGGAGATTCCTGACAGGAATTTTCCTCACGGAATTAATAAAAGTTAAATTGCCCCACAGGGGTCCCTCCTCTAACTTTTCTCAGTCCGCGGTACTCTGGTAAGTTTTTACCCGTTTCCCGTCGATTACCGTTGAGTTTGGCCTTCGCAGCCTACTGGCTGTCGACCGTACTGCAGCTCGATTTTTTCGATGGCCATGGCGTCTGAGTTTCATCGGAACCCGGACTGTACCCGCACCATGTCTATCACAGACCTTTATAAAGTCTGTGTAATGTGTCTAGGATGTGAGCACGATGTCTTGACCTGCACCAAATGTGCCCTAATGACACCGAAGGGTCGCAAGGCCAGAATGGAGAAGATGGATCTTCTCTTCCGTGCTCAAACCCCGACTCTGTCCATTGTATCGACATCATCGGAACTGGCACCGTCAACTTTGCGTCAACATCGACCACCGACCGGTGACTGACTGGCATCAACGACTTTTCGGCCATCGACACCCTCTACTCCCCCTCAGGATCGAGGGGATCGCAGGGAGAAACATCACCATCGACACCGTAAGACTCGAACCATCGAGGGAGCAAAATCATCGACCTCGCCATCGTCCGAGCCGCTGTCGAAGAAACCCCGTACAGGAAAGGCACCGACCATTCCTGTGACTGGGTCACCAAGGCAACCCTCACCCGACCAAGGATCAGGAGCCGCGACTCTGCCTTTAACGGTGGTCCCTCCAGCTATGCCTCTGCCTCCTTCTTCTGTTCCGGAGCCGGGGCTGCTAGCTCCGGGTCTCCGAGAAGAACTGGACCGGATGGTTCAGGAGGCCATCGACAAGGCGATGCAACGTCTTCAGGTTCCTCCAGCACTGACACTGGCACCGCCTGTGGATCCGATCATTGACCTGATTATGGCAGCGCTGGCACCGCTGCTATCCAGGATGGAAGCGCTTATGGCCGCTTTTCCACCGATGGATCCCAGGTCTCTGATGGCTCCGATGCCCTCCCCACTGACAGCATCATCGGGAAGAGAAACACCGTTCCGCATCCCTCCATCGGGAGTTCTGCCTCAGCCATCGATGCCAATACGTCCCTCGCCACCGACTCACCATCAGTGCCAATACGTCCATCGGCACCACTGAGTCATCCATCGATTCCCTCGATGCCTGCACCAGTGCCTTTGATGCCATCATCGGTGCCTCCGATAATTCCTCCGATTCCTTCGGAGCCTAGACCGGGACCTTCAGGTATCCAACCACCCTGTCCCCTCTAGTTCCTAGAGGGACAGGTGCTGATCCTTATGACACTTGGGATGATGATACCTCAAAAGACACCGATGATTTACCTTCACCACCTTCACCCACTGAGAGTAGGAAGCATTCTCCTCCAGAGGACCTCTCCTTTATAAACTTTGTGAAGGAAATGTCTGAATTGGTTCCCTTTCAATTACAGATGGAACAGGATGATAGGCACCAGATGATGGAGTTGCTCCAATTCCTGGATGCCCCCAAGGTAATCACCTCTATTCCCATCCATCAGGTTCTTCTCAATCTCCTCAAGAAGAACTGGGAACATCCTGGATCAATTGCTCCAGTCCACAGGAAAGCTGACACTACCTATTTGGTGCAGTCAGCCCCAGGTTTTCAAAAATCACAGCTTGATCACCACTCGGTCGTGATAGAGTCTGCACAAAAGAGGGCACAGAGGTTGAAGCCTCACTCATCTGTTCCTCCTGGAAAGGAACAGAAGTTCCTAGATAACATTGGTTGCCGAGTATTCCAAGGGGCTATGCTCATCTCCCGAATTGCCGCCTATCAGCTTTTTATGACAGGGTCATTTTTAAGCAGATACAGGACTTCTCAGAATCCCTGCCTCAGCAATTTCAAGAACAATTACAAACCCTAGTAAACAAGGGTTTTGAGGCAGGCAAGCATGAGTTTAGAACATCTTATGACATTTTTGACACTTCTACCAGAGTATCTGCAGCTGCTATTTCGGAGAGACGGTGGGCTTGGCTCAAGTCTTCTGACCTTCGCCCAGAAGTACAAGACCGGTTATCTGACCTGCCTTGTGTCGGAGATAATCTGTTTGGCGAACAGATTCAATGGACGGTGGCAGAATTAAAGGACCATCATGAGACCCTAAGACAGCTCTCTTTGATGCCTTCCGACGTCTCCTCAAAACAGCCCTTCAGAAAGGACTCTAAGAAGTCATTCTTCCGCCCGAAGAAGTCTTACCCGCCACCAACCAGATCACGTGCCACGAGACCTTATCAAAAACTGCAGTCTCGTCAAGCCTGTAAACAAAAACCACAGGCAGCTCCTCAACCAGGACCTGCTTCAGGTTTTTGACTTCCACTTAGAGAGCAGTAGCCAGATTCCTCTGTCGCACATACTAGTGGGAGATTGATTGTGCCACTTCCACAACATGTGGCATTCAATCACATCCGACCAATGGGTATTAGCAATCATTGCTCAGGGTTACCATCTGAACTTTCTCGCCCTGCCACCGGACTCCCCACGTCTACAGACGTGGAGAACATCTGAACACTCCATTCTTCTGGATCAAGAGTTTTCCCTCCTCCAGACAAGAGCAATAGATCCCATTCCATACTCTCAGCAAGGCCTAGGGTTCTATTCCCGATACTTCCTAATCCCCAAAAAATCGGGAGGCGTCCATCCTATTCTGGACCTACGGGCCCTCAACAAGTACCTTCAGCGAGAAAAGTTCAAGATGGTCAGCTTGGGATCGCTTCTACCTCTTCTACAAAGAGGAGACTGGCTCTGCTCTCTGGACCTCCAGGACGCATACACCCATATTGCGATAAGTCCAGCTCATCGCAAGTACCTGAGGTTCCTAGTAGGCCCCAATCACTATCAATACCGAGTGCTTCCATTCGGCCTAGCGTCTGCACCACGAGTCTTTACAAAATGCCTTGTAGTCGTCGCAGCCTTCCTCAGGACACAAGGTGTTCACGTCTACCCCTATCTGGACGACTGGTTAATCAGAGCTCCCACTCAGCAAGCTGCTCTGTCGTCCCTCAAACTAACCTTACAAACTCTAATTTCATTAGGATTTCTCATCAATTACGACAAATCTTACTTAGTCCCATCTCAAACCTTGTCGTTCATTGGGGAAGACTTGGACACCTTGCAGGCAAAAGCTTTTCTGCCTCGACAGCGAGCGCTCACTCTTGCACACCAGCTGCCGTCTCAGCACTCTGCGACTGCACGCCAATTTCTCATCCTCCTGGGACCCATGGCGTCCTCAGTCCATGTCACACCAATGGTCCGCTTGACCATAA
Organism: Rhinatrema bivittatum; assembly: GCF_901001135.1. NCBI lineage: Eukaryota > Metazoa > Chordata > Amphibia > Gymnophiona > Rhinatrematidae > Rhinatrema > Rhinatrema bivittatum. The sequence continues at coordinate 541,598,210 of NC_042615.1, read as the reverse complement.
GACTCATGCACTAGACTCTGAGATCTCAATGGATTCAAGCTATTGAGCCTCTGTTGACCATTGTCCACGTCACCGACTCACTCCGTCTGTCACCTGGTGGAAAAATCAGACCAATCTCCTCCAGGGATTACCCTTCCAGGTTCCAAATCCTCAAATCATTCTCACCACTGACGCTTCCAACCTCGGGTGGGGAGCCCATGTAGCCGATCTGCAGACATAAGGCTCTTGGTCTCCAGAGGAAACCAAAGACCAAATACATTTCCTGGAACTTCGAGCAATCAGATATGCTCTCAGTGCTTTTCAGGATCGCCTCTCAAATCAAGTCATCCTGATTCAGACGGACAACCAGGTGGCCATGTGGTACATCAACAAGCAGGGAGGTACGGGCTCCTTCCTTCTGTGTCAGGAAGCTGCACAGATATGGGCGGAAGCTCTCTCCCATTCAATGTACCTCAAGGCCACCTACTTACCAGGAGTAGACAATGTGCTGGCAGACATGCTGAGTCGCGTATTTCAACTGCACGAGTGGTCTCTCAACCCCTCAGTGACAACCCCTCAGGAATTCTGGGACAGTATCCACATCACCCATTTTTCAACAATGGGGATATCTTTGCGTCCCCACAAAACCGCAAAGTGGAAACCTACTGCTCTCATTCGCAGCAAACTCTCTCAACCCAAAGACACATTCTCCCTCTCGTGGACAACCGATCTGCTCTATGCATTCCCTCCACTTCCTCTTCTCTCAAAGTCTCTCGTGAAGTTACATCAGGACAAGGGAACCATGATCCTGATAGCACCTCACTGGCCACGCCAAGTGTGGTTTCCAATACTTCAGAATCTCTCCATCCGCAGGCACATTTCCTTGGGAAACGACCCACTTCTGATCACTCAGAACGATGGGAGCCTACGCCATCCCAATCTTCACGCTTTATCCCTGACAGCATGGATGTTGAAAGGTTAATCCTTCAACCACTTAACCTTTCTGAACCAGTTTCCCGTGTCTTGATTGCTTCGCGGAAGCCTTCCACGAGAAAATCTTACTCTTACAAATGGAAAAGGTTCACGTCATGGTGCTCTTCTCAGTCCCTTGACCCCCTTTCCTGTCCAATTCCTAAGTTTCTGGACTATTTCTGGCATCTATCTGAGTCAGGTCTAAAGATTTCCTCCATCAGAATGCATGTCAGTACGGTAGCCACCTTCCATAAAGGTGTCGGAGATGTCCCTATATCAGTACATCCCTTTGTAACACGCTTTTTGAAGGGCTTGCTCCATATCAAGCCTCCACTACGTCCTCCGACCCCTTCTTGGGACTTTAATCTGGTTCTGGGTCAGCTCATGAAACCACCGTTCAAGCCTCTTCACTCCTGTGACCTGCGATATCTCACATGGAAAGTGATTTTCCTTTTGGCTATCACTTCAGCTCACAGAGTTAGTGAATTGCAGGCTCTAGTTACCTATACGCCTTACACTAAACTTCTGCAGGACCGGGCGGTACTCCGCACACACCCTAAATTCTTACCTAAGGTAGTTTCGGATTTTCATCTTAATCAATCCATCATACTACATATCTTTTTTCCCAGGCCCCATGCCAACCCAGGAGAACAGGCTCTGCATACACTTGACTGTAAACGGGCTCTAGCGTTTTACCTACACCGTACAGCTGCCCACAGGGAAAGCACTCAGTTGTTCGTATCTTTCCACCCTAACAAGTTAGGGAAGCCTGTGGGTAAGCAGACTCTCTCCTCCTGTTGGTGGGCTGCATATCCTTTTGCTATCAGCAAGCGGGCATTCCACTTCAAGACCATGTTAAAGCACACTCCGTGAGGGCCATGGCAACTTCAGTAGCACACCTTCGCTCGGTGCTGCTTCCTGACATTTACAGGGCTGCTACCTGGAGTTCTCTCCACACCTTTGCAGCCCACTATTGCTTGGACAATGCCGGAAGACAAGATTCCATCTTCGGCCAGTCTGTCCTTCATAACCTGTTTACAACATGACGTACCAACACCCTTCCACCTGCCCTGTGGGGTTCAGGTTGCCGTCTACCAAATTCCGCCCCAGTTGTTGTGCCTGTTGCACGCCTTTGGGTACATTTGGTGCATGTTCGGACATCCTCAGCTCGGTACTCACCCATATCTGAGGACTACCATCCTGCTTGTTCTGTGAGAAAACAAAATGTTGCTTACCTGTAACAGGTGTTCTCACAGGATAGGAGGATGGTAGTCCTCACGAAACCCACTGGCCGCCCCACGGTGTTTGCTTCGTAACGTTTTGTTATTTTATTTTTTGGCACTGCCTGTAGCTTTCAAATAAGACTGAAGGGGGACCCCTGCTGGCTGCAGGGTTAATGCCATGCTAGGCATGCCCAGTAGGGGCCAGTCAAAGTTCTGGAAACTTTGACAGAAGTTTTCCGTGATTGGGCTCCATCCTGATGATGTCACCCATATGTGAATACTAACATCCTGCTGTCCTGTGAGAACACCTGTTACAGGCAAGCAACATTTTGCTATATTGCATATATATTCTTTGTGTGCCCTTTTAAATAATTTCTTCCTACTACTAACTACAATATTATTTCCTCTTCAAGATCTTTTTCATTAAAGGCTTTTTTGTATGGAGTTCTTTTCTCATCTATTTCCAACAATGAATTCACACATTCACATAAGATCCTCTTATTATATTTCCTCTATAAGATCATTTCCTCATTTAATTCTTTTTCATTAAAGGTTTTTTTTCATCGAGTTCTCTTCTCATATCTTTCTCACAATATTCTCATATACGCATAAATTCCTCTTTATATTCCTGGTTCCTCTTCACACTTCCTTCCCTACAAGGAGCCTCGTTTCACCTTTAAGGCATCATCAGGGGAACAATACCATCTACAAATAAAATAAATATTTGCTAACTTACTAGTACTAATAAAGTACACATGCATACCAGCATGCAAATGATGCCACATTGGAATTTTATAACGTGCGCACAGGTGTGCGCACGTTATAAAATAATAAAATACACCAACTGTGCGCATAAATGCTCCTAATTTTAAGAGGTTACATGAGCACAGCTAGCGCGCGTGTCTTTCATAGGACTTTGTCAGCCTTTATGTGCGTATGTAAGCAGATTTTAAAACACGCTTGCATGATCCATTTTCCCAATTTTTCAATTTGTCCACCATTTTGTCCAGTTAATATTTAGGTCTTTCAGACCCTCTGTTTCTTCATCCTGTATGCCACCCAGTTGACCCGAACCCCTCATCCTTTCCTATAAGCTTTAAAACTTGAAACCTACAGACTTGCTCCTCATCAGGAGCAGCAGTAAAGTTATGCGGAGATCTCCAGTATGCCCCTCGGTGTTAGGTTTTAAAATACGGAGTTATGCCTGTAAGTGTTGATCCCACCCCAGAATGCCCATGCCAAGCCCCTTTCTACCCCCTTATTCCTCCCGAGTGCATGGATACATAAAAGTCAGATCTTCAATAGAATGTTGTGCTTCTAGCACAGCGATTCTCAACTGGTGTGTCGTGACACATCAGTATGTCGCCAAGCACTGGCAGGTGTGTCACAGCTCCCGGTGTCCCACTGCCCCACTTGTACTTCCCTTCTCCCCAGGGGCAGGGCCGAAGAGCGGAGAGACGCTGCGCACTGCCGCCAGAGGCCAGGCTGGTGGTGGCTGAAGAGTGGAGAGCTGTGCACTGCCGCCGGAGGCCAGGACAGCAAGGCCAAAGAATGGAGAGATGCTGTGTGCTGCTGCCAGAGACTAGGCTGGCGGGGCTGGAGAGACGTTGTGCGCCACCGGAGGTCAGGCCAGCGGTGGCTGATAAGCAGAGGCCAGGCTTATTGGGCCAGACAATGAGAAGAGGCTTCATGTCAGCTTGTGTGTGTATGAGTGGCAGCTTTGTGTCTGTGTGGTAGAATGGGTGCCTGGATGCGTGAGTGGCAGCTTTGTGTGTGTATGTGTGGTAGAATGGGTGCCTGGGTGCATGAGTGAGAGCTTGTGTGTGTGTTTGGTACAATGGGTGCGTGAGTGGCAGCTTTATATGTGTGAGTGGTAGAATGGATGCCTGGTGTGTGAGTGGCAGCTTTGTGTGTGTGTGGTAGAATGGGAGCCTGGGTGGTAAGTGGCAGCTTCATGTGTGTGGTAGAATCTGTGCCTGGGTACGTGAGTGATAGCTTTGTGGGTTGTGATAGAATGGAAGCAAGAGCATTTGTGTGTGTTTGAGAGCTTGAATGTCAGTGACAGAGCATGTGTGTGATTGAGAGAGAGACTGGTCAGAGGTGATGTGTTTCTGTGAGAGAGAGACAGACTGGTCAGGAAGATGATTGGTGTGTGTGTGTGTGTGTGAGAGAGAGAGAGAGAGAGAGACAGAGACTGGTCAGGGAGGTGGCTGGTATCTGTGAGAGAGACAGAGACTGGTCAGGAAGGTGACTGGTGTCTATGAGAGAGACAGAGACTGGTCAGCGAGGTGATGTGTGTGTGTGTGTGTGTGTGTGTGTGAGAGAGAGAGAGAGAGAGAGAGATAGAAACTGGTCTGGGAGGTGACTGGTGTGTGTGTGAGAGACAGGGACTGGTCAGGGAGGTGACTGGTGTGTGTGTGGGAGAGACAGAGACTGGTCAGGGAGGTGACTGGTTTGTGTGTGAGGAAGAGAGACTAGTTAGGGAGGTTACTGGTCTGTGTGAGACAGAGACTGTGTGTGTGTGTGTGAGTGACTGGTTGTGGGCCCTAAGGATGAAGACTATGAGGACAGAGCTTCAGCAGCTACTGCTGCTTCTGAAGAGTGCTATTGGCCTGCAGGGAAAGGAGTAGGAGAGTTGCTGGAGAGGGTAAGTAAAGGTGGCTTTTTAAGTTTATTTTTCTTGATTGACTGCCATTTTAATTATTGGGTATTATGTGATGTGTCTGCTGTTTTGAAATATTTTATTGATATTTGGACAATTTTTAATAATTTTTATGAGTTTTTAAGTGTTGTATGTTATTCTGTTCATCAGCTGTTTTGTAACATTTATTTGTAAAGTTTTACAATTATTTCTGTGTGGGATCTATAGCAGCTTGGCTTGCTCTGTTTTCCTAATAGGAGGTGTATTAGTGTTTAGGGCCTGGTTAAATATTTGTAGTGGTAAATTACTGTCTTTTCATAAGGAGGGGTATTGTGCCTGCCAGTAAAGAGAGTTTGTTTTGCTTTTACTGAGATGTCATCAGAACCAGAATATCTTTTTTTGGATGGTGAGTTGTATGGGTAATGCCCTAGTTCTGCTCTGTACCCATTGTTGGGGGTTGAGGGGGTTCCTGAGGATGCAGAATGTATATTTATATTTTGCCCCATGACAGTCACAGGTTCAGTGTGTCGCGCACGTGAGAACCATCTGTCAGGTGTGACCCGGCCGAAAAAAGTTTGAGAACCATTAACTTGATAAGTGTAAGCAAAATAAGATAATTCTAGATTTGAATCCTTTGTATTCAGCCATGTAAAAAACTGGGATAACCTTTTGGAACCACTAACCCACAGCATAATGATATTATCTATGTACCGCTTCCATAGTTTAATCTAATTGTTAAACGGCAACATGATAACCATTGTGCTTCAAAAGTTCCAACATATACATTCACCAAATCTGGAGCCATTGAGGCCCCATGGCCACATCTTTTGTTTGAGGAAAATAAAGATTGTCAAAGCAGAAGAAATTTATTTTTTATTTTTTGTTTTAAAACTTACTTCAGCCCTGGGGCTGAAGTAAGTTGCGTATGCTGGCTGACTGCCAATGCGCGATTCACCGCACATCGGCAAATGGCAGCTGTGCCGAGAGCCTCTGACCCTGCCACCGCCCCGCCCCTGGACTGCCTTGCCCACGCCCCACCCCCTTCCCGCCTTTTTAGTAAAGCCCCAGGGCTTATATGCGTCCCGGAGCTTTACGTGAGTCGCCGGGCCTTTTAAAATAGGCCCAGCGCGTGTAAGCCCATTGCTTTACCCAAACCCAATTACATTGTTTGTATACCAGTTTAGGATAAGTGCTCATTTGTTCCTCCTGATGACTGTTGGCTCATAGGTAAGACAGATGCTTCTTTTATTCCTTCTCTGGCTATGTGTTTCCAGCAAACGGCATGGACTCGGGGGGGGGGGGGGGGGGCAGTTGTGGGGGATGTGACAGCATCACTTACATGACAAGTGGCTTGTACATGTAGGTCTCCAAGCTATTGTGCCAGGTCCCGGCTTTCTCTCTTTATGCTGGAGAGGCCTGCTATTGTGGCATACCCAAACTATGCACTAGCCACAAAGCCACTACACACTTTCTATGGGTTCTCAGTAAACAATTGGCTTTTCCAATCCTCCCATTTGGAGCAGTTGAAATGTCCACACTGCAGGGATTCCCAGATCAGGTGTGCCCTGCTAGTGATTGGTCAGTCACAGTTTGTCTTGACCATCACACAGATAAAACAGAGCTTTGGCCCTAGCATATTAATTGTGGCCAGGTCAGACAAATGTATATCTCTGGGGGACATATGCAGAATAGCCAGGAACTTGCTCAATCATATCAAGAGGTAAATGTTTTTCTGATATGACATGTGTGGCAGCTGGAATGTACAGCTTCAGGGTTTGATGATTTCTAGAAATGGGCAGCGATAGATTGGTTGTGAGTGACATGCATATATTTGGTAGGAACCCCAGATGCAGTTTCCCATTCTGGAAGATCTGGCACACCATAAGCAAGTGCTATAGTGAGGGAATTGTGCAGAATAGAGAATCCCCACAGTCCAAGAGCAGACAGCTATGAGGCCTGCTGTTGCTTGGAACCAGGCAGACTTCATCAGACTGGCTGCTACCCCTCTAATGGCCAGGGTTGTGAATCTGTATAATACCAATTAGCTAAGAGTGATCAGATGATCCTTAGCTAACAGGTATATACTGTGTGCTGGCAAGAAAAAGGCCCAGATAGTCCATGTTGAAAGAGTGCATTCAGGGGGGGACCACCTAAGGGTCAAGGCATCAGAGTTCAAGCAAAGGCTCAGACAGTCCATGTTGAAGGAGTTCACTCAGGGGGGATAGGCTGAGAGCCAAGGCAGCAGAGTTCTACAAGGAGGCAGCAGAACCAGGACTAAAGAGCGCAGCATGGAGGCTGAGGCCCAGGAGAAGACACCGCAACATAGAGGCAGGAGTCCCAGGAAAAGACATGCAGCATGGAGGCAGGAGCCCCAGGAGATGACACTGCAGAATGGAGCCAGGAGCCCCAGGAGAAGACACCGCAGCATGGAGACAGAAGCCTCAGGAGAAGACACTGCAGCATGGAAGCAGAAACACCAGGAAAAGAGACATCAGCATGGAGGCAGTAGCATGATGAGATGAGATGAAATGTAACATCAGATACCAGGGAAGGCTTGGCATGCATTGTAGAATGTGTGTCAATACGCTCGTTATGTTGTTTATGGATGTAGCCATAGTGGTTAGAGCTTGCATGTGGGTGGCCATCTGAATCTGCAGGGCCTGGATCTGACTGTTGATAGTCCTTCTCAGGCACCCTAGCTCTGCCCAAATGTGGTGGAGTTGTACCCCATGCCTCTTTTCCAGCCAGTCCAGCTGCTCATACATCGAATGCTCTGCCTGTGCTGGGTGTGGTAGGAACTACAGTTTGGGCCTCCAAATGGTATGACAGAGATGGTTGGCTCTTCCTGCTGGGTACCTACTGCCTCCTGCTGGTGACATGGTGTGCTGGAAGTTGGTTGTGATGGCTCAACTGCCTCCCATTGCAGGTTGGGGTCTTCTATAAAGCCTGATAGGTTCAAGCTTACATTGAGAAGCCTTGTTGAGTCAAGGGGTGCCAGCATCTGCAGCTGCTCAGGAGACTGGTGCTGCTGCTCCTCCTTGCTGAATTGAGTCTGTGCATCCAACTGTAAGGGGGCCAGGAAATGTGGTACTGTGCTGCTGGTCCCTGGGACTGTGCTGCTGGTCCCTGGGACTTGATGGATGGGACCAGCGGAGTCCTGGGCGAGAGCTGTGGAAACAAAGAAGAAGACAAAAGTACCAATGCAAAGAAGTACACTTATACCGTTTGGCATCAGATGCACACTTTCCATCAATCAATGTGAGCATATTATGCCAAATGATGTGGACATTTGTAGCAGCCTTGACATTTACAGGTGAGATGAACTTACCAGCTCCAGCTTGTGTGGTGTTCAGTCACTTATCCAACCCCTTGAAGACATCCAGACATTGGATGAGGTTTTCTTCCATCAGTGTCATGATGATATGACAAGGGGCTCCTCCTTCAGTCTGTCGCAGATATTTATTGTGGCTTGCCATCTTTTCAGTTGGGCCTTGATGTCCTGGTACCTGTGGGCCACCTGCTCCACACTCCATTTGACGCTGCTGTGCCTGGATATGGCCTGGGCAATCATTCACCAGATCTGGCCCTTGGATGCCCTCGATGTCTTGGCTGCACGGTTGCCGAAGAACATTGCATAGTTCTCAAGGACCCCTGCGACTATCATGTCATTGTCCTCGATACTGAACTTCAAAGCCCTCAGCTGAACATGCTTTGCTGCCTGGCTGCGAGAACGGGGTGCCACTTCCGCTTCTGGAGAGGTGTCCTCCCTTTCCTCACTCTTGCTCCCACTCCCCACTCCCCATTTCTTCATCCTCCACCCCCTCCCCCAACTTCTGCACCTGCCCTATCAATTCCACTGCCCTCTCTATTCCCTAGCCTGCCATCCTCCTCCCTTCATACCTGCCTATCCCCTTCCTCCTTCCTCCTTCCTCCTTCCCCCTCCCACCTACTCCTATCCCTTCCCTCCTGCCTATCTGTACTCCTATCCCTGTCCCTACTCCTCCTAGCACTCCTACCTTCATCCTCCCTCTCCCCTCTTCTCCTGACACCTGTCCATTCCTCTATCCCCACGCCTCTCTTGCTCCCCACTCTTCACCACCACCACCACTCCTCCTTACCACCACCATGCCTCACTACCACCTCCTCACCACCACTCCTCTCCATCCTCACCACCACCATGCCTCACCACTCCTCCTCCTCCTCAACACCATGCCTCCGCCTCACCACCATCACTCCTTCTCCTAACACAAAGACAGATAAATAGGACATGCTAACAAAAATTTTCATTCCAACAAAGAACATAAAATACCAAGGGAAAGGGAAACAGAGGATATAAAAAAGCAAGACAACGCACTCAGGTAATCGATAGAAATAAGCTACTCCCACTAGACCACTCACCTACTCTCCTCTCCTCTCTCCAAATGCCTGACACACCCTCAGAGAGGCAGCTGCAGGAAGTCTGTATATATAAACCAAAAAAATAACATGTAATGCGGTAAATGTTGCATACTGCAGTAAATATTGGGCGACACACTAAGGCATCACGCAATGCGAAACCTACTGCGTATGGCACTATTTCCCTATGCGATGTAGTAAATCTAAATTTTACATAACCATGCCCCTTTTCCTAACATGAATGCTACTGCGCCATATTTCTGCTATATTTATAGCAAAATGATTAAGCCTTAGATTGTGAGAATTCTGAAAGAAGGAAATGGCTACAGTACCTGAATGTAACTCATCTTGAGCTACCAGTGAAAAATTGGGCGCTGAAAAAATATTTATGGTGCTACTGAACAAAGTTTAGGTAAGTTAAATGCTAAAAACTTCTTTGAAGTGTGTTTGTCTTTTGGAGGAATTTTGAAAAATTTAATAGAAAAGATTTTAAACATAAAACTTTTTTGAAGAGTTCTGTCTTCAACTGTTTCTTAAAGATGGTAAAACATGATTCATTCTAGAACTGCTTGGGCACGGAGTTCCATAGTTGGGTGCCAGCTACTGCAAAGTTTTTCTCATGGAATTTTGATAGTTGAATTGACCATGTTGTGGGGATGTCAAGGAAACAGCAGCCAATGGATCTTAATTCCTAGTTGGTCGATACATTTTCAGGAGCAAACTGATGCCTGGTGGGGTGTCATTACTGAGTGCTACAGTGAAGTGTACTACAGTGTACTACAGTGAAGGGACTGTAGTACATGCATGATATGGTCATTGTGGGCAGTGCCAATCCATATCCGAGCAGATGAGTTCTGAATCAGTTGTTATGCCTCTAAAGGGCCCAGAATACTTTCTTGTCCAGGGACCTAACAACCCTAAGGCCACTACTGGTATAGAGGATATGTGCTTATGGGATTTTTGTGTAAAGAATATGTAAGTAATAGAGAGCCCTAAAAATGTTGCTTCATATTGTTAAATGCAGTGTATTTTTTAATTTGATTTATTAAATATGTATTTCTTCTGTCATTTGATTTTTAAAGACAGTCTTTATAATCTACATATTTGTAATAAACTGAATCTTAAACAAAGCATTCTTTGCCTTGTACTTTAGTCCATGTCCTTTGAAGCCCATAATCTGACTGTCCCATCGACAAGGTGGCTTGGACTCCTTCCATCAGATGTAGAAAGGTCAGTGTCTTAGCAGGAATGTAATGAAATGTTTTAATAACAAATAAATATAATTTATCCCAGGACAAGCAGGATGCTAGTCCTCACATATGGGTGACATCAGTAATGGAGCCCTATGTACGGAAAACTTCTGTAAAAGTTTCTATGAAACTTTTGACTGGCACCAGAGTGCCTACTGAGCATGCCCAGCATGTCATGATATTCCCTGCCACAGGGGTCTCCCTTTAGTCTTCTTTTTTCCGCGAAGCAGTTAGCCTCGCGGGTATTAGGAGTCCTGTGGGATTCTCCACAATATTTTCCTCACGGAAAGCTTAGAAAAACTTAACCGCAAAGGGTCTCCCTTCAGTAGTTATCGTGGTAAGTTTTTCTTACCGATCGCGGTTCCGTTCCGTTTTTCTCTCAATTTTTCTCTCAATTTTTGAGCCTGAGTCACAGGCCGTCGACGGCTGTCCGGCCACAATATGGCTACAGGCTTCAAAAAATGCCCAAAATGCGCCAGAAATATGTCCATCACAGACCCTCACCAAGACTGTGTCCTCTGCCTTGGTGAAGGGCATGATGTAAAAAATTGTCCCTTATGCGCTACGATGACCTCGAAAGGTCGACGTCTTCGGCTCGACAAAATGGAACAGTTGTTTAAAATACAACTGGTTACGGTTCCATCTACTTCCACACAATCGTCTCCGGCTGGGTCGATTAGGAAAGTCGTCATGAAAAAGCATCATCCAGGTGAGTCGGGAGATGCTCCATTTTCCTCCCCCTCACCATTGTCCAGAGCGTCAACGCCGGGCAGCGAAAAAGCCCGCGAAAAGGATAAGCATCGCCATCGGCATCGCGGGCCGCATACGGCATCCACTGCCCCGATACCCGGCGAACCATCGACTGAGGACGGGACACCGGTTAAGAAAGCCCGGCTCCAAAGTAAGGCTTCTGAGCCATCGACGGCCCGATCCTCGCCGATTTCGGCGGAAGGAATCGTACCTCCTCAGGGCCCTGAGGATGTACTGCTATCGCCACCACCGCCTCCCCCCATGGGTGCTCTGTTCACATCATCCATGCGGTTGGAACTTGACGTTTATATACACCAAGCGGTTAAGGATGCCTTCATCGAGGCGATGCCACGACCTCCTACTCCGGTTCTGCCATCGACACCGGTCATCGTGCGATCTCCGATTCCATCGCCAATCTCCTCGAGGCCGATGCCGAGAAAATCACCGCTCTCCTCGATGACGCCGGTTCCATCACCGGTTCCGCCCATGCCGCAACCAGCGGTTCCATCGATGCCGATGCCTCAGCTGCCATCGATTCCAATGCGGCCACCGACTCCCATAACACCGTCGATGCCTACTCATGAGTCCATTTTTCAACCTTTAATGGACAAGCTGGACTCCCTGATCCATTGCTTCTCATCTTCACCACAACCTCTAGGTGCTGATGGACATCAGGAACCATTACCAGGTCCCTCAGGTGTCATGCCACCCCTCAGACCTCAAACTCCACTATCTGAAATCCCAGTTCAGCCTACTAGGCCAACAGGGCATCCTCTGGACACTAGTGACCAAGAATTCTCCTCTGAAGAAGATATTCTCTCTGAGCCTTCCCCACCAGAGGATAGAAGAAAGTCACCACCAGAGGATCTTTCTTTTTCAAACTTTATAAAAGAAATGTCTGAAACAATCCCTTTCTCCCTCCTCTCAGAGGTAGATAGCAGGCAAAAAACCTTGGAGGTACTTCAATTTGTGGATCCTCCAAAGGAAATTCTTGCTATTCCTGTTCACGAGGTCTTACAGGAATTGATGTATAGAATATGGGAGCATCCTGGGTCTGTAGCAGCAGTCAATAAGCGTGTGGATGCCACTTATCTAGTTCAGCCCATCCCAGGTTTCCAAAAAACTCAATTGCCGCATCATTCAGTAGTGGTTGAGTCGGCCCAAAAGAAGGCCAAAAGATTAAAACAACATGCCTCCATACCTCCTGGAAAAGATAACAGTTTCTTGGACAATCTTGGCAGGAAAATCTTCCAAGCTGCCATGCTGGTATCCAGAATAAATTCTTACCAGCTTTTTATGAATCAATACCAGCGTGACCTGTGGAAGCAGGTTGAGTCACTATCAAACCAATTACCTGACCAGGAGGGATTCCAAACCCTCGTGCATAAAGGCCTAGAGGCAGGTAAACACGAGGTTCGGGCCACATACGATTCCTTCGAGACAGCCTCCAGATTATCTGCATCAGGAATAACAGCTAGGAGATGGGCCTGGTTAAAATCATCAGAGCTGAGACCAGAGGTACAGGAGCGCTTGGCAGATCTACCTTGCCTAGGGGAAAACCTCTTTGGCGATTAAAGTCAAAGAGGCGGTAGCAACTATCAAGGACCATACAGAAACCCTTAAACAGCTGTCTCAGCTGCCACAAGAGGTACATCAACCTTCAAGGAGGCCTCCAAGAAGGGAACCAAGGAAGCCATATTACCGCCCTAGGCGGTATTATCCTCCAGCAGCCAGGCCCAGACAACAAAGACCTGCTCAACGGTCTCAGCCTCGCCAAAGACCTGCTAGGCCTCAACAGCCTCCGCCTGCGGCGTCCACTTCTGGATTTTGAAGTACAAACAGAGGGCATGAGTCATTCCCAAAATCCTTATCCACAAGTACCTGTCGGGGGCCGAGTTGCTCACCACCTTCAAACTTGGACCTCCATCACGACAGACCAATGGGTACTCTCAATTATATCTCAAGGGTACCGCTTGGACTTCCTCACTGTACCAAGAGACAATCCTCCTATTCCGTCTTGGACAGTGTCTCATCATTACACAATCCTGCAAGCAGAATTATCCACCCTCCTGACTGCCAGGGCCATCGAAAGAGTTCCCAGGCCTCAGTGGGGCAGAGGATTCTACTCCCGATATTTCCTCATTCCAAAGAAAACCGGGGGTCTACGTCCTATCCTGGACCTCAGAAATCTCAACAAATTTTTAAAAAGTAAAAATTCAGGATGGTGTCCTTAGGCACCATGCTACCTCTTCTTCAAAAAGGAGATTGGCTCTGCTCTCTGGATCTTCAAGACGCTTACGCTCACATTCCCATCTTTCCTCCTCATCGACAGTACCTGCGATTTCTGATACAAGGTCAACATTTCCAATACAGAGTGCTGCCATTCGGCCTTGCATCAGCACCTCGAGTATTCACAAAATGTCTAGCAGTAGCGGTGGCACATCTTCACAAGCAAAAAGTGCATGTGTTCCCCTACTTGGACGATTGGCTCATCAAGAGTCATACACAAAGCGGAGCTTTCACATCTCTCAATCTCACAATAAGATTGCTTCACTCCTTGGGATTTCTCATCAATTACGACAAATCCCATCTCACGCCGTCTCACCAGTTGCAGTTCATAGGTGCAGATCTCAACACCATCACAGCAAAGGCCTTTCTTCCAAAAGACCGGGCTCAAACGCTCGTTCTCCTGGCACACTCTATTCGCAATCAATATACAGTCACAGCTCATCAGTGCCTCACCCTACTCGGGCACATGGCCTCAACAGTTCACGTCACTCCCATGGCCAGACTGACCATGCGACTAATGCAATGGACACTCAAATCTCAATGGATTCAAGCCATTCAGCCACTATCCACTCACATTCAGATAACACCAGATCTGAAGTTTTCCCTTCTCTGGTGGACATCGCCGATCAACTTGCTCAAAGGCCTACCGTTCCAGCAACCAGTTCCACAAGTGACTTTAACTACAGATGCGTCCACCTTGGGATGGGGAGCGCACATTGCTCATCTAAAAACACAGGGCAGGTGGACAAACAAGAAGCCTCCTTTCAAATAAACTTCCTGGAGCTTCGAGCTATACGCTATGCTCTATATGCTTTCAAGGACTGCCTTTCACAAAAGACTGTTCTGATCCAAACGGACAACACAGTAGCCATGTGGTACATCAACAAACAGGGAGGGACAGGCTCGTACCTCCTTTGTCAGGAAGCAGCTCAAATATGGGACTGGGCCCTAGCACACTCAATTTTACTACGGGCCACCTACCTAGCAGGCGTCCACAACACAGTAGCGGATCGCCTCAGTCGGCACTTCCAACCACACGAGTGGTCTCTAGACCCGACCCTGGCAGCCAAGATATTTCAACGTTGGGGTCAACCGTCAATAGATCTCTTTGCGTCCCATCTGAACTACAAAGTGAGCAATTACTGCTCTCTCCTCTGGCAGCAGAACAGCTTACCAAAGGACGCTTTTGCTCGCCATTGGAGCTCAGGCCTGTTGTATGCGTATCCACCAATACCACTCATAACCAAAACTCTGGTGAAACTTCAACAGGACAAGGGGACCATGATACTCATAGCCCCATATTGGCCTCGACAGGTATGGTTCCCCACACTGCTAGATCTCTCAGTCAGGGATCCAATTCGCCTGGGAGTAGCTCCCAATCTCATAACTCAGGAACAGGGACTGTTGCGCCATCCCAACCTTCAATCCCTATCCCTGACAGCGTGGATGTTGAAAGCTTGATATTACAACCATTCAACCTTTCAACCACTATATCTCAAGTACTAATAGCTGCACGTAAACCTTCCACTAGAAAGAATTATTCCTACAAATGGAAACGGTTTACTTTATGGTGCACTCAGAAAGATTTAGATCCTTTCACTTGCCCCATACCCTCACTACTAGATTACCTGTACCATCTCTCAGACTCTGGTCTTAAGACATCATCTGTAAGGGTACACTTAAGTGCAATCTCAGCTTACCATAACAAGCTGGAAGATGCACCTATTTCTACACAGCCTCTTGTCAGTAAATTCATGAGAGGCCTAACTCACATTAAACCTCCAGTGCATTCCCCAAGCATTCAATGGGACCTGAACGTAGTTTTAACCAGGCTTATGCGTTCTCCCTTTGAACCCATAAATACCTGTGACCTTAAATTCCTTACTTGGAAAACGGTAATTCTCATAGCCATTACATCAGCTAGAAGGGTCAGCGAACTACAAGCGCTAGTCACATACGAACCTTTTACAAAGTTCCTACATGACAGAGTAGTACTCCGTACACATCCAAAATTCCTTCCTAAGGTTGTCACGGAATTTCATTTAAACCAAACAATAGTTTTACCTACATTCTTTCCTAGGCCTCACTCTCACCAGGGAGAAAGAGCCTTACACACTTTGGACGTTATCAAATTTGCAGATGATACAAAATTATTCAGAGTAGTTAAATCACAAGCAGACTGTGATACATTACAGGAGGACCTTGCAAGACTGGAAGATTGGGCATCCAAATGGCAGATGAAATTTAATGTGGACAAGTGCAAGGTGTTGCATATAGGGAAAAATAACCCTAGCTGTAGTTACACGATGTTAGGTTCCATATTAGGAGCTACCACCCAAGAAAGAGATCTAGGCGTCATAGTAGATAATACATTGAAATCGTCAGCTCAGTGTGCTGCAGCAGTCAAAAAAGCAAATAAAATGTTAGGAATTATTAGGAAGGGAATGGTTAATAAAACGGAAAATGTCATAATGCCTCTATATCGCTCCATGGTGAGACCACACCTTGAATACTGTGTACAATTCTGGTCGCCGTATCTCAAAAAAGATATAGTTGCAATGGAGAAGGTACAGAGAAGGGCAACCAAAATGATAAAGGGGATGGAACAGCTCCCCTATGAGGAAAGGCTGAAGAGGTTAGGGCTGTTCAGCTTGGAGAAGAGACGGCTGAGGGGGGATATCATAGAGGTCTTTAAGATCATGAGAGGTCTTGAACGAGTAGATGTGACTCGGTTATTTACACTTTCGAATAATAGAAGGACTAGGGGGCATTCCATGAAGTTAGCAAGTAGCACATTTAAGACTAATCGGAGAAAATTCTTTTTCACTCAACGCACAATAAATCTCTGGAATTTGTTGCCAGAGGATGTGGTTAGTGCAGTTAGTGTAGCTGGGTTCAAAAAAGGTTTGGATAAGTTCTTGGAAGAGAAGTCCATTAACTGCTATTAATCAAGTTTACTTAGGGAATAGTCACTGCTATTAATTGCATCAGTAGCATGGGATCTTCTAGGTGTTTGGGTAATTGCCAGGTTCTTGTGGCCTGGTTTGGCCTCTGTTGGAAACAGGATGCTGGGCTTGATGGACCCTTGGTCTGACCCAGCATGGCAATTTCTTATGTTCTTATGTTCTTATGGACTGTAAGCGTGCGTTATCCTTCTATTTAAACCGCACAACAGCCCAAAGGAAATCCAGCCAGCTGTTTGTATCCTATGATTCAAACAAACCAGGTAAAGCAGTGGGAAAGCATACTCTATCCAATTGGTTAGCAGATTGCATACAATTTTGTTATGAAAAAGCAGGCCTTACTCTTCAAGGGCGAGTAAAAGCACACTCAGTCAGAGCAATGTCAACTTCAGTAGCACACCTTCGCTCTGTACCTATTCTGGACATTTGTAAAGCAGCAACATGGAGTTCTCTTCACACCTTTGCAGCTCACTACTGTTTAGACAAAGAAGGAAGACAAGATTCAGCCTATGGACAATCCGTCTTAAAGAACTTGTTTCCAGTATAATCCCAACTCCTTCTACATCCAACCTGCTGTGATCTTCGGCTGATTCATTTCATCAACAATACTTCACTGTTGCTTCACTACAAAATGACTCAGCCTCTAGCTTGCTAATCACCCATATGTGAGGACTAGCATCCTGCTTGTCCTGGGATAAAGCAAAATTGCTTACCTTGTAATAGGTGTTATCCCAGGACAGCAGGATGTAGTCCTCACGAAACCCACCCGCCACCCCGCGGAGTTGGGTCCGATACGTTTTATTATTTTATTTTTGGCTAACGCTATTTGCTACAAACAAAGACTAAAGGGAGACCCCTGTGGCAGAGAATATCATGACATGCTGGGCATGCTCAGTAGGCACTCTGGTGCCAGTCAAAAGTTTCATAGAAACTTTTACAGAAGTTTTCCGTACATAGGGCTCCATTACTGATGTCACCCATATGTGAGGACTACATCCTGCTGTCCTGGGATAACACCTATTACAAGGTAAGCAATTTTGCTTTATATACTGTTGTGTGGACAAGTCCATCTCAACGGTTCACAAATTTAATGCAATAAAAACAAGAAGAATAACTAGAAAAGGAAAAATACATATTATCATATTATAAATTATCTCTAAAAAGCTAAAATTTAAAAATATAAGATTAACAAAAAGTTAACAATAAAAGTACTACAGATTAAAAAGGATTAAATAGTAAAAGTTAAAAAGTTAAGAAACTGCTAAAAAACAGTCACTGCCTAAAGACTCCTATGTTCCCTTTACTCATCTGCATATGCTTGTAGGAGGGTTATGGGCGCCAGGCCTATTTTCAAAAGGCCCGGCGGCGCACGTAAAGGCCCGGGACACGTGTAAGTCCTGGGGCTTGAAAAAATGGGCAGTCCGGAGGCAGGGTGGGGTGGGGCAAGGAGGTCTGGGGCAGGGCGGGGCCAGGGGCCTCTACAAGGCTGCTGGGTTGGGGGATCGTGCGCCGGCAGTTGGCCGGCATGCACAAGTTACGCCTGCCTCTGGCTGCGCTGCATGCGGCTGCGTACGCAGGTTATAAAATCGGGCATACATTTGTACGCGCTGGGTTGCACACACAAATGTACGCTGCGCGTGTACCTTTTAAAATCTGCCCCTACATGTTTGTGGTCAAGAGAAATATAATGACTTCACACAGTTCGGCCTTCCTTGGAAGGCATAAGAGCAATCCTAAAAGGTTGAATATATTCAAATTACCCTTCAACCCTTAATCCAACTGGGATGCACAAGAAAGCATTATGATTTCAGAGAGAGGGGTGGAAGAGTGGAAAAAGGGAGACATTATCCCTTTCTACAAGGGATAATGTTGCCTACTTCCAGAACAAACAACATTTTCATCTTGTTTTCAGATTAAATATACCCCAAGATGCTTTAATTCCCTTGACTGAAATGGATAAAAAAAAACTTGCCAGTATGCAGAAGAGACCTTACATTGCCTGCCAACCCATTTGGAAGAAAGAAGTGGGTATATTCAGTATTTTAACATCCTGCATTATTTTTAATAAAATAGATTATGTATAATCTTGTAAACCGATCCGATATGGTTATCTACTATGAAGGTCGGTATAGAAAACTGCTAAATAAATAAATAAATAAATAAAATATAATGGATTATGTTTACAGTTCTTTAACAGGATTTTCAGTGTTTAATTTCCCACTGTCATTTGGGTTAGGATGTAGCATGTTCATCTCTAAACCAGCCGACCATGACTTGAATATATTTTCTCACAGGACAAGCAGGATGGTAGTCCTCACATATGGATGACATCATAGGATGGAGCCCAATCACGGAACTCTTTTGTCAAAGTTTCTAGAACTTTGACTGGCACCTACTGGGCATGCCCAGGATGACACTAACCCTGCAACCAGAAGGGGTCCCCCTTCAGTCTTCTTTTTTCCGCACAGCAGTAGCCACACAGGTTAAGGAGCTCTAAAGAAATTCCTGACAGGAATTTTCCTCACGGAACTTCTTCACATACTTCATAATTTAATACCCCACAGGGGTCCCCCTATTGATTTTTCACTTCCACGGCTGTCCGGTAAGTTTTTTACCTGGTTCCAGTCGATTCCCGTTGAGTTCTGCTCTCGCGGCCTACTGGCCGTCGACCGCACCGCGGCTAAATGTTTTGAGAGGCCATTACGTCAGGGTTCCGTCGATGTCCCGACTGCGCCTGCACAATGTCCATTACAGACCCTCTCAAGGTCTGTGTAGTGTGCTTAGGTCGCGAGCATGATGTCCTTACTTGCACCAAATGTGCCCTAATGACACCAAAAGGTTGGCAAGGCTAGAATGGAGGAGATGGAACTTCTCTTTCAGTCACAAACCCTGACTTTGTCCATAGCCTCGACGTCGTCCGAGCTGACACGTTTACGTCAGGAGAAGGACCAAGGAGATCGTTGAGAAAAACATCGACATCGACACTGTAAGCCTCAGACCATCAACGCAGGCAAGCCCTCGACATCGCCATTGTCTGAGCTGCTGCTGAAGAAAGCCTGTCCAGAAAAGGCACATCCCTCTCTGTGTCCAGGTCACTGAGGCAACCCTCACCTGGACAGGTGATGGGAGCCACGATTCCACCTTCAATGGTGGTCCCTCCGGCTACACCTCCACCTCCTCCTCCAGAACTGGGGGTTCACGCTCCAGGTTTCTGTGAGGAATTGGATCAGATGATTCAAGAGGACATCGGCAGAGCGATGCAAGGCTTCAAGGTTCCTCCGATGCCGGTGCCGATTCCTGAACCGGCTACTGATCCAATTCCTGTAGCGCTGGCACCGGTACTGACGAGGATGGAAGCGCTGCTCGTCGCTTTTCCTCCGATGGATCCGGGGGCACCGATGGGCCCGGTGCCCTCCTCCCCAATTCCTCTCTCATCGACAGAAGAAGGAAAAACACCGTTATTCCTTCATCTGTTGGGAGTCCTACCGATGCCTCAGCCATCGATGTCACTGATAGCGTCTTTGCTGCCATCGGTGTCTCCGATCCGTCCATAGATGCTCTCGGTGCCTCCATCAATGCCTCCGGTGACTCCCTCGATGCCCTCAGTGCCTAAACCAGGACCTTCAGGAATACCAACATTCCGTCCCTCTGAGGATCCTAGGGGTGCTGGTGATGAACCCTATGATCCATGGACCGATGACTCGTCCCAGGATACCGATGACTTACCATCACCACCCTCTCCTACTGAAAGCAGGAAGTGTTCTCCTCCAGATGACTTGTCTTTCATTAATTTTGTGAAGGAAATGTCTGAATTGGTTCCATTCCAACTTCAGACAGAACAGGATGCTAGACACTAGGGATGTGAATCGTTTTTGAACGATTAAAATTATCGTCAGATAATTTTAAAATCATCCTAAATCGTTAGAGTGCACGATACAATACAAATGCCCCCGATTTACCATCAGGGGCATTTGTATTGTATCGTTAAATAGGGCACGGGAATTATTTGGGGGAGGGCGGGAAAACCGGCACACCAAAACAACCCCTAAACCCACCCGACCCTTTAAAACCAATTCCTTACCCTCCCCCACCCTCCCGAACCACCCCAAAATGTTAAATTAACTGGTGGTCCAGTGGGGGGGTCCCGGCACGATCTCCTGCTCTCGGGCCATCGGCGCCATTTTGGCTGCCACTAATTAAAATGGCGCCGATGGCCCGATAAAAAAAAACAACCCACCCGACCCTTTAAATTGACCCCCCTTAGCCTCCCCCACCCTCCTGACCCTTTTTTTTTAGGGAGGCCCGCACCGCTAAAAAAAACCCCACCCGACCCTTTAAATTGACCCCACCCTCCCGACCCCCCCAAAACCTTTTAAAATTTACCTGGTGGTCCAGGGGGGCCTCGGGGGGCCTCGGGGAGAGATCCAGGGAGGTCTCGGGGAGAGGAGAGATCAAGGGGGGCCTCGGGGAGAGATTTCCTGTTCCCAGGCATCAGCTGTTCTAAAAAAAAAAATGGCGCCGATGCCCCTTTGCCCTTACCATGTGACAGGGTATCCGTGCCATTGGCCGGCCCCTGTCACATGGTAGGAGCACTGGATGGCCGGTGCCAGTGCTCCACCTCAAGCCTCCGCTGCGCCATCCAGCCCCTTCTTGGGACCTCAATCTAGTTTTGGGTCGGCTCATGAACCCACCATTTGAGCCTCTCCAATCCTGTGATCTTCGCTATCTCACATGGAAAGTGATTTTTCTTTTGGCAATCACATCCACTCGCAGAGTTAGTGAGTTACAGGCCTTAGTCACCTATCCGCCTTACACAAAACTTCTGCACGACCGGGTAGTACTCCACACTCACCCTAAGTTTTTGCCTAAGATAGTATTGGAGTTTCACATTAATCAATCCATTATACTACCTACCTTCTTTCCCAGGCCTCATTCAAATCCAGGAGAACAGGCTTTGCATACCCTTGACTGTAAACGGGCTCTAGCATTCTATCTAGACTGTACAGCTACCCACAGAAAATCCACTCAACTGTTTGTTTCTTTCAATTCCATCAGATTGGATCAACCTGTGGGTAAGCAGACTCTCTCCTCCTGGTTAGCAGACTGCATTTTCTTTTGCTATCAGCAAGCAGGAGTTCCACTTCAAGACCGCGTTAAAGCACACTCTGTCTGGGCCATGGCAACTTCAGTAGTGCACCTACGCTCGGTGCCGCTTCCTGATATTTTTAGGGCTGCTACCTGGAGTTCTTTCCATACCTTTACAGCCCATTATTGTTTAGACAAGGCTGGCAGACAAGATTCCATCTTCGGCCAGTCTGTCTTGCGCAACCTATTTGCAACTTGATGTACCAGCACCTGTTGCACGTCTTGGGTACATTTGGTGCATTTCTCGGACATCCTCAGCTTGGTACTCACCCATATGTAAGGACTACCATCCTGCTTGTCCTGTGAGAAAGCAGAGGTTGCTTACCTGTAACAGGTGTTCTCACAGGACAGCAGGATGTTAGTCCTCACAAAACCCGCCCGCCACCCCACAGTGTTGGGTTTGTTACGTTTTCTTATTTTATTTTTTGGCACTTACTTTATCTTTTAAACAAGACTGAAGGGGGACCCCTGCTGGTTGCAGGGTTAGTGCCATCCTGGGCATGCCCAATAGGTGCCAGTCAAAGTTCTAGAAACTTTGACAAAAGTGTTCCGTGATTGGGCTCCATTCTGTGATGTCACCCATATGTGAAGACTAACATCCTGCTGTCCTGTGAGAACACCTGTTACAGGTAAGCAACCTCTGCTATCCATGGCAGGAATGACTTAAACTGACTGCAAGCTATAGAATTGAAGCACTGTTGGAAAAAATATTTAAAAATAATTCCAAAAAGCTTGCCAGAACTACATCTACCTTACCCTTTCTCTATTTCTATTATTATGCTTTTATTCTTTCATTGTTTACTTTTTTTGTTATTTTCTTGGGAAGCACATATCAATGTATTAAAGTATTTCCTTATATAAAAAGGGGTATTGGACACCTTCAATGGACTGTATGGTGGCATATCACTACTCAAGCTTAAGCTATAACTAGGTTATACTTAAGTTGTGTGCCTCCAATATAATAACACTTACCCTCTGATTTTTAGTAAATTTTAAAATGCAATGCATTACAGACTTTTTTGCAAAACACATTTATATCTTAATTATAGTCCATAAGACAGCAAGAATCAGGATGCCAATTATTTTTAGGAAAAAATATTAAGACAGGGCCTACTTTATTAGCATTTTCTTGAATAATTGAAATGTTAACCCCTGGAGCTTGACTAAATTCCAGTTATAGCCCTACTAAAATGTTGAGTCCTGATGCATATACAGTACAGTTTCTTCTGCTTTGCACCTGAGAAGTGACTGCATACTGCCTTAATCTCTAATATAAAATATAAAATCCCCAAAGCTATCTGCAAATAAAACAGTGTAAGCATTTATAACCAGAAAATGGCATTTCAACAAATGGGGACCAGCTGACCCCATGTGGCATTTGTGAGACAGTTTAGCACATCAGACTTATAGGTTTAGAGAAGATAAATATTGATAATTCTGTTAAAATATCTTTGGGCCCCAAAAAGTAAAGGATTATAGTTCCTATTTTATGTGGCTAGGCAATATCCAGAAAGTAACTTACAGAAATTATTATTTATCTCAATTAGGTATATGCTATATTTATTATAGACTGAAAATAATGTGTTAAGAAATTATACTATAATATTATTTACATTTATTTACAGATGGAAATTATGGCAGCATCTAATATGAAGGCAGAAATTCAAGCCTTGACCTCACTGTCTTCTGATTACCTTTCAAGAGTGTATTTACCAAACAAGTTACAATTTGGTGGCTGGATCTAAATGTGAATTATACAGGGATGAACTATTTTCTGGCATCTAAATCTTTTGAGTGTAGTTTTGTGATCTAATAAAAACTGGCATAAAGTTATTTAAATGAACAAAGTAAACTTTTTTCTGTGGTTGAGCTTATTTATGTATTTATTTATTTGGCATTTTTATATACCGATATTCATGTAACAAGCATCATCTCCATTTACTGCAAAAAAAAATAAATTTAGGGGTAGATTTTAAAAGAAGCGCGCGCGCTTCCTGGTGCGCACACATGGACGTACCGATTTTATAATCCACGTGCGCATGTGCAGGTGGCGCGTGCAGGGGGGGGCCTAATATTACAAATATATGTGCGGCGACAAGATCGGGCCTGTACCGGCCGCCTCCAGCCCTGCCCCCTCCCCACCCTTTTGGCCCAGCACTTCTGCGCATAATGCGTAGCTGGGCCCCTTTGAAAATGCGCATGGCGCATGCAAGGCCTGGCCACGCGTGTAACCCCATTTTTCACATGCACAACTTTTTGCAAATCTACCTGTAAATGAACAAAAGTGGAATTCTTCAGATCCCTAGCAGGGCTCTTGAGATTGGGTCACAGTTGAGTAATTATGCTTTAGTAAAAGTAAGTATAATTACTGACCCTGCATTTGAGTTTGAAGGATAGTAAGAAAGTTTGGTATGTGCAACTAATGCAGCTTAACAGTGTTGCTGTGGGACCTGAGCTAGATAAACTTAACTAAAGTTTGGAGCTTGAATTATTGATACTGTGAAGTTTCCTTCCCCTATTAAGAGTGTCTGAATAAAAAGGGTTGTGTTTGGAACCAAACTGAAACTGAAATGAATTAGATTATACTAACCTCTGAATTATCTACACTGCTGTTCCTATCTTTTCTTTTAAGGAAGAAAGCTTTGGCAACCCTGCAGAAAATTTTTACAAACTTTAAAGCAAGGTTTAGCCTCTGTAAGGAGTTATAGTGTTGTAGTGCTAGCAAAGACCTGGTACCCCTGCATGAAGGAACTTATGGAAATTAAAGAATAGCTGACTTTTTCTTGTGAATGCAGAACTTTGTATTAAATCCAAAGAAGCTAGATTAAGGTGTGTTTAAACAAGTATACCTGTTGCTATTAGTATGATTAGATGAAGAGAATCTGGCTCGGGGAGTATTAAATGTTGGTATTGATTTTTGCCACTTTTTTATATTACAAGAAATGTGCAGTCTTAATCTGGATCTAAGTAAGACTAGCCTGATAAATGCTGTAATCTATTTTGCTTTAAACTTCAGTTTTGAGTTAAAAGATTGCTTAAAGGCTATAGAGAAATTATGTGCTCCTCCTATTTTGTTCACTACATGAAGAATTAGATGAATAAAATGTTAATAAGTGGTATGATAGCGAGTCTCCTCTTTCAAGCCTTACAAACGGGAAGCTTTTGGTTGCCAGGACTTGAGTTATTAGAGAGAAAGAAAAGAAAATTGGTTCTTACCTGCTAATTTTCGTTCCTTTAGTACCACGGATCAGTCCAGACTGCTGGTTTTGCCTCCCATCCAGTAGATGGAGACAGAGAAAAAGTTGAAGAACACCCCTTTTTAAACTGGTGTGCCACCTGTGTCGCTTCAGTATTAATATTACCAAAGCAGAATAACCATTTTAACCAGTTGGCAGATCAAGCCAGGACAAGAAGAACCCAAGAAAACTATGTACATATGAGCAAAAATCTGTAATCTTCTTCTGCAGCAATTAGGAGATCCAATAGAAATGCTGTGAAAGAAATCAATGAACGGACTCTCCAAGAAAAACACCCCCCTTGATGGGCGGGCATCTGGACTGATCTGTGGTACTACAGGAACGTAAATTAGCAGGTAAGAACCAATTTTCCTTTCCCTGTACGTACCCGGATCAGTCCAGACTGCTGGGATGTACCAAAGCTACCTTAACTGGGGTGGGACATGGAGAGTCCCGCTCGAATGACACTGCTTCCAAAACAGTTGACATCCGGTGCCTGGACATCCAAATGATAGTGATGGCAAAAGTATGCAGAGACTTCCAGGTTGCCGCTCTGCATATTTCTTGCGGCGATACCAACTGGCTCTCTGCCCAGGAAGCAGCTTGTGACCGAATCGAATGTGCCTTTAAACCATCTGGAACCGGTCGCCCACGGCAAAGATATGCAGAAGCGATAGCCTCCTTCAACTAACAGGCAATGGCAATCTTAGACGCTTTATGTCCTTTTTTAGGGCTACTCCATAGAACAAAAAGATGATCCGACAACCGAAAGGTATTAGTGACCTCGAGGTAATGCAGAAGAACCCTTCTGACATTTAACCGCTTCAATTCTCTGGTGTGAGGAGTATCCCAATCAGAGACTGGAAAGGCCGGAAGCTCCACAGATTGATTTAAATGGAACGCCGAAACAACCTTCTGGAGAAAGAACAGAACTGTTCTGAGCAACACCCCAGAATCAGAAATCCATAGAAAAGGCTCCCTACATGAAAGAGCTTGAATCTCAGAAATCCTCCTAGCGGAACAGATAGCCACCAAAAACACCATCTTGAGAGTTAAATCCTTTAAGGTGGTCTTCTTGAGGGGCTCAAAAGGTGAATCACATAACACCCGAAGCACCAAATTCAGACTTCACAAAGGACAAATGGCATGAACCGGAGGGTTCAAGTGCTTTGCTCCTCTAAGAAAACTGTACCACATCAGGGAGCTCTGCCAGAGACACACCCTTCACCTTGCCCCGAAGACAACCCAAAGCTGCTACTTGCATCCTTAGGGAACTAAAGGATAACCCCTTGCTGAGACCTTTCTGTAGAAAAACAAGAATCTGTGGGTCAGAAGCCTGATGAGGAATTACTCTTTGCTTACTATACCATGAGTCAAAGACCTTCCACACCCTGATGTATGTTAAAGAAGTAGAGGTCTTCCACGCTTGTAGGAGAGTGGAGATAATATCCTCAGGGTAATCTTTCTTTCCCATCTGCCTCCTCTCAGAAGCCAGGCCACTAGACAAAAGCGATCCGCCTGGTCGAAAAATACAGGATCCTGACACAGGAGGTTTGGTAGATGACTTAGTCATAGTGGACCATCGATAGCCAGATTGACAAGGTCCACGAACCATGTTCTCTGAGGCCACTCCGGAGCTACTAGGATAACTGTTCCCGGGTGAGCTTCTATGCTCTTCAGAACCTTTCCCACCAGAGGCCATGGAGGAAACACGTAAAGTAGAATGTCGTCGGGCCAAGGAAGTACTAGGGCATGGAAGTACTAGGGCATGGGGCCTTTGCATTGTGCTGAGTCACCATCAAGGCCAAATGCTTCCCCGGACAGCTACCATTCTCTGGGGTCCAGCTTCTGATGGCTGAGAAAATCCGCCTACACATTGTTGACCCCCGCTATGTGAGAAGCCGCCAGTAGAGTTAGATGCCGTTTCGCCCAGGCCATCAATTTCTCCACTTCTAAGGCTACAGGACGACTCTTGGTTCCCCTTTGACGGTTGATGTAGGCTACTGTCATTGCATTATCGGACAAAACTCGTACTGCCCGACTGCGGATGAGGGGGAGAAGCCTCTGCAACGCCAAGCATACTGCTCTTGTTTCCAGGCAATTGATGGATCATTGCACCTCCTCCTGCAACCACTGGCCCTGGGCAGACTGGCATTGGCACACGGCTCCCCAACCAGAGAGACTGGCGTCCGTAGTTACTATCACCCACTGAGGCACCTCGAGATCCACACCACGCCTCAAGTGGTCGAGGACAAGCCACCAACCAAGATTAGACCTGGCGGACTCCATGAGTGGCAAGGGAATTTGGAATTCCTCTGACATCAGATCCCAGCGGGAAAGCAATGCTCTCTGCAAAGGCTTCAAATGAGCAAATGCCCACAGGACCAACTCCAGAGTAGACGCCATGGAGCCAAGAAACTGCAAGTAATCCCAGACTTTGGGAACTGGCTGTGAAAGGAGATGATGAACTTGTGATGTCAACTTGGTTATCCGGTCTTCCCGGGTATTGAATTGCACCTCCAAGAAGTCCAGGACCTGGGAAGGGAGCAGATGGCTCTTGGACTGATTGATGACCCATCTGAGGGAGTGCAGGCAGTGTAAGACTTTGTGTATTGCCAGCCTGCAAAGATCCTCTGACTTCACTCAAATGAGCCAATCATCCAGGTATGGATGAACTAGTACTCCCTCCTGCCGGAGATCTGCCGCCACCACCACCATCACCTTTGCAAGGTGCAGGGAGCTGTCACCAAACCGAACGGCAGGGCACGGAACTGGAAATGCCTCCCGTGGATCATTAACCGGATGAATCTTTGTTGCTCCTTGCAGATCTCGATGTACAGATATGCTTCTGTGAGGTCCACAGAAGCCATGAACTCACCACTGCACACCGCTGCAATAACTGAATGCAGGGTTTCCATCCGAAAATGTGGCTCTTTGAGAGCTTTGTTCACCTCCTTGAGATCCAAAATTGGACAGAAAGAGGCCGAGCAAATTCTAAAGCATAGCCGTGTTCTATGATGTTTAGAACCCTCTCGTCCAACGTTACTTTGACCCACTCCTCATAAAACAGAGACAGCCGACCCCATATGACTGGAAGCAAGGAATGGGTTGGCATTGTCTCATTGAGAGGGTTTGGGTCCTGATGACCCCTGATTGAACCCATCACGGGTTGGTCTATGCCCACGAAAGGAGTGAGACCAAGATTGAGATCTCCCTGACGACTGTCTCTGCCCGTAGAGGGTGCCCTACTCTGGCAAAAACGTCTCTGACCCTGAAAGCGAGAGCGGGAAGGGAGAAAACCTTTAGGTCCTCTAGGCTCATCCCCAGGGAGTTTATGCACCTTATTCTCCCCTAAGAACTTAATCAGTTGCTCCAGATCTTCACCAAACAGAAACTTGCGCTTGAAGGGGAGCGCCCCCAGCTGAGACTTGGACAAAACATCGGCAGATCAGTTGCATAACCACAAAAGCCATCTGGCCGAAACCGCAGACACCATTGTCCTGGACAACATACGGAGGAGGTCATAGAAGGCATCCATGCCATATGCCCCCACAGCCTCTTAACCCTCTGCCTGCTCCACCTCCTGAGGAGAGAGATCTTGCACACTGAGGAGTTGTTGAACCCACCTCAGGCTCGCTCGTTGCATGAGACTGCTGAAACCTGCAGCCCTCACATCAAGCGCAGAGACCTAGAAAATTCTTTTGAGATGGACCTTGAGCTTCTATCTTGAAGATCTTTAAGCGCCGCTGCTCCTGCCACCAGAATAGTTGTTCTTTTGGTGACAGCTGAAACCAAAACATCAACCTTAGGAAGCTTCAAGAGATCCAAGGAGTCCTCAGGCAGCGGATAGAGCTTGTCCATAGCTTGACCCATGCGGAGGCCAGATTCTGGAGTATCCCACTCCTGGAACATCAGCTGTTGGAGCATAGAATGAAAAGGGAACGTAGTAGCTGGACCACACAACCCAGTTAAAACAGGATCCACCATATCATGACATGGGACATCCCGAGGAAGCGAAATCTCCAGCTCGGCGAGAAAATGTGGAATTAGCCGGTCGAGCTCATCCCTCTGAAACAAGCGTATGACCCTCGGATCATCGCCATCCAATGGCAAGGGCTTCTCAATATCTTCACCCTGATCCACCGCGGTGAAGGGTGAGGGGGGGGGGGGCGGAGATATTGGACCCTAGAGCCCAAGTCCCCTCGAGGAGGGTCACTGGGACCCCAGACCATCTGCAGTCTCACTGCCCCTTGTGGATCCAGCCGCCTAGGGACCATCGGGGTGGAAGACTGTCCGCCTGCCACCACACTGATGCTTCACCCTGCTGGGATTGGCTCGTGAGATACGCCTTGTGCATCAAAAGCACAAAATTGGCGGTAAAATTTGGTTGACCCCTGACCTCCCCCACTCTCCCACCAGGGGTACAGGGTCTTCATCATATCCCTCCAAAAAATGAGTCCTGTGGACTTCCAGGGGTCAAATCAGCAGGAGAAAGGGAAGGAGGGAGATCTCCTCCCCCAGCCGCAATGTCAGAAGCAGGAGAAAAGGAGCTCAAAATGGCCACCGTTCCTGCGCTCAGCAGGAGCAGGGCAGCCACGGTCTCCTGCCTGTCCAGCCATTTACCCGCACCATGGGACCTAGCCACTGCAATTGGAAGTACATCCGATGTCCCCTCCCCACCGGGGAGGCATCGGGAACAGAGGCCCACATGGGAGAGCTGCGACGTGGACTCCCCACAGGCCAAGTGGCTCAAGGGACATGGCATGGCCGCTGAAACAAACAAGGCAGTCGGCAACAGAGCCAGGGAGATGAAGGCGCAGGAATTTCGGAGCACTGCCACCGAATGTGCGATCGCAGTGGCTGCAGAAAGAAAAGCACCCAACTTTTTTTTTTTTAAAGAAATAGCTGCACCAGCTTTACCAGAGACTCTCCGGGTCCAGAATCAGGAAGGGGGAGGGACCAGTCCACCAGTTTTCACCCCCAGTGCCTCACAGACTGCAGGAGCAAGCAGGGTATCCAATCCCAGGTCCGGGTACCTGCTACCAGGGGGGATAGTCCCACCCAGGACCTGCCAATCCCCTGGGAGGATTACGCTTGTTGTCCTGCCTGATCTGCCTAAGGAAATTCTCT
The DNA here is from genome assembly GCF_901001135.1 of Rhinatrema bivittatum. Lineage (NCBI taxonomy): Eukaryota > Metazoa > Chordata > Amphibia > Gymnophiona > Rhinatrematidae > Rhinatrema > Rhinatrema bivittatum. The sequence continues at coordinate 541,568,237 of NC_042615.1, read as the reverse complement.
CCTATCTCACTATTATTAAAATCTTTTTTTTTTTTTTTTTTAGAATTTCAAGACCACAGGTTTTGCACCATCTCCATCTGCTCGAGTCAGAGAAATACTGAAGAGACGCAGGTGGCACACTGGTTTAAGAGGGGATGCTCTCTTCAAGGTTTTCTCTGTCTCCGATCTGCTGGAAGGGAGACAAAACCAGCAGTCTGGACTGATCCGGGTACGTACAGGGAAAGAGCTGTTAGAAAACCCATTCAGAATTCAGGAGCGGGAAGGTAGCTCAACTTATGACTGACTGTCTTTCCCCTGCCATTGCCAAACTCGCTGCCATACTAACTATTCACTGTGTCAACACATAGAACCAAAGCAATTTGCTACATCCCCTTGTGGACCATGTAGAGCTTCCGTTACAGATAAGTATGGGAAAACTTCTGCTGCCTCATAACCTCACATTTTTTTCAAGGATTTGTCTCATTATTCTTTTCTTCAGTTTTGGTAGATATTTACTTTTTTTATTTATTTCTTTTTGAGTCGCATACTGTAAAAGTATGCCAATAGGAGACTCTTTGCAAGATATATATTTTTGTTTCTATTATATTAACTTTTGCCTTTCTAAGTTTAAAGACAGAATCCATTTCATAGAGACAGGCAATTAACTTCTGCCCTTAGAGATGTATCTTGTATGACAGCAAATATATACAAAGAGCTCAGAAGTTAGAAGCAAAAGGAAGACACTGAAAACAAAGGGTGGAATGGGTCAGTAAGATGAATCTGTGTTTCACTGCTCCAGATATTGCACAAACAATTATATTATAGCAAGGTGTGACTTGCCAGCATGAAACAGAATTTAGCACAGCATGAGATGTCCAAAAAAGTAATTACAGATATAAAAGTCAAGGAAGTATTGTGGACCTTTTATTAAACACACCATGATTACCAATGAAGGTCTGACATTGACAATCTTGTCATCCAATCAGATTTGAAATGAACTCTAGCCAATTGATAACAACTTGCTGACATTATAGAGTGTCTCTCTGATTGTCATAAGCCTCAGTCAAAGCTAATGAGATATGTGGAAGGCCAATAATCAGATACCTATGAACTGGCTAATCAATGAAAGAGGCCTAGCACCAGAAATCAACCATTCATGAGCATGATAGTGATCAATGACAAGCTAAGCTGTGCCTACGACGACTGCATGCAAAACCATCGGCACAAGCCATTACAGAGAGTCCTAGCAGCATACCCTGCTAAAGAGTTCAATCTGGCCAGCTAAACTTCAGGTGATATAAATCTTAACTGGGGGTTAAAGAACTAATCAGCTTCACAACTTTAGATAGTAAACTTTGTTAATAAATTCTGGGTGAATTCCTATTTTAAGTGATAGTCCAGAGCTTGTGGAATTATTGGACAGAATAGAATTACTTAGCCTATAATTGGTTTGTACATAGTTACAGAGCCTGAGAGGTGGAGGTTTTCTCTAAGGGGGCCCATTCCTACATTACAATTAAAGCTAATTAGCCTAGAGATTATTTTGAGGCAATAGGAATCCAAGATTTTGAGATTAGGCTTCAGATTTCTGTTCCTTGCATTTATTCACTATAATCTTAGAATGGCATGTTTTCAAATGTCTAGGAAAGAAGGAAAAATTAATGGGCAACAATTGTAGAGACTAATGATAAAAAGCTTCTTCCGACAATTGAGGAAGGAGATAAATTTAAAACTATAAAGTAAGAGGAAAAATATTCAATTTTCTAAACTCACAGAATAATGTTTATACTGGGTGTTTTTTGTTCAGTGAAAGAGGAAGTACAGCTTCTGTTGTGTTCAGTAACATTTGTAGCTTTTTTTTTTAATTTGCACTTTATTATAATTTTCAAAAAGTATACATAATTATACTCTCAGGAAAAAAAGAGATATGAGAAATACATACCAAATATAAAGATAACATCAAAAATACATTTAAACAAAGAAATTACATATTCTCTAGGAAACGTTGAGAAATGGAACCTGTTAAATCACAGGGGAGATTTAAAGAAGAAAAAATTTAAAGTAACTGGCTTAACGATTGGTGGCTACCTCTTAACTATCAATTACCAACATTTATTGTGGGGTTGTGGCCACTAACCTTGCATTCAAAAAAGATTTCAGCTGTTCAATAACCATAAATGCAAAACTTTCTCCCTTACCCTTAATTAGACATCTACAGGGATATCTAAGTAGAAAAGTGTAGCCTAAGGCCACAACCTGGGGTCTTAGTTTTGGACGAAAAGATCCTTCCTTTTTGGGTACCACGAAGTAGATTGAATGATGACCCGAGCCCTCCGGAGGGGATGGAAAGGATGGCCCCAAGGTCCAGGAGTCTGTCCAGAGTCTGTCGTACAATGAGCTGTTTATGACGTGGTCCGCAGGGAGAGCCGCTATGGAGCCGGGACAACGCCGCGGGGAGCGGGAAAATGCGTCCCCTTCGCCTTCGACCCCGTCAGTGGCAGCAGAGGAATGTGACATTTCTGCTGCAGCAGCCCCGGGGAATGTGCGTCTCAGGGCCGCGGGTCGGACCACGGCGAGGGGGGGGAGAGGTTGAAACCTCCAATATCCACCCCCAAGACGAGAAATCCAGGTACCTAGGAGAGAGGTTTTTTTTTTTAAACAAAATTCACAATAAACTCAACCCCCAGAAACTTACCCCATCGGAGAGAGAACTGAGAGAGGGAGAGAAGTTAAGACAGAACTGTCTGCAAGCCAATAGGCACTCCCTATGCTTTTTTTTTTTTTTTTTTAAATAACTTGATCCATCTTAAGCACAAACAAAGAGAAGAAGTAAAGAGGATAAAGTGTCCCCAAGACAGGGGAAGCCAAGGTTCCCCTATTCCTATCTGCTGGAGTCAGAAAGATACTGAGGGGTAGATTTTTAAAAAAAGCGCGTTCGCGTACTTTTGTTTGTGCACCAGGCGCAAACAAAAGTAAGCTGGATTTTATAAGATACGCACGTAGCTTCTAAAATCCTGGATCGGCGCGCGCAAGGCTGCCGATTTTGGGCAGCCGGCGCGCGCCGAGCCGCGCAGCCTGTCACCATTCCCTCCGAGGCCGCTCCAAAATCGGAGCGGCCTCGGAGGGAACTTTCTTTCGCCCTCCCCTCACCTTCCCCTCCCTTCCCCTACCTAACCCACCCCCCCCCGGCCCTATCTAAAACCCCCCCCTACCTTTATCCACGGATTTACGCCTCCCGGAGGGAGATGTAAATCCACGCGTGCCAGCGGGCTGCTGGCGCACCGAGACTCGACCTGGGGGCGGTTCTGGAGGGCGCAGCCACGCCACCGAAATGCCCCAGGCCGAAACCACGCCCCCGGGCCCTCCCCCGAAATGCCACATCCCGCCCCCAAAATGCCACGTCATTCGGCCCCGCCCCCGACACGCCCCCTTCAGAAAACCCCGGGACCTACTCGCGTCCTGGGGCTCTGCGCGCGCCAGCGGCCTATGCAAAATAGGCGCACCGGCGTGCAAGGCCCTGCTCGCGTAAATCTGGGCGGATTTACGCGAGCAGGGCTTTTAAAATCCGCCCGTGAGGATTTATGGAGGGTGCACTGGTTTATATGGCAGCACCCTCTGAAGCCTTGTCTGACTCCATCTGCTGGACGGGGGACATAACCCACCATCTGGACTGATCCTGGTACGTACAGGGAATAAAATATATACTCTCTGGGCCAGATTTTATAACATGCACGCGGGCGTAGATTTGTTTGCGCAACCCGGCGCGAACAAATCTACGCCCGATTTTATAACATGTGCGCGCCCAGTGGCTGTTCCGGAGACCTCGGTCCTGCCCCAGAAAGCCCATTTTTTCAAGCCACGGGACCTACGCGCATCCCGGGGTAGGGGTAGGTTTTCGGGGGTTGCGTGCGTATCTTACGTGCGCAACCCTTTGAAAATCTAACCCTCTGTGTTTGTGCATCTGAGTCTAGCCCGGTACTTCAGTTCCCTATGGAGCTCCTCCCCGTAGGAGATACCATCACTGTTGCCCCTGAGAATCCAACAAATACCTCGATATCATAACATGTAGTAGCAGGTTACAATATCTCCATTTTTCTGAAGATATTCTGGTGTCTTGCCTTCCACTGGTATCAAGATTTATTAAAGTCCTCTTTCAGCTTCACCTTTTTAAAAAGGATCTGTTAACATAATAGGACCTAAATCTAGTTTTTCAAAATTTATGAGTTCTCTATTTCAAACCTATGGCATCTAATATCAAGTTCCTTACTTGAAAAGTCCGCTTTTTCTTAGCAGTAACTTCAGCTTGCAGAGTGAGAAAATTCCAGGTTCTAGTGGTAGACGCTCCATACACAGACCATTATAAGACTAGAATAGTATGAAGAACTCATCCTGTTTCTACCAATAATAATCTCTTAATTCCATTTTAATCAATCTATAGTTCCCCCTTCATTTTTTCTCAGACTTCTAACGTGGCAGAGTAATTACTCCACACCTTAGAATAGTAAAAGAGCTCTACTTAGAAAGATGAAAGATTACTGGAAGTCTTCTAGATTTTCTTTTTCAACTGGAAATCCTCATTTGTTTGGATCATGAGAGAAAACTACACTTTCATCCTGGCTCTCTGATTGTATTACCTATTGTTACAAAGATGCAGACTTAGCTCTCCCCAGTATACTCATCAATTTAGAGTGACTGCATCTTCAGTAGTAGCTGTATGCTGAGCTTCTATCTAAGACATCTGCAAAGCAGCTACCTGTCTTCTGTTCACACATGTTGAAACATTATCGTCTAGAAGAAGAATGTACAAGATTGTGCTTTTGGGCAAGCAAATAATAGCTCTTCAAATAATAGTGTCAACTCTCCCACCATCCGCTATTCAACTGGGTTGAATATTCCTCTTAAAGAAAAACAGAATCTATTCATGTGACCCTCAGCTTGAGAATCCCCATTTGTGTGCCTACATTTGTTCCTCAACTTTATATATATATGTCACCTTCACCAGAGAAAGCAAAATAGCTCATCTGTGACAGGTTTTCCCTGTAGACAGCAAGACAAACAGCCACACAAGTGAGATGATGTTCCTGCTTCTCTTGCTTACAAAGGGTGTTCTCCACAGACAATAGGACATCAGTCACACAATCCCACCCTCCTCCCCTTAGAATTGAAGCTCAGCTAGTAAAAGGACAGAGGAGACTCATATAGCCAGTGTGCAGAAACTTCCATGCATGCTTTGAAATACTTCTGTTTCTGAGCTCTGAGAGAGAGCGAGCATATATGTGTCAGCATTGTCAGATAACATCATCTCACTTGCGTGACTGATTTGTCTTGCTATCTACAGAGAACACCTGTCACAAATGATCAATTTTGCTTTATATGCCACCTTGACCAGAGAAAAGTTGAGATACTACTTCATATGGCAACAGTAAAGAAAGCAAAGGACAATTTAATTACTGAAAGCCAACAGAGCAGTTGGGTAGAGCCTTTATAAGGCTAATGGACATCATAAAATTCAAAATAAGTGCAATTGCTAAGATCCTTTACTCATTGCACCACCCAGCCATCATGGACTGACCATCCAAACTCAGATTTGTGAGCCAGTCATTCTACCAAATGCTAAAAGAGAAGAGTAACTTGAACAAAAGAATCAATGACTCAATGAAATAAAACAAACAACACATTTTTAATTAACTTTTATAAGCCCCAGCAGAGGGCCAGAAGAATGCCACTGACCTATGATTTATTTTGTTTCATCAATACTTTTCTTTATATTCTTTTCAAATGTCTGTGATCTCAGACTTCTTTATTCCCAATTGCCAGCATCAGAGCTGTAACTAGAAATTTCTGTGTGGGGCATAGAGTAAGTCTGAGTCCATCCACTCTCTGTTAACTTATGATAACATATCACCGACTTTATAATTTATTATTGTGCAGCAGCTAACTGCACCATGGCAGCTTTTAAGAAACATTCAAACCACGGAGTGTACTGAATCTGACTTGCCACTTTGATGCATTAAAGAACAATTACATGGTAAAAAGAGACCACTGTCAAAAAGTGTGAAGGAGTTAGTTCTATAATTCTTGGTTTCCAATTAAATTGGGAGCCACTAAATTTAACCCATTAAAAATTAACTTTAAAGTACTGTAGTTACTCCTTTTGGCCTCTATAAGGTTGTGGATAGTTATCAGTAACTCAAGAGCCAATATAATAAGACAAACGTCAGTGTACACGTCTTAATGCACATGCTAAAAATGTTTTTAACTCCTGATGCAGTAACTTAATGGTATGCTAATACACTGGGAATTAAAAAATGTGCACAAACCCAAAAATATGCATAAAGATAGGCTTAGTACACATAAAGACATGATTTTTGTGCATAAATCAGATATGCACAGAAACATGATTTGTACACACAAACCATTTTTTCTGAGCATAAAATATGATTTATGTACACAAAAAATATGCACAAAGCATGTTTTCTGCATATAAAATTCCAGCTACAAGTTCTGTCACTGGAACTACAGTTTCTGCCCATAGACTAACATTAGCCCTGAAACTTTATTGCACCTCAGAAGAAAACATAAAACAGTGCAGCCCTCTGCACTGGAGGATAATAGCTAATTGTATCATTAGCATAGGGTTTGCATGAGCAGGCACTAACCTGTACATACATTGTTGTGTGTGCGCGCACATTTTTTTGTGTGCAAAATTCTTTGCTGCATCATCAGTAAAGGTTTGCCCAGAAAAAATGTGCGCACAACTGTGGATTCAACTGTGTGCTCTGCCGAGTACTCTTTATTTAATCAACCCCTCAGACTAGTGAACAATTGCTATCACTGCTCTTTTTCTTCAAGGGCAGCAACCACTAGTCCTTTGCATGGGTACAGTTAAATTCAAGTTTTTTTGGTACCAAAATTTGGTATTATTTTCATATTTTGGAAGATAAAAAATAGTACTCCCAAATTGTTAAAAAAAAAGTATATTTTGGAAGTCGACTACTTCTGTTGTCTTGTCTTTGACATTAAAAAAAAAAAAGCCCTTTCCAATTCAGTTTAATTGGAAGCCCATGCGCTTTACCTATTTATCTGGGGGTTTTTTTTTTCTGTGAATGGATATGCATGCTGATTAATCCTCTGTGTTTTGAATCTAACATTTTTAATGGGACGTATTTTGTACTGGAAATGCTGTGTGTGTTTCGTATAGAAAATGTTATAACAACTATTGCATGCGAAACTGAACACTCTACATCATGTCACTTGGCAGTACCATGTACTGTATATATCCACTAGTGGCAATAACCAAAATATATATAGGTATCTCTTCAAACTTGTACATTTTCAGTAGCAGCATATAATTAACAATATACTTTTATATATGAAAATACAGATGATTTATTTTAAAATGGAAAGTATAAGAAAAATATATCACAGATAAAACATTCTTCAAAAATAGTTTGTATTTGAATTAAAATGTGTTAATTAAGAGTTCCAGATGAGGTTGGGAGGAAATTATTCATTTTCTTTGTAGGAATTGTTTGTCGGTTGTTAAAAGGGATAGAACCCAGGCCGCCTCCTCCTGCAAGAACAAAGCAAAGATTAGAATTATGGTTGTATGGCATGGCCTAAAATAAAGAGATCTCAGCTGTTTGAAGCACATCAAAAAAAAGGATATTGCAGGAATAATAACAGACTTGAGCATTGACAGAGCAGCTTAAAGTGCAGTACCTAGTTGTTGGAGCTTACACCTGGTGCAGTATGGGTATACTGACTCTATTACCAAAGGTTTGAAGGGAGCAGTGAGATCTTACTTATCTTTAAGGTGACAAGGTAGATGGACACTTTAGGGCTCAGGGTGTTGCCTTACAAGTTGCCATGTGGCCTGTTTGCAGCTATTGTGAGTTCTAGAATTGTGGATTTTTACTTATTTTCTCATGGGGAATGGAATGGCTGCTTTATGCAGCCTATCTGGCAGAAGTTTTAGAGGGATTCTGGAGTCATTTTGGGAGGAAATGATGTACAGCTCTAGTATATACCTACTTTGCTGCACAGAAGCACAAAACAGAGAAGGTATTCGGGTATTTATCATGCCGATACTTTTTTCACCTATTTATTTATTAAATTTTCAATGACTATTCAAAAGGAAACACTCTTTGTAAAGGAAATATATGGAAATCAAAAACAAGATAATTAACAGACTTAGGGGTAGATTTTTAAAGATGCGCGTGGAACCCGGCATCATGATCCATAACGCACATGGATGCGCTTATTTTATAACATGCGCAAGTGGGTGCATGCATGTTATAAAATACATGGGCCGCGGGTACATACGTGCCAGATTTTATAATCCGCGCGTGTATGTGCGGGCGGCCGGCACAAGGGGGGATAGATAATTGCAATTGCCGTGCAGTGATGCATCGAGGCCTTCCCCAGTCCCTTCCAATTAAGGAGTGGACTGGGAGGGAACTTCCCTACCCCATACCCTAACCTTCCTTCCCTTTCCCCTCTCCTTCCCAATCCCTAAATCCTTATTCTTCTGATTTACGCGCTTTGGGCTTTTAAAATCCGGCCGTAAGCTTTTGAGCTAAAAGTCATGCAGTACTGCATTTAATGAAAGCAAGCAGCCAAAGTGTTGAAAACTATGAGAGTCTGACCTAGAGACTTGATTTTGTTCTCCAAAATGATTGACAATGTGTTAAACAGAGTGTAGATTTTGGGAGGGGGAGGGAGATTGGGAAGATTCTTATTCCATTCTGAGTAACATCAGCCAGGAAAATGTAAAGTCTGCTAGTCCAGGTTAAGATGAGGCACCGTGCCAGCTCAGTAGGGAAAGACAACATATGGACAATACAGGCTCAAATAGAAGTCAAAGAGGATCACACTTAAATTAAATTTTAAAACACGCACATGGATGTCAATGTGCGCGCGGTTCCCGGGCATGTTACCATGAATGCCGACTTGCGCGTATAAGGGGGGGTTTGGGTAGATGTGCGCAGCGACGCAATAGGCCCTTTCCCCGGTTCCCTCCTAGCTCACTTCAGTAAAGGAGCGGACTGGGAGGGAACTTCCTAAACCCTGTAGCTAACCTGCCTCCCTTTTCCCCCTATTCGCCCCAGCCCCTAAAATCCCGCTAACTACCATTCTTTTTTCTGTTTAAATACTTACCTGCTCTCCGGAGCAGCAGTGACTTTCGCGGGCCGGTTGGCTGCTGGCGCGTGCTTCATCGGGACAGCGCCTAATTGCACTGTCCTGGCCCACTCATGCCACGCCCAAACCCCGCCCCCAGTCTGCCTCTTTTCCTGCACCCAGTTCTTCAGCGCATACCGGGAGATATGCCCGTGGCCGCAGGCATTCCAAAATCCCCGTGCCGTGTACGTGGCCCGGCCACGCGTGTATCTCCCGGTTTTCACGCGTGACGGGTATTTTAAATCGGGCCATTAGTGCCCCATTAGGGTTTACATTTGAGTAGTACAGTAAGGTAAAAATGTGACCCAGGCCCTCAGGGCTACAGGTGTAAATTCATGGTCAAGTGGTACATAATTCTGTGACACAATTGCATATAATTGTATATGCAGAAAAGACAAACTAGTACTGCAAATCTATTCAATTTTAAGAATGCTCCTTTAAAATCACATTTCTCCTATTATATCTGAATTATAGTTTTCTTTTTTCAATTTGGTTTTCTTTACCGTTTCTGAAATTTTCAGTTTCATTCCTTTTTCTTTCTCTTGATTCCTTTTCTCTATTCTTTCTCTTCTCCTATTCCAGTCTCTCACTACAGACTTTTTTCCCTCTCAAGTGTGCCTCTTTCCCTCTCAACTACTTCTGTTCTCCCAATTTCATCTGTTTTCCCTGTCTTCCAGTCTATCACCACTTGGGCCTCTCTCATCCCTCAATTTGCCCCTCATGTCGTCATTTCATTCATTCTTATCCCTCCAACCCCCACTTTCCCTCTCCATGTCTCCTTTCTGTTGTCACTTTTCCCCTTGTTCTAGTCATGCCTACTATTTTTTCCCTTTTTCTCATACCCCTTCTTCCCTCCCCTTTCCTCTCTCTCATTCCAGCTTCACATTCCCAAACCACAATTCAACATTGCATCCCTTCCCCCAAGGACATTACAACCTGCACCATACCCCTAGATGCTATATCCTAGATCTCTCTCATGACCCCTCAACACTGCCTCTTGCACCACACCCATTGCTTCACCCCTCCCAAGGCTACCTTCTGGGACATCTCTAACACTGCCTCCTCTTCCCCATTCTGATGTTACCTCCCACATTACCCTTTCCAACACTGCCTCCCCTGCCTGACATTACTTCCAGCACTGCAATTCCCTCCTCCCTCCACTTGCAGCAGCCTCAGTTTGCACTTGCTGCTGTTACCAGATTCTTGAATTGCTGACAGGAATAAGTACTGTCAGCATCGTGCAGCCAGCCATGACAATGTAGGCGTTCATTGTGGCATGTTAGAAGAAGAGGGTGAGAAATGTCAAGTAACTGGTGAAGGGGAGAGAAAGGTTTTAAGCAATCAACATGGGTAGTGGGGGGGGGGGGGAGTAGGAGTATAGGAGACTGTGAAGTGGCCTAGTGAGGGGGTGGGAGAGAGGATCTGAAATATCCTAGCAGATGAATGCTGAAGGGTGTACAGAAGCCCAATGGGGAAAGCAAGGTGGAGGGGAGCATATGTCTGTCAGCAATTCATGGGAAGTGCATAGGTCATCGGTCCAGCAGGTGATTCTCAGAGATAGAAGCAGCAGATTCACTGGTTTCCCACAATTCTGTAGAAAACAAGAAATTTAGCAGCAGAAGCCATGGAATTCTGGGAAACTAGGGGCCCAGGAGATGACATTGGTTTCATAAAAGGCCCCATCAAAAAGAGATTGGATTTTATGAGCATATACTATTGGGTGCAATTTTCAAACTGCTCACATTGCTGCAAAGAACATGGCTATTTCTTACCCATGGTCTTTCCACTAATTTTCAAAGCGCGTGCTTTAATTTGGAAAATTGCCACAGGTACAATTACCAGTGGACATTTGCCCCTGCTTTTTCTATGGATACTTTTGACATGGAAAATAACATGCGTAGATTTAAAAATGAAATCTGCATGCATTATTTTCCTCCTCTGACCCAAACATGCTCCCTGGAGCACCTCCTCCTTATACAGCTAAAGGTACGTGGAGTGCACTGTGGAACCCCAGACGTACTTTTAGTCAGGTTGGCTAATTTCAAACAGCCATTTTAACCAGGTAAATGAATTTTGAAAATTGCCCTCTATATAGTCGTATGCTTCTGGTAATTGGCCCAATTTGATATATAGGCAGGAAGCGAAAGCTTGTTTTAACTAGTTTGTTACAGTTACCTGGCACAGTCTGGTCCTGTCCAGGCTGATGGACAATGACATCGATTTGGTCGTATGCATTTACCTCCATTTAAGCATGGAGACTGGCAAACCGCTGGACAAAAGACACAAAAGCTTTATTGTCTTAGGAAGGCACAGAATGAAATAGCATGGGCTTAAAGCATATTGTGAAACTAAGATGGCAGTTACTTTTATAATATTTGGAAAAACGTGTTTAAGAATTTAATATTTAAATAGATTAAATCTAAGAGGTTAATATTTAAATATATTCTTCGCATAGTGTGTAAAAAATATTTGTATCTATATATATATATGCATGCACACACAGACACACAAGTAAAAACACATGATAAATCATGGATATACTCCCCCCCCATGCTTGTGAATCCTATAGCAGGAGCAAGGAAAACAGCAGCTGTGTAGATTCACAGGGAGCGGGAATCCGGCTCCGTGGCTCCTCTACCTCCTCTCTTGGGCTTCTCTACCCAAGAAATTTGTAGGGCTAGGGATGAAGCAGCTGCTGGGACCAGGAGCATCCTTTTTTTGAACCTGTGCAAATGTCTTGGTAACGACATCTCTGCTGCTCAAGGGCCATAGAGAGGGGATTCCTTTGGGCCTCCACTGCCTGCCCTGTAGCTATGGGCCACAGGAAGAGGATCCCTATGACATGCTGCTGTTCAAGTAAACCATCCATATGTTTGTACACAACTTTATCAAACAACAATGAATAAGAAGTAAATGATAAATGCTGTAAGTTGTGGATAAATGGACTGAGCTTGAAGGAATTGACATTATCTTTTTACACAAGAAAAGGACCATATTGATTGCATTTGCATGGATATGCATTCATTATTTTTGAAAAGTAAAAAAGTATAAATCAAAATTGAATTGGATTAAAGAATATAAATTAACATTAAAAAATAGGGCACACGGAGGTGGTTGGGACATATGATTAAAATCACAGGACTCTAAGAGGTGTAATGCCCTATTGAGTTTAAAAATCTGTTCTGAGGTCCCTCCTCCTCTTTTTACAGTACAGTGCACATAAATGGCAATTATATAATGACACAGAGTCTTACAACTGCACTCGGAAAGATGATAATGTATTGTTCAGTGACCGAGTGGGAGGATGTCTTCTTTGGAGGGTACTAATCCTTTTCAGATGTGCAACTGCTTCTTCTGTTCCATCGGAGGCCATTTGTAGGTCATTTCTTTTACTGTACAATATTCATCCTCTTGGTGGTAATCACACTTTTTTGTGAATATGCTATAGCCCCTGCTGTTTTGATAAGATATTAAGATTTTGTGGATACATTCTATAATTTGAAGATAAGAACTCTTGAGTATTTATTTATTTATAACTTTTATATTCCAACATTCAAATGAATATCACATCGGTTCACATACAACTGGGGAGCCAAAAAACTAGTAGGGAGAAAGGAAGGATAAAGTTACAATTAACAGGGAATCGTAAGGAACGGGGTGAGAATGCGGAACGGTCAGGAGACCAAGTGAGCGTAATAGCAGGAAGGATACAGCAAACTTAAAACTTTGTTGAGATAGCAACTATATTACATAATATATTTACAAAAACTGTATGACAGTCAAAAGCACTAGCTGCTGCAGCAAGTTGTAGTGACAATGTATAATATTTGGGGTTTACCAGAGATGGCTATAGGAAAGTTAGGTAGTGAAAGGGTTACATAGTTAGAGTTATGGAAACTGGGGGGTGAGGACAGAGACTAGGATGGGATTAAGTGAATGCTTGTTTGAATAACCAGGTTTTTAACTTTTTTTTAAAGGTGTTTGGACAGTGTTCCAAGCGTAGGTCTGGCGGCATCGAGTTCCATAACGTAGGACCTGCGATGGAGAAAGCACGTTCTCGGGTGGAAGTGAGCTGGGTAGATTTGTGTGAGGGGCAGTTAGAGACCCTAGGTAGGCGGATCTGGTAGGCCTGTTGGGGATATGAAACTGGAGAGAGTCATTAAGCCAGAGAATCTCATTATTGTGTAGGGTTTTGTGGATGATAGTTAGGCTTTTATGAAGGCTTCTAGCTGGGATAGGAAGCCAGTGGATGTCTCTGAGGATTGGAGTGATATGGTCAGATCTATGGGAGTTGGTAAGAATTCTAGCTGCTGCATTTTGCAGCATCTGCAGAGGTCTGGTGGTGGACGCAGGCAATCCTAGAAGTAGGGTATTGCAGTAGTCTATTATTGAAAATAGTGTAGTTTGGAGGACAGTTCGGAAGTCGTTATGGTGTAAAAGGGGTCTTAATTTTTTCAGAATGTGTAATTTGTAAAAGCAGTCTCTTGTAATGTTGGTTATGTGTTTTTGGAGATTGAGGTGGTCATCCAAGGTGACCCCAAGGTCTCTGACATGTTGTGAGAAAGGGTGAGTCGGGAGCGGAGAAGTGGGAGGGTGGCGGGCAGGAGAAATGTAGAGTAGTTCAGTTTTCGAGGAATTAAGGGCGAGGTTAAGGTTGGTGAGAAGGCTATTGATTGAGGATAGGCATTTATCCCATAATTTAAGGGCATTTGTTACAGAATCGGTGATAGGAAGAAGTATCTGGACATCGTCCGCATATATATAGTGTGTAAGTCCAAGATCTGCAAGTAATTGGCATAGGGGTAATAAGTAAATATTGAAGAGGGTAGGGGAGAGGGAAGAGCCTTGGGGAACACCATGTGATAACTTGACTGAGTTAGATTCATGATTGCCTATTTTGACTTTGTAGAATCGGTTGTCTAAGAGGACAACCTGTTCAGGGCTGAGCCCGCGATACCGATATCTGAGAGGCGATTGATAAGGAGACTATGGTTGACGGTATCAAAGGCCGCAGAGATGTCTAGCAGGGCCAGGATGTAAGATTGGCCTTTATCTAACCCTTTGAGAATTGTATCGGTAAGAGATATTAGCAAGGTTTCAGTATTGAAGAATTTTCGAAAGCCGAATTGAGAGGGGAAAAGCAAGTTGTGACTATCGAGATGTTCTATGAGCTGAGCGTTAACTACCCTTTCCATGAGTTTTGCTATGAATGAGAGGTTGGATATCGGTCGGTAGTTGGCCGGGACTGCAGGGTCCAAGTTAGGTTTCTTTAGAATGGGTTTGAGGGTGGCTTGTTTCAGTTCATCGGGGACCTTACCTAGGGTGAGGGATCTGTTAATAATTTCGGAGTTAGGTTTGGCTATGGCGTCTGGAATAGCAAGGAGCGATTTTGTAGGGATGGAATCTTCGAGGTGGAGGGAGGATTTCATTTTCTTTAGGAGACTAGTTATTTCTGCGGCAGAGGTGAGTTTGAATGAGATGAGAGTGTTACAGGATGATTTTTGGGTGGTAAGGGGGAGGGGGGGTTGTGGGGAATTTCGAGATAATATTGGTGATTTTGGTGTGGAAATAGTTAGCTAATTCCATACACTTGTTTTTGGCATCTGTATCTGAGAAAGGGGGAGGTGTTGAATTTGTGAGGGAGGATACATACTTAAAAAGGGCTTTGGCATCATATTGGTAGTTGTGTATTTTCTGAGCGTAGTAGTCTCTTTTTGTTTTCAAAATGGAGGTGTGGAGGGTGTGTTTGTAGGAAGCCTGGAGAGCCGGGGAGGGGTTCTTACGCCATTTCTTTTCCTTGGCCCGTAATTGGAGTTTAAGGGCTTTAAGTTCAGGGGTGAACCAAGGCTTTTTAGGGTTTGAAGGTGTTATTTCTTTGGTGATAATGGGGCAATTTTCATCAGCGATTTGTTTAGTGATATTCTTCCAGGAGCTGTAGGCAGTGTTCTCGTTAGTGAGATCTAGATTCTGTAGGTTCTTTGAGAGGGCTAGGGACAGGTCCTCTAGGGAACAAGACTTCCTATATTGTATACTATTGTTTTGTTTGTTGTTTGAGGTGACCATTTTGTTTGTAGAGAGGGTCGTTTTTATGAGTGCATGGTCGGACCATGTTATGGAGGTGAAGTTGTGAAGAGGTGAGAGTTTGTGAAAATCAGGTCGAGGGTGTGACCAGCTTTATGAGTAGGACTGGAGACAATTTGAGTGAAGCCCATGGCTGACATAGATGTTAGGAAGGCCTCGCATGATGGTGGTAAAGGAATGCAGTCAACATGTAGATTGAAATCTCCCATGATGATAGCGGGGATGTCTATGTCTATCCGATCTGCAATGAATTCGATGAGTGGTGATGCGTTAGCATTGAGGAGGCCAGGAGGGGTGTAGACAAGGCATATTTGAAGCTGTGGAGATGTGAGGAGGCCGACTTCGAATTTATGTGCTATGTTAACTTCCTGAGGGATCAAATAACTGCCCACTAGCACAGCTTTTAGTCAACAATGCAAAAAACGTGCTTTTAATATCGCTTCTCAGCCAGAAAATTTGAGCAAGGGTTGGGGAAACTGGCTAACGCAGATTGCAGAAGCATCCCCCACTCAAAAAACATCCTAATAGTCCTCCATCGAGGAGAGTGTACTTGTAGCATGATTCCCCACACTGTTGTATGGCTCTGTTATCTTATTACATGTTGATGTGAGGCAAAATCCTGAATATTTTTATATATGAAACACACCAGAAAAGTGCTGATAGATGCCCCGAGATACTAAAATTGCACTGCTTCTGGATGTCCAGTTACTTTTTTGTTCTATTTACTATTTCTTTCCTTTCCTGCAATAGTATAATGTGTTGTGAGAGAGCCTTCATCATCAATAGGATTGCTTGTCATAATCCTCTGATATTCTGTATGCATATAATAAAACATACGCCCCACAGATCTCCTGTATTACTGGGTCACATGTACTAAGGATTCTTCCAATTTTGTGCCTATAAGGAAATGCTTATTTCATCTCGCTCCTATGGTTGATGTACCATGTATACCTTATTCTCCTGTAAAATGAAATAGAAACAGCATTACCAGTATGGCAACGTGAACCAGTCCAACCTGCTGGGCATGAACATTCATAAGGTCCTACACAACGACCCCCATTCAAACAAGGCAGGATGCAAATAGCTAAAAAAAAAAAAAAGAGAGAGAGAGAAAGAAAATAAAAGCATTTATCTTAAAATATTATTTTATAATTGTTCAGTTTTTATGACTGAATATTCTATGAATATTATTATTTATTTATTTATTTTGAATTTTTCTATACCGGCGTTCATGTGACAGAGACATATCACGTTGGTTTACATTGAAACAGTCGTTGAATGATAACAACATTACATGAAACAAGGGTTCTGCAACTGGGATCCGATGGTAATATCTGGGGATAATACAATCTGATATTTTAACATTCAAGTAAAGCAACCAACCCTGTTTAAGAGTGAATAAAAAGTAAAAATAAAGCAAAGATTACAGATAAACATTAATATTAAAATTAACAAATAAGGAATTAATAATGACAGATAGAAAGTAACGAGCAAAAGTTGATTAACACAAATAAGGGAGTGCATTAAGAAGTGTTATCAAAAACATTATGTTATCAAAAACATTTATATTATTAATATAAATATGCTATTATTACTGGACAGGCATTTTTATCCTGATCTCAATCCATAAGAACTGGCCACAATGTAAGTACTGTATCAAACACATTACTCCAGTACTTAAACATTTCATCAATAAGTGCATGCATAACCTTGCAAAAGCAGGGGCTATTCAAAATTGCCCCTAATTTTGTATTTTGCATATGATGGGAAGCAAGTTCAAATGTCTGAGGGACTCGCAGCAGTTCTCAAAGGTGAAGCACACATGCACTTTCCCTTTAAAAATTGGCCAGAGATCTGCAACTGCTTTTCCCCTACAAAACACTATAAGGAGTTCTGAAAATGCAAAACTATGTACATTGCTGCATTTCCCAAACCTATCCCTGCCCTTGGGAAGGCTTTCACTCCATATGGGTGAAAGTGCACACGTGGTTGAATAGTCTGCATACTTTCACCAACCAGAAGGGAGCTCAATTTCCACAAAGCTCTTTTATCCGGATGAATGGCTTATGAAAATTAACCTCCCCATACATATGTATTACATATGGGGTAGATTTTCAAAGAAGCGCCCGGCATCCATGTGCGCATGCTACCCGGTACGCATACATGGGCGCCCCATTTTATAACATGTGTGCGCATGGGGTCGGCAGGTGCAAGAGGGTGCACACTTGTGCATTCTGCGCTCGCCGACACCCGCGGGCTTAGTCAGTTCCCTCCCAGTCCACTCCAATTTCGGAGCAGACTGAGAGGGAACTTCCCAAACCCCTACACTAACCTCTCTTCCCCTTCCCTACCCACCCCCTAGCCCTAACGTAGCCCCACCACCCCAAAACTTTATCTTACCTTTTGAGCCTGCCTGGCACCCTGCCGGCACGCGATCCCCCGGCACAGCGGCAAATGCCTACTGTGCCGGGGCCTCTAGCCCTGCCCCACCCCCAGATCACCCCACCCCCTCTCCGAAGCCCGGGGACCTACACGCGTGGTCGAGCCTTTGAAAATAGGCCCTGCACACATAAGGCCACTTACGCGCCTAGGCCTTTTAAAATCTAGCCCTATGTGTATATTTTCAGTATGACTGTTGAGGTACATACGTTCTTCACAGAGACGCCCCATCCATCCCTCCGGACAGGAACATGCATTTGGCCTCTGACAGACACCGCCGTTCTGACAGGGAAATCTGCATACAGCTGCAACAAGACAAGAACAGCAACAAATGGGTGGTAGACTGGACACAAGGAGCTTAAGACCTCAGAGGCTGCAAGGGAGCCACATACTGAGGTCAATATTCAAAGCCATTTAGATGGATAACTAACGTTTAATTTTGATTATTGACCTTGATATGTTTAAAGCTACAAATATTCTTGATTGAAATCACAAATAACCCTAGTAATGACAGCAATAATTGAAATTCTCCGCAGTCAGGATATGAATTACATTTAAAGTTTGGGAAACTGCTAATTATAAATCAAATTTGGATGAATTATTATGCTTCTAAGAAGTCAAAGTAATAAGATGCTCATTTTAAAAGATATACAACTTTTGGAAGCCAGGTATGAATTTCCATCCATGGGCCTGACACGATGGCTCAGTGGCAGTATTATAACTGCCATGCAGGAGACCCAGATTGGTTCCTAAGCCTGGCTGCTGTTCCTCAGATGATTTGGGGCTGGGATGTTGTGGAAGCAGTCTTTGTCATCACACAGTGGCAATACCTATAGACTAGACTTAGGATGCACACATACCAGATTCTGGAAGGAGCCTCATTCTAGGGCTCCTGGCTGAGGATAGTCACTGTGATGGCTGTGCCTGATAGGAGAGGTAGAAAGTTTTAAAAAAATGGGGGGAATCTCTGGGTAGACGTATTTGAAGCTTCATGGTTTCAATTAAGCTGGCATCCCAAACGGAAATTGACAGACCACATTAAAGGATTTCCAGTCTCTTAATTTTGGATGTCATTTTGATGTAACCACCACCTTCCCCTGCCCCAATTTCAAATTGCCTATCTGCCTCCCCTATGTGTCAGCATGGGTAAGGCTATATGAACAAATAAAAGTCTAGTTTGAAGCAGGTAGAGTTTTTAAGTAGATCTAGGGAAAACCTGAAGCAGATCTGTTGATTTAAAGAAATGTACTCTGAATTCCCACAAATCTATTTTTGGTTTCTTGCAGATCTAATGCAGATCTTGCTGCAAATTTTCTTTTTTAAAAAAACGTATTGAACAGATTTGACAAACAAACAATATTTTGTAAGTTTTCCAAATCCAGTGACAAATATTTTCAAAGTGATTCATATAGGGGTAGATTTTAAAAGAAGCGCATGCGGACATGTATGCCCGATTTTATAACATGCACGCGCTTGATGGATCCTTGGTCTGACCCAGTAATGCATATGCTATATTATGTTACTACACATGATGCACCAGTGCAATCATGCACAAAGCCTAGATATACTTGATGCATGCGACATTAGTGCGCTTGACTTATGTTGCATCAGCATCTACAAAGCACAGGGCCTAGACCCATTCAACGCATGACCCATTGATGCACAGTAAAAGGACACATGTCATCGGTGCCTCCTTGATGCAACTAGTACAAACGCAGTTGACATACAAACCTTCGATGCACTTCTGCTCTGAACTGACTGACAATGCATTTAAAGCATTCCTCTTTGAAATCCTTCAAGCATTTGATGCTTGTGATGCAAAAAGGCTTCTATAGTGCCAAAAACGGCACAACGAACCCTAGGCACAGGGCATCATGCTGAATTACCAACACAATTATATACCTGCTCAGGTGCACAGGGAGATTTATTGCCCCTGCCATCTCCAATAACTAGAGCCTTCACTCTTCATGGTTATTGGAAGTCTCTCTGCAGAATCTGGACCAAATATGCTCCCTAGTTTGTACCACTCATCTCCAATATGCCTCCTGTTCAAGAACAGAAACCCATTCTTGTCTACAACGAGGATGTTCTACCACCCACATAAGGTGAAAGGACATGCCAGTCCCTTGACTTCATAGCAGATATATGAGATTTTTTTACTTCTAAGGAGACAGAAGGAACTATCCAAGCTCTCCTCTCCGGCACTGCATCAACATGTGCATGAAAGAGAGAAGACCCTTCATATGATTAGACTGCCAAAGGGCTTTGGCTTTCCTCAAAAAGAGGACCTCAGCTGCATCATTGAGCTTAACAGACTTGGAGTAGCAGTCGCCAAATGTGCTTTCTCAAACTGGATAGCGGAATGCATTCAGCACTGCTACACAACAGCAGGTTTAAAAATCACTCTGTTGAAGTTCAGTAAATGAGAGCTATGGCCTCTTCCATTGCTCATCTATGAGAACTATCTCTCAAAGACATCTACAAAGCTGCAACTCGATCATCAGTTTACATTTTTACATTCCATTACTGTCTGGACAATCTCTCATGAACTGTCAGTAAATTCAGACAGGCAGTTTTCCATAAACTGTTTTCACAGTAATCTACTCTCCACAGTGAAGTCCGGTTTGCTTACTCAGGAAACTCTGCTACAACCCTCAGCTTGGGACTTCCCACATCACGCTAATTCAGCCTGCTTATCAATGAAAAAGGCATGTTTGCTTACTGTAAATGGTGTTTTTCCATAGATAGTAGGATAAATTAGCCATACTAAATACCTGTCCACTTCTCTAGAGAGCTGACTACCTAGCTAGATTAAGCTCTGTTATCGAATGAGGAGGCTTGCAAGGCAATGCCCATCTGGAACTCCTGCACATGATCAATGGAGCTTAAAGCTCTACTAGCTAGAAAAGGCAAGCCTGTTTGGTGCCACCCGATGATATCACCCACATGTCTGGCTAATTCATCCTGTTATCTAAGGAAAACACTGTTTATGATAAGCAAACTTGCTTTCACTGAGTCATCAAGAACCATTTTCAGTTCTTTTCAAAATGTCTCCACTGGAAAAGCAATTAGCATTCCAGATGAACTGACGTAGAAGAGAAGAAAGAAAACTACAAAAGGAATGAGATGTGGGAGAGGCAGACTGACTTACAGGCTTAATGGGAAACTGAAAGAAAAACCATAATTCTGCCTACCTGCGACACTGCAAAATTCTTTGTAATAAGTAAATCTAACCTGCTTTAAACTGCTCCCATAGAATATTCATGCACTGCTAAATACAAGTCATTAGAAAAGGAATTATTAAATACATCACATACATTGGATGCGATTACTTTCTGTTTATGATATCCCAAATGACAAGCTACATACAGAAAGAACCGATCAGATCACACTGGATGTGGAATCATTGCTGAAATGCAAGAAGCAGTCATGATACATTTTCAAATATCTGCTTAAATATATATTTAAATCACAGATTATTATTAATATAACAAATCTCTCAGCATTTATTATTTATTATTATTTCATTAAGGGAAGAGGAGTAGCCTAGTGGTTAGAGCAGTGGGCTATGAACCAGGAGACCAGCGTTTGAGTCCTCCTGTCACTCCTTGTGACCTTGGGCAAGTCACTTTACCCTCCATTGCCTCAGGTACAAAACTTACAGGCCAATACAGTACAGGGTGCTCTGGTGGAGCACATGGTTAACTGGCATTTAGATGTGTGTTAACTGGCATTTGGACACGCATTTTCGACACACTAGCTTTACCCCTTATTCAGTAAGGGGTAATAGCGCGTCGAAAACGTGTGTCCAAACCCCCCCCCCCCAGACTAATAGCGCCCGCAACATGCAAATGCATATTGATGGCCCTATTAGTCATTCCCGTGCGATACAGTAAGTAAAATGTGCAGCCAAGCCACACATTTTACTTTAAGAAATTAGCGCCTACCCAGAGGTAGGCGTTAATTTTTGCCAGCGCCAGGGAAGTGCACAGAAAAGCAGTTAAAAAAAAGTTAAAAATTTAAAAAAAAAATTTAAAATCAGCCCATGGCTCGCGGGTTGAAAACCGGATGCTCAATTTTGCCGGCGTCTGATTTCCGAACCCGTGGCTGTCAGCGGGCTCGAGAATCGACGCCGGCAAAATTGAGTGTCGGCTGTCAAACCCTAGCACGTTGGCTGTCAAACCCTAGCGCCTCTTTTTACCGCCCGCTCTCCCGCAAACTTTACTGTATCGGCCTGAAAGATTGTAAGCCCTCTGGGGATAGGGAAATACCTGCAGTACCTGAATGTAAACTGATGTGATTTCTCAGATCGAATGTCAGTATATATATATTAGGGATGTGAATCGTTTTTTGACGATTTAAAATATCGTCCGATATATTTTAAATCGTCAAAAATCGTTAGAGGCGATATATAATAGGAATTCCCCCGATTTATCGTCAAAAATTGTAAATCGGGGGAAGGGGGAGGGGAAGGGGGAGGGCGGGAAAACCGGCACACTAAAACAACCCTAAAACCCACCCAGACCCTTTAAAATAAATCCCCCACCCTCCCGAACCCTCCCGAACCCCCCCAAAATGTCTTAAATTACCTGCGGTCCAGTGGGGGGGACCCGGTGTGATTTTCCACTCTTGGGCCACGGGTGCGTTGATAGAAATGGCGCCGGCGCTACCTTGGAGGTAGAGGGCTTGCGAGCCTTAAAAAGAGAAGAAATTACATCCTCCAGATAGCCTTTCTTACTCAACTGCCTCTTCTCTAAAGCAAGGCCACAAGACTGAAGCAATTCGCTTGATGAAAAATATAGGACCTTGACACAGAAGATTTGGTAGATGAGTTAATCGAAGTGTTCCATCCAATGCCAGGTTGACTAGGTCCGCAAACCATGGGTGACACTGCTACTCTGGAACCACCAGGATCACTGGGCCTGGGTGAGCTTCTATTCTTCTGATCACCTTACCTATCAGGGGCCAAGGAGAAAAAACATAAAGGACACCTCGTGGCCAAGGAACCAAGAGCACATCCATGGCTTCCACTCTGTGCTTTCTTCTGCGGCTGAAGAATTGCTGTGCCTTGGCATTCAAGTGGCTGGCCCCACCTGCAGGAGATTAAGTCCATAGCACTGCTCGACAGCTCCCATTCCCCTGGGTCTAATTGTCGCCGGCTGAGAAAATATGCCTGTACATGGGTGGTCCCCGCTATATGGGATGCCGCTAGCATCATCAAATGTCATTCCGCCCAAGACATCAACATCTGTGTTTTGAGAGATACCGATTGGCTCTTGGTGCCACCCTGCTGATTGATGTAGGCCACTGTCGTTGCGTTGTCCAACAAAATCCAGACAGCCCGGTTGCGTAGAAGTGGAAGAAAGCTATCCAGAGCCAGCCTCATCGCTCTTGTCGCCAGACATCCTCCTCTGGGGACCAACAACTCTGAGTCGCTTTTGATTGGCATACAGCCTCCCCATCCAGAGAGACTAGCATTGGTGGTCACCATTATCCACTTAGGGACCTCGAGGTCCACCCCACGTTCCAAGTGGCCCTGAGCAAGCCACCATGAGAGACTGGACTTGGCAGCGTCCGGAAGGGGGAGCTGGAGATGAAACTGTTCCGACAATGGGAACCAACGGGAGAGCAACGTACTATACAGGGTCTCATGTGCGTGAATGCCCATGTGACCAGTTCCAAAGTTGATGCCATGGAACCAAGAACCTGTAGATAATCCCAGACCATGGACACTTGAGTTTGCAACAGGTTTTGGATTTGGACACGCAACTTGAAAATCCTCTTCTCCAAAAGGAAAACTTTGCCCAAGCGAGTATCAAATTGGGCCCTCAGAAATTCCAGAAACAGGGAAGAAGCCAGATGACTCTTGGCTAGGTTGACAACCCATAGCAGAGAGTGCAGGTGGAGTACCACTGCCACCATCACCTGAGAGCACAATTCCTCTGATTTCGCTGTAGCCAGTCTTCCAAGTAGGGATGGCCCAAGATCCCTTCTTTTCGCAGAGCAGTTTCCACCACGACTATCACCTTGATGAAGGTCCATGGGGCCATGGCAGGGTGCAAAACTGGAAATGCTGACTGAGGATCATAAACCTGAGAAACTTCTAATAGTCCCTGCGTATCCTGATCTGCAAGTCGGCCTTTATTAGATCTAGAGAAGCCAGGAACTCTCCCTTTCGCACTGCTGCGATCATGGATCGAAGAGTCTCCATCCAAAAATGGGGCACTTTCAGGGCCCGATTAACCTTTTTCAGGTCCAGGATTGGACAGAATGTTCCCTCCTTCTTCAGTACCACAAAGTAAATAGAATACTTTCCTTGGCCTTGCTCCTCACGGGGGATGGGAACAATAGCCCCTAGCCCTTGGAGCCTCTGGATGGTTTGCTGGATGACTTGTTTCTTTGCAGGGGAGACACACAGGGAGACACCAGGAACAGGTTTCTGAGCAGACCAGCAAATTCTAACTCATAACCATGTTCTATCATGCTTAGAACCCACTGGTCCAATGTGATCTTGGTCCACTCCTGGTAAAAGAGTCAACCGGCCCCCAATAAATGGAACTGAGGAGTGGGCCGGTGGCATCTCATTGTGAGGACTTAATGCCGCCGGTGCCTTGAGTGGTGCCTTCTCAGTTTGGTCTGCGGTCACGAAAGGATTGAGACCAAGGCTGTAACCTTCGAGGCCTGTCACTGACCTGCACCTGGAACTCTGCACTGATGGAAGTGCCGTTGGCCACGGAAATGAGAGCGAGCTGGGAAACCTTTCTGAGCTTGTGGCTTGTCCTCTGGGAGCTTGTGCACTTTATTATCCCCCAGTTGTTTTATAAGCTGCTCCAGGTCCTCTCCAAAGAGGAACTTTCCCTTAAAAGGAAGCGACCTGAGCTGGGCCTTCGACAAAACATCCATGGCCCAATTTCTGAGCCACAAAAGTCTCCTAGCTGAGACCGCAGAGGCCACAGTCCTGGAGGAAGTACAAAGGTCATACAAGGTGTCAGCGCCATAAGCCACAGCAGCCTCTAACCATTCTGCCTGTTACGCCTCAGGGGGCGAGAGGTCTTTGGCGCCCTGCAATTTTTGCACCCATCGTAAGCTTGCCCGCAGCATATAATTGCTGCAAACTGCCGCCCATATGCCAAGAGCCGAGACCTCAAAAATCCTTTTGAGGTGCACCCCCGGTTTACGATCCTGAGGATCTTTGAAAGTTGCCGCTCTAGGACTGGGATGGAAGTCCATTTCGTGACCGCTGAGACCGACACGTCCACCTTAGGAACCTTCAACAGCTCTAACATGTCTTCCGGCAATGGATGCAGCCTGTCCATTGCCCTGCTGACCTTGAGGCCCGTCTCAGGAGTATCCTACTCCCAGACCATGAGCTACTTTATGTCATGAAAAGGGAAGATCATAGTCAGACCCCATAAGACCGCCATGACTGGATCCACCGTGTCCGGGCTTGAATCCGCTACCGTGGGTGCAATGCCCAGCTCTGCCAGGACATGGAGTATCAGAGGAGCCAACTCATCATGCTGAAACAAGCGAACTACCTTGGGGTCATCCCCTTCCAGGGGAGCTCCTGGGCCCCCGTCATCTTCTACATCGGGACCCACTGAGGAGGAGGAGAAAAAGCACCACGGCCATCCTCAGGGTCCAAGCCCTCCGAGGGGACCTCTGGAGCCGCCTCTCGTGGCCCAGGAGGGTGAACTTTGCGGACACAAATAGCAGTGGCGGCTCCGGTTTCCTGGGTAGCTTCTTAGATGGGTCTACCAGCATCCTAATCCCTGGAGCCCCTATCTTCCAGGCACTGCTGGCCAAAAAGGCCTGATGCATTAATAGGACAAACTCCGGAGAATACCCGGAGGGACCCACTACATCCCCTGTTACTGGGTCCTGATCATTGTCAGAGCTCCCCTGAGGCCCCCTGGGCCCTATTGGGGCTTAATTCAGCAGGAAAGAGCTCCGGAGGAAAATCCCCTTCCCCTGCCAATCTCTCTTCGGATGTGCAAAAGGCTCCCAAAATGGCCGTCGTTCCTGCGCTGAGGGGGAATGGATCGGCTTGAGGCTCCCTTGCAGCCAACACCTGCCTGGCGCTGCGCTGCTTATCTGGAGCTACTATGGTGATAGAGGAAGGCACCTCTCCTTTGGGGAGGCAACTGGAGCAGAGTCCCACCCCGGTGTGGCTCCCATAAGGCATAATCGGGTAGCGGCGAGCCCTGCCGAAAGCGCTGAAAAATGGGGTGGGGGAAGGAAAACAACTGAAAAACAGGAAAACCTGCTGCCGCTCTTAGTGCAATCCCTCACATTGGCGGGCTCCCCACCCCTACCCCCCACGGAAAGCAGCCCCTGCTCCGCTCCCCACAGTGAGGCTAGAGGAGCCCAGTAACCAAAATTGTTTCTTTTTTTTAAACGAATACCGGCAGGGAAAGAAAATAAAAGATACTTCCCTGGGACTTGGCAGATGCTGCAGGCTGAAAAAGGGGGAGGGAGCTAGTCCCCTAGCTATCACCCCTGGCACAGAAAGGAGCAAAATATTGGGGTCCCCAACCCCTGCTTGTTCCTGCCTACAACCAGGAGGGATGGTTCCACCAGAACCTCACAACCCCCTGGGAGACCTGTTTTCCCTGTCAGTTTTTTTTTCAAGCTCGGGGACAGAACTGCAGGTTTTGCACCAATTCCATCTGCTGGAGACAGAGAAATAATGAAGAGTAGCAGGTGGCATGCCAGGTTATGAGATGGTGCCTGTGAAACTTTCTCTGTCTCCATCTGCTGGAAGGGAGGCAAAACCCAGGAGTCTGGACTGATCCAGGTACATACAGGGAACTACCCTTTATTCAATTCTTGATCTAGTTTCATTTATGCATTTATCCTTAAGTGTGTCTTCTTTGAACCTGCAGCGAGTGAACCCAATTCAAATGCCCGTGCTATCACAGAAAAGCACAGCCTGCTCATGCTGGTGCTCCACAGAGAAGCCCAATATACAACAAAGCCTTTGAGGTATTAGACAGCACAAAGAGCTTTCTTTTAATGCATGCTTTTATATTAAGCAGCACCAGTCCTGACCAGCAGAAAGGCTTCATGGAAGAAATGCCAAATAGGGAGTCTAGGTGAAGATCCTATTGCCATGCAGTGGTTCAACAGAAGAAAGCTGTGCTGCAGAACCAAGTCTCACGATCCCTAAACCAAGCTTAAGTATCATATTCTCTAGTGATGCCTACTGGCCACCTCTTCAAAGCTTGAGCCAAATATTTCTAATTGAGCTTTCTCGGTCCACTATTGCGGGGAGGAGGGGCAGGGTCAGCTTTATCTTAAAGATACCTCTGGGTGCGGAAATCAGGGAAGGGATATTCTTCTCTCACACCCCACCCCCAAGGATGTAGGAGCTAGATGGAAATTCAGAATGCAGCAGGAAGCCATAAAAGCAGCACTTCTTCCATTCAGCTGTGAAGGGAGGGCCATCTCCTCTCTCCCAGTGGCCCTTTCCTTAAGTGTAGGGGTGGGCTGGCTGTGAAGGTATTTTCCAAGCCTAATCCTGCTGGCCCTTGCACCGTTAAAGGGGCAGGTGACGTTCTTCCCACTCAGAAAAGTGCTGTTGAGACAGAGAGGAGGTGCCCCATTTATCCCAGCGCCTTTAGGCACCTGCCTATATTACCCAGTGGGAAATCTGGGCATTGGCCCAGTCACCCATTCCATTGGTGGAATGGGTGACTTGGAAAAAAGATTCTTCAATGATTATCTACTCATTTTAGCAATGAAGTGTAAGTGACTTGTGAATATTGTTCCTACAGTTCCTCAGTTTCAGATTTTGCCAGTCTTAAGCAAGAGCGTTGGGGCTGCAGGAGAAAGAAAAGATCTTTAGATATGGATTAAAAAAAGGAGAAACAGAAAATGAAAGACTCCAGTCTTTTTACATTAAAATTTGTTGTAAAGAGATGAGAATAAAATCCAATGCTAGTAAAGTAAACATGAAAACCATCTTGCACTTCATTTAATGAAATCAATGACTGCTATCTCCAGTTACATTTCCTGGCATGGCTTTACAAAAATGCATTACCCAAATTATTAAAACCTTTTAAGTGTTTGCAGGGAGCAAGAACATACACACAAAATAGACATATTGCAATTTGCTAAAAGCTTACAGTCTGTAGCAAGGATTTGCTTTTGCCCTTGCCATTTCCAGTAATTTTGCTGATTTCATAAGAATTACTGTATGTATGTGTTTATATATAAACACACTCAAATATATATTATATACTGACATTTGATCTGAGATATCACACCAGTTTACATTCAGGTACTGTAGGTATTTCTCTAGCCCCAGAGGGCTTACAATCTAAGTTTTGTACCTGAGGCAATGGAGGATAAAGTGACTTGCCCAAGGTCACAAGGAGTGACAGCGGGACTCAAATGCTGGCCTCCTGGTTTGTAGCCCACTGGTCTAACCACTAGACTATTTGTTACGAATGGGCTCAGGCCCGGAGTCGTGATCACCACTAACAGGGGTGTCTCAGGGTGGAGAAAGGCAGGACTGCAGAAGAGTCTAGATGCTGGCTGATGCAGGCAGGAATGAGTGAACCCTATGGGCAAGTGGGAAGGTGGAATAGACAGACTGAGTCTAATACTGGCTGGAGATACCTGATACCAGATGCATGAAGGTAAGAGTGAACTTGAAGACTGGAACAGCATGGAAGTATGTGTGAATGTGAATGTAGGTAAAGGTGTACAGGAAACTGGAACTGGGTGCTAGTAAGGATGAACTCAGGAAGCGTGCAGGTATGAGTGATAATGACTGGAGGTATAAGTGACTGAATTGAGGAAACAAGACTGACAGAGAACTGGACAGACAAACCAGGACAGCACTAACATTGAACATGAAACACATAAGCCCGAAGGCAATAGAGCGAGGCACAAGGCCCGAAGGCTACAGACAGCAGACAGAGGGCCCGTAGGCCACACATATACAGCAGGCAGCAAGCTCGTACGTTACCGACAGCAGGCAGAGGCCCGTAGGCCACAGACAGCAGGCAAAAGAGGCTAGCGCAGGGAGCCCAGGCGAGCTCGATGCTGAAGCACCGATGGAACTGCTAGGCAGGGTTATAAAGGAAATTCTGGGGTATAGAGTAGACAGGAAGGAAGGAGTGGGCCAGCCAGAAGAACATGCTCGTGGGGGACCTCTGGTGGTGAGGCGGCTGCATAGCAGCCATGGTCGTAACACTATTCTTCCTCCCTATATATATATATATATATATATATAGCTACACATACATATATATGTATGTGTATGTATGTTTGGATAGTAGGGATGTACATTCATTTGCAACGAAATAGAAAATAAAGACGATATTTCCTATTTTGTTGCATTTCGGGGGGGGCTGACAAAATGAAAGGAAAGGGCACATAAAAAAAAATCCCCAAACCCACCCCAACCCTTCAAATTTAATTAATTACAAACCCCCACCGTCCCCCCCCCCTCCCCAAGACTTGCCTGAAAGCCCCCGGTGGTCCAGTGGGAGTCCCGGGAGCGATCTCCCCCTCTCAGGCCGTCGGCTGCCAGTAATCAAAATGGTGCCGGTGGCTCTTTGCCCTTACCATGTGACAGGGGCTACCGGTGCCATTGGTCGGCCCCTGTCACATAGTAGGAGCAATGTAAGGCCCATGCCATCTTAAAAAATGGCATGGGCCTTACATTGCTCCTGTATTAGGTAAGGGTCTGTGTGTTGTGCATGTGTGACAGAGGTGTAGTGACAGAGGTGTAGTATTTTGGTTAATGTTTAGTATCTCTGTAGGAATTTGTAGCAGTCCAGCTTGTTTGCCCATTCAGTGGTGTATTAGTATTCTAGGGCCTGGTGTAATGTTTGCTTGCTGCCTTTTCATAGATAAGGTTGCTGCTATTTGAGTCCTGAGATTTACTGCTGTTATGGTATGGTAAAGCTCTAGGTGGGTTTTTAAAATATTTTTGTAGGGGTTTGTGTTGATCACAAAGTACCTGCCAGTAGAGGGAGTTTGTTTTGCTGTTACTGAGGTGACACCAGAATCTGAATATATATATATATATTTTTTGCATTTTGGGTTATAATGTGAGCAATACTAGTTCTGCTCTGCAGCTGTTGCAAATCTTAAGTTCTTATGATTATTGATGTTTTATTGTAGTTATGACAGACAGCGTTTTTGGAAAGAATATTCATAAGAATACACTGATTTTGTTTTATTATGTGATTGGATCTGATAAGTGTTTTTTTATGATGTTTATTTAAAAACTGCAATAAATATAAAATAAATTAATATAGATCACTAAGCTATTTTAATGTTGGTAAGTGCTTGAAACAATTGAATTAAAATATTTTAAAGTGTCACTTATGATGCATGATGGCTGTTGCAGACAACTTAGAAATCCATTGTCAGAAACACTCTAAGAGCCTGATTTTCAAAAGTATTTACATGCTTAAAAATGGGTCGTGTAAATGCACTTTACCCATGTAAATTGTCTTTTGAAAATTGCTACAATATATGCCATTGAATTGTCCATAGGATTTACCAATGTAAGTGCAATTTTGAAAATTGCTACAACAGTAGTTACTTTTATATGTGTAAATCATTTTGAAAATTATCCCTTAAGGCATTATTTATCGAAAAGTGTACTAGAAGGGCCCCCAAAAAAATTCAGTTCTGGTTGCGCCACTGGTGCGAAGGTGGCAGACCTCATGCATCACATACTGTCATACTGTAGATAGGATTTTAGGCAGTGCTGGGGAGGAGCTGGCTGTCTTGGTACATGCGGGTACTAATGACATAAAGTGCATGAGGGAGGATCTGGAAGCCAACTTAGGATTTTAGGTAGAAAGTTGAAATCTAGAAACTCTAGGGTAGCATTCTCGGAAAGGACCCCAGAGGCAGGCAGAGCTGCAGAGTCTCAATGCGTGGATGAAATGATGGTGCAGGGAAGAGGGTTTTAGGTTTGTTAGGAACTGGGCTTCATTTTGGGAAGGGGGGTGCCTTTTCCGAAAGGATGGGCTCCACCTTAACCAGAGTGAAACCAGGCTCCTAGCCCTGATCTTTAAAAAGGAGATAGCGCAGCTTTTAAACTAGATGAAGGGAGAAAGCTGACAGGGGCACATGGTTCGGAATGATGCATCTTTGAAGGATACTAAGAGAACAGGGAAGCTAGGGCATCCCAGCAGAGAGGTTGCAATAAATGCTAAAGTGGCACAGATGTTATTAAGAGCCAAGACTCCAAATTATCCCTGTCAACTGATAAGCAGGTTGTTAACACAAATAAAAAGCATACTTTGAAATGTCTGTATACAAATGCTAGAAGTCTAAAAAATAAGATGGGAGAGTTAGAATGAATAGCACTGAATGAAGACCTAGATAATTGGCATCTCAGAGACCTGGTGGAGGGATGATAACCAATGGAACACACTGATACCAGGGTACAATTTATATCAAAATGATAGGATGGATCAAATTGATGGAGGGGTGGCATTGAATCAAAACAAGATAAAAGTTCTGCAGGAAACAAAATTAAATGTTGACTCTTTATGGATAGACATTCCAGGTGAAAAGGGGAATAAAATAGCAATGGGACAGAATCACCATCCACCTGGCCAGAATGAACAGACAGCCAATGAAATGCTAACAGAAAAATTAACAAAATCAGAAGCACAGTAGTAATGGGTGATGTCAATTACCCTAGTAATGACTAGATGAATGTCACATCAGGATATGCTAGAGAGGTTATGTTCCTAGATGAAATAAATGACTGCTCCATGGAGCAGCTGACACAAGAACTAACATGAGGAGAAACTATTTTAGACCTAGTCCTTAGTGAAACACAGGATTTGGTGTGTTAGAGGCACTTGCCAATAGTGATCAAAATTTTATCAAATTCGACTTAACTGGAAGGAGGACACTAAAGAAATCTACTGCAATGTCATTTAACTTCCAAAAAGGTGACTATGGTAAAATGAGGAAAATGGTTAGGAAAAAACTGAAAGGAGCAGCTGCAAAGGTTAAGAGTTTACATCAGGCATGGACCTTGTTTAAAAATACCATCTTGGAAGCCCAGACCAGATGTATTCCATGCACTAGAAAAGGCAGAAGGAAGGCTAAACGAGTACAGGCACGATTAAAAGGTGAGATGAGAGAGATTATAATAGCTGTAAGAATATCTTTCAAGAAATGGAAAAGGGATCTGAATGAAGAAAATGGGAAACAGCATAAGTATTGACATTGATAAGGAAGGCAAAGAGAATTAGAAAAGAAGCTTGCTGTGAAAGCAAAAACTCATAAACCTTTTTCAGGTACATTTGAAGTAAAATGCCTGTGAGGGAGTCAGTTGGACTATTAGATGATTAAGGAGTAAAAGGGATACTTAGGGATGACAAGGCAATAGCAGAAAGACTAAATTATTTGCTTCAGCTTCACTAAGGAAGATGTAAGAGATACTCATGCCAAAAATGATATTTAAAGGTGATGTTTCAGAGGAACTGAAACAAATTTCAGTAAACCTGGAAAATGTATTAGGGCAAATTGACAAACTAAAGAGTATCAAACCACCTGTACCATATGATATACATCCCAGAGTGCTGAAAGAACTGAAAAATGAAATTGTGGAATTGATTTTGGTCATTTGTAAACTATCATTAAAATTGTCAATGGTACCTAAAGACTGGAGGGTTGCCAATGTAACTCCAATTTTTAAAAAGGGATCCAGGAGGGATCCAGGAAACGTGCTCATTGTTCCCATTTCTGTACCATGAAAAATGGTAGAAACTATCATAAAAGAACAAAATTACCGAACTATATATATATAATTATGCATAGTTTAATGGGACAAAGCCAACATGGATTTAGTCAAGGTAAGTTTTGCCTCACCAATTTGCTACAATTTTATGATGTAAATAAATAAGTGGATAAAGGTAAGCCAGTTGATATACTATATCTAGATTTCCAGAAAGCATTTGACACAGTTTCTCATGAGAAACGTCTTAGGAAATCTAAATGGTACATTTTCCCATG
This sequence comes from Rhinatrema bivittatum, assembly GCF_901001135.1. NCBI lineage: Eukaryota > Metazoa > Chordata > Amphibia > Gymnophiona > Rhinatrematidae > Rhinatrema > Rhinatrema bivittatum. Next base: position 541,535,552 of record NC_042615.1, on the reverse strand, counting down.
AAGTAAGTTGAATAATAGAGTACCCTGGGGAACTGTTTTGGGACCACTGCTTTTTAATTTATTTATAAATGACCTGGAGATGAGAACAATTTATTTAGCTATTTTATTTACAAAATGTATATGCTGCCAATCCAGAGTTCTCGGCGGTTTACAATAAAACATACATGGTGCAGTCAGAGACATAGTGGAAAAACACGTACATCATCATAACATAAATAAGTAATGGCAGAGAACAGTAATTTTTCCTTTAAATACTTCAATCTCTAATCACCTGATTGAGAAGATAAGATTTCAGTCATTTTTTTAAATGACTTCAAGCATTCCATCATATGCAGCTCACATGGCAGAGTTCCACAATGATGGACCAGCAAAAAAAATATCTGTTCAGGCATATCCATAAGATGACCATGCCACATGGAGGGAATGTCAAGGAGGCCCTCTTTGAAGATCCCAGTAGCCTTGGGGGATTATAAAGCTGCAACATTTGGTTGATCCAAGAGTGAGTCAATTTCCAAAAGATTATGGATTAGCATAGCAGCTCTATATTTATTTATTTATTTAAAAGCTTTTTTAGACTGGTATTCATGGGTACATCATATCGGTTTACAGAGAACTTGAATCATGATACAAAGAACAGGGTGAGAAAAACTTGTGAGAGGTAAAAACAATATATTACAAGGCATACATTTGAGGTAAAGGGTGAGGAAAGAGACTTGGAGAAACATGATTGATTACAATGCCATATGCAAGGGGAAGTATATACAAGGCGATGTGAGAGCAAAAAAAGTAAATGAGCAGAGAATGGGACATTACAAGGGCTTAGGTTGGAGGGGGGTGTTATTCTGGGAAGGCTTGTTTATAAAGCCAAGTTTTTAGCTTTTTTTTAATTTTTGGGAGGAGGGCTCTAGTAAAGGTCTGGTGGCATGCTGTTCCAGAGGTTGGGACCAGCAATCGAGAAGGCCTGTTCTTTTGTAGTGTTCAAGTGGACCGTTTTTGTGTGTGTGTGTGTGTGTGTGTGTGGGGGGGGGGGGGCTGTATATGGTTCCAAGGTAAGATGTCCTGGTGGGGCGGTTAGGAATGGAAAAGCGAAGGCTGTTGTCTAGCCATTGTATGTTACTGTTGTGTAGAGTTTTGTGTATAATTGAGAGTGTTTTGTAAAGGATTCGGGAGGCTATAGGGAGCCAATGGAGTTCTTTGAGGACTGGAGTAATGTGTTCTGTTTTGCGGGTGTTGGTTAGAATTCTAGCAGCTGTGTTTTGCAGAATTTGGAGAGGTTTAAGTGTTGATGCGGGGAGGCCTAGGAGTAGAGAATTGCAGTAGTCGATTTTTGAGAAGATTATGGCTTGAAGGACTGTGCGGAAATCATGGAGATGAAGGAAGGGTTTTAGTTTCTTGACGACATGAAGTTTGAAGAAACAGTCTTTTAGGGTTATATTGATAATTTTTTTTAGGTTCATTTTGTTATCTATGGTTATACCAAGGTTGTGGGCATGTTGCTGGAAAGAGGTCAAGAGGGAGAGAGGGGGCTGTTGGTGGGCGAGTATGTTTGGTATTTCTGGGTAGAGATTAAGATGAGTTCCGTTTTATTTCATTGAGGTAGTTTTCCCAGGTCTTTAGAGATTTGGAGAGGGATTCATGGATAGGAATTAGGATTTGGACATCGTCCACATAGATAAAATGGGGGAGGCCAAGGTCAGAAAGGAGTTGGCAGAGGGTAGAAGGTAAATGTTGAAAAGGGTGGATGAGAGGGAGGAGCCTTGGGGAACGCCATGATTAAGTAGTGTGGGTGAGGATTCGGAATTTCCGATCTTCACTGTTTAGTGTCTGTCTTCAAGGTATGAGTTGAACCATTGTAGGGCAGTTCCTGTTATGCCAATTTCTTTGAGGCGGTTGATCAGGATGTTATGGTTGATGGTATCAAAAGCTGAGGAGATGTCAAGTAATGCGAGTATGTAGGAGTGTCCATGGTCTAGACCTTTGAGGATGGTGTCTGTGAGGGAGAGAAGGAGGGTTTCCGTACTGAAGAATTTACGGAAACCAAATTGGGAGGGAAATAGGAGGTTGTGGTTTTCTAAGTGTTTGGTGAGCTGGGTGTTGACAATTTTTTCCATAACTTTGGCAATGAAAGGTAGGTTGGAAATGGGCCTATAGTTGGATGGGTCAGTGGGGTCAAGGTTGGGTATTTTTAGGATGTGTTTAACAACAGTATGTTTTAAGGAGGGAGGGACTTTGCCGCATGTCAAGGAGCAGTTTATTATTTCAGCCATGGGTTTGGCTATGGTACTGGGGATAGATAGGAGTGATTTGGTGGGGATGGTATCAGAGGGGTGTGTGGAGGGCTTTTGTTTCCTTAGGAGGGTTTCAATTTCTGATGCAGAGGTTGTGTCAAGGGAATCTAGGGTGGTGTTGAGTTTCATATGGGGAGAGTGTTGATCAAAAGCCAATTAAGACTTTTTTTTCAACACAGGTGTAATGTGCTCTTGTTAGTCATCCTGAAATTAGGCGGGCAGCCAAGTTCTGCAGAGCTTGTAATGCAAGCAGGTGAGTTGAAGGAACATCTAACAGCAAAGCATTACAATAGTTCAAAGTTGGAAATATTAGGCTTGCATTATCAGATGAAAATTATGAGCATTTAATAATAAAGCAAAGTTTAAAATAACCTGAATGTACAAGTGCACTGATCTGGGTGGGCATTCGTAGATTAGTATCCAGAATAACCCCTAAACTCTTCACACTTGAGGCTTTAAGAATAATAGTTTTTCCAAACAAATTGTCTGACACAAAATTGCTCAAAGTTGTTAAATCACAAGAGCATTGTGAGAAACTGCAAGAGAACCTTGCAAAACCTGGAGACTGGACATGCAAAGGAAAGTGAAATTTAATCTAGGCAAGTGCAAACTGATGCACTTAGGTTAGAGTAACCCAAAATATAGCTACACAATGCAGATTTCTCATTAGGAATCACCATTTAGGAAGAGGATCTAGGCATCATCGTTAATAACATGTTGAAATATTCTGTGCAGTGTGCAGCAGCAGTAGCCAAGAAAGTAAATAGAATGCTAGGTATTAGGAAAGGAAAGGAGAATAAAACAGAGAATAATCTGTATTGCTCCACTGGGTGATCCCATTTTGAGTATTGTGTGCAGTTCTGGTCATCACATCTCAAAGATATAGCAGAATTAGAAAAGGTACAGAGAAGGGAAACCAAAATGATAAAGGGGATGGTACAATTCCCCTATGAGGAAAGGTTAAAGAGGTTAGGACTCTTCAGCTTGGAGAAGAGATGGCTGAGGGGAGATATGATAGAGGTCTATAAAATGAGGAGTAGAATGACGTGAATCAGTTATTTACTTTTTCAAAAGGTTATATAGAGTAGGGGACACATTGAAGTTAAGTTGTATATTTAAAACTAATAATAGAAAATAATTTTTTTACTCAATGCATAATTCAGCTCTAAAATTTGTTGCCAGAGATATGATGAAAGCTGTTAGTGTAGCTGCATTTTAAAAAGATTTGAACAAGTTACTAGAGGAAAAGTCTATAAATCATTATTAAGGTGGAGTTGCAGAAATCTACTGCTTATCCCTGGCATAATGTTGTGAGTCCCGGCTGCGTGGGTGCCATGACCGGGCCTGCTCACCTGGCATTACCGTCCACTAGCACAGGTTTATCTGCTGCCACTAACCCACGGCGTCCCTGTCGCTCACTGCGGCCTCCCTCGGCGTGTCCATTGCTACAGGCCTCACAGCGGAGCTCCCGTCCGGGCTCCACGTCCTTGGCCGGCTCGACCCCAACCCTAGGCGCACGCGCGGCCGACCTCACCAGTTTTAAAGGGCCCAGTGCGGGAAACCCTCGAGAGGTGCACCCCAATGACATCATCAGCCTTCCATATATAAGGCAGGGCTCAAATCCCTGATCCCTGCCTTGGCAATCGGGTCGACACAGTATTGTGTAGTGAGTTTGCCTTCGTGTTCCAAGTGTCTCCTGTTCCAGCGTCTCCTGCTTCAGTGTCCTTCTCAGGTAGTATCTATCTGGACTGATTTCTTGGTATTGACCTCTGCCTACCTGACCATTCTTCTGCCTGTTACCTGGAACCGACCCTCGCTTGGCACGACTACGCACGGACTGACTCTGGTATTGACCCCCGCTTCGGCTGAACTTATTTGGAATGATATTCTGGCATTGACCCTTGCGCTTCACTCGGACACTCTCTTCCGGCCCCTGGTGACCTCTGGGCCTATGCACTTGGATAACAACCACGGCTTCCATGTGGCTGGACCTGCAGGCGCTGTCTGCCTCTTCTGGAGGACCTCTCTGAACTGTTGTCTTCCTGAGGTCTCCGGAGCTTCTGGTTCTGATCTAGTCCACTCGCTCTGCATCAGTCGCGCACCCTTGCTCATGGTGGGCACACCTTTGCTCGTGGTGGGCACACCTCTCCGATATCTCTCCGGGAGACCACTGGAGGCCCACCTGAGTCCAGGCGGTCCAGGTACCCAAGGGCTCAACCTGCGGAAACCCCGGACTGTTATTGGTGAAGCTTCAGATACCTCTGTCTCCTAGTGTGTTCTGCCTCCTGGTGGCAGGTGCTCTCTGGGTCCGACCAGAGAGCCGTACCAATCCTGCATCAGAACCAAGGGTCCACCTCCAGTGCAACAGATAAGCAGCATGAAAATCTATCTATCCTTTAGGATCCTGCTATATTTTTGCGACCTAGATTGGCCACTGTTGGAAACAGAATTCTGAGCTTGATGGACCCCCTTTCTGACCCAGAATGAAAATTTTATGGTCTTATGCTATGATTGAAAATTAGTCCCAATATGACAAAAATGAAAACTGCAAAATAATTTCAGGTAAAGAATACTATTCTCATATTTTCTACTTCTTCACTACTTCACTAATTTTAAAACTAACGTGCGTGTACCCATATATTCACATATTGGCGCACAAGTGGGGATACGCTGCAATTTTAAATCGCATGCACACTTGTGTGATAAAGGTCAAGGGTAAAACAAACGCACGGGCCACATGTATGCATGTATGCTGGCTTGCGCCAACAACCACGGCCATTTTATAGCATATGTGCGCACAATATAAAATAGGTTTACCTCACGTGCATGTGCGCAAAAGTTTATAATGGGCACGCGCATGTGCGTGAAAATGCCTCCGCTGCAACGTAAGTAGGAGGATTTTAGGAGATATATGCACCGATGCATTTACAAGTTTGCTCAGTTCGCCCATGTAAAGGATAGGACTTCCTATGTACCCCTCCCCAGTTAAATATTCTCTCTTTTACTCTGTTAGCCACAACCCTTAAAACCCCACTGACTAGCCTCAGACTATTACCCTAGAGACTGTTTGGAAAGCACTTATTTCTTTGCAATCATCAAGTGTGACTTTGTCTAATATTATGCCAGAAATGCAACAACGTGTTAAACAAATAGATCCTTTAATGATAATTCATACGGATAAAATAAATAATTTGGAAACTCAAGTAGCACACTTACAGAAAGGGCAATCAGGTCTGACTCAAGGAGAGTTAGTTAGTTTTAAGAAAAATTGAGACCATAGAAAATGAGTTGAGATATAAAAATCTCCGAATACTGAATTTCCCATATATAAAATTTATATCACCTTATGAACAATTCAAGAAATATATGTTGGAAATTCTATTCATTGCACAAGAGGCGATACCATCCATTGCTAAAATATATTTCTTGAATAAATAAAAGAAAAGGAGAAGAAAAAGAGCAATGTAAGACTACAGAGATTGTTCAATTAATTGAACAATCTTTAGAAGAACAAGTAGAGTCACATGGAACCTTGTTGATTACATTTGTGTTTCCTTCAGACAGAGACACTGTATTGAGATTATTTCGTAGAAATAGAGAAAAGCTATATATGGCTCAAAAGATCTGGGTCTATTCGGACATAACTAGAGTTACTCAACAGCGTAGGAAGGAATTCCTAGCTATGTGTCAGGAGGCTAGAGCACTCGGTGCTATAATTATGATTAGATACCCTAGTAAGTGTGTGTTAACTTTAGATAGTACAAGATATGTGTTCTTTGAACCAATGCAAATACGTTCTTTTTTAAACTCACATTTACATTGGAATAATTAAGATGCTGTTGTGTTCTGCAGCTGTGGACGGCCACGACCGCGGTCCCCTACCTCGCCGTGGCGGCAACCTGCCGCAGCAGCTCCCGACATAACTGCTGAGCCGGTGCCTGTTGCTTTGGCGCGGGTCCCCGGTCTGACTGCCGGGTGGGGAGCCGTCCCTTCTTCCCCCTCGCGGTGTCCCTGCAGCCTTTCCTCCACGGAGGAAATCCAAGATGGCTGCTGCCATCTTTAGGCGCGAGGCCACACCTCCTCATTAGAATTAAAGGGACCTGATCCCTTTAACCATTTACAGCTGTTCCCTATGAGCCAGAGCAGAGGAAGTATAAAAAGAGGCTTCCTCTGCTCATTCCTCGACTTGGCAACGTCTCTTGTAGCGCTGTTTAAGTCTGCTTGCTTCGGTGAGTCTTCTTGCACTTTGGATCCTTGTTCCTGTCTCATCTTGGTATTCCTGGTTCCTGACTTCGGATTGGCTAGCGGTGATTCCTGGTGTGTGACTTTGGACTGGCAAGTGACGATCCCTTGGTGTGTGACCTCGGACTGGTAAGCGACGACCCTCTGGCACTTGACCTTGGACTTCTTCTTCACCATCGTCTCCAAGGGCCCACCTAAGTTCCAGCAGCCCGGGTCCCTACGGGCTCCTCCCGGGAGGACCGCGGGCTTCAAGGGTTGAAGCTCCAGTTAGCCCTTGCACCGAATGCTTGACTCCTTGACCTCTCAAAGGTCTACCTAATTTCCAGCGGCCCGGGTCCCTACGGGCTCCTCCTGGGGGGACTGCGGGCTTCCAGTGGCGAAGACACAGTTCCTTCCCTCGACGTCACGACCCTTCGTCTGCCTCCACAGTCGCCTCAGTCTCCAGTGCCGAGGGTCAGCTGGTCACATCTTCTGATCCTGCCTCGCCACCTGACGGGAGAACCTACGGATCTTCCTCCTAAGGTATACCATCCTCCCGTCGACCCAAGGGTTCACAAGCCTGAGCATAACAGATGCTATCAAACCTATCATAGGTAACAGTTTTAATTTTGTTGATACCCTTTAATTTGTGTTAACATTGATTTCCTGTATCAAGGAGCTCCTGAATATATCTTGGGTCTTTCCTGATTTGCTTTTAAAGGTCATATTAATATTACTAGAAGTTATTACTACTGTATATACATGATGTATCATGATGTTTCTTTGACCCTTCATTTGATATGCTTTTTTTGCTGTCAAAAATTGTTAAAATGCATAAATATAAAAAAAAAAAAAAAGAGATGCATAGGTTGGGGAACTATCATCTGTAGTAGTTCCTTACCCAACCCCAGACAGTGAGGGACCAGACTTTGGTTCCCCCTGGGCTTCCTCGCAATGCTGGCACAGGCAAGACTCCAGTTCAGGCTGCGCGGCTCTTATGTGGCAGGCTGTGCAAAGAGAGTGACTTCTGGCCTTCTTGGGCGCCGGTGACATTGTGTTTGCACGCGTGCAGTTGTAAACGCGGCTGTGTGTGTAGTTATGTGCATGGGTGCGCTCAGTTGTACGCATCTAGTGCACTCAGTTGTGCGCGCCGATGTGCGCATAGCTATCCACACAGCTATGCATGCATCTGTATTGGATGCGCGCACGTTAGGTGCATCGGCCACCCAGCTTGCCCCACACCTACCGCCGGTCAAGAAGGAAAGATGGCGCCGACAACCCCCGCATGTAATCTGGCACCCCCCAAGGGTCTCCACGTGTGTGGACCCTTGCACTGGATTGGGGCCTAGCCCAACCAAGGCTGCTCAACCCGATTGGTGCTCCCTTTTAATCTCGCCAAAAGAAGAATTCGGTATGGCAATCCGAGCTCTGGAGGCCAGAGACCTGAATTTAAAGATTTTTTCTTACCTGGTCTCGGTACTTACCGATCATGTGCTGGACGATCTCCAGCTGCGGGGGGGGGGGGGGGGGGGGGGAAACCTTCACCACCGTGCTCGGTTCTGCACCCACTGCTTTTCAGCCACACTGGGGGCTAAGTCCACGCCAGGAACTGGCTACCGGACCAAGGCACACCTCTGAGGGATATCAGAGATCAACCTCAGGAATTCTCGACTGGGGGAGGGACCCTTAGGTATCACCGCAGGAGAGCGGGGCTCGATCTTCTTTAAGGTAAATTCTGTTTCTTCTTGCTGTAATTTTTAAGGTAAATTCTGTTTCTTCTTGCTGTAATTCTTAACACTATTCTAGTGTGTGGGATAATGTCCGCATCTGCTAGGAGACGGAGAGATACTGAACAGCTGAGGTTACTGCAGGGGTATATCTAGAGTGACGTCAGCTTTGAAATCTGACTCCGTCGCCCATCTGCTAGCAGAAGAGCACAATACCCACTGGTCCTGAGTCCATCTGGCTACACACTAGGAAAACGCACTTTGCGTATCTTTCCTAGCACTTTGTTGGCTTTTACACGTGTATGTAGTCGGTTTTTAAAACATGCTTGATGAGGGACAACACAGTTTTTCCAATTAGTCTACCAGTTTGTCCAGTTAATATCAAGGTCTTCAAGATCCCTCTGGTTCTTCAACCTACACACACCCCAGTTGACCCAGACCCCTTACCCTGTCCTGTAAGCCCTAAAGCTTGAGATCTACAGACTTATTCCTCATCTGCAGCAGCAGTAACATTAGGCAGATAACAAGCTGATGAGCTCCGTGGTCTCCGGTTTTAAAATATGGAGTTATGCGCCTCCGCTCCGGAACACCCATGCCCCGCCCCTTTTCCACCTTCTTATTTTTGACACGTGCATGAGTATATACGTGGGTACTTCACGGCTTTTTTAAAATCTGTGTTGCTCGCGCTCGGTCCACATATTTGCAACGTTTTTAAAATTGACCTCACTGTTTCCAAATGTCTTCTGTTGCTTCAAATCCACGATTGCCATTCTCTATAGAGTAACGTGCTTGTTTCATTTAGAAATGCTGCCACGTGATTTTTGCCCTCAGTAGGCTAGATAATTGTTTTCAGTTATGGATCACTAAGTTATGCTGCAGAACAGCATGTGCATTACCAGCCACTGTTCAGGTTCCTTACATGCTGCTTCATAATACAAATCCCTTGGGCTGATCCTACTACGCATCTTCTAGGGTACTTGATAATTGAATATTATTGGCTTTAATGTAAAAGTAAAACTAACTTCATTAAAAATTATTTCTTTCAACTTGTTGTTTTACCTCTGCAAACTGGGGGTTGTGACCAGGTTTGATTGTCTAAACAGACGCTTCTCATGCCTCCTTCTAGCATGTACCCACTGTAGCAAGAGTACGTCACCATGTCTCCATACTGATGAAAAGTACCACGAATGAATCCATTCTCTATGTGACGTGGAGGTCCACAGGAGACTTCTGCAACCAGAATAAAAAAAGTTACAATGAGACTCTGTCAGGCCATAAACCCTAATGCTTTCTCAATAATTCTGATATAGTACACTTTCCTTATTTTCAGAGTAGAGGTTTCTAGTAGTCTTATTGGCCTAGGAAAAACCAGAATTGTTTGCAGGTTGTGAATCCTTCCATTGGATTCCCATAAGAAGTATCCAGGGGTAATGTTTGTATAAGAGAGTTTGAGGCCACATACCTTCTCTTTTCAGATGTGATCCCAACTGTGTCACACACAAAGAAGGGACCTATGTGATGTGGAAGGCCCACATGGAACATCCTTTTTTTTTTCATAATTCATAATTCTTGTGTTAATCTAATAATTACTGTGCCTGAATGTAACTTGCCTTGAGCTACTAATGAAAAGGGCTTGAGGAAAATGCGCAATAAATAAACAATAAACTATCAGTCCTTATTTTTGGAGAAAATGCACTTCTATGAATGTCCATTTGTTTATTTATGCTGGTTACACCTAACAAAGTCTGAAGCTAAAGTCATTTTTAATTTATATATGGATAAAGTAGTATACATGCCTGTATTTAAAATGATTTGACTGAGCAGGAGAGAGGGAGATGTTAAGAATATTTTCTTCAGAACAGAACAGACCTCTCCGATATGTGAAGGACTTGGTTGAGAATAGGTGCTTTAACTGTTTTGTCCATACTTAGTACTTCCAGGAAGGGAGACACTTTCAATGGATTTTGCTGGAGCTGGAGTCTAGAGAGCAGCAATCTTGATACAGCAAAAGATATTGAAAAAGGGTTTTGATATCTCACACCCATAGGGACAGTCTAGGGCTGAGAAGCCTGCTGGAGTTGCAGGATGCACTGTAAAGGGCGGTCCAGAGATTTTCACTTTCAGGAATGGGATTGTGAGAGTTGTATCAGAACATGAAGTTGCTGGGGCTTGTGGTCTCAGGAAGAACAAGAAGAAAGTAGCTCATGGGAGGTACGGTCTCAGGAAATGTTAGACTAAAGAGAATTAGGAGAAAGGGACTGACCTAGGGTTGCCAACTATCTGAAATTTTGTATAGATTGTACAGATTTTCGGAGTACTGTACGGAAAAAGGAGGAAGGGCTAAAATGTTTGGAAATGTCCTGATTTTAGCACCATCCCAGGAGGCAGGCTTACATCCAATGGGGTCATAAACTTCTTTATTGTGTCTTCAGGGCTGGAACCCTGGTAGCTTCAGTCTCTTTCCCCAGGGTGTGGATCCTTTGTTTTTTTTTTTTTTGGGGGGGCCCAAGTGCTAAGGGTGACCTTTCCTCTCCCAGGGACAATAATGGAAGGATCTCACTACTTTCCGTGTCTGTGTCTCCTGGGAGAGAGGTGCGTGTCATCCCTGTGTGCTACTTTGGAGTTACTGGTTTAGGGTCAAAAATGAGTCTTTACTGCTTAAACACGGTAAAATATGGCACAGCACATTAATCTTCAGCATCACAGAATTCCTTTTCCTTTACTATCTTTCTTCCCTCTATCTGCGCAGAAGTAACTTGTACCAGGGCAAGGGAAACTACTACCACCCTCCAGGGCTTGGAAAAAGTAGATTTCCAAGGTGGGCAGGGTATCCTTTAGCTGGTGGGAACCCCTCCCCCCCAACACTGCAAAAAGACTTAAGATTGACTCTGTACAGAGAGTCCAATTCTCTTTCTCTCTCCAGGAGTGACCTCAGTTTTAAAGCTGTTCTTACTCAGTGTTGTCCTTCTAATATTTCTTGAATCTCTCAAGCTTTTTTGGAACCCTGATGGGAGGGATCCCCTGGAAACAGGTGGTTCATCTTGCTCCAAATGCAGGAAGGGGGAGCCCAAACTTCCTCCGGGATCTTGAACTAAAGTCCTTTCCCCTTGCAACAAAAACTAACAATGGAGTGCCTCCTTGCAGTGAGTCACCACCTCCTCCATCCTCATTGAGGGTATGGAGGGCAGGTCTTCCTTAACCTGTACAGCACCAGACACAGGGTTCCCTGTGCCCTGAGCCCAGGTGGTGCACGGCTCCTACCACTTAAAATGCAAAAATCCCAAAAATATACCCAGAGGGAAATTCCTAACCAGCCAGGGAGTAGACTGGATAAGGAAAACCCTCCCGACCCTGGTCAGTCTCCCCAGGCAGGGTTTGCCTGGCTCCTCTGACTGGGACTGAAAACACAACTCAGGAAAAAGCTCCTCTCTACCTCCTGACTCTAGAAAACCATAAGGGAGTGCCCCCAGAACCTCTGGAGTGAGCTGCTTAACATTAACAAACCTCTCAAGGACAACTGCCATTCCAGACCCCTCAAAGGGACGGACTGCATTTGAATGGCCATATTCAACAAGCCATTTAGCGGATAAGTTATCCAGCTAAAGTTAGCTGAATGACTTGGGGTTTTTTTTGTATATTCAGCGGGATAAATGTCCCATTGAATATACTTTCCTAAAATTAACCAGTTACATGTAGCCAGCTAACTAAAAAATCTAACTGGCTATGTTTGATGCCCAGTAAAGGCGGCCTGCAGCCCGATTTCCTGTGTCCTGCCCACCCCCAAATTTAACGGATGTCTTATTGGGCTGTGCATCACCACACCACATCCCCTCTTAATTATTAAAAATCCTGGTGTCCTCTGCTGGCCCTACCCCCACCCCTTTTCTCGTTGCTGCCAGACACTCCCACCCACCCCAGTCCAAAGATGTGACGTAGCACCCTTCCACCCCACTGGACCCTCCCTATCCACCCAAAACCAAAAAAAAAAAAATCCATGCTGGTAGCATGGTACAAGCTTACCCACTTCTGGCACTAGGACAGCTTCTGACATCATCTGACCTGGAAGTGTAAACTGTGTGTAGCTTGCGCTTCCAACAGAGCTTGTGTCAGAAGCTGTGCTGGAGTGGGTAAGTTCATTCCCTGCTCCCGGCAGGGACATTTTTGGTTTTTGGGGGGATGATCCAGGGGCTGGTGGGGTGCCGCACTGCATCTTTGCACTGGGGGATGGGAGGGTCTGGTGGCAGCACAAGATTTTAATATATATATAGAAACAGGGAAGGAGGTGGGGAGGAGGGTCAGTAGCAGGCCCTAGAATGCGGGGTGGAGTGTGCATGGCTCAATAGGACATCAATTTAATTTTGGGGTGGGGGGTGGGAAGCAGGAAATCACGCCTTACAGTCAGGCAGTTTGGCTCTTTTTGGCAATTTGACAATGTTCCTGGATAGGCCATGAACAGTGCAGTGTGGTCTGACAGAGCTCAAATGCAGGTGGATCAGGATGATACCAATGATGACAGTGGGGGCTCTCCTGGTGAGGAAGGGGATATTCCTCCAGATTTGGAGCTATATGGAAGTCTTCTACATTTCTTTCAGAGATGAATTGCTGGGTCTGGTATCTCAAAGCCTGAAGGCCCTCGGAGTGGCTGGGCCTGACTCCTTGAGGACGCAGAAGAAGGATCCTATTTTGGTCACCCTGTGCAAGGCTTCTTGTTTCTTTCCCCTCTTGGATGCAGTCCAGAAGTTGATCTGGCATGTAATGCACCAGAAATGTCCTTTAAAGGACGACTCATCTTAGTGGATTTATACCCCTTGGATCAGCGGGCCAGAGAGCAATTGCATTTCCCTAAGGTGGATGCCTAGGTGTGTTCTGTCACAAAACGAACCACCATCCTGATGTTATCCTGAAGCAAGCCTTTGAGGCAGTGACAATGAACTTGCAAATTGCATCTTGTTATGCCTTGGTAGCGTGGGCTACCTTGTGGTCTTGTCAAGAGCCTGGTGGTGTTGGATCTGATTTAGAACCTATGGTAGAACTGGGGGCCACCTTCTTGGCTGATGTGGGCTGTGACTTGGTGCACACAGCCACTATAGGAGCTGCTTCAGTTATTGCTGTCAGGCGATAGCTGTGGCAACTGGTCCACTGATACTATTTCAAAGTCCAATCTAAGCTGCCTTTCAAAGGCTCGCTTTTGTTTGGCAGTGAACTTAGAAAAATGGCAAGAAAATGGGAAGAGACGCAGATCCTGTGTTTGCTGGAGGATAAGAAGCCAATTTCCTGGCCTTTTCAGTCGTGTGGACGCTCTTGAGACTTCTGGCGTTCTTGGCCTCATAGGGGAGGTTCTTCCCATAGAATTTGGTCATTTTGCCCCCGAGGTTCTCGAAAGGATATGGGCTCTGGAGGCGGAGCCCCTTGGCCTTCCTAATGAAGGTTTGCAGGCTCACCTGGTGGTGTGGGAGATAGGTGGTTGTCTATCCCAGTTTTATCACAGGTGGACCCAGAAAACTTCAGATCAATGAGTTCTTGAAGTGGTTTGGAATGGCTGTGTTCTAGAATTTCTTCATATTCCTCTGGATGCCTTCATGCTATCTTCATTCATTTTCCCTCAGAAGATGGTAGAAGTGGAAGCGACTTTACAACAGCTGATTCTGAAAGCAGTGATCCCTATTCCTGAATTGCAGCAAAATATGGGCTGATATTCCATTAATTTTGTCATGCCCAAGAAGGAAGGGTCATTTCGGCCCATACTGAATCTCAAGGGTTTCAACTGATATCTACGAGTCACACATTTCAGGATGGAAACAGTGCACTCTGTTATAATGGCAATTCAACCAGGGAAGTTCCTCACATCTCTGGATTTGATGGAGGCATATTTTCATATTACCATCTGGCAGGAACATCAATGGTTCCTCTGATTTGCCATCCTGGACTGTCATTACCAGTTTCAGGACTTGCCTTTTGGACTAGCCACAGTGCCCAGGACCTTTTCTAAGGTTGTGATACTGATTGTGGCGGCCTTTATAAGGCCTATCTTGATGATTGGTTGATTCGAGCCAAGACATTGGAAGAGAGTCTTTGCATTTCCCACAGGGTGTTTTCCTTGCTATAGTAACTAGGGTGGGTGGTGAATCTAGCCAAGAAGGTCAAGAACAATTTACAGATGTCTTAGACCCTGGAGTATCTCTAGGTTCAATTTGATACAAAGCAGGACAGAGTATTTCTGCCGGAGTCTCTGATCCACTCATTGATGCAGTTCACCCGACCATGTGGTCTTATCTACAGGTCCTGGGGTTGATGACTGTCATATTAGAAGTGGTTCTCTGGGTGATGGCGCCGGACTGGATGTAAGCCTCCAGAACTGGGGGCTCACTGTCAGGAGTTGGTGATGCAAGGGTGCTAGAATACAATGGAGCAGCTTTGGAACATCAGACTGGAAGCATGAATGGTTTGGTTGGTGTGTCTGTGGTTCACCGAGCAGCTAGAGGCTGGGCAGTCTGAATAAATTCAGACACTGCGACAACGGTGGTTTACATCAATCATCAGGGTGGAACCAAGAATCAACAGGTGTTGGAACAGATATATGCTCTCATGGTATGAGTGGAGCAGCATTTCCTAAGCATATCTGCCTCTCACATTGCTGGAAAGGACAATTTCAGAGCTGATTTCCTCAGCAGGAGAAGCTTGGACTCAGGAGAATGGGAGCTGGAGGATGAGGCCTTTCAGCTCCTGGTAGACTGCTGGAGCCTACCGAATCTAGACCTATTGACAAACTTCAACAGGAAGGTTCCATGCTTCTTCAGTCACAGGCAGGACCCAAAAGTAATGGACATAGATGCTCTTGTTCAGGAGTGGCCACAGGGTGCCCTGCTATATACGTTCCCACCTTGGCCTTTGATAGGCAGGCTGGTCAAACCAACACAGTCCTTCTAGTGGCTCAGGATTGGGCTCAAAGGCCATGGTAGGCCAATCTCCAGAGACTTCTGGTGGGCAATCTCCTCCAGCTACCATCTTGGACAGATCTGTTATTTCAGGGGCCCATTCTGCACAGGGATCCGGCTCGGTTCTGTCTTATGGTTTGGTTATTGAAAGGGCTTGGCTGTTGAAGAGCGGTTATTCACTTTCTGTAATTTCCACTCTTCTTTGGGCCTGGAAATTTTCTACTTCTCTAGCTTACTTTAGAGTTTGGAGAGTCTTTGAGGCCTGGTGTTCTTAGCGAGGTACTCAACTACTCAAGGTGGATATTCCTTTGATTTTGGAATTTTTAAAGGATGGCTTGCTTAAGGGTTTGGCCCTTAATACTTTGAAGGTTCAAGTTGCAACACTAGCTTGTTACAGGGGAAGAATCAATGGAGGGCCTTTATCTTTCCCATTCGGACATGCTCCATTTCTTCCAAGGAGTTAAATATCTTCACAACCTGTTGCAGCTTCTGGTGCCTTTGTGGGATCTTAACTTGGTCCTTGAGTTCTTGGCAGGTCCGACTTTGACTGTTGTGTACTCTTTCCTTTCAGCTGCTTACTTTGAAGACAGTTTTTCTGGTAACAATCTGTTCAGCACCTCAGGTCTCTGTGCTGCAGGCTCTTTCCTGTCGTAAGCCTTTTCTCTGTATGACTCTGGGTGCGGTTCAACTTTGGACTGTTCCTTTTTTGCCCAAGGTAGTTTTGGATTTTCATTTGGATCAGTCTATTTCTCTGCCTGCCTTAGACAAGGAAGAGATGAAGCTGAGTATCGCCTTTTGCATTCCTTGGACATCAAGTGTCATTTACAGCAGTACTTGGACTACGACTGTCCAGAAGTCTGATCTCCTGCTTGTGCTCCATGCCATGGTAGAGGTAAGCAGGAAGCACCAGTGAAGCAGGCAACAATTGCCCACTGGGTTAAGCTGGTCATTATGGCAAAGAAGATTAGACTGCATTCCATGAGGGCTCAGGCAGTATTGTGGGCAGAGGTTCGTTTGTCGCCTGCTAAAATTTGCCAAGCAATGACATGGTCATCTTTGCGCACCTTCTCCAAGCATTACCACTTGGATGTTAGGGCTAGGGAGGACGCAGCTTTTGTATGAGCAGTTTTGACTGGGCCACTGTCAGCCTCCTACCCTTTTCGGGAATAGCTTTTGTGCATCCCACTCATTAGAATTGACCTACCCAAAGTTAAGCAAGGAGAAATTACTACTTGCCTGATAATTTCCTTTCCTTTAGTGAAAGGTAGGTCAATCCCAGACCCACCCTTGGCTATTGGAACTGGATTTTGTGGTTACCGTTCTTAGGGTGAGCTAGGCAGTGTATGATTCCTGCTCTTTGTTGATAACTGGTAAGTGGCTTCTCCTTAGTGTTGTGAGTCTGCCCACAGCATGCGAGCAGACTCCCTACCTTCTGCCTCTCTGGAACGCAGCCAGCCACGCCGCTGTCATAGTCATCCCGTGGCAGGCCTAGCTGCGTTGCTCCCGGCTCCCCCCGTGGTCCTAGCGCCACTGATGTTCCCCGTAGTCCGGTGGCCGCGGCCGGCTCCTGCTCGGTGCAGGCAGCCCAGCTCAGCCGCTGAGACCGCCGCTGTCGTTCCCCCTCCGTCTCAGCCGATGCCGCGGTCGGGGTCCTTCGGGCAAGTGGCAGGGGAACCGCCTCTGCCACTGCCTGCATCTACTTCAAGCGGCAGGGAAGTCGCTGTCCACTTCTTCGTGGCAGGAACGCCACCAGCTTGGCCTTCCATGTGGCAGGGACGCTGCCACTCTCTCTTCAGCCCCTGCTCTCTATAGGTGCGAGTGCGCGCCTTTCCTTCTCTCTTAAAGGGCCAGAGGCGGGAAAAGCCCCGTGGCCCACTTTGATGACATCACTAGCCAGCTCCTGGATCAGCCCTATAAAAAATGCCCTACTTCAGTTCATCAGGGCCTTCGGATCGGGTTCCACTGTTGTCTGTGCTTCATGACCAGTCCAGGTCCTCCGTGGTCTTCTGCTTTGACGGCTTCGTCTTCATCTTCCTGATATCCTTCATCTGTGTCTCCAGATGTCTTCATGTTCCTGATGTCCTTCGTCTATGCTTCCAGATGTCTTCGTACCTCCTGATGTCCTTCATTCATACCTCCTGATGTCCGATGTCCTACGCGCGTATCTTATAAAATCCAGCGTACTTTTGTTTGCGCCTGCTAACCCAGAGATTGTTCCATGCATCCATCACCCTTTCTGTAAAGAAATATTTATTTGTACAGTCTTATATTCCCCAACTTCCATAAAGACAGTCCAGTGCGGATCACAAATCGCATCAATAATCATATAAAATAACAAATTATTTTTTATCTTTCTTTCATTTTTTTTACTTTTTGAGGATTTTGTTTGTTCGTTTTTTATTTTTGGTGCTTTTATTTTTTTCATTTTTCATGTTTTTTCATTTTGGGAAATAGTGTGCCCTATTAGAAAATAATACACACTATTTTCAAATAGCACACCCTGTTTATTACTAGCAAGCTCTATTTTGCTAACAGTGTGCTCTGTTTGCAAACAGTATGCAGTATTTGCAAATAGGGTGCACTATATACTAACAGTGTGCACTATTTCCAAAAATAAAAAATGCAAAACATTTTTGTTTCATTTGAAATGAAACAAAAACAGGCTAATTAGTCATGTTTTACACTTTTTTTTCAAATGAATACAGATCCCTACTCCTGAGTCTACCCCCTTTTGAGGCAGATTTTCAAAGGCTACGTGCGTAACATACGTGCGTAACCTGAGAAAATCTGCCCCTGCGCGCGCCGAGCCTATTTTGCATAGGCTTGGCGGCGCGTGCAAGCCCCAGGACGTGTGTATGTCCCAGGGCTTCAAAAAAGGAGCAGGTCCAGGGGCGTGGCGATGGTCCAGGGACGGTCCCGAGGCCTCCTTTGTGCAGGCCATGCCGGAGGTTCGCTCGCCAGCAGTTGACCGGCGCGCGCAAGATACGCCTGCTGGCATAAGAACTAAAATAAGGTAGGAGGGGGGATTTAGGTAGGGCTGGGGGGTGGGTTAGATAGGGGAAGGGAGGGGAAGGTGGGGGGGACCGAAAAAAAAGTTCCCTCCAAGGCCGCTCCAATTTCGAAGCGGCCTTGGAGAGAACGGGAAAAGCCATCGGAGCTCCCCTTGGGCTCGGCGCGCGCAAGTGCACATTTGTGCACCCCCTTGCGTGCACCGACCCCAGATTTTATAACATGCGTGCGCGCATGTTATAAAATCGGGCGTAGATTTGTTCACGCCGAGTTGGGCGAACAAATCTACGTCCGCACATAAGTTTTAAAATCTGGTCCTTTATCTTTATCTCATGACCCCCTCATTCCAGTGCCTCTTTTCTGTTGAAAAGGGCTCATCTCCTGTGCATGGAAACCTTGGAGGTATTTAAATGTTTCTGTCATAATGTGCATCTATGAGTTAGGGTGAAACATTGTGAAAAGTGGTATTTCTAGTGAATAAATCACAAAGGACAAGCTCCATACTTTGTTTTTGATATGAAGATTTTCATACATTTTTAACTGAGTGATAAACCGGATTTGAAGTTATGCATCCTGCAGAAGCAAGTCATTAGTCTTGCTGATCCACCCCAAACAGTGCTGGAGTATTACCATTTCTTAATTTCATCTAACATATATTTTGCCAACATTCAGCACTATTCATTTACATACTTTCACATTTTGCACTTGTCGATGTCCAGGTTTCATCCGGATTACAGGTCATCACAGCTAGGCCTTGTAGTCGATAGCCCTTTTGGCACTGAAGAGACACATTCTGGCCAACATAAAACTCAGTTTCAGAGAGAACAGCATTCTCTGGTATTATGAAAGGGACTGGACAAGGATTTGCTGCCAATGAAAAGAAATGGTTTTTAATGCATTGATAAAAATGTGTTCTTTGAGAAACAAAATTAGATATGTTTTGTCTGTTTTCACTTTTCTTCAAGGTCAGTGTTTTTCTATTATACATGCATATATAGATGTTAAATCCTATATTGGAACATCACTGATCAATAGCTGGGCTTTGTATAATAGGTTTTATTGCAAATTTTTCTAAATACTCTCACTTCTTACGCAATATAAAGTAGGCTTCTTTTTCATCTGAGTATGAATGTGCATCATAAGAATAAGATCCTTCAGCATGCCTAGTTATGTGATTATATAATGGTTTGTTGAGGGTTAGAGGCATTTGGTTTCTTGTTGTGATTTGCAGTGCCCTATTGGATATTATTGCACAGATACTACACACTGCATACTAGCTTATGCCATAATATAGAATACATAATTTATTTTTCATTTTAAACAGTTTAAGTACTATAAAATAATTATACATTTCAACAGATGACATTTTGTTTAGTTATAATAAAAATTTCCATTGTTGAAGTGAATTGTAAGAATGGTGGATTTTGCTTTGTAGTCTGGATCATAAAAAACACACTAAGAAAATAATGACACTTTATACCCTATGGGGCAGATTTTAAAAAAGTACACCTGTGCGTACTTTTGTTTGCGTGACCGGCACAAACAAGAGTACGCTGGATTTTAATAGATACGCGTGTAGCCGCGCGTATCTTTTAGAATCCGGGGTCGGTACGTGCAAGGCTGCGCAAAATCAGCAGCCTGCGCACGCTGAGCCGTGCAACCTGCCTCCGTTCCCTCCACCCCCCCCCCGCACCTTCCCCTCCCTTCCCCTACCTAACCCACCCCTCCGGCCCTATCTAAACCCCCCCCACCTTTGTTTGAAAAGTTATGCCTGCCCAAGGCAGGCGTAACTCGTGTACGCCGGTGGGCTGCTGGCGCGCCATCACCCGACCCGGGGGCTGGCCCGGAGGCCTCGGCCACATCCCCAGAATGCCCCCGGGCCGGCACCACACTCCCCTGGAATGCCCCCGAACGTCACGCCACCCCCCCGACACGCCCCCTAGCAAAACCCCAGGACTTACACGTGTCCCGGGGCTTGTGCGCACCACTGAGCCTATTCAACATAGGCTCAGCGCGCGCAGGGGGAGCTTGGGGCAGGTTTTCAGGGGGTACGCACGTATCCCTTTGAAAATCTGCCCCATGTGAGTATGAAAAGCTATATTCTCTGTATCATATATGCACAAACAGTTCTTATGACAACATCTGACAAACAAAACACAGGTTATATTATAAATTCTTATATTCAGTTAGATACCAAAAGTTATCTTTTGCTACTGCTTTTTATGCATATATTTACAGTGACACTTCCCTCACATGTTTCTAGGTGCAAGACAGTACCAGGAAGTCGGGAACTCAGTACTGGAGATTCAGTCTTGGGTCTTTGGGATGGCTAATGGAGCTCTCCTTACTCAATCTGAATCTTCAGCCTGTCTCTCTTAGCTTTTATGCTATATTTTGGGATTCTTGCTAAACTATTCTGTGTGAAGTTGCAGCTGTTCTGTCTCTAACCTAATCTTAGTTATGTAGGAAATGACCTTGTAGCTGGTCTGAGAGTTCTGAATTCAATTTGTGACCTTGAAGCTTGCAGACTTCAAGTTATAGGAAGGGAGAGGAATGGTTGAGACAGAAGAGCAGGGAGAAATAAGGGGGGGGGGGGGGTTACCAACAGCCCACAAGCCTATAATTTCTTTACGTGCTGTGTTTATCTGCATGCCAACCTTGTAAGAACATTTTTATTATCACATTTTGTACTAACCTCTGATCATACTTTCACACATACATGGGGCCTATCTGATTCCTATCCGTACATCTAGATAATCTTCATGTCCTGTTTCACCTCACACTAATACAATTGTATTTACATCCACACAGTACCTCTCAACCTGATGAGTTACCAATATGTAATCTTATCATGACCTTTAATACTTATAATAGAGATACTATATTTGGAATGGTGATGCCATTGAAGCCTCTGGCAATAGTTTGATTGGATTCCTGGAAGTCTAATACCTTGCACTGAAAGTTATATCTATGAGATTAGTAATTATTCTTCTGGAAAGATCTGTTTCACAAATTTCAGGCAATTGGAGGCCTTCAAGTATGAAATGTACATAATAGACATTCTGACAAACCCCATTCTTAAATGTGTTAAAACTCCTATTTTAGGAATATATCAGAAGCTGATTTTATAGACAAACTATGCCTCAGCCATAAACCAATATAATAAATAAAACTCCCAGCTACACATAGGAAGAAAGATAGCTACACATAGGAAGAAAGATACGTGCACCTTACATATTTTGGTGATTCCAATATGGATCCCAAAACTAGTATTATTTAATATCCTTAGACTTTAATAAATATGTCAGCCTCTCAAAGGCTGCAGTTTCTTTAGTATGAAGTTCTTAGTGGTTGAACTGAGATTTGGATATCCAATGATAGGCTATTGAAGACCTAAGAACTTTTATCAATCTCCTACCATTTGAACTTTTATCAATCTCCTACCATTTGAAAAAAAAATTCCCTCCCAATTGAAAAACCCCTATTTGATCTGACTTGCTCAATCTTTTTTGCTAACAGTCACTTTATGAAATTAAATATTCAAGGTAGGAAACAATTTAGATAAGGAGCTTTCTTGCCCCCTTTACCCTGCAAAACCTGAAACAAAAAAAATCTGACAAAAAAACTAACACTGATGCAAACTATGTCAATTTGCCATATTAAGCAAGCACATACGTTTGCATAGGGGGATGGGGTGGCTCCAACTTCCATTTTCTGTGCATTCTGCGAGAGACTCCCCTTCCAAGCTGAATCCTTCACTGCAGGAATACACCACTCTGCTGCCAACTGTGAGGTTCTCATATGTAGCCTTCCCAACCACCTGCAGAGCTGGTGCGGCACAAGTGGTCTCTACAAGAAAACACAATCACTACTGCCCTCAAATTATCAGCTGAAAGCTTGCCATCTACTGCTAGAGAACAAGAATCCCCACTCTAAATAAAATCTTAGACTGCATTTTTATGAACAAATATTAAGCAATCATGGTTGGTAGGCAAGTGAGAGATCAAATCACTACATATATTATAAGGCAAAAAAAAAAAAAATCTGTTTATTACATAGTCCATTCAATGTTTCAGTTACAACTGGAACTTTGCTCAAGGTTATTCCAAACTTTGAATGACTTGCAGGCCAATACAGTAAAAATCGCAGGAGAGTGGGCGAGCGCCCGCTCTCCTGGCGCGCGCACAGTCCACTCTCCTGTCCGCGCGATTCAGTAAATTAATTTATTTAAATTAGGGCCCGCGGTAAAAAGAGGCACTAGGGACACTAGCGTGTCCCTAGCGCCTCTTTTTGGACAGGAGCGGCGGCTGTCAGCGAGTTTGACAACCGACGCTCAATTTTGCCGGCGTCGGTTCTCAAACCCGCTGGCAGCCATGGGTTCGGAAACCAGACGCCGGCAAAATTGAGCGTCCGGTTTTCAACCCGCGGGCCCATTTTACATTTTTTTTTTTAAATTTTTAACTATTTGTAACTTTTGGGACCTCCGACAATATCATGGCGATATTAAGTCGGAGGGTGCACAGAAAAGCAGTGCACAGACAGTGCACAGAAAAGCAGGTTTTACTGCTTTTCTGTGCACTTTCCCGGTGCCGAGAGAAATTAATGCCTACCTTTGGGTAGGCGCTAATTCCTGAAAGTAAAACGTGCGGCTTGGATGCACATTTTACTTTCTGAATCGCGTGGGCATAACTAATAGGGCCATCAACATGCATTTGCATGTTGCGGGCGCTATCAGTTTCGGGGGGTTGGATGCGCATTTTCGGCACGCTATTACCCTAACTGAATAAGGGGTAAAGCTAGCCTGTCGAAAACGCGCATCCAAATGCGCCGGAGCGCACTGTACTGTATCAGCCCGAATGTAATAATGAATCTTTCTTTGCTGTGTTTTCTATATAGGAGTGCCTAGTCTTACCAGGCTACTAGTTTTGCTTTCTCACAAACCTTTTTATAGTTTAGAATCAAGAGTGTACATCACCAGCTTGTTTGTGTATTTTTTCTCTTGGAATAAGGCTGATGAGTTTGTACTGAGTAAAATGGATAGAGGCTGAACATATATTCAATGTAAGAAGGGACAGGCAAAGGCAACTGGCTTTACTCTCTTGCATTAATGAAAATGTAGCTGTGATTTCATTGAGATCAGCAGCACTTTATATTTCTATGCATGCAATGGGATAAAACTAAGTCTGGCTCAGTTTGTCCTAGATAATGTACAGCTAAATGGTCACCCTACATGAAGGCTTTCCAAGCCTGTCCCGGAGGACTCGCACAGCCAGTTGGGTTTTTCAGGATATCTATATTAAATATGCATGAGATCATTTTGCATATACTGGAGATCTATTTCAGTATATGCAAATTGATCTTATGCATATTCATTGCGGCTATCCTGAAAACGTGACTGGATGTGGGGTCATCAGGCCAGGTTTGGGAAACCCTGCCCTCCATGAAACTTTAACCAGTTTTTTGGGTTCGGTAGAAGATACTTTTAATGGCAGTTAAACATATATAGATTGAACACTATTTGTTAATAAATGGGAACTGGCATTGTTACAGGGAGCTGGTGCCAACTACAATTTGAGATAATAATAGACCGGAATACTCAAAGCACCAGTACTATCTAGTTTTTAAAAATAAATGTTTACATTCTTGTTTCTTCTTGCTAGTGCATCTGTTTGGATGTTATACTTAGGTCTCCATTCTTTTTCTTGTCCTTGCATTTCATGTCTTATATGTTCACATTTATTGTAATAAATGGTGAACATAGGACCATGCCCCGTTTTTAGAAATCTTTGGCCATTCCTCTCATCAATAGCCCATGCTTTGCCTGCATCATCATGCTGCCCACATGGGTTTCTCATGAGCGTCATCTTACTTGTACCTCACTTTACTACGAGCCATAATTGTACAAGTAGCTAAGTAGAAGGGGCTGTTACAATCTTTTAAACAGTATCATCTCCACAGTGATGAGATAGCATTTGGAATGAAGAGAAAGGGATCCTTATATTCTTAATTGTCAAGGGACTTTTGCAGAACAAATTTCTGGATAGCTCTGCTATCTCAAGAGATACTAAAGTACATATAAGTTCTAGATTTCATGGGCATTTGCAGAGTTAAAACAAGACAGATGGCATATTGTATTCAACTGTGAAGACCAAAGCCTAAAGCCTCTTAACTGCATTTTGATGTCTCTTAAAGCAGCAGTGCTACCATAATTCAAAAGCCTGTCAACAAAGGAGCTAACTTATTAAACTGCAGAAAAATCAAAGGTCAGCTGGCAAAGTGTTATGCCATGCCTTGGTTGGCCATCATTAACACAGATAACAAGATACATACACAATGTTTGTATGGCCATCATTAACTCAGGTTACAAGATACATACACAATCAGCTTAGGCTGGAGGCAAGTCTTTTCAGAAGTATATTGAACTTCTCTCTGCCACATACTAGTTTTGTTTTTTTCAGTCCTTCTGCAGAATCTACAATATTTTGGCTGATTGCAAGGAAAATCTGCAAGGCTAGTGTTATTTACCTTTACAGTAAGGGAAGGGTTTACTCCAGGTTCCATTAGCAAGACATGTGATGTTTTGTGGCCCAACCAGGTGAAATCCAAAATTACACACAAAGGTTACATTACTGCGATAAACATTTCCTGTTGCAATGGACAGTGCATTCTCTACGGAAGAGTGTGGCTCACAGGATACACCTAGCATAGATGGGGGAATAGTAAAATCATTATAAAGTGTTTAGAAAACTTAAGTTTTTACAAAATGTTTTGGTTTACCTGCTAAAATATTACAACAATTAAAACGAGGGAGCAGCATACACTGTACTGTGATATAATTGAATATACTGTAGTATGTTTGGAATTATTTTACAACAATATACCATGAATGTAAAGTAATTTAAAAAAGCACTTCTAAATAAAGCTCTTCCAAATGTACTATGATTAAATTAAACTTACAGCTTTATTATGCAACCAATTTATATCTGGCCAATAACAATTTTACTAGGACTTCACACAGCAATGTTGTTATTTTCTGGTGTCATACAAAAATCATGATAATCACATTTGTGTTTCTATTATCCATGTCCATCTTGGATTGCATTTGCTTAATGATATTTTCTTTTATGGTAGCATGGTTCAAGAACAAGTAAAACTGAAGAAAAATGACGTCTGAACAGCAACCTTATTATAGTATTTAAAACAATAGTACATAATCACAGTGAGCCTCTGCTGTTTTTGGATTCTGTTTACTGTGCCTGGATCTTCACAAAGCATTAATTATGAATTATTCCACGTCACTTATGGAGAACACACTTTTGAAAGTTTTGCTCCTTCAAGAGATGCCAGCATACATAAATGTTTTTGATTTCATGGGTATTTTCAGAATTAAAACAAGACAGATGCCATATTATATTCAACTGTGGAATTACTGACGTCTGAGCAATCATTTTATCATAGCATCCAAAAGAATAGTGCATATTCAAAGTATGCCTAAAAGCAGTAAAGGATATATCATGATATCATAAGTAAGGCTATAGATTTTAGATTTTAACTGATAAACACCGGTAATACGCCTCTGAGGCAAAAAAAACCCCTCATGGGTATTTATTGGGTAAACTCCGGAAAAACACCATTGCCCCCCAGTACTGCTATCACTCCCCTTGCCTGCTTGGGTCCTCCATTCTGTTATGTATTTTCTGCACTGATGATTCCTCAGCTACACAAGATTTTAGCAGCTGATCCGCCCCCTTGGAGGGATTTCTGGATTTTGACCTTGATCTGAACTCTGACTCTGACTGTACGCTGCCTGCCAGTGACCACTGCCTGGCCACCAACTCTTGATTCTACTCTGCCTGCCACTGCCTGGACACTGACTCTGATTGTATGCTGCCTGCCCTGACCACTGCCAGTCTCTGACTATGCTTGTACTCCCTCTGTGCTGGACCCTGGCCTGCAACTCCTTCGACTTGATGGAGTTTCACTTCACCAGCAGAGGCCCACACCTAAAGTACCCAAGGACTCAACCTAAGGGGAATGTGGGCTGGTAAAGGTGATGCTCCAGTGAGGTCTCTGCTACAGCCAGTTCCACCAACTGATAGTGGGGACCTGCGGGGCTCCTCCCTGCAGGTTGCGCAAACTCCACCTCTGTCCAAGCGTCCATGCCCTCAAAAACAAGGGAGAATGTGAGTATTGTTTTGTTATGGCAATATATTTGAGTTATGGAAATGTATATATTTAATAGGGATGTGCATTCATTTTGAAACAAAAATGAAAAACTTGATGAATGAACCTGTTTATGTTTTGTTTCAAATGAACTGTGTTTTTTCCCCAAAAAATGAAAAATTTAAGATTTTTTTTGTTTTCGAGAAACAGTATGCTATATTAGCCAATAGATCATACTATTAATAAATCGGCCTAGTCCTATTGACAGGCCTAGTCTGAAGCTGGGTTCTGTCACTGAGGCCCAAGCCTAGACACAGATGTGATGCTCAGTCATGGCCAGATTCCATTGCCGAGACCAGGCTGGAAACCTAGATCCAGGCCTGTCAGCAGGGCTCAGCTGGGGCTGGATCCCATTGCTGAGGCCAGGTCCTGTTGGCAAGATCGAGGCCTAGACTAAGGCCTAAGCCCAGGACCACCATCTGGCATCTTCTTTCTTTTTCTGTCAACAAAAAATGAGCCATCTACTGGAGAAGCTTTCCTTTTAGTGGAATCTCCTGAAACCAAGCCCTAGCTAACTATCCCCATGAAGACCTTTGGGTTTATCTTCCAGGAGCCTGGGAGTTTTGAACTCCCCACATTGCTTCACCATCTTTTTCCAAATCCTTTTCAAACAGAAGATTCCCCAAAAAGGGAAGCTTCTCTAGCTGAGACTTACAAATTGAGTCTGCCACCTAATTCCTCAGATATAACAAATGGACCATTACCATCATCGAAGCCATGCTGCCTTCGATGGCCCAAACAAAATCATACAAAGCATCCACCAAGAAGACCTTGCTAAGCTCCAGCTGCACAGTTTCCTCTAAACTTGTGCCCGAATCCTCTGCCACCCCTTCCTGGAGACAATGGGATAAATAGAGTCAAGATCTAAGCATTACAGACTGCTGCTTGGATCACCTGCCCACAAGCATCAATGGCCTGTTTTAGAACAGATTCACTCTTCAGATCTGAGCATGTCTCTGAACAGTACTGCCTTCAACCGGGATAGTAGACCTTGTAACTGCCCAGACTAGAGCATCCACCTGTGATGCCCTCAACTTCTCTCTCTCCACCTCAAGGAGCAGATACAGCTTTTCCAAAGTTGTACTTCCTTTAAACAATATCTGTGGAGACTTCTACTCTGAGATCCCAAATGGCCTTGTGAAATGGAAAGGCTCTGGCTGGCTTCTTCAAGGCCACCATGATGCGTCCTCTACCAACTTTTCCTTCTCTGTCTTTACTTCCGCAATATTCAGGACTTTCAGCTCTTCTTTCCTAAACAAACTATTAGAGGAATCATCTTCCTCTCTGGGAGAGTATTCCCCTTCATCCAGCTCATCCACAACATCATTCTCATGCTAACAAGGATTCTCCTGAACGCCCTCAATCACAAAGATCAAGCTTCTTCCTCCTCGTAGTCATCTCTTGCTCTTTTTTTTAAGTGTCCTGAGGAACTCCCCTTCTGAGCCCTAGATGAGGAAGTACCTGCTTCAGCATTTTGGCCCCATGCAAAAACCTGCTGCAGTATTAAAAAAAAAAAAAACATAAAAAAACAAAATCAGGTGATAAAGTTGAAACAGCCACAGATCTCAAGATTGAACCTGGAGCCAAGAAATCCCTCAATAAACTAGCAATCTCTGCCAAAATGAGTCCCCAGCACCAGAGGTCTTAAAATGTCTCCCATGTGCAGCTTCAAAATGGCCACCACTCCCACGGTTGAGAGACCCAGGCTAATGGGAACAGGTTGTGGCCTGGCTGCTGTGGACCTTCCCTAGAGTCATTGACCTTTGCCGCTGGCCCCGCACCTCCTCTTCTCTACATTGTTGGCACACTAAGGAGCTCTCTGGACTGGTGATGACCACTGGCTGCACAAACACTCCGATGCTTGCTGTCTTGCCATGCCATGTGCATCAATTACTCACCTCACTGGCTGCCCGGGTCTCTCACAATCTTCTGCAGCTGGCTGCCTACACCAGAACAACTCAGGAGTATTGAATGCTCCTTCTTTCTCAATGTCACACTTACCTTTTTTCTTTATTTTTAACTATATGCCCACATAATCAAGCTTCTGGAGAACTGAGACACCATCACCAGTCCCTTACATGCAGCAAGGGAGGGGGCGGGAATAAGAAGGATACAAGGGGCAGTAAGAGGGTCCAAATCAATCACAGCTGACACCTAATCTCAGCCTTCCCTTACCCAGGCCCTCAGGCCCAGAAGTCTCCTGGCATCAGCTAAATTGTCACCCTAGGAGCAGCCCAAATCTTCCAAATTCCTTTCATCCAGCCTACACCAGGCAACGGCATGGGAAACTCTCCTACCATCTGCTGGAGACAAAGAATATTGGCAGACTGACTGCAGCACAGAACCCTTTATAAGGTGATGTTCTCTGTCTCCATCTGCTGGCAGGGGAGCAAAACCCATATGTTTGGACTAATCTAGCTGGATGAAGGAGGTAAGCATTTTCCATAGGATGAGAATCTCAAGGATAAGAGTTCATTATATGAAGCTGGAGGGAGGGAAGCTCAAATGGAATGTGAGAAAATACTTCTTACTGAAAGAATGGTAGATACCTGGAACAGATTTCTAGTGGAATTTATGGTATCCAAAACAGTGCCAGAACTCAAATATGAATGTGGTAGACATACAGACTTTAGTGGAAAGAGGAGGGAGATAGAAAGTTACAGCGTGAGTATGGACTCTGATAGCACAGTAGGCAGGCACAAATGGGCAGACTGGATGGACCAATTGGACCTTATATTCTGATATTTTTCTATGTTTCTGTGTTTCATAGTAACATAGTAATGACAGCAGAAAAGGCCATCTAGTCTGCCCAGCAAGTTTCTTATAGTAGTATCTGCCACCCTGTGCAGGTTATCCCCATGTTTCTCTTAAGGGTAGCCACTGCTGCTCCAAGCAGTTTTTCTCAAGCTTATGATAACCCATAAAAAATTTACTGTTAGCAACATTTTTACTGGGTGATGAGCCTTCTTGAAAATACAAAATGTGTTAAAGGAAAATTGGTTCTTACCTGCTAATTTTCGTTCCTGTAGTACCACGGATCAGTCCAGACCACTGGGTTATGCCTCCCTTCCAGCAGATGGAGTCAGAGAAAAAAAACTGAAAGGCACCCCCTCATAACCCAGTGTGCCACCTGTGATCCTTCAGTATAATCTTTACCATAGCAGAATGAACTTATCATAAAACCAATTTCAGCAACCAATGGCTATATCAAACCTTAGCTTAACCAAAAAACTGTGTGAACTATGTACAAGGAGGGAGACTTTGTTAGTCAACTAGAATCTTGGGTGTCTCATCAAAATACACTGTAGTACGGAATAAAAAACAGACAAATAGGAAACCAAACGGACTCTCCAGGTGAAGATACCCTGGGCGGGCGTCTAGACTGATTTGTGGTACTACAGGAACGAAAATTAGCAGGTAAGAACCAATTTTCCTTTCCCTGTACAAACCGGGATCAGTCCAGACCGCTGGGAAATACCCAAGCTGCCCTAAAGGGGTGGGACCTGGAGAGTCCCGCTCGAAGAACACTGCTGCCAAAACTGTTGAATCCAGAGCTCGGACGTCCAAATGTTTGGCAAAAGTGTGAAGGGATTTCCAGGTAGCTGCCCTACAAATCTCCTGCGGCAAAACAAACTGGCTTTCAGCCCAAGACGCCGCCTGAGATCTGATCGAATGAGCCTTCAAACCTTCTGGGACTGGTCGTCCATGACAAATATAAGCCAAAGAATGGCGTCCTTCAACCATCGGGCAATAGTAGCTTTGGATGCCTTCTGACCTCTCTTAGGACAACTCCATAAGACAAAAAGATGGTCAGATAACCGAAACGCATTGGTCACCTCCAAATATCGAAGCAGAATTCTCCGAACATCTAACCTCCTCAAATCCTGAGCCTGAGGGGACTCCTGATCCAGGTCCGTGAAAGCCGGAAACTCAACAGTCTGATTCAGATGGAACGCAGATACTACCTTTAGTAGAAAGAAGGGTACCGTTCTAAGGGACACCCCTGAATCTGAAATCCGCAGAAAAGGTTCCCTACAGGACAACGCCTGAAGCTCAGAAATTCACCTTGCAGAAGTGATAGCCACTAGGAAAACTGCCTTGAGCATTAGATCTTTTAAAGTAGCCCGTTTGAGAGGCTCAAAAGGAAGGCCACACAACCCACGGAGAACCGGATTCAAACTCCAAGAAGGGCACACTGGACGAACTGGGGGATTCAAATGTTTAGCACCTTTCAGGAAATTGCCACGTCCGGATGAGCTGCAAGAGCTATCCCATCAATTTTACCCCTTAAGCAGCCCAGAGCCACCACCTGAACCTTGAGGGAACTACACACTAATCCTTCCTTCAAACTCTCCTGCAAAAATGCGAGAATATGAACAATGGAGGCACGCCGCGGGGCCACATTCAACCCCCAACACCAGGAATCGAAAACTTTCCACATGCGAACATACGTAAGTGAAGTAGACGCCTTTCGTGCTTGTAGGAGTGTGTAAATGACTGAATCCGGATAACCTTTCTTCCTTTACTGCCGCCTCTCATAAGCCAAGCTGCTAGACAAAAACGAGCCACTTGATCGAAAAATATTGGACCCTGATGAAGAAGACTGGGGAGATGACCAAGCCAGATAGGCCCGTCCACCGCCAAGATGATCAGATCTGCGAACCACGGCCTCCGTGGCCACTCTGGGGCTACGAGAATGACTGACCCTACGTGAGCCTCTATGCTCCTTAAGACCTTGCCCATTAACGGCCAGGGAGGAAACACGTAAAGCAGAATGTTGTGGGGCCATAGAAGGACCAGGGCGTCCACTCCTTCCGCTCCATGTTCCCGTCTGCGGCTGAAGAACCGGACCACCTTTGCATTTCTCTGAGTCGCCATCAAGTCTAGGCGAGGCACTCCCCACCGACAAACCAAGAGGGTCATTGCCTCCTTGGAGAGTTCCCACTCCCCGGGATCCAGCTGTTGACGACTGAGAAAATCTGCCTGGACGATGTCAACTCTGGTGTGCCTCTCCTTTCTCTCTTACTCCTACAGCCTTGCCCACTAACTTACTTAAGTGTACATCCCCGTTCTCTCTCACCACACCTATCGTCTTATTGGCAACTACTCATATCTATTGTATTTCAACTGGACATAAGACTTCTATCCTATTTCTTTCTCTCAGGCCCAGCTTCTCTCTTTTCCAATTGTGTTTTATAAAACTCATTCTATTTATTTACAGACATAAGTTCAGCGAGAATTTGCTATGTACCACTATTTGATTTTTCCCTTCCATTGTTTCCACTGTTACCCCTCCTCCCCTATCCCGGTTAAATAAGTTTATTGCAAAGCACTGTTGCATATTTTCGTTAACAAGTTTATTGTAAAGTTTATTGATTATTGTAAATGTTTATTGTAAAGCACTGTTGCATATGTTTGTTCTAGTTCGCACAGCTGCAATGTTTCTGTTATCTGTGAACCGATGTGAGGTTACTATACAAATGTCGGTATATAAAAACTGCAAATAAATAAATAAAAATATGTGAGAAGCCGCTAGGCGGACAAGATGGCATTCCTCCCAGACCATTAGCCTGTCCGCTTCCTCGGCTACCAGATGACTTCTGGTTCCCCCTTGCCGATTGATGTAAGCCACCGTCGTCACATTGTCGGACAACACTCGCACCGATCGATGATGCATGAGGAGGAGAAAACTGAGCAATGCCAGGTGCACTGCTCTGGTTTCCAAGCGATTTATGGATCACTTCGTCTGCTGATCTGTCCATCACCCCTTTGCGGCCTGTGACTGGCACATAGCCCCCCAACAGGAGAGGCTGGCGTCCGTCGTCACGCTCACCCACTGAGGTTCCTCCAGGGCCATCCTTCTCTGCAAATGGGCCGGGATCAGCCACCAATCAAGACTGGACGTGGCGGGTTCCAAGAGAGGCAATGGGACTTGGAACTCTTCCAACTTCGGGTCCCAGCGAGAAAGTAACACCCTCTGCAAAGGTCTCATATGAGCGAAGGCCCAGGATACTAACTCCAAAATAGATGCCATAGAACCAAGCACCTGCAAGTAATCCCATGCCCGGGGCAACGGTAGGGACAATAGTCTCCGAATCTGCACCATTAGCTTGACGATCCGCTCCTGCATGAGAAAGACCCTGCCGACTGACGTGTCGAACCAAGCGCCTAAAAAGGTCAGAACCTGAGGTGGGACTAACTGACTCTTGGCAAAATTGATGACCCATCCGAGAGAATGAAGACGGTGCAAAACCGAATGAACCGCTGTCCTGCAAAACTCCTCTGACTTTGCTCTTATGAGCCAATCGTCTAGGTAGGGATGGACCAAAATCCCCTCCCACCTGAGAGCTGATGCTGCAACCACCATCACCTTGGTGAAGACGCGGGGAGCCATTGCCAAACCGAACGGAAGCGCTTGGAACTGATAATGTTTGCCCAGGATCATAAATCTTAGAAACCGCTGATGACGCTCTCGGATCCCTATGTGCAGATACACCTCCGTCAGATCTAACGAAACCAAAAGTTCACTGGAGTGGATGGCCACAATGATGGATCAGAGAGTTTCCATACGAAAATGAGGCACCCGAAGCGCCCTGTTCACCTTCTTTAGATCCAAGATCGGACAGAATGAGCCTTCCTTCTTGGGAACCACGAAGTATATTGAATATCTGCCGGTCCCGCACTCCGCTGGTGGAACCGCGGCGATGGCTCCCAGGGCCTTCAACCGACTGGGTGTCTGAATTACCACCGACCGCTTGGCGTGGGACCTGCAGGGAGACATCATAAACAGGTCTCATAGTGGGCGAGCAAAATACAAAGCGTAGCCATGTTCTATGATGCTTAGAACTCACAGGTCCGACGTAATCTTGACCCACTCCTCGAAAAACAGAGAAAGGTGGCCGCCAATCACCAGAACTGAAGAGTGGGTCAGCACATCTTCATTGAGAAGACTTGGCTCCTGCCAATCCCTGAGGACCTCCGTCCTGGGTAGGCCTGCGGCCACGAAAGGAATGAGCCCAAGTCTGCGACCTCGCAGACGGCTGACATGGAGAAAAGGAAGAGACTCTGCCCTGATGAAAATGACGCTGCTCCCGAAAATGAGCATGAGCCGACGCGAAGGTCTGTGAAGGTCTAGGCTTGTCCTCTGGCAACTAGTATACTTTGTTGTCTCCTAGGGACTTGATAAGAGCTTCCAAATCCATCTGCTTTTTTTTTTTTTTTTAAGAAAAGACCCAGGGGAAATAACAAAAAACTGACGTCCCTGGGACAGCAAAGTTGGCACAGGTCGCACCCGAGGAATGAACTCTTCTCTGAGTGATAGGGGGAGGGACTGGCCCACCGGTAAATCCCCCTACTCACCATCCAACAGGACCAGCTCTGGGCAATCCGGCTCCCGGTGTCACTAACCCCAGCTGCAACTCTACCAAGGAGGAGCCTTGGGAGTACTAGCACTACTTACCTCCTGACTGGAAACCTTTTTTTTTTTTTTTTTAAATCAGCCTAATGTAGCCAGAGAGAACAATTTTAAAGGAACCACAGCCTAATACTCCAATTATATTATTACATTTTTTTTTAAAGGTTCAGGACCACAGGTTCTGCCACCCTATCTGCTGGAGTCAGAGAAATACTGAAGGATCACAGGTGGCACACGGGGTTATGAGGAGGTGCCTTTCAGTTTTTTTTCTCTGACTCCATCTGTTGGAAGGGAGGCATAACCCAGCAGTCTGGGCTGATCCGGGTATGTACAGGGAATGTGATTGGACTTGGCCTTAGAAACAGTCCCGTGCTTTTTCCCTTATGTCTGCATATCAATACCCCAGCCTGTAAAGGTCAGGGGCCAAATTGGTTATCATCTGAATCCAATTACCCTTCCCCTCCCCCCAACCTCTGATAAAGTGGAGTGTGATGTTGTAGTTGTGTCAAAAGCATCAAGGCTTACTGGTTAAGGGCAGAAATCCCTTGCTTTCTGTTAAGGGTAGTAATTGCTGCTCCATGCAAGTTACCTGCCTGTATGATTTTTTAAAATACTGCCCCTCTGCTTTTTTTTATAATTGTTCTGCTTTTTCCTATTTTGAAAAGAGAGAGGTACAATTATCAGAATGTATGCAAATGAAAGACAGATTTCAGAATGGCCTAGTTTTCCTTATCAGATGGATTTCTGTTGATGGATATGCTTGGCAAAAATAATTTAGTGGAGAAGTATAAATGCCTCCTTACACTCCCTGGTAGCTGAGTCCACTCAGACAATATATAAGACATTATCAGGCACTATGAAACAACAGGGATAATTAAAGAGCCAAATTTAAGAATTGGGCAAAATTGTGTGCTCCATTGTGAAATAGTGCAGACATATAAGGCTCATTATTTCTTCATTGCTGTGTTGTAGTGAAAGACGGCAGTGTAGCAGGCAGTCACCTGTACTTACTCACACATGCCGGTGCCGATGGACTCCACTGTTTATTAACATGGCAGATTCTTCGACTTGGTCCTTGAAGTTCAAAACCCTGATTGCAGCTGTAGGTAACCTCATCTCCAAAGAGGTATTGGCTTCCTTGCATTATACCATTTTGTAGAAATTCTGGAGGCCCACAGGATATTCCTAGTATAGGAAAATATGTAATTATGTGTATATAGAAACATAGAAACATAGAAATGACGGCAGAAGAAGACCAAACGGCCCATCAAGTCTGCCCAGCAAGCTACGCACTTTATCCATTTTTTTCCCCTTTTTCTCTCTCCCACCTGTTACTATTGGCTTCCAGTACCCTCCAGCCATAGTTCCCCTCCACCCAATTTAGAGAGCAGCTCTGTATCTGCATCCAAGTGACATCCAGCTCAATTAGGGGTAGCGACTGCTGTAATAAGCAGGCCACCCCCTTGCCCCATACTCTTACCCACCCCTGTTTTTATTTTTGTTTTGTTTTATTTATTTTTTTTGGAAATAGGTGGGTTTTTTTTTTTTGGAATAGGTGGTTTTTTTTGGAAATAGGAAAAAAAATAGGTGTTTTTTTTTGGAAATAGGTGTTCTCAAATATGCATTTGAGAACACCTCTAAAAGCATTTGGCACAAGGCATCAAATGTACATACACATGAGGCTATGCATCATCAATTGAACAGTGTTCATTTAAAAGTTTGAAAGCTAAGAAGTACCAGAAGAAGGTTTCCCAAACTTTTGTATGGACAATGGTGTCTTCTCTGATTAGACAAGAAGGTAACACCAGAATTGACTCTTACCTGCTTGCAAGGGAATTTCTGGATTATGGGCAGGGTTTACAGATGCAATCATTGTTCGTGATTTAGCAGCCCATCTCAAATCTTAACTTATTAGAAGCATCTATGAATTTCACAATTGTAAGCATTTTATAATCATCTTTTTTATTAAAAAAAAAAAAAAAAAGTGATTCTGTGAAAAGGTTTGCTGTTTATAGTGGCAGAGTACGACTGCCATTCCTCTGTGCACAATGGCACTGTATTGGAAAAAAAACAAACAAACATGTAGGAGGCATGTCAACCAATCCAGTGATTATTTGAGGTGAACATCCTTTAGCGCTTTATAATTAAGAGAAACCCACAGGGCTTGATTCACTAATGGTTTTCTCCCATTCTGTGTCTATGGCAAAAAAAAGATTAGTGAACCAGAGCTAATGTAACATTTCCCAAGGTTGGTGCTATGAAAGACTAACAGAGTCAATATAATTAAAAGCACATCAGCTTTCATCATTCACAAAAATCCATCACGATTCTGAAACATACCCAGCAAATATTCATTTCTGTAACTTACTTCTACACTCTGGTTTTTTCCCACTCCACAGTTTGTTATGCTGGCATGTCTGTTCAGCTTCACCCTATCCAATGAGAAAAGCAAACGTCATAGCACATATTTAGTGCAGATCAAATCCTGAGACCCACTCTGCTGGCAGGGATTTAAACCTGCATGCATCTATTGCAAACATCAGAAGCCTTGCCAAGACTACAATCTTCATTAAGCATGGAAAGCTTTTTCCTGCATCCATTACATTAATAAGGACGTATCTGATCAAGGTTAAAAGCAAATGCCAAAGAACGTTTCTGAT
The DNA here is from genome assembly GCF_901001135.1 of Rhinatrema bivittatum. Taxonomy (NCBI): domain Eukaryota; kingdom Metazoa; phylum Chordata; class Amphibia; order Gymnophiona; family Rhinatrematidae; genus Rhinatrema; species Rhinatrema bivittatum. Next base: position 541,499,075 of record NC_042615.1, on the reverse strand, counting down.
GAACGGGCTTTGGCTGGGAGTGTAGGACTTTCAGGAATAAGGACTGGTAAAACCAGGCAACCACTCGATTCTATAAAGTTCCTGAGCCATATAAATTGTTGAAAATCTGGTAAATATTCAGCATCTGTGCATTTTTTCTCATGCTGTCGAATATATTCAGGCTAGTTTGACGGATATTTGGCTCTGTTCTGTGGAGATGAATTCCTGGTCATATTTTTTTCTTCTGCAAACCTCTTAATTTTGCAGTATGAAGTCCTAAGAGTTTCGTGCAGGCTTAGGAAAGGTGTTTTACCTAAGACAACAAGGTCAAAAACCTCAGATGAGCTAAAGTAGCAACCAACAATAAATATGTAGTTACAGCCCCCTTCGTATTAGTACAGGTTTAATAGTCCTACAAATCCTTTCCATCTCCAGCCAGAGATTACAATATTTAGGCTATAAGCAACAGAAGAGTGATTAAATAACAATCTAATTAAATAAGAAAGCCTCATCACTAGCAGTTTTAGTTAGGAGGAATTATGAAGAACATTTGCAATAACAAGATTGAAGCTCATTAATTAATAAAATAGTTTGCTGACTGGAAAATCATTTTGTATGTAAACTCAGCAATTCTGATATAATTTGTACATAAGGTACACACAGTGTATTTATTCCTCATAATACTTATTACATTTCTACATATTTGTGAGCAACGGGCACAATTTGCTCACAACAAATTTGGCATATGACTGGTTCCTATTGGAAGAAAGTCATTTAGTAACTGTCAGTAAAGTAGTTCAGCAGATATTTAGTAGAAAAAAAGATATTCAGGATGGTCTGAAACACGATACTTGTGAGAGGCAGTAGGAGAAGCCATTACAGGCCCTCCATTTTACCTACTAACCAGTCTATAAAGGCTGATTAACCAGTTTACATATTCACATTTTATTTGTCTCTAGAATGTATTTACTTGCACCTTGGGAATGAATAACTCTCGGCTAGAATGTTGCTGAAGCCACCTGCACACATGTATTCCAACAGGGGTGATTTAATAACAATATGAAAAATCCCTCTTATCCTCATCTTTTACTGTATCCCAAAATCCTCCCCCAATCAAAATGTTGAACAAACTTCTATTCTCCTCAGTTTTAAAGGGTCAATGACATTTTTTTCTGGCTGGAATAGAGGCTCTTGAATTCTAAAAATTAATTTGGTTTCCCTAATGCTTACAATATCCTATAGAACTTGCTCAGCATCTTTTGTCCTAATTGAAGCAAACATTTCCCTTCATTTAACAACTTTAATCTTTTCTCTCACACACTCATTCATACTTTGCATATCCACACTTGCACTGTACACACTTTCTACATGAATTTAAAGCATTTTCCATAATCCCTCTTCTTGGCTACGCAGAAGGCACAGGACTATGAAACCTCAGTACTGTATACATATAAATATAAATATTGTGATGTTATGCAGCTATATTACCAAATATAACTCACCTACACTGAATACACCTAGCACTAGGCAGCACTACTGTCTCTAGACATAAATGTCACTCATACCCTTCCTTCCTAGCAGATGTATACCAGACAGAATTTACCACTCATATTTTTTCTTACATACATGTCACAAACACAGGTGAAAACCAAAAACTAATACCAATCACAGAAATATAACAAAACAAAATTTTTATTTATATAAAAGAAGAAATAAATGAAAATTATCAGGCTTATGGCATGGTGAGGTGGACAGAATGTGGTAAGGTTCCATATTTTCTCTCCAACTGTTGAAGCCGCTGCTGAGTTGGCTAGCGACCTTCTGCTTCTCGTTCTCCTGAGGCTTCTACTGTTGTAGCTGCAGGAGCAGCATGTACTTGTATGGCTGCAGAAAAATAGCACCATGACACAACTACTTAGATTCTGCCTATATAAATATTATGGTTACCTTAAATAAAATTGCTACAGAAAAAAATATAATAATAACCAGTAGATAATCAAAGGGAGTAGCCAAGGCAGGAAACAGTATCAAGGAAACTACCAGAAAGATAGTAACATTCAAATATTTCCCAAAGTGGCAGCATTGTAATAAATGCCAGACAACCATGTAGCAAACAGGAAAAGAAAAGTTTGTAACTCTTCAAGTAAACTTATGTACAGGACACTAAACAGTTGAATGACAAAGCTCTGTCTCCCCACTTTAGACCTAATAAACATATACAAAATGACAAACTTGCCATGAAATATAGATAGGACCAAAGAACAATCAATATGTAAACCGGAGTGAAGGCTACTCTGCTCTACCTCGGTATATAAAAAATGCTAAATAAATAAAATAAATAAAATATAAGACAATGTAGACCTACAGTATTAACATACACGATAAGCATAGGCAAAGAGTATTAATATACATGAATAAGCTATGTTTCATATTTGGTACCATGTGAATATGTGTGTCATTGGTTTTAATATGTTTATATATGTATACGTTTTATGAATGTTATTTGTAATCCGCATTGGACTATTAGCTCTATTGGAAGCTGCAGAATGCAAGATGTTTAACTAAAATAAATAAACAAATAAGTAAAATGATATGAACAAAGCGGCCATGTTGTCGTATGAGATTGCACTACAAATAGACAAAATATGAATAATCACTTGAAGCCAGGCATAGACATACAGCCATGCAAGCATTTGAAACAACAGAGTTTGCAGCTGTAGGAAGACTGTCCGGTAATGACTGAGGAAACCAGCGGCTCTAATTATGTTCTTTATGTTTATTTCATAAATTGTTCTTGAGTAACTTTGAGGTCTCCCTTTAGTTTCCTGAGAGTTAAATCACTGATGCAATGGTCTGACCTAGAAAACTGTTCCCTCAACTCAAACCTACCCCTACCCTACTAATCTTTTTACTTACAGCTCTTAGGACTTTACACCTATGCTGTGATTCAAGCTATAACTCATTTTTCACTGTCCTGTTGAAGGGAACGTAATTCTCAAAAGGTACAGTACTTACAATATCTGAATGCAATCCACTTTGAAGTGCCTAAAAGCAGGATATAAAGAAAAAAACAAGAAAAGGTTGTCTATATGCACCCAGCTGTACATGATCAGTCACAGTTTCATGGTATGAGATACCCTGGGGCCTGGATCCTCCTATAGCCATTGGGTGCAAATATCATACACAGATGACCTTAGATGATGTCCAGGAGGCAGGCATCCCAGTTGTTCCTTCCTTTCAAGCACTAAACTGCAAACAAAGGCAAGGAAAAAATATTAGCCAACATAGGCCTAGATTTTCCAAGACACCGTGGTGTCGTGAATCAGGCAGTGCAGGGGGGGGCGAAGTGGGGGGCGGGCCGGCTTTCGCACCCAATAGCGCCATCGTAAAAGGTGGTGCCATTAGGCTCGAAATTGGAAGCGAAAAGGCTCCTTACCTTTTTGCCGTCCTCGCAATCTTCGTAGCGTCCGCCCTAGTGCCGCCCCGACTCCTCCCCTTACAGTGGCTACTCCTCCCCGATCTAGCTATCGCACGTGAAAAGTCCCTTTTCGCATGTGCTAGCTTTAGAAAATAACCCACCTAGTTATTTATTTAGAGATTTAATCTTTAGTACAGCTTTACACAACTTTTAATGACAATCATAGAACAGTATGATTAGCTATGTAAAGACAGAACATGTTATAGAAACATAGAACATGATGGTAAGCAAAAACTATTTGACCCATCTAGCATGCCCTTCCAAATTTCCTGCTTGGCTTTATGTTTCCCTTCCTCTCCGTCAGAGATGCACTGGGCTTATCTCATGCTCTCTTGAATTCCAGTACTGCCCTGGTCTCTACCACCTCCTCAGGAAGGTTATTCCATGCATCCACAACCTTTCTGTAAAAAAAAATTCTTTAAATTACATCTGAGGCTACCTTCTTTCACCCTCATCCTTCATTTCAGATCCTTCTTTGTGTTGAAAGAGGCCCACTTCCTGCACACTTATCCCATGGAGGTATGTAACGGCTCTATCATATCTTCCCTTTCCCTGCTTTCTTCATGGGTATACACATTTAGATCTTTGTCTTTCTCCAAATGCTTTATGAAGAAGAACAGTGACCATTTTATTAGCTTCCCTCCATACTGACTCTATTTGGTTTGTATCCTTTTGAAGCTGCGGTCTCCAGCCTTGTACACAGTACTCCAAATGAGGTCTCACCAGAAAATACCATCTCATTTTTCCTCTTTCCCAGTGCACCCAAGCATCCTTCTGGTTTTTGCCATTGCCTTATCTACATGTCTGGCCACCTTATGATCAGCAGATATGATCACCCCCACAAGATCCTTTTCCTGTTTTACATATAAAAGAACTTCACTCCCTACAATGTACTGCTCCCTTGGGTTTTTTGCAACCCAAATGCATAATCCTGCATTTTTAGCATTGAATCTTAGCTACCAGGCTCTAAACCATTCCTCAAGCTTCACTAAATCCCTCCTCATGTTTTCCACACTTTCCTTTTGCAGAGTTTAGTATCATCTGCAAAAAGGAAGACCTCTCCTAATAGCCCTTCTGCAATATTGCTTACGAAAAAGTTAAACAGAGCTGGACCGAGGCTTGATCCCTGCGGTACACCGCTCATACCCCTGCTTTTCTCTGCGTGAGTTCTATTACTACATTTTTGTTGCTCGTCAATGAGTTTCTTACCCAGTCAGTCACTTTAGGGCCTATATCTAGGGTGCTGTGTTTATTTATAATTCGCCTATGCAGAAACGTGTCAATGGCCTTGCTGTACTTTCCCATTATCTAGCTCTCTGATCATCCAAGCAAATTCACATGCATGGTTTCTACCAAGACCTCCTCTGGTACAAACCATGCTGCATTGGTTCCAGTAATCCGCTGGATTCCCGAAACTGCACGATCCTCTGTTTCAGCAGTGATTCCCTTAATTTACTAGCAAGTGAGGTCGGACTAACCACTGCCCTTTGGTTCAGACTCCCCTTCCACTTTGGTGAAGAGGAACCAGTTCTGCCTGTCTCCAGTCCTGCAGAATCACTCCTGACTCTGCAGAAGCATTTGTCAGAACAGCTGCCCAAACTTCCCTCTTAATACCTTCATATATATCCTGTCCCGTCCCATTGCTTTATCTACTTTTAGTTTTGTTAGCTCTTCATGCATATAGTTTTCTGAAAAGTGTTTGAGATTTACCTCCTCTACAAACAGGAACAGAGGCTTTCTGTGATCCTTCTCCTGGCACTCTCAGTGAACATGGAATAGAAACGTTTGTTATGCAATTCCATGTTCTCCTTCTCAGCCTCTACATTTTCCCCCCTTCACCTTCAAATCTTACAATCTCATTTTTTTGCATTTTCTTCTGTCATCAATATACTTTTAACATAAAGTCTTGACCCCCTGTTTTATCACATTAGTTATTTTTCATCTCTTAGCTTTTCCAGATATTGTCGTCTTTTTTCTGAAGTCTCTTGTAGCTTATAAATGTTACCTCTTTCCTTATCTTTTCAGCCACTTGTTTAGAAACCCACAGTGGCCTCTTTTTTCCTCATACCTTTATTTACCTCTTACTTATTATTGTCTTTTAGTTTTGCCCTCTGCTCTTCTACTTTGCCTAACTTATTCCATCCAGTTAATGCCTCCTTGAGGTATTCCTGCATTTTAACAAAGTTAGATTTTCTGAAATCCTTGCCTTTGAATGAACCATCTCGCCCTGTGTTCTAATACTGAACCACCCCATTCTGTGATCATTGGATCTCAGGGGATCTCCCACTGTGACATCTTTATGTCATTTACACATAATCCCCCTTTTACATTTTGTTCAATCTATGATTACTGTAATATTAAAAGTAAAGTACTTACAAAAGTAGGCAGAAAGACGCTCCAGAGTACCTCTCCCAGTTTTAAATATTGATCTTAGAGCCAGGACCATCAGAAGAGGCAGGCAAGGTGAGTTCCTAAATGGGGCGCCAGGAAGGTGAGGGGAGGGTATGTGTGTGAGGGTGTCATGATGCTGCTGACATCCTGAAAGTGTCACTGTGGTGAAGTTATGGCAAACAACACACAGGGATATATTATTTCAAAAAATTCTCTGCCAACTAAACACAACTATACACTCAGAGAATTCTCGTGAATTTCAATACACTATTGTACAATAATTTTTATTAGCATTGCAAACATGTAAACATATACACAATTAAAACTTGTGAATACCAATCATACCAAACACTCACACATTAAAATCTAAAACCTAATGACACAATATAATACTTCTTACAGTACATCAGATTAAAGTGCAAAAATAATACATCTCAAATATTTATAATACAGAAATACTTTTCTTCATAAAGTTTCCAATATTCTCCCACTTCTTTCTTCAGGAAACCAAGCCGCTTATTATCGCTTTTCAGGGATCTGGATTTTATATTATATGTGCGTGCTAATTCTCTGCAAGTAGCACCTACAAGAAACTACGTTTTTTATGACACGTGATATCCGTTGTTCCCTGTGAAGCGTTGAAAACTTTGGAAGAGGCTGCATTTAAAAGCTGATATAAAGATATTGAATTTTGAACGATATTTGGTATCTGATTGAGAGAATAAGACAGGTGATACACCGTAGTTATTAAGAATGAGTCCCTGATGAAGCCCAGGCGTGGGTGAAACAAGGATCCTTTGTTGGACTGCATATATGTGGATGGAGTGTTGGAGGGCAAGTTGCCCCAGATACAAGTAAATTAGATAAGCTGTGGATTAATGCAAACAGTTTCTTGTGGGTGCTACTTGAAGAGAATTAGCATGCACATATAATATAAAAATCCGGATCCCTGAAAAGGAATAATAAGCGGCTTGGTTTCCTGAAGAAAGAAGTGGGAGAATATTGGAAACTTTATGAAGAAAAGTATTTCTGTATTATAAATATTTGAGATGTATTATTTTTGCACTTTAATCTGATGTACTGTAAGAAGTATTATATTGTGTCATTAGGTTTTAGATTTTAATGTGTGAGTGTTTGGTATGATTGGTATTCACAAGTTTTAATTGTGTACATGTTCACATGTTTGCAATGCTAATAAAAATTATTGTACAATAGTGTATTGAAATTCACGAGAATTCTCTGAGTGTATAGTTGTATAACTGTGGTGAAGTTAGGCAGCATAGACCAGCCAGCTATATTTACTACTTAACACTTCTATAGCGCTACTTGATGTACACAGCACTGTACAAAAAATATATGAGACGGTCACTGCTCAGTAGAGCTTACAATTTAATCAAGACATACATACAGGGCAAAAGAAACTTTAGGAATTTCATTTATTAAGAAAATGTTAAAAATTAATGCGGCAGTAAGTGGGACAATTAGGGATTAAGATTTAAAAGCAGCCTAAAAAAAGGTGGGTTTTTAGATGGCATTTAAATAAGGCAAGAGAGGGAGCATGATGCACCAGCTCAGGAAGTCTATTCCAAGCACATGGTACAGCCATGTGGAAAGTACGGAGTCAGGAACTGGCAGTGGAGGAGGAGAAGGGCATAGATAGGAGAGACTTACCTGATGAGCAGGGTGCACAAGGAGGGATGTAGAGAGAGAGAGAGAGATAAGAAAAGAGAGGTAATGAGGAGCTTCAGAGTGAAGACTTTTGTAGGTGAGTAAGAGCAGCTTGAATTGTATGTGAGATCGTATAGGAAGCAAATATAGTGACTTGAAACGAGGGGCTAGGTGGGTGAAAGATAAGTCACGCAGCTGAATTTGAATAGATTGTAGTGGAGAGAGATGGCTCGCTGAGACCTGTGTGGAGGAGGTTGACATAGTCTATGCAGGAGGTGATGAGAGATTGGAAAAGGGTTCTGGTAGTGTGTTCAGAAAGGAAATCATGGATTTTAGTGATGCTATAGAGATAACTGGTGCATCTTAGCAGTGTTTTGTATATGTGAAGAGAAGGAGAGAGTGGATTTGAAGATGACTCCAAGGTTACAGGCTGAGGGGAATGGGAAGGATTACAGTGTTATCCACGGAAACAGAGAAAGGAGGAAGAGGGGAGGTGGGCTTGGATGGAAAGGAGCTCTGTTTTGCCTATGTTGAGTTTAAGATGGCAGTGGGACATCCAGGCAGCAGACAAGCAGGTTGAGATCTGGTACTGGATTCTTGATGAATTTCTGGGCTAGAGAGATACATTTGGGAATCAGCAGCATAAAAAGGAAATCAGAACACCAAGGGATTTAGAATAAGGAGAGAAGAGAAAATGGCTCAGGACAAAACCCTGAGGTACACCATTGATAGTGGGATGGCAGTAGACGAAGATCAGCCAGAGGAAATGCTAAAAGTGTAATGGGAGAGGTATGAAGGGAATAAATAAAGGAATGTGTGACACTGAGGAAATCCGTCCTTAAGTTTAAAAGGAAGTAACTAATCTCTGAGAAGTTCAATTTCCAAAGTGGTGTAGCCAACAGGTTTATTCAAGTCTTCACAAATGGTACAGTCCCCCAACAAGGTCCTGTTTCGCCGATGGGGCTGTGTCGGGAGGGCCATACAATATAGGATCAATATGCCGAGTACATAAACTCATAACGAATGCTTCAAAAATAGAATTTCTGATGTGAACTCTGTTTTTGGAAACAAAAAGAAATTTAACCAGAGATGACTTCACCCCAAAACATTCAGTATCAAGATGACATTATAAATTCAGGGGCCATCAGTACAAGTATTAAACATTTGCTGCAAAATGTGAAATTGCTCTGAACCGTTCAGTCAGTCAAAAAATCTGCAGTGCATACAAGCTCTGTATGGGGGTCCCCGAGAGTAAGTGAAGGAAATGGAAGGTACATTTAGACCACAATTTGAAAATCAGCATTCTGTGAAGACGCAGTAGGTGTGTCATCTTCCATATGAACAGAGCTAGGACAGGAAAGTGTCCTGATATCCAAATGAGGACAGAGTATCAAGGAGTAGGTGATGATCAACAGTGTTAAAAGAAGAACAGGTCAAGGAGGATAAAGCCTTTGGTTTTAGCCATAAACAGGTCATTTGAGACTTTGGCAAGGGCTGATTTTGTAGAGGGTGAAAACCAGACTGGAGTGGATCAAGAATAGCTTGAGATGAAAGAACATCAAGACAGCTGTGGTGAACAGCATGTTCAAGTAGTTTGGAAGCAAAAGGGAGGTGAGAGATAGGAAATTAGTTGGCAGGGCATGTAGAATCCAGTGAAGATTTTTTGAGGAGTGATGTAATCACAGCAGGTTTAAAGGCAGCAGGAACAGTAGCAGTGGAAAGTGATAGATTGAGGATGTGACAGATAGAAGGAATAACTGGAATGGAGACAGAGCTTAGGAACAGGGCGGGAATGGGGTCAGAGGAATAAGCAGTAAGCATGGAAGAGGAGAGAAGATGGGCAGTTTCCTCTATTTATTTATTTTATTTATTTGTTCAGTTTTATATACCATCATTCGGTGCAGCCATCATAACGGTTTACAAAAATCAACAGAGAATAAACAATTAAAACATAGTTGCATAAATTAACAGTGGGAGAGATGAAGGGATGGGGGAGAGGTTGGTGGTGAAAAAGGGAGGACAAGGAAAAAAAAGGGAAAAGGATTATGGTAACAGTATTGGTATTTATTCATCTTCGGGATGGACTTCTAGCATTGTTAATTATAAGTTCATATTGCTACTACAATGGTTGATGCCAGATGTAATTTCAGTATCTCTCTATTGTGACTTCAGTCAGACAATGTAGTGGTAGAAAGGCAAGATGAAACACTAGTGGAGATTCCTGAAGGTGTTGGTGGTGACTGAACAAAAGTGAGGGGGAGGGTGGTTTAGAGTGAAAGTTATCAGATGATGGACTGAGAGATGAAGAAATGAGGTAGAGAAGACTGAGAGACAGCAGTTGGAGAAAAGGACTAGGTCAAGGCGGTGGCCATGTTTGTCAGTAGGGGTGGCAGAGCAGAGCTGGAGATCAAATGAGAGATTAAGGAAAGGAGTTTTGAAGCTTAAGAGTTAGAGGGGTATTGAAAATGGATGTTAAAGTTGCCAAGAATAAGAGAAGATGGGTCAAGGAAGAAGGAAAGCCAGGAATCAGTTAGCGAGAAAGGAGGAGAGGGATTTATCAGGGAGTCAATAAATGACAGCTACCTGAAGAGGTAGTGTGGTGAATAGGTAGATGGAGTGGGCCTTAATCCAAGAAAAAGAGTGGGACAAAGATGAAAGAAGGGGTTGAAACCAACTGGAGGAGGACAGCAATAGTTTACCGTCATCACTGAGGCCTACTGTGCGAGGTGTGTGGGAGAAAAGATAACCTCCATGACAGAGCAGCAACTGAAGCAGATTCCTCAGGGGAAAGCCAAGTCTTATCAAGGAAGGAGATGAAAAGGATGAAAGATATGAGGTCATGAGTATAGGCACGTTTTGTTAGAAACTGAGTGTGCATTCCACAGGGAGCACAAGAAAAGAAGAGAAGAGAGAGGGAGAAGGGGAATAATGAGTAAAGGTTTGGTATGTACTGATGGGGTGAAAGTTGCTTTGGATGGCTAGGAGTGAGACTGTTATCCCCAGCTAAGAATAGGAGGCAGCATAGGAGAATATGTAGAAGAGAGGTAGAGGTGTATCACTGGAGGGGGCAGGGATAGAAGCGGTTTGCAGGAAAATATCAGCCCGGGGGATTTTTTCAAAACCGGCCCATGGGGCATCTGACACGCCTAGTCAACTCTGAAGCCTGAGAGAATTAAGCCTAAATACCTCCAAAATAAATTTCACATTTTTTCTAAATAACTAAGAAATAGAGCACACTCTAGACCAGCAGTAAGTAAATAAAGCTGTAGATTCCCATTCCATCCATGTAAATCAGCTAGGGTCACCCTACAAGTCTGCTTAGCAGAGTACCTTACATTAATCACACATGCAGAACACAGACAGATCCTCACCAAATACAAAATGAAGAGATAATAAAGTATACACAGAAACATGCAGACAAAAACTGAAGTTGAAACTGCAACAAGCAAACTCTGTTTGGAATGGAAAAACAAACATCATTCCTTCTTAAACATCAAACAATAACATCAAGAAATATAAAGCATCAATCATAATAGAAAAACCAAACTCATATAAAGAATAAATATTTCAAAATAGCTGATGAAAAGAACATCTAATGATTGCAAACATATAACAATGTTTTTTTAATTTCCCAAACATTGATAAAATATTTCAAAATAGCAGATACAGCAAAACCAAATAATTAAAATTAAAGCCAAAAATAAATCCCCTGCTCTCTGTTTCTGGAAACGTTAGATTCCAGTCACTATGAGATTGTCATGAATTCGTAAGGGGTGGGAGATATGCACAACTTTCTTCTTTCTCTAACACAATGTTCATTCTCACACAAACTCCCTTATATTCTCTCACTCACATGATCACTAGATCACACGCTGTCTCTCATACACGCTGTCTCTCATACATGCTTACTGGCTCACACAAGCTCTCTCTCTCACAGACATGCTCACTATGTGACACAGGTTCTTGTTCACACACATGCTCACTGGCTCAATCGCTCTCTCATGTACATGTTCACTGGCTCAATCAGTCACCCTGAGATTGTCGTGGTTTTGGGGAGAAAGTAAAACACACACACACACACACACACACACACTCTCTCTCTCTCACACACACACACACACACTCTTACACACACATGCTCTTTTGTTGCCCTGTACAAACAATTACTGTGCTGGCCCCTCCTCATTCTGTTTTTTTTTTCTAACTTTTAATTTGGTTTTTTTTTTTCTAATCAGGGCCAGCGCAAGGGTATTAAGCACCCCAAGTGAATCTTACAGCTTTGTGCCCGGCCGTCCTTCTCACCATGGCCCTCTACATACACATTTTAAAATTATGCATTTACAACAAAAGACATTACATAAAAAAAGGACACTCAAAGTACAGTCTTTTAAAGTAAACATATCACAACAGTCTATATATATTATATTTACTTGTATTGCTGCAGTGTCAACCACAAAACCTTGCATAAAAGCTAAAAAGACATTTGGAACACGTATGGTATCAGGACTATTTTAACGCATGTTGGGTGTGGGCTTGGTCATCAGAAAGCCATGAGCAAATTTAATTTCAATTACAATATAATGAACCTCCCATTCCAAAGCAGTCCTAAATGCAAACATTATGCCAAGCTCTAACACACCAACATGCCTCCTATAAGGAAAACAGAACAAGCCAAGCTGCTATAGATCCCTACATAGAAATGACAAGTTAGCAGAATACTTAACCTCAGTCACACATGCAGAAGAAAGACAGACCCTCACCAAATACAGAATAAAGTGACTAGAAAGTATAAATGGAAACATGCAGACAAAAACTGAACTAGAAACTGCAACAAGCCAGACTCTATATGTAGTGCATATGGAAAAACAGAAACATCACCATTCCTCAGAAAACATCAAACAATAAAATCAAGAAATATAAAGTATCAATTATAATAGTAAAACTATATTAATAATAATTAATATTTCAAAACAGCTGATGAACAGAACATCCAACAATTACAAACTTTTTATTGTAATTTCCCAAACAGTTAAATATTTCAAAACATCATTTAAAAAAACCCCCTCATTCTCCATGTAGGGAACTTTTAAATTCTGGTCAATATGAGATTGCCGTGGATTAGTGGGAGGGGAAGGGAGGTGCACAAACTTTCCTCTCTCATATACACACATTAATCCTCATGCTCACATAGATATACACAAACGCCCTTTCAAAACTTGCACATGCTCACACGCATACACGCTGGCTTCCTCCCTCTCTCTCAGGCACACACATATACACACACACACTGGCTCCTTCTCTGTCAGGCATACAGGCATGCTGGCTCCCACTCACTCCTGCACACATACTCACATACACTGGATTCCTCTCTGTCAAGCACATATACACGTGTTTCCTCTCTCTCAAGCACATACACAGGCTCCCACTCTCTCAGGCATGCAGAGTTGGAGCCTCATATGCACATTTCCTCTCTCATATGCACATTTCCTCTCTCAAGCACACACATACACACACTGGCTCCCTCTCTGTCAGACATACAGACATGCTGACTCTCACTCACTCCTGCACACATACACTGGCTCCCTCTCTTGTCAGCACACATATACATGTGTTTCCTCTCTCTCAAGCATACACAGGCTCCCTGTCTTTCAGGCATGGAAGCTTACACACATTCATACACACACTTCCTCTCTCTCAGGCACACATGTTTACATTTGGCTCAGCTTGACTCAGTCTTCATGCTCACTGATTTCAGATAGCGAAGGATGTAGTGCTAGAGCCCTGAGCTCTGTGAAGAGGCAGAAGGAGGGAAAGGATCACAGGTCCAGGCAGGGGATCGAATCGGAGGACTGCAGAGTAGAATGGCAGGGTAATAATCGGGTGTTCACAGGGATGGGCGATCAGAGGTGGAATCAGAGATGAGTGGGTGGACATGGGCGTAGCAGGCAGCAACAGAGTCTAGGGGCAACAAAAGCAGAAATGTGTCCCTATACTCTCCCTGTGCTCCGTCTTGCTTTATCCCCCTTTCCCATGCATCCCCTTCATATTTTCTCTCTGGCTTCCATTTCATTCTTTTCCCTCTGTTCCCCCTTTTTTCCAAAGCCCCAAACTAAAATTAAGAAAAATAAGGTGCTGAAATCTGGAGAGCTTATCCCTGACCCTGGCTGCTCTCAGTGCACAGCTTAGTGTTTCAGGAGGACCCCATCACTCTGTCCCTTCCCCAGAGTTTGCATGGAGTGCCAGCAGGCAGGGGGCGCACGAGAGCGACAGCATCTCCAGCAGATGTGCAGAGAGCAGCCGTCCTAAGACATCTGCTCTTCTGCTAGCTGCCCACCCCCAAGTTCTTAGAATACAGGATCCTTTCCACCGACGTGGAGTTTCAGTCTGGGTTAGGTGTGGAGCATTTTCATCTGAGCTCATAAGCCAAAAAAACCCACAGCCTCCATGCTTCAATTCTTGTGTATGTGTGTATGGAAATGTTGAAAAACAGGATTCTAGCACAAGCCGTATACGCAAAAAAGCAAGGTGAGGGCACGCAATTTTGACAAACGAGCGTGCGTTGCACCCATACATTCCCAGTTTTCCAGTTAGTCCACCAGTTTGTCCTGTTAAGACCCCTTTGGTTCTTCATCCTGTGCGCCCCCCCCCCCTCCCAGTTGACCCGGACCCCTCGCCCTGTCATGTAAGCCCTAAAACTCAGGATCTGCAGACTTGCTCCTCCTCAGGAGCAGCAGGAAAGCTACGTGAATATCCAGCGAATGCGTGCTGCGGGTTTTGGAATTACCTACATAAGTACTGGTCCCGCCCTGGAACACCATTGCCCCCCCTCTCTTTTGCCCCCCCTTACTCCTCATGCGCACACAGGTACGTACGTGCGGCTTTTTAAAATCCGCGTTGCTCACACGCAGCCCACGTACGCGCGTTGTGGGTATTTTTGCGCAGGCAACGCTTTTAAAATCGATCCGAAAGTTAGCAGCAAGAGAAATAAATATTGTAGCAATAGAGAAATCATGTTCAGGCTCCCAGAACAATACCAGATGTAATAACGTGCAGAACAAAAATAAATCCTATCTTTAAAATATAAAAACTTAGGAGAGGTTTATATTTTAGACGCATGATTTATTTTGTTTCCACGCCATTGTCTTTATGCTGTTTTACAAGCTTTAAAACACTTTCTGAAGCTTTTTTTGCCTCCATACAATCATATTTTATTCCTCCTCCTGACTGTGCAAACTTGTTCGCCCATCAGTTTGTGGCCTTTTAGTTCGGCATGCAAAACATGTTTCTCTCACAAGCAGAGATGTGTACAAAAAAATTGTGAAAGAACTTGGAATTATGCCTTTAACATGAAAATGGAACATGATGCCTTTCCAACCCCTCAAAATAAAGTTCCAGTAAATCAGCCCACTTGCTATACAATACTAAGTTAATGTTAAGCAATTGCTTGGCTGCAGTCCAGGTGGTTTTCACTGTTCCAGTCTGAACAAGCCAGAGATGGACACAGACTGCTAAAAGACTAGTTATCTTCAGATAGTCCACGGTTGGCTGTGGAAACCTGTGGACAGCTCCATGCAAAGCCATGGAGTTATCTGTGGATTATCTGCATGCTGCAGGGGCTCAGTTATTTATAGATTTGATTTATATTCCTTTAATCGGGCTCTTCAAAGCGGATTACATCCAGGTACTGTAGTTTTTTCTCTTTCCTCAGAGAGCTTACACTCTAAAAGGCTCATTCACTAGGCCATGTTAGGCCATTTATCGCATGGCAAATGCTGTTTTTTTTGTGTGGTAAGCAGTCTAACATGGGGATAACACATGATATATAAATATCAGACGTTATTTGAGCCTTGGTATGCACGTGATGGGACAGAGGTTGGGCAGCACCATCTTGGAAAGTGATGGCTGCCAGATCTGGAGGGTGTATTTTTAAACAACTGGATGCAAATCTTGGTAATGATATAACAATTCTAACAGAAAAAAACCCACGTTATTCTAAATGCCAATGATGTGTCACGTATAAACAACAACCCTCATTCGGGAACCAAATGTTTGCACTGAGTCGTGTTACATTCTATTCACTTGAATTAATATGGGATTTGTAACCCATTATAAAGTGAATTGCTCACCACTGAATGTGTATACCATTATAGACATTCGGAGGTGAGCAATTCATTTTATAATGGGTTACAAATCCCATATTAATTCAAGTGAATAGAATGTAACACGACTCGGCGCAAACATTTGGCTCCCGAATGAGGGTTGTTGTTAATACGTGACACATCATTGGCATTTAGAATAACGTGGGTTTTTTCTGTTAGAATTAGACCTGGAGGGTGGGCTAGGATAAGATTCCACCAGACCTCCACAGCAAGGCAAATTTTCTCTTGAAGTGGGGAGTTCAGGAGTGGGAGGATGGGTTCATTGGACCACCAGGGATCATTTTGTCTGTGCAGGGGGGCTGAGGGTAGGGGTAAAGGCTTCTGGGGGCTGGACTTGTTTAGTGTACAGGGTTTGGGGTTGGGAGGCTGGGCTTGCGCTGATCTTAAAAAGTGTATTTTTTTTTTTAATTTAGCTGCAATGATGCCACAGTCTTGGGGCCACCATCATGTATTGTTTCTGGGGCTTTTGCCCCTGCAGTATTTTTCCCCTGCAGTATTTTTCCCCACAGGAAAATACCGTGGGCCATGATATTTTCCTGTGTGGAAAAATATCGTGGGAGTCATAAAGCAGCAGGGTCATTTACTATAGCTTTGGACACCCTGGTATTTTTCTCACAGGTAATTGAGTAGAGTATCTTATTGGTGACTTTTTCTTCTTTGAATGATTTGAATCAGATATTGAAAAGGTATTTCAATAAATACCCCATTACTTATTATGAAAAAACCAATTAAGATATTCCCAGATTTAGCAATATCCACACAGACAAGATGGAAAGCTTTTTTAGCATTCTGTCAAGAAGTAGTTACAATGGGTTATTCATTTACCCTTCGTTTTCCATGCAAGTATTTAATTAAGAAACAAAATGCTTTATTTATTTTCTTTGCGCCTGATCAGTTAAAGAGTTTTGTAGAACAAAGAAAACTAGCTACTTCTTCCCCAGTGATCTAGTTTATTAATAAATGAAAAGATTGTTTGGGATTGTTTCTAAACATCAAAATCACAGAACATATAGAAAGACATGGTTTAATGGAACTAAGTCAGCATGGCTTTACCCAAGGCAAGTCTTGCCTCACAAATCTGCTTCACTTTTTTGAAGGAGTTAATAAACATGTGGATAAAGGTGAACCGGTAGATATGGTATACTTGGATTTTCAGAAGGCGTTTGACAAAGTTCCTCATGAGAGGCTTCTAGGAAAAGTAAAAAGTCATGGGATAGGTGGTGATGTCCTTTCGTGGATTGCAAACTGGCTAAAAGACAGGAAACAGAGAGTAGGATTAAATGGACAATTTTCTCAGTGGAAGGGAGTGGACAGTGGAGTGCCTCAGGGATCTGTATTGGGACCCTTACTTTTCAATATATTTATAAATGATCTGGAAAGAAATACGACGAGTGAGATAATCAAATTTGCAGATGACACAAAATTGTTCAGAGTAGTTAAATCACAAGTAGATTGTGATAAATTGCAGGAAGACCTTGTGAGACTGGAAAATTGGGCATCCAAATGGCAGATGAAATTTAATGTGGATAAGTGCAAGGTGATGCATATAGGGAAAAATAACCCATGCTATAATTACACAATGTTGGGTTCCATATTAGGTGCTACAACCCAAGAAAGAGATCTAGGTGTCATAGTGGATAACACATTGAAATTGTCGGTTCAGTGTGCTGCGGCAGTCAAAAAAGCAAACAGAATGTTGGGAATTATTAGAAAGGGAATGGTGAATAAAACGGAAAATGTCATAATGCCTCTGTATCACTCCATAGTGACACCGCACCTTGAATACTGTGTACAATTCTGGTCGCCACATCTCAAAAAAGATATAATTGCGATGGAGAAGGTACAGAGAAGGGCGACCAAAATGATAAGGGGAATGGAACAACTCCCCTATGAGGAAAGACTAAAGAGGTTAGGACTTTTCAGCTTGGAGAAGAGACGACTGAGGGGGGATATGATAGAGGTGTTTAAAATCATGAGAGGTCTAGAACGGGTAGATGTGAATCGGTTATTTACTCTTTCGGATAGTAGAAAGGCTAGGGGGCACTCCATGAAGTTAGCATGTGGCACATTTAAAACTAATCGGAGAAAGTTCTTTTTTACTCAACGCACAATTAAACTCTGGAATTTGTTGCCAGAGGATGTGGTTAGTGCATTTAGTATAGCTGTGTTTAAAAAAGGATTGGATAAGTTCTTGGAGGAGAAGTCCATTACCTGCTATTAAGTTCACTTAGAGAATAGCCACTGCCATTAGCAATGGTAACATGGAATAGACTTAGTTTTTGGGTACTTGCCAGGTTCTTTTGGCCTGGATTGGCCACTGTTGGAAGCAGGATGCTGGGCTTGATGGACCCTTGGTCTGACCCAGTATGGCATTTTCTTATGTTCTTATGTTTACACGCAATATTAAGTTATTGTGCTCTCCCTTTAGTTTCTTAGCCACTATGTAGAATTTCATGTTTGCTTTGATATTGAATGGTATTGGTTAAATTATAAATGGATGATGTACGGACATATTAGACCAATATGTAATGAATATTTAACAATCCATGTATTATCTATTGCAAACTATTGATTTGTTTGTAATTAGTGAAAACTATAAATAAAGAATTTAGAAAAAAAAAAGAGAATTGCACTGATATATACAGAACATAAGAACATAAGAAAATGCCATACTGGGTCAGACCAAGGGTCCATCAAGCCCAGCATCCTGCTTCCAACAGTGGCCAATCCAGGCCAAAAGAACCTGGCAAGTACCCAAAAACTAAGTCTATTCCATGTAACCATTGCTAATGGCAGTGGCTATTCTCTAAGTGAACTTAATAGCAGGTAATGGACTTCTCCTCCAAGAACTTATCCAATCCTTTTTTAAACACAGCTATACTAACTGCACGAACCACATTCTCTGGCAACAAATTCCAGAGTTTAATTGTGCGTTGAGTAAAAAAGAACTTTCTCCGATTAGTTTTAAATGTGCCCCATGCTAACTTCATGGAGTGTCCCCTAGTCTTTCTACTATCCGAAAGAGTAAATAACCGATTCACATCTACCCGTTCTAGACCTCTCATGATTTTAAACACCTCTATCATATCCCCCCTCAGTCGTCTCTTCTCCAAGCTGAAAAGTCCTAACCTCTTTAGTCTTTCCTCATAGGGGAGTTGTTCCATTCCCCTTATCATTTTGGTAGCCCTTCTCTGTACCTTCTCCATCGCAATTATATCTTTTTTGAGATGCGGCGACCAGAATTGTACACAGTATTCAAGGTGCGGTCTCACCATGGAGCGATACAGAGGCATTATGACATTTTCCGTTTTATTCATCATTCCTTTTCTAATAATTCCCAACATTCTGTTTGCTTTTTTGACTGCCGCAGCACACTGAACTGACGATTTCAATGTGTTATCCACTATGACACCTAGATCTCTTTCTTGGGTTGTAGCACCTAATATGGAACCCAACATCGTGTAATTATAGCATGGGTTATTTTTCCCTATATGCATCACCTTGCACTTTTCCACATTAAATTTCATCTGCCATTTGGATGCCCAATTTTCCAGTCTCACAAGGTCTTCCTGCAATTTATCACAATCTGCTTGTGATTTAACTACTCTGCACAATTTTGTGTCATCTGCAAATTTGATTATCTCACTCGTCGTATTTCTTTCCAGATCATTTATAAATATATTGAACAGTAAGGGTCCCAATACAGATCCCTGAGGCACTCCACTGTCCACTCCCTTCCACTGAGAAAATTGCCCATTTAATCCTACTCTCTGTTTCCTGTCTTTTAGCCAGTTTGCAATCCACGAAAGGACATCGCCACCTATCCCATGACTTTTTACTTTTCCTAGAAGCCTCTCATGAGGAACTTTGTCAAACGCCTTCTGAAAATCCAAGTATACTATATCTACCGGTTCACCTTTATCCACATGTTTATTAACTCCTTCAAAAAAGTGAAGCAGATTTGTGAGGCAAGACTTGCCCTGGGTAAAGCCATGCTGACTTTGTTCCATTAAACCATGTCTTTCTATATGTTCTGTGATTTTGATGTTTAGAACACTTTCCACTATTTTTCCTGGCACTGAAGTCAGGCTAACCGTTCTGTAGTTTCCCGGATCGCCCCTGGAGCCCTTTTTAAATATTGGGGTTACATTTGCTATCCTCCAGTCTTCAGGTACAATGGATGATTTTAATGATAAGTTACAAATTTTTACTAATAGGTCTGAAATTTCATTTTTTATTTCTTTCAGAACTCTGGGGTGTATACCATCCTGTCCAGGTGATTTACTACTCTTCAGTTTGTCAATCAGGCCTACCACATCTTCTAGGTTCACCGTGATTTGATTCAGTCCATCTGAATCATTACCCATGAAATCCTTCTCCATTACGGGTACCTCCCCAACATCCTCTTCAGTAAACACCGAAGCAAAGAAATCATTTAATCTTTCCGCGATGGCCTTATCTTCTCTAAGTGCCCCTTTAACCCCTCGATCATCTAACGGTCCAACTGACTCCCTCACAGGCTTTCTGCTTCGGATATATTTTAAAAAGTTTTTACTGTGAGTTTTTGCCTCTACAGCCAACTTCTTTTCAAATTCTCTCTTAGCCTGTCTTATCAATGTCTTACATTTAACTTGCCAATGTTTATGCTTTATCCTATTTTCTTCTGTTGGATCCTTCTTCCAATTTTTGAATGAAGATCTTTTGGCTAAAATAGCTTCTTTCACCTCCCCTTTTAACCATGCCGGTAATCGTTTTGCCTTCTTTCCACCTTTCTTAATGTGTGGAATACATCTGGAGTCTGATTTACTTCTGTTCTGTGCCAATGGAGGAAATAAATGCTTGATGAGTCAGGTCCATTAAATGTTTAATGAAGCATGAACAGCAGCAGCTAACCAGTGCATGCACACAAAGGGGTGAAACAGAAGTGAATCAGCTTGTCCCTTGTGACCTGCAGCTATAGCAATTCTAGGCTGTCGGTTCAGTTTCCTGTTCCCAGGCAGAAGGCTAGGTTTCCAGTTCAAGGGCAAAGAGTTCAATGCAACAGGATTCCCTGCAAAGAGCCTTAAAGCTTGAGAAACCGAGATCTCATCATGAGGTAAAGGAGGGCCTAGTAGTAGAGAGATTACACTGGGGAACAATTTTTAACATAATTCCTGTTGAGTTCGATTTTTCAGCTGTTTTAGACTTAAATGGGCCTGCTGATTTCAAAACTGCAGTTAGTTTTCTTCTATCACGTCAAGTTTTTATCTCTACAGCCTATCTTAGGCCTGGATTTATCAAAATGCACTAAATATCACATGCGATAGGATGTAATGGTAATAGGCTGTTTATCGCAAAGTGCGCTATCTGGATAACATTTTCGCACTTTGCGGTAAGTGCCAGAATTGTTGTAATTCCTACCTACAAACACTGGGGGGGGGGGGGGGGGGGGGGGAGGAGGGGAGAGATGTTTTCGCAAATAGCGTTTTCAGTATTTTAAGCTGCTAGTGGAGACAGAGCATAGCCTACCACCACTGGGGGGAGAGAAAGAGAGAGAGAGAGATGTATGTTTGGTAGCAGAACTTTACTACTTGTACACAATTTGACTTACAGTAACAATATAGAGCCTTTGTATGAATAAAATAACTCTAAATAAACAGTATATTCAGGTAATTTTTTCTTTTATTTACTTTGTATGTACATTTTGTATGATTTTGGGGACAAAGGGAGGCTATCCTGTACCTTAAAACGTTGTCGTGATAGAGAAAAACTAGGGTCATTTTTGGATTCAGATGTCAAAAGATAGTTAAAAACAAGTGTCAGATCTAACTCAACAAAGACTGTGTTCCCCAGTGTTGTGAGTCTCTCATTCTCTCTTCTTTCCCGAAGAATTACCTGAAGAGGGAATGCCTGCATCAGAGGAAGTGAATCTAAAAGATCAATTCCATTGATTCTTCCTCATGGCTATTGTTTCTTTCATTCATGATGACAGAGAGACATGACGCTACATCTGTCTAATTCTCCAGTGCATTGTCGGGTTTTCAGGATATCCACAATGAATATGTATTAGGCAACTTAAACACAAAAGGGCAGTACATGCAAATCTATCTCATGCATATTCATTGTGAAACCCAACTGGCTAGGGGTTATCCAGGATGAGCTTGTGAAACACTGCTCTAATGGCCTAACTGTATTTGGAAGTTGACTAATCAAATGACACTTGCCCAGAAAAAGTAGATATGTAGTGGAGACCCTGCTGTTGGTCATTCAGCATATACAGCTTTCTTCCTTGAATCCTTTTTTGACTCAACCCAATTCTCGGGACACACCTAGCCAGTAAGCTTTACAGACTATCCATAATGAATATGCATTGCCTCCATTGTATGCAAATCTATCTCATGCATATTCACTGTGGATATCCTGAAAACTTGACTGGATAGGTGCTTTCTGCAAATTGGGTGGAGAATCCCTATTTTATATCTTTTGGTCTCACTGAAGTAAATATTCAAAATAACAAACGTTATCCGTCTAAATGGCAAATTTGGGATTTTCTGTCACTTATTGGACTAAATTATAGCCAGATAAAAAGGGGGTATTCCAGGGGTGTTCTGGGAGGGTTTGAGTTATCTGGCTAACTTAGCTGAATATCAGGTATATCTGTTGTGCTGACGAAAAGGGGTGTGCACCCTTTGCCCGAGGGGGAGTTGGTGCTGCCTGAGAGGGTGAACTCCCGCAGATCCCCACCGTCGGGAGGCGAGGCCGAGCTGACGCAGGGACCGGCTGGAGCTTCACCAATACCAGCCCCGTTCCCCGCGGGTTGAGCATTTGGGTGCATAGGGCCGGCTGGTCTTAGGTGGGCCCCTGTGAAGACGGTGGATTCACAGCTAGAAGAGTCATCCAAAGTCAGTCAAGCTCAGAAGCCAGGGGATTGCCGATAGCCAGTCCAGAGTCAGAAACCAGAGAGTCGCCGATAGCCAGTCCGAGGTCGAAGCCAGAAGAATCACCAAAAGCCAGTCCGAGGTCAGGAGCCAGAAGGTTCACCGAAAGCCAGTCCAAGGTGAGAAGCCAGAAGATCCGCCTGCCAGAACCAGAGGATTGGAGCTGGAGCAGGAACAGGACTCGAAAGGCAGGAACAGGATTCGGAAGGCAGGAACAGGAAGCAAGATACCAACACAGCTCAGAAGACTCCACCAGAGTGAAGCAGACTCGTTGCCAAGACAAGGAACAGGAAGAGGAAGCTTCTTCATATAGTCTCCGGTCTCTGACATCATCTACTTAAATAAATAAATAAATAAACAAATAAATAAATAAATCTAGGGGGCTGGACAGTTGTTCGCAGCTGGCCCTTTAAGGCCAGGAGGAGGCACAGCTATGCACCTAGGGAGGGACCGGCCCGGAAGGAGCTGCAGTTGGCGTCGGCCTGCAGCATTGAGCCGTGAAGACAGGGTCCGGGTCGGCTTTCCAGCCGTGGGAGATGGCGCTGCCTTGGCGGTGGCAGCTGCAAAAGAGGACGGGGCTGGCTGTGAGTGGCGGGGGCATCTTCCTGCTGCGTTCCCAATGCCTCAGAGACGGTGAGAGGGGCCGGCCACGGATGGCCACAGCCAGTGCATCTAACAATATCTGGCTAAGTTAACTTTAGATCCGATTCAAAGCAGGCCTAAATTTATCTGGCCTTGTATGGCTGGATAGCATGCTATTTATCCATATAAACCCTGCAATGGTTGAACCTGGATAGTAGTTCCAGAGGCCATATCTCAAATCTTAGTTTTTTTTAAACCAGTTCAGTTTTAGCTGGTTAAAGATGTCCTTTTAGAATTCTCTGTGGGAGGGGAAGAGATTACTTTCAAGGCTTTTATTTCTCAGTTTATTGTCCTGTGTACAGCACTGATGATAACAGCACAGATAAGCATTAGTCATTAACCAAGGAAACACAGGTTTTGGTGGTTTCCAACAATACTTTCTAGTGATAGGTTGGAAAATGATGAAATAGAGTTTTTTTTTACAGCAGTTCAATTCACTTTTCGAAGGAACATGTGTTTTCAAATAAATTTCTGACCTCTCAGTCTTGTTTAAGCTAAGATGGTAAAGCCAATTGATTTAGTCTCTAGGCTGATGGTTTCTTCCCTCCCATGGTATAAGGCAAGTGGATTGCTTCCCTCCCAATGTAGGTGAAGTATCAAAGATGGAATTCCTGTTACAGTCATTTATCTCCTGCCCACTCCCCGCTGTCTCCTCACACTCCTTAGTCCCCTCACAGTACCTGAATGGCACATGTCCTTCTCCTCTTCTCCTTTTCACTATCAGAATGATACATGTAGGTCCTCTTCTCTAAATCTCCAGTAGATGTTCCTGGGCCCTACTGTGGATCCATTCCAACTCCTTTTCTCCCTTCTCTTCTTTTTCTCACCAGGATGGCTGAAAGTCATCCTTCTACTTGGATCTTGATGATCTCAGGTTCCTGTTATATGAAGGGAACCTCTCCCATTTGATATCAGAGCAAAAATTATATGAACTTAATTGAGTCCCTAGTTAACAGGTATTCCAAACTTAAATAAATCAATTTACATATATAAATTGGATTGAGAGGGTGGAAGAAAACTCCCATCAAAATAAAATGGCTCCATGAATACATCAACTCAGTATAAAAAATCAGAAGACAGCCAAGAGATGCTACCTCTACAAAAGAAAACAGGGAATCCACACAGTAAGATGATGGTACGGCTTTGTAGACCAGAGGAAGAAACCCATTACCAGCTTCCACAGGGGGGAGCTATACATCCTCAAGATTACTATTATGTCTCCTCCCCACACTAATGGTGTATCCTGAGCAAAAGCTAGTAGGGAGATTACCGGATCCCTACATTCGGATATCTTCAAAAGATATCCGGGTAAATAGTGCTTTAGGAAAAAAAGGGGCCTGTGCCCGATTTCCTCCCTCTCCCCACCAAATTTAACAGATCCTCTATCAGGCCCTGTACGCCCCTCCCCATACCCTCTCCTAAATCACAAATACCCCAGGGACTGCTGCTAGCCCTCCACCCTCCTTGCTTAGATTAGAAAAAAGTACTGCCCTCATGCCCTCACCCTGCAATCTCAATCTTTTCCCCGCCACACCTCCCACTCATCCCTGCCCCTTCCCCCATCACCCCCCCCCCCCCACACCACCCCGATGCCTAAACTCCCTGCTGGGAGCGGGGTCTGCACTTACCTGCCCCTGGAGAGATCCAGTGCAGCTTCTGTCAAACCTGCTCTAGAAGCATAAACTACACTCAGTTTATGCTTCCAGCACTAGAAGCAGCGTTAGCAAGCAGGTAAAGAAACCCAGAACATAAGCGTGACATCAGTTGGAGCAGTGTAGCTGGAGGGTTCCCTCAGTCTTACTAGCCAAAGACACAGAAAAGCCGCCAGCGGTGCATATGTGGCCATTGTTTGGATACTGCCAGTGCTGCTCTATGCCACCTGTCCTGACATCTCTCCTGCTCTACCTCGTGCCAACAGCTGAGTAGAAGCAGGTAAAGGGGCAGTAAAGTTAGGAGAGAAATGAGAATGGTGGGGTGGAGGGTGTAGAGGAAAGAGAGCATGGTGGAGTGGGGAGAGGAGTTGGCGGAAGAGTATGTATGTGTTTGGGGGGGGGAGGGGAAATCGAGCATTGAGAGGATGCAAGAGAGTGTGGGACAGACAAATACACATGCCCCCCTCTCACCTACCCCCAGAACATATATAACACACCTATCCCTAAACATTTCCAATTATAACATCCTTCCTTATGCTCCAGAGAGCAATTGTAACACAACTTCCCTTACCTCAAGAGCAACCACAACACATACATATATACCCCCACCTCCAGAATAAGTGTAACACCACTTTTCAGAGCAACTGTAATGCTGGACGAGATGCAGGCTCAGCACAACCAGGTGTGCAAACGGTGCAATTTCACAGGGTGGCACAGCTGGTGGGGCGACGTCGAGAGCAGTGAGAAGAAGAGGAGGCCTGTGGTGCCGCTGGTATACCCAATCCCACTGAGGTGGAAGAAGGAGGTCCATGGTTCTGCTAATGGACCCGATCCCACTGGTAGCAGAAGAGGAGGCCCACGGTGCTGCCGGTGGACCCGATCCCACCGGCGGCGGAGGGAGCCCATGATGCCACCGGCAGCAGAAGCAGGAGGCCACAGCAGAGGAAGCCCATTTGGCAGCTCCTCTTCTGGTGCTGGCCTTGTGGTATTCAACACTCATGGTGCTAGAACTTTCCATATTTTTGCGAGATGAGAAAACAGGAAGTGCTAGCACCGTGAGTGTTGAATTACCTTGGGGCCAGCACTGGAGGAGGAGGAGCTACAGAAAGGCTGCTCTCCACACAGAAGGAACAGGCTGGCAGCAGCGGAGGATGAATGACCCATGGACCCTGACTTCCTGGGTCTGCATGTGTGTGAGTGAATGAGAGGCTGCCTGTAATGAATGTGTGTGTGTGTGTGTGTGTGTGTGACTGGTAGGCTGCCTGGAATGAGTGGGTGTGTGAATGGGAGACTGCCTGGGATGGGTGTGTGTGTGTGTGTGTGTGTACGTGTGAATGGGAGGCTGCCTGGAATGAATAGGTGTGTGAATGGGAGACAGATGAGTGTGTGTGTGAATGGTAGGCTGCTTGGGATGAGTGGGTGGGTAAATGGGAGCCTGCCTGGTGTGTGTGTGCGTGCATGTATGTGCGTGTGTGTGTGTGCACATGCTTGCATGTGTGTCTTCCTGGGATAAACAGGGTGTGTGTGTGAGAATGGGAGCCTGCCATGGATTTAGGTGGGTGCAAATGGGAGCCTGCCTGGGATGTGTGGGTGTAAATAGGAGCTTGTCTTGGGGGGGGGGGGGGTGAGAGAGAAAGAGACAAAGAGAGAATGGGAGCTGCTTGGGTTGTGTTTATGTGAGAGAGAGAATGGGCTGCAGGTGGATCTCAACCAAAGAAGAGCTGGAGTCACCTGCTGAGAGAGCATATGTGTGTATGTGTATAAGAAAGAGAAGAGAAAGTCTGTGTATCCCACTCCCACGACAATCACAGGATGACTGGAAATCAAAAGTTTATTTATTTATGTAAAAGCTTTTCTATACCGTCGTTAAGTTAAATCACCATCACAATGGTTTACAAAAAGGTACAAATGGCTATTCAAGGTTAATTGGTATAGATTACAAGTTATACATGTGCCAACGTGGAACGGTAACATAATTTTAATAATAGAGCTATGAGATAAATAAAGTTTAAATGTTGGTTGAAAAACTGCTAAAACGGTTCAGGTTTAGTGTTAATATGTATTTTGTGATGTTTAAAGAAGATACTGATTACTTGGTGCTTACTTAGATTTTACTTGTTTTCCTCCTTCTCTTTGTCTTTGTAAAAAGCTCGTTTGAAAAGCCAGGTTTTTAGATTAGTTTTAAATAGCTTCAGGTCACTTTGCAATCTGAGTTCGAGTGGCATGGAGTTCCATAGAACAGGTCCAGCCAGCGACAAGACTCTCTCCCTTACTTGAGTGAGGCGCGCTGATTTAACAGAAGGAACAGTTAGTAGAGCCTTATTAGCAGATCTCAGGTTTCTGTGTGGTACATGTACGCGCAGTGCTGTGTTAAGCCAGTCGGCCTTTTCATCGTGGATTAGTTTATGAATTATACACAGTGCTTTGTATTGTATTCTTTGTTCAAATGTTCTCAGGTATGGAGAGCATGAATTTTTAAAATCCTTTTTAGTTTTATTTTTCAGGTGTTATTTGCTGAGTCTGCTGTTTTGAAATATTTTACTTGTGTTTGGGACATTTAAAAAATATTGTATGAGTTTTTAATTATTTGATCTTTTATTCATCAGCTTTTTAAAAATATTATGAGTATGTTTTTAGTATTAGGATTATGTATTTATTTTATTTCTTGATTTTATTGTTTGATATTTGAGGAATGGTGATGGTTCTGTTTTTTCATTGTTGCACTGCATACAGCGTGTGGCTTCTTGTGATTTCCAGTTCTGTTTTTTTTCTGCATGATTGTATTTCTACTTTATGATTGCTCTGTTCTGTAATTGCTGAGGGTCTGTTTATGTTCTGCATGTGTGACTGAGGTGAGGCATTTTCCAAATAGGAACTGTATTGGTGTATTCAGGCTTTCAGAGGGTCAAGCCCACATCCACCACACATCACAATAGGCCTAATACCACATGGGTTCCAAGTATCTTTTTTACAGGGATTTCTGGTTGGCATCACAGCAGTGCATGTAAATATAAAGTAAGGGATATATGTACCTCAGAATACTGGACTTTGATATTTTTCATGCAAAGTATAAATGCGTAACTCTTAACTGTGTGTGTGGAATGGGGTGGGGGGAGGTCGCGTTGTGCAAGGCTATAAGGTTCGCCCTTGCGCCAGCCATTGCTGGGGGGGGGGATTTTTTTAAAGTTTGTATCACTGAAGGGAGGTGAGCTTTTTTTTTTTTTGTGAGCCCGGAACAGAGAATGAATGAACGGGGGGAGGGGGGGCGGGCAGCACAGTAATTGTTCGCACAGGGCAGCAGAAAACCTAGCACTGGCCCTAACGAGATGACTGAGCCTTAAGGACTTCACATGAAGAGAGGAGAGAAGAAAAGACTACCGAGTTACAAACTGGCAAAGACAGCGGAGTGTGGGGGAGGGTCACTGCAAACTGCTGGAGAAGCTTTGCTGTTAGAAGGGACTGGGTCATGTGAGGTGAACTGAAGCTGCTGCATGGGAGGTAAAGCAGCACTGCCTAAGGTTGACAGAGGCATTTAATAAACAGTCTCAAAGGACTAAGTTAACCTACAAAGGAGAAGCATGTTAAAAAGAAATAAGGACCAGGGTTATATTACTGGGTTATTGGTCTTTCACATGGAAGTGAACTGACGTAGCTGCAGGAGTGTAAAGTGAGCTTTCAGTGTGGACATACTGGAGTTTAACAGGAGGCCAGACTGAAATGAGTGGAAGCTGTTTCCCCTAAGTCCTCCAGGACTTTGAGCCCAGGAACCTGCAGAGACGAATTGGAATGAGAAGTTTGGACAGTGTTCTAAAGGAGACAATCCAACCGGTGGGTGAGTACTTCTGTTGGGAATGTGGACCCTTGAGCCAAGGCGAGATTCTCGCTACCACCAGGGAAGGACCCCTGCTGGTCCTTGTCGTCGGGAGGTGGCTTCGGAGAAGAAGACCCCACAGGACCTTCACCTATATCAGTCCTCATTCCCCCGCAGGTTGGGCCCTTGGGTACCGGGACTGGCAGGAGTTAGGCGTGGGTCTTCCTCTCTGTCAAGGCATTGGACTGTGAGTCGAAAGGCGGAGGCAGTGTCGGACGGGCCCAGAGTCGAGGCGGGCAGCAGACGAGCAGGAACAGGAACAAGCCAGAGGTCAGGGCAGGCAGCGTACAAGCAGAGACGAAGGCCAGGCCAGAGATCAGGGCAGGCTGAGATCAAGCAGAGACGAGGTACCAGGCTAGAGTCAGGGCAGGCGGAGGTCAAGCGCAGTCAACGAAGCAGGGTCAGAACCAGAGAATCAATCCGAGGAGACGAGGCAGGAACTGGAGGCAAGGAACAGGAATGCAGGAACCAGGAGCAGGGACCAAGGCAGGAACACAGGAACCAAAGCAGGAATCAGGAATGCAGACAACTTGCACTCAAGATGAGTTGCTGAGGTGAAGTGGTGGTGGCAGAGCCGGGTATAAATACCCAGCGTGTCTGACGTCATCTCCTCGGAATGAGGAGAGTTTTCCCACCGCTGGCCCTTTAAATTCCCCGTAGGGACGCGTGTATGCGTGCCTAGGGGGCCGGACAAAGAGCTGAGCGTCGGTTGCGTGTGGAGGTGCCGCGAGAGCAGGCTGCGGCATTCGGCGGGAGGAGGCAGTGACGGGGGAAGCCGGCATGGGCTTCCTGCCCATCCAGGTGAGGGGACCCGGCCGCGGCCGGGAACCCTAACACTTCACACACACATGTGCGCACGCACACACACAAAATCCAGAGCAACTATAACCCACATGTACCTTGAGCTCCTGTAAACCATCCACACACTAACACTAGCAATCAAAAAAACATTTTCTTTTCATAAAACATGCTTTTTAAGTTGCATCACAATTATAAACTTGTCTATATTAAGTCAGACATTTTAAATGGGCATATATATATATATATATATAAATTAGATCTGTGGCACTAAAGTGACACTGCTCACAAGGAAGGATGC
Source organism: Rhinatrema bivittatum (assembly GCF_901001135.1). Classification (NCBI taxonomy): domain Eukaryota; kingdom Metazoa; phylum Chordata; class Amphibia; order Gymnophiona; family Rhinatrematidae; genus Rhinatrema; species Rhinatrema bivittatum. The sequence continues at coordinate 541,469,219 of NC_042615.1, read as the reverse complement.
ATATGTGGATTTCCCTAAATACAGTGTGAATCACTAAAGAGAGTCAAAATCCTGTGGGGCAACCGTGGGCAACATTGAGGTATTCACAGACTGCCAATACCCTCAGAACATCTGCAGTTTCTCAGTAGACTGCATTGTAAATTAACTAGGGATGTGAATCGTTTTTCTGACGATTAAAAATATCGTACGATATTTTCAAAGTCGTCAGAAATCGGGGGCTCCCCGAAACCGATAGGAAAACCCCATGAAATTGTTCGTGGGGTTCTCTTATCGTTTTGGGGGAGGGCGGGAAAAACGGCACACAAAAACAACCCCTAAACCCACCTCGACCCTTTAAAACAGATCCCTTAGCTTCCCCCACCCTCCTGACCCCCCCTCCAAAACTTTTTAACGGTACCTGGTGGTCCAGTGGGGGTCCCAGGAGCGATCTCCTGCTCTCGGGCCGTCGGCTGCCACTAATCAAAATGGCGCCGATGACCCTTTGCCCTTACCATGTGACAGGGTATCCGTGCCATTAGGTGGCCCCTGTCACATGGTAGGAATAATGGATGGCCGGCGCCATCTTTAAAAATGGTGCGGGCCATCCAGAGATGTGAATCGGAACCGATTCCGGTTCCGATTCACATCTCTAAAATTAACTGCTTTTTCTCAGATATGAGTACATTTTCAAAGGGGTTCCGTGTGGAAAAATAGCATACATGCACACGTGCTATTTTAGCAACATTGAAAGTACGCCCATATTTTCGGATTTACATGCATGTTTTACTGGAGCAAACAAGGGGTGCTCTGGGGCTGAAGGGAGGGTCAAGAAGTATGCAGAAGTTGCTGTTTTATAAGAGATGTACACATATACGTTAGCCAACTTGTTCGTACAGTTTTACACCTGCTAATTGACTTGCGCAAGTGAAATCAGACTTGTGGTCTTCTGGTTTTCGGTGGGAGGTCCAGGTGAACTGGGGGGAGTTCAAGGTGAAATGTAGAAGGTGTAGGTGAAATGGAGAGGGGCTGGGTGAACTGGCCGAGGTATCAGCAAACTGGTCATTTCAAGTATGCGCACAAGTCTTTTCAAATGGTGTACGTGCAGACTTTAAAATATATATTCCTCTGTGTGTATATCAGGGGTTTTACGCATACATGTTATATAGTCTTTTTGAGTGTAAACTATACACGCCTATTTTTATAACATAGGTCACTAAAGTAAGTGCTCTCATTGCATTTCACATTTGTGCAGACTTTCAGAGCAGAATTAAAGCTGTATTTTATAAACCGTGCATCAATCCACCACAAAATTTACAACATACTAGGACACATTTCAGCGCATCCACTTACACGTGCAAATGCAGTGCTGCGAACAGGTTGGAAAGTCATTAAGAGAGTGACTTGCTGTACTATGCATTTTGACGGCAATTTTCAAAGGCTTTCCCCAGGTAAAATAATGTTTTGCCGCAGAAATGGCCCAATTTGCGAATAAACGTTTGTGTGTATGCAGGCATTCCCGGGGCTGGAGCTGGGGCTGCATTGTGAATAGTAATCACATACATTGTCCCGATAAATGTTCATGTGCTTAACAGCAGGTATAATTGTGTTTGGGTAAACTTGGTGGGAAAATTGTCAAAGTGGATTTATACATCTAAGCCTGCTTTGAAAACCAATGCAACAAACCTGTCAAACTACCGGCCCATTTCTAACCTTCCCCTCATCTCCAAAGTCATGGAAAAAATTGTCAATGCACAGCTGTCTGACTATCTTGAAGACCACAACATACTTCATCCCGCCCAATTCGGCTTCCGTAAGACTCGGAGCACAGAACACCTCTTACTCTCACTAACCGACACCCTCCTCAAGGGCTTGGACCACGATCACTCTTTTATCCTCGCCCTCCTTGACATTTCGTCCTCCTTTGACTCCATCAATCACAAAATCCTCCTTACCCGCCTTTCTGAGATTGGCATTTCAGGCACAGCCCACCACTGGTTCGCCTCTTACCTTCATAATAGAAGTTACACAGTAAGAATGACAAACTCAGAATCCTCACACGTCCCCCTCACCCAAGGCGTCCCACAGGGCTCTTCTCTCTCCTCTATGCTCTTCAACATATACCTAGTACCCCTCTGCCACCTGCTCACCGACTTAGGTTTTTCATATATGCAGATGACATCGAAATCCTCATCCCCATCCAGGAATCCATTACCAAATCCCTCAAGTTCTGGGAAACCTGCCTCGCTTCCATTAACGCCCTCCTCTTTAACCTTCACCTTGCCTTAAACTCCGTCAAAAGCAAACTCCTAATCATCTCAAAGCACGCACACCTGACCACTCAACGCCAGCGACCCCGCCTCCTCCTCCACTCTGCTCCCCTACTTTGTGCGAGACCTAGGGGTATCCTTAGACCATCAGCTTAACTTCAAAGACCAAATCAACACAATCATAAAGGGTGGATTTTACAAACTCCATATCCTCAAAAAACTTAAACCGTTACTTCACTCCCAAGATTTTCGCACAGTCCTGCAAGCGACACTGTTTTCAAAAATGGACTACTGCAACTCCTTGCTTCTAGGCCTTCCCTATGCTACCATCAGACCCTTGCAAATGCTACAGAATGCCATGGCAAGAATCCTCACAAATACACGGAAATCCGAGCACATCACTCCTATACTGAAGAAACTCCACTGGCTGCCCATCTCTTCTCAAATCAAATACAAAATCCTTACCATTATCCACTACTCAATGCACAATCACCATCACCCCTGGCTTGAGGACCCCATCCGCTTACACTCTTCCAATTGTCCCACCAGAAACACGCAATCTGGCACCCTCCACATCCCCTCTCTCAAATGTACCCACCAGACCTCCACCAGAGAAAGAGCCTTATCTAATGCAGCACCGTCCCTCTGGAACTCGATGCCAGCTGAATTCCGACTAGAACCATGCATTAGGAAGTTCAAAACAGGGGTTAAAACCTGGCTCTTTAAACTGGCCTACCCTGACCCGGATCCTACGTAGACCCCACCTTCCGTCCCTCCTGCCCCCCCCCCCTTTCTTCCTCTCCCCCCCTTAAGTTAATACCTTCCAGTGTACATAATGCCATTTTCTTTTGTGAATATACTTTTCTTCATAGATGTATAAGCCTCTTCTAATCTGTATAAAGTTGACCGTAGTGTTACATTGTAAACTGGCATGATGTACCCACGAATGTCGGTATATTTAAAAGCTTATAAATAAATAAATAAATAAATAAATAATTGCCAGCAATTACCCCTTGTAGGCACTATGAAGTCGATGCAATAAGACGCACGTTAGAACAGGCGCCTTCCTAACTCACGCACAGCCACATCCCCTGGGCATCCGATGCAATAGTAAAATGAGATGCTGCCTTAAAAAGGACGTGCTAGGGAAGAATTGTGCGACCCTAGCACTCAAATGCATCAGGAGCCCAGCACTGCAACCAGCGCGCATCCGTTTCATCCCACTTCAGGCTGATTTCGCCACTTGCTATTGTACGGATATGTCATGCATTTATGGTGTGCAGGTTTGCTGTGGGTATAAAGTGTGCATCCAGAATTTTTTTTTTTTCATCAAGTCGTAACATGCTACCTTTATTTTTAAACACTAATGAGAGTGTCACAACAATACTAAGCAGGAGGAACCACAGAGGTCAGTAATTTTTTATTTATCATGAGCCCTTGACTCTCAAGACTGACTTAACGCCAGCTCCGGGGTTGGAGTTAAATTTGCCGTGTTAAAAAGTGTGTGCTGGGCACCCGGTGAATAGCTAACAGCCTCATCTACATGAAATTTACATGTGATGAGCACTATTGGCTACACACTTAGTTGGGTGTGCGTTTTAGACATGCTAATCACTTTCTTGCATTGGGTGCTAGTCTAGTGCTTCCAAAACAAGCATCCAAGCGAGTGTAAATCTGTCTGTGTGCTAGGCTGGGCCCACTTTATTGCACTGGCCCATGTATATATAGGCAGTTTAATCAGAGATGACTTACTTGCAGCTCATAACCAGTGTTGCACTGATAGAGAATAGCGTCTTTGTAGAGATATCTTGTTCCCAGCAGGATTCCATGCTGGAGAGGTTCTGGTTTCCCACAGGAGACAGGAGAACAGACATCATCAGAAAATGGTGGCGCCCAGCTCCCATCAGGCTAAACAGTGGGATAAAAAAAATATCATCTTCATGTTAGAGTTCATTAATATTGTAAAAACGCAAAAGACTGTAAGAGAATCATTTTTCATCATCGTCAACATCATAGTTCCATGTCCACCCCACCAACTTAGGTCAGCGATGACCGTTTGTGGGCATGGGCCCAAGCACAGTCTTGCATGCTTAAATCATCAACTGTGGACATCCCCTCCAACAAACAGGTGAAGCATCATCTGCTCACTGCCACTTATGTAGTTCAAGTCTTGGGTTTTGTTAAGAGATCCCCACTTTGGAAGGCAGTTTACATCACGGAGGGCATATACATTTAGAGACTCCCCCTGGCTTGAAAGGCTTTTTTAAAAATAATAAAATCTCACCCTTATGCTTAAAGTAAGTATGAGGCCGATATGCAGAAAAAGCTGAGCCACTAAATTTAAGATGATTTTCAAAGGATTAGACTCCTAACTTTTGGAGTTAAGCTCTTAAATTGGCCTTTTTGAAAATTTACTAGGGCTGAGTCCCTATATTTAGACTTCTAGAGGTCCATATTCAAAAGCATTTAGCTGGATAACTAACAAGTTATCTGACTAAATGAAGATTTGGGCAATTATCTAGCTAAATTCTAATTGGATAATAAGTTAGCCGGATAAATTAGGGAGCGTTTTGGAGGCATTACTGGAAGGATTTGAGTTAGCCAGACAACTATGGATCTCATAGGGCCTCATTTTCCAATATCGCATGCGATACCAAAAAGGGGTGTACCTTATGCTAATAAGCATGTGTATCACAAATTGTGATATCAGCTATGTGAAAGACTGTTATTGCAAGTTGCACTATTAGCCCAATTTGGGCTACATTGCAGTTCATGATGTTTCCAGACAGGCCTGAGAGAGAGAGAGAGAGAGAGAGAGAGACTGGCCATAATATCATGGCCCATAGGTAGGTATTTGTATCCCTATGGGAGGCCCATCTAGTAACTCTAGGTGAGGTTAAGTATTAGTGTAGGGGGTTAGGGGCCACTTTCACATTCAACATGAGACGTATGAACAGATCAGTGGTCTTTTGTGAAGATTTGCTGGCCTTCGGAGTGAGGAAACTCACTCCAAGATGACATTTGGGCAATGTTCTCTCCACCTAGCTTGAGGGACTCTCTATCTGGGTAACAACAAGCTAGGTGGAGAGAACATTGCCCAAATCTCATCTTGGAGTGAGTTTCCTCACTCCGAAGGCCAGCAAATCTTCACAAGAGACCACTGTTCTGTTCGTACGTCTCATGTTGAATGTGAAAGTGGCCCCCAACCCCCTACACTCTTACCTCATCCCCACCTCGAGTTACTAGGTGGGCCTCCCATAGGGATACAAATACCTGTCTAGGGAGGAAGCACTATAGCAAGGCTCTCTCTCTCTCTCTGCATACTGAAATAGGCCTGTCTGGAAACATCATGAACCACAATAAACCTTTACCAGCCTCTAGCACACAACATAACACAAATGAAAGAGGTTTAGTTATTGGCTGCGCTAACACTGCAGCTGTTTCATGGCACACAATAAATCCTCCCTACTTTACATTTGCTCCACCCCCTGAATCCAAAATTTGCATTCACAAATCACATTAACGGCTGTTAGCAGGATTTGCGGAATTATCACCCTTGGTAACTCCTTGGAAAATGACCCCCTTAGGGACCTAAATTTAGAAGGTCAGCTTTTATTTGCATATTGGCCTCCAAATTTTTAAGGGGCAATTTTGAGTAACCTGAGCAGGTGTAAGGTCCATGGGTACTTTATTACCTACGCACTACTCAGGTAGCTTCCCTTTGTAAGTGAGCTACTAAGTATGCATGTGTAAAGGAGCCCACAGACTAGGCATCTGCTATTTTTGCAGGGTCACTTAAAAAACTAAATTTCTGTGCATATATTTCCTCTTCGACCTAGCTTTCCACCCAGTGCAAGCCATTTATGCTGCAGCCAGATGTAGCCAATCCGAGAGGGAAATTTTCACCCTGGAGGATCTAGCCTTAGTTTCCCAGCTGGATCACTTTTAAAACTGCCCTCTAAAAGAGTAATTATGTAACTCCCTGCCTAGTGGTAAAGTCCACGAGTAAGATGCACGGGCCTACTTTGCTGAGGATTTTCAGAGGGAATTTATGCACATAAGATCACTATGGAAATCCATCTTTAACTGGCCAGGTATGCACAAAATTGTCCACACGCAAAGTTACACATGCTCCAAGCAAGATGTAATTTGTGCGTGGTAATTTTTTGTCTAACCCAGACAGGCCCGAGAGCAGGTCTAAAGTTATTCAATAGAATATAGCTGATTAAGTGGCAATGTGCAGCTTAAAAAAACATAGTGGGCCTATTGATCCTAACCCTCCTTCTTCTCACCTGAGATCCAAATCCTGAGCCTACTGCCCACACCACCCCATCCCCTTTCATCTATTCCCGGTCTCTCCCCCTCTCCTCCATGCATGTGCACGTTCTAGGCCCTCACCCCAACCCTTACACTCCGAGCCTCCTGGTACCTGAGTAAACTTGAATCTGCAGCCTACATCATGGTAGTGGCCTACTGTAACCCATGCCCTGTGCTTCTGGCATCACTAAGCATCTATGCTGGAAGCTGAATATAGCCGGTTAAAACTGAAGTTATCCGGCTCATGCTAGCATTTGGGGTGGGGATACAAATTACATGCATACGTTTGTATTTTTGAAAGTATGCAGGTAAGTTACACATTCACATGATATGCCCTACTTGGAGCAGTTGTAACTTTGCGCATGGATAATTTTGTGTGTATGTGGCCAATTAGGGAAGGATTTTCAAAGTGAATTTATGTGCATAAGTTCGTTTTGAAAATGCTTGGTAAAGTTGGCACGTACATTGTACACAGACCAAACCACTATGACTGTTCGGATGTAACTAACTATTTATGTATTTATTAATGTTATTAACTATGTAGAGTATTGTTCCTTTTACAATGGGCAAGTTCATAGCCCCGGTTTCCTATTCAATTATTCGTTCTCTCGCAATGTTCCATGTAACGTTCTTTTGCATTGTTTTTTGTTCATTGTAAACCGGTCTGATATGTAATTTTTTACAAGAAGGTCGGTATATAAAAAACAAAAAACAAATAATAAATAAATAAATAATAAATGCACACAAATCCATTATATTCTAACGATCAGATTCTGTACCTGGCATGTAGAAGTACTTGTTCCAGAAATAACATAGCCTTCTGTGCATGATATTGTGATCGTTTTGTTGATGGTAAACTCTGTGTGAGAGACAATTATGTTGACCGTATTTGTTGGCAGTGAGCATTTCCTAGGAGTACATGAAATACTCTCAGAGGACCACTGCCCATCTTCCAGACAAGTGCGCGTCTCATCTTCTGAATTCATCACATACCCTTCCAGGCATCTGAAAAACAAGAATACTTGAGTGATGTTTAATGGCCATTATCCAGTAGCCATATGTAGACTTTCATACGTAAAATGAGGGTGCAATGGTCCTGAGCTGGAGGTGAAAGCCAAACTCTGTGCTTGATGATCCAGCCCTGAACAGATTGCATTAATGCTATTGTGAGATATTAGGTTTGGATATATGTGCTTAGAAAAGGGAAACTATGAAACTTATTCATGAAAAGCAGATTTTAACTTTATAGCTGGGTTTCTAGGAATCATCTCTCTTTCTAATTTTCTCCATCCTCAATTTTATAAATTAATTTATTTTTCTTACATTTACATAATATGAATGATAGCCATCCACACTTAAAATTTGTGTCTATATGCTTAAAAATACAGCATAATTATGAACATCCACATGGGTGGGGGTTAGGGTCCACATCAACATTTATGGTAAAACTACTAGCGTGAAAATCAGCACTACAAATCAGAGGTCCAAATTCAAAAGCATTTCTCTGGCAAAGCTGGGGCTTAGCCAGATAAACCCAGGGATTTTTAATTTCCTGCCAGACAAACGTTATCTGGAAAACTTGAGGGAGCTTTGAGTGCATTCCAGAGTCAGCCCAGCTTATCCAGATAAATTAGCTGGATAGTGCTGATATGGATAACTTATCTGGCTAAGTTATCCTGCTAGTTTAAGACAAAATTATCTGGGTAATGTTTAACACAATAACTAGAACCTTAATCAGCTACATTCAGCATATAGCCAGTTAAGTAAAAATTAAAAAAATTAAAAAAGGCAAGCAGGGTGAACCCTAAACCCTGAAATAATCAAAACAACGCTGGCACTAGTGCCCTATCCCTCCCAACCTCCCAAATTAATGAAAAATAAGTAATGGGCCATAGCATCCTGAGGACCCCTGAGATATTTCAATTCAAACTGGGCTCTGGGCCCTCTCCTCCCCCACCCCACCCTTCTGGCAAACTGACAAACCCTACTGCCACCCTCGCAGAACCCTCCCAAAACCTGAGTTTGGCCACAGAGTGGAAGAATCCAGACCAATGCTGTGTGCAATGGGAGCAGTACCACTTTGGCCAACCTTGAGGATTTGAGGAGATTCTAGGGGGCTTGGGAGGGTTACAGAGGGAGCTGTCACTTTGTCAGAAGGGTGGGCTGGAGGAAGGAGAGGACCCAGAGCCTGGTCTACTTAACTTTAATTGGTAACATGCTGCTTGTCAGTTTCTAAATGTGGATCTCTTTGAGGTTGGTATTTGAGGCCATCCAAAACCTTCCCCCCCCCCCCCCAAAAAAAAAAAAGACAGCGACAGAGCCTGGGTGTTGTTGGCTGAGTTGAGCCGAGCCCAGTTGATGCCTACTTGGTAGGGCTGCCAACTGTCCAGACATTCACTGAACAGTACAGAAGTTAAAGACTATATCAGGAAGCCAGAGGGTTAAAATGTCTAGAAATTATTTGCATTTTAACCCTACAGTCCAGCATAGCAACTATGTTGGCTCCTGCGTCTCCTAACCAAACCTGAAGGAGCTAACCTCACAGCAATGGTAGCACTACATAAACACCAGGATGTTGCCTGTGCATTCTCCTTCACCCTGCTGCAGCAAACAGCACTGGCAGGGACTTGTTAGCAAGACACACAGGCTACGTGCACCCAAGTCACTTCTTAAGTTGCTGGCGCTTCCTTTCCTGCCCGTGGTGCAATAAGAAAAGGCTCAGCAGGGCTGCCAGTAACTTTCTTCGCACCTGTAAGTGCAACAAGAAAAGGACCGGGGGTGGGGGTGGGGAGCACCTCCCCTCCCTCCCACGGCACTACAACAAGTGGCCCAGCAAGGTCATGAGCATGCCGAAGAAGAGGCTTAGTGTGTATGTGTGTGTGTATGGGGGTGGGGGAGGGGGGGAGCAAAAGCATGTGTGTGTTTGTGTGAGTGTGTTAGCAAGAGTCTGTGTGTGTATGTGTGTGTTTGTGAGGGAGAGAGTGCCAGTGAGTGTGAGAATGCCTGTGATCAGTAATTATCAACAAAATGAAATCCAGAAATGTTTTTCTTTTCAAAATAGCTCAGCTTATCTCTTCCGACTAACCCGGCAGTCATCTGCCGGTGATGTTGAATTCTCTTGGCGTCTGTCCCAGTTGTACAGTCAGGGGTGACCCGAAAGGAAAATTATGTTTCTTACCTGATAATTTTCGTTCCTGTAGTACCAAGGATCAGTCCAGACTGCTGGGTTATGCCTCCCCTCCAGCAGATGGAGTCAGAGAGAAAACTGAAAGCACCTCCCAGATATACTGGTGTGCCACCTGCTATCCTTCAGTATAAAGTATAACAAAGCAGAAGATAGGCAAAACCAAATCCTCCGCCAACTTAGCCACTAATGAAAAACATGGCAACTGTCTAGATCAAGTAGTAAAACTCTCCCATGCCAAAAACCTGGCAAACATCAACGTAACTTCAAAAAGGCACCACCCTCTAAAAGCAAAGAAAAAGGGATAGGTACCTACCTTGTTGAAATATCGAAAAGCTATGTATAGAAACTGGTTATTGGAGCGGACTCTCCTGACACTCAACATCGGGCGGGCGTCTGGACTGATCCTTGGTACTACAGGAACGAAAATTATCAGGTAAGAAACATAATTTTCCTTTCCCTGTACGTACCAGGATCAGTCCAGACTGCTGGGATGTACCCAAGCCGCCTTAATTGGGGTGGGACCCAGAGAGTCCCGCTCGAATGACACTGCTGCCAAAAGAATCAGCTGATGCTCCCCTAACATCAAGCCGATAATGACGAGCGAAGGTATGCAACGACTTCCACGTGGCTGCTCTGCAAATCTCCTGGCTAGAAACTAAACGACTTTCTGCCCAGGAAGTTGCTTGAGAACGCAGTGAGTGTGCCTTGAGCCCCTCAGGAACAGACTTACCACAGCCAATGTACGTGGATGCGATCGAACTTTTCAACCAACGAGCAATAGTTGCTTTTGATGCCTGTAGGCCCTTCTTGGGCCCCTGCCATAGGACAAACAAATGATCCGACCGTCTGAATGCATTAGTGACCTCCAAATATCGCATGATCATGCGCCGCACATCTAGACGCTTCAAATCGGAACCGTGCGAAGACTTTAGGTCCGACGCCGAGAAGGAAGGCAATTCCACCATCTGATGAACATGAAAAGCCGATACCACCTTCGGCAAGAACGAAGGAACTGTACGCAGAGACATGCCGGCATCCGAAATACGTAAGAACGGTTCCCTACAAGAAAGTGCCTGAAGCTCCGACACCCGACGGGCTGATGCAATGGCCACTAGGAACACGGACTTGAGCGTGAGAGGGGCCGAGTTGAGACCTTTGAGCACCAAATTCAAATTCCAAGAAGGACAAGGGGGTCTAAATGGGGGACGCAAGTTCCGAACGCCACGCAAAAATCGAGCTACATCCGGGTAGCACGCGAGAGAGAATCCGTCTACCTTACCCCTCAAACACCCCAGGGCCGCTACCCTGAACCCTCAGAGAGCTGTACGCCAAACCCTTTTCCAAGCCCGCCTGCAGGAACGTAAGGATATTCCCTACCGAGGCCCGGCGCGGTGGAACTTTAGCTGCCGCGCACCAGGCGTCAAACACTTTCCACACTCTGGCGTAGGCTAGCGTGGTGGAGGGCCTTCTCACCCGCAGTAGGGTGGAAATGACAGGCTCTGAATATCCTTTCCTCCTCAACTGCTTCCTTTCATAAGCCAAGCCGCCAGACAGAAGCGGTCCGCCCGCTCGAAAAATACGGGTCCCTGGCGAAGCAGGCCCTGAAGATGACTCAACCTTAAGGGTCCGTCCCGCGCCAGGTTGACTAGATCCGCGAACCACAGTCTTCTTGGCCACTCCGGGGCCAAAAGAATCACTGGCCCGCGATGGGATTCTATGCATCTTAACACTTTGCCTATTAGAGGCCACGGGGGAAACACATAGAGGAGGATGTGATGAGGCCATGGAAGCCCCAGGGCATCTACCCCCTCCGAACTGTGTTCTCGCCTTCGACTGAAGAAACGCGCTGCCTGTGCATTTTGCCGAGTCGCCATCAGGTCCAGACGCGGAATTCCCCATCGCCGGGTGATGAGACTCATTGCCTCGGCCGAGAGCTCCCACTCTCCGGGATCCAAGTATTGACGACTTAGATAATCCGCTTGTACGTTGTCGACGCCCGCTATGTGGGTGGCCGCTATGCGGGAGAGATGACGTTCCGCCCAGGACATTAACAACGACGCTTCGTCCGCTACCGGCCGACTTCTCGTGCCGCCTTGGCGATTTATATACGCTACTGTGGATGTGTTGTCTGACAGAACTCGCACTGCCCGCCCTTGTACCAACAGGAGAAGTTGGCGCAAGGCGAGACGTACCGCCCTGGCAATAAATTGTCTGGGATTAACCACCAAGCTAAGCTGGAATGAGCCGGCTCCAGCAGCGGCAATTGGGTGCCGTAAACTCCTGATTTCTGGTCCCAACGGGAGAGGAGAGCGCGCTGTAAAGGACACATATGAGCAAATGCCCACGGCACCATCTCCAGAGTAGACACCATATGACCAATGACTTGTAAATAATCCCAGGCCGTGGGCAACGGGAGATCTAGTAAGGCCTGCACCTGAAACATCAGGTTCTCTAGTCTCCGCTGAGTGAGGAATACCTTGCCTTCCAAGGTATCGAAACGCGCCCCCAAAAATTCCAACTGTTGACTCGGGACCAACTGGCTCTTCGCAAAGTTGACCACCCAACCTAGCGATTGAAGTTGCTGCACCACCGACTGGACTGCCCGCTTGCACGCCTCCCGCGACTTCGCCCGGATTAGCCAATCGTCCAAATAGGGATGCCCCAGAATTCCTTGGCGTCGCAGATAAGCTGCGACTACTATGAGAACCTTGGTGAATACCCTAGGGGCTGTTGCTAGCCCAAACGGAAGGGCGCAAAACTGGAAGTGCTCCCCCAATACTGTGAATCGTAGGTACCTCTGGTGACGTTCCCTGATCCCGATATGAAGATATGCCTCGGCTAGATCCAAAGAAGCCAAAAATTCTCCCTTGTGGACGGCCGCAATAACAGATCTGAGCGACTCCATACGAAATCGGGGAACGCGCAAGGCCTCGTTCACTCTTCTCAAATCCAAAATTGGGCGAAACGTACGGTCTTTCTTTGGGACCACGAAGTAAATGGAATACCTGCCTGTTCTGGTCTCCTCCGGAGGAACAGGCAATATTGCTCCCAGAGCACGTAACCTGTGTACCGTGTGGGCGATAATCTGCCTCTTTTCCTGAGACCCGCAGGGGGAGATCATAAAAAGATCCCGGAGGGGACGAGCAAACTCCAACTCGTAGCCGTAGTGAACGACGTCAAGGACCCACTGATCCGATGTGACCTTGACCCATTCCTCCCAAAACAGGGACAACCGACCTCCGAGGCGGGGAAGGGAGGAATGGGCCTGCGCGCCTTCATTGCGAAGGCTTTCCGGCGGGTAAGTTCTGCGAGGATCCCAGACGCTGTGGACGTCAGCCTCGAAAGGAAGGAGACCAAGGCTGAGACCTGGGGACCTGCTGTTTCTGCGGGAAAGGGGCCCCCCTTCCCATGCGAAACCAGCGTTGGCCCCGAAATCGGGACCGTACATTTCCAAAAGAATGAAAAGAACGGGGCTTGTCCTCCGGTAACTTGTACACCTTGTTCTCCCCCAAGTCTTTGATGAGCTGATCCAGCTCCTCACCAAACAAAAATTTTCCCTTGAAGGGAAAAGAGGCGAGGCGCGATTTTGACGAGGCATCCGCCGACCAACGCCTAAGCCACAGCAAACGCCGAGCAGCGACCGCCGATGACATGGTGCGGGCCGAGGTTCTCAACAAATCATACAAGGCATCCGCCGTGTAAGCAACCACCGCTTCCACACAGTTGGCCTGCTCAGCCTCGGCTGGTGGGAGCTCCTGTGTGGTAAGCAATTGTTGAACCCAGCGGAGAGTAGCACGCTGAACCATACTGCTACATGCCGCTGCTCGGACCCCGAAGGCCGCTATCTCAAAAATGCGCTTTAACAGAACCTCTAACTTTCGGTCTTGGAGATCCTTCAAGGCTACCCCTCCCGTGACAGGAATGGTAGTATGCTTAACCACAGCAGTCACTGCCAAATCCATGGAAGGGAACTTAAAAATATCCAAAGAATCCGCTGGCAGGGGATACAACTTATTCATTGCCCTGCTTATGCGCAGGGATGCCTCCAGCACCTCCCATTCTTTGGACACGATCTGTAAGACCTTGGCATGTAAAGGAAAAGTCTGCAGGGGGGCCCTTAGACCTGCCATAGCTATGTCCCCTGTGGAAGTGTCAGTGTCCTGCTGCGGCGCTGGGATTTCTAACTCCTTCAAAACATGAAGGATTAAAAAGTTAAGTTCGTCTTTGCCAAAGAGGCGCAGAATCTGGGGGTCATCGCCTTTGAGCGCTCCCTGAGCGTCAGAGACCTCTGTCCCTGTGCCATCCGGAGACCATGTGCCATCCGGAGACCCCTGGGTAAAATCCGGGGCTCCCGGACCTTCCTTTCCCCCTAGGGAATAAATTCTAGCAGCATCCGAACCCCCTGCTTTGTCCTGAGACCCAGACCGGCCTTGCTCAGGGGAAACTCTGGGGACCGTAGGGGGAGGGGGTTCATCCGGCTCCCAGCCTGCCTCCGCGTCTAAAAACGCCTGATGCATTAACAGACAAATTTGGAAGAAAAAGGCACTTTCCTTTTGTTGGAGCCCCCCGTGGGCTGGTCCCGAGGGGGAGGGACTCGAGGAGCCTCCAAATCCGACTCACGGCACGGGCTTAGGGCAGGAGGAGAGTTAAAAGAAAAATCCTCCTCCTCCGATGCCGAATCAGCAGGCTGCCGCGTGGTCAAAATGGCCGCCGGCTCCCTAACAGTGGGAGGCGGGGCTAAGGACCGCGCGGCTGCTAGCCTGCCTAATCGCTCCGAGGAAGGACGAGAAGCCGTGCTGCGGGCTGCGCTCGGCCCTCGGGAGGGTCCCTCACCCCCGGGAATGCAGTGGGAGCAGAGACCCTCCCTGGAGAGTCGCGCCCCCGCCTTGCCACAGGCCGTGCAGGCCGAAGATCGGGGCATCCTGAAGCTGCAGAAAAGGGCGCCCAAAAGTAAGTAGCTGGGTCTGGGAGCAGTAAATTCGTGCCAAAAAAGCTGTCGCTGCGACTGGCAAATTCGCTGGGTGAAGAAACCTCACCCCCTCCGGAGTCCCCGGTCAGCGCGGCAGGCTAGGGCTACAACGGACCGCAGCCTGTTTCCAACAGGGCTTACGGGTCCTTAATCTTTAATTCTAAATTTAATTAACTTTTTTTTTTTTTTTTTTAAATAAACAAGGCCCTCTTCAGGTTAAAACACCTGGAATAAAGCAGAGATAGATGGGGGAGGGTGACCGGACCACCGGTAGGCTTTCCCCCGGAACCAAAAGGGACACAACACCGGGAAAAAGAATGAGAGCAATGCTCTCACAGCCTGCCTCTATGCTGCAGTGAATAACACGCTGCGCTGAACCAGAAAAAGGGACAATAAACGAAATAAACTAAAACTTTTTTTTTTTTTTTAAACTAGTTAGAGAACCAACTAATTGATCTAGACAGTATAACTAACAAGTAATAATTAGTAAATGACACCTGAAAGATTTTTTGTCAGGATAGACAGGACTGCAGGTTATGTCTCTCAATCTGCTGGAGTCAGAGGAAATACTGGAGGATAGCAGGTGGCACACCAGTATATCTGGGAGGTGCTTTCAGTTTTCTCTCTGACTCCATCTGCTGGAGGGGAGGCATAACCCAGCAGTCTGGACTGATCCTGGTACGTACAGGGAACAAATGTTGCGTCCATTCAGCTGTTCAAAGTATTTAAAACGGCAATATCAGTCTGCTTGATTCAACTGAGAAACCATAAATACCCCGACTGTACCAATTTAGCCAACCCTATGTAAATCTTTTGAGCTATTTTGAAAAGAAAAAATGTTCTGGATTTCATTTTGTTGATAATTACTGATCACAGCCGTCAAGCCGCGAATGATGTGTAGGCCGGACGGTTCAGGTCCTTCAGATTGAACACGTCGGCAGGCTTGCTGATGCGGCGTTTATACACCAGCTGGGTGTTCTGTCTTTTCACTATACCTACTACATATTTTTCCCGAGCCACGACATCAGAAAATATATAAGAGGTGTCTTTTTTGTTTGGTTATGTGCACATAAACCATGTTTTCTGCATAAAATATGATTTATGTGCATAAACCATGTTTTGCTTTGTGATAGGCCTTTTCTTTGTGCACTTTTTCTGGTTTGTGTTCATTTTTTAACTTCTGGTGCATTAGCATACCATTAGCTTACTTCAGTGGGAGTTTAAAAAAAAATTACCTTGTGCATCAGGAAATTATGCACTGAATTACAGTGCATAGTTTTAATGTTCACCTTTTACATCGGCCTCAGCCTTAGCACAGCAAGAGGAAGGAGCAACCGCAAAGAAAAGGATTCCAGGAATGTCTCCAACACCCAAGAATCTGACGGAAAACCTCTTCAGGCAATCCTTGCATTTAAAGTAGCTTAATGTGAAAGAAACTGAGCAAGGGAACTTAAACAATAGCTTCATTTTTTTTTTGGCAAAAGAGAAAGAGAGAGAAGAGAGATATTGTTATAAATGGTGTCATTTTCCAATCAGTGAGCTGCTTAAGGAGATCAAGGTTCCAACACAATCTTTTTTTTTTTTTCTTTGCCAGAGTTTATCCATTATTTGGGACATTTAAAATTAAGCCGCTGTCAATAATTTCCATGAATGTCTACTCATGGCTTTAAACGTCTTCCTGACTTTTCAGATGCATCGCATAAAAATAATGATTATCTTACCTGAACTGAACCTTGCTTCCATAGGTATGTAAATCTCCTAACGCCAGTGCATTAAGGACAGAAGGGGGCGGCCCACAGGAAATTAGTTCACAGTTTGGATATGGTTCACTCCATGTTCCTTTTTTGGTACACACCAACTCTGAGCTTCCTTGTAAAACATAACCAGTTGCACAGTTATACAGTATGGCGTTCTCATCCAAGGAGCTGCTGCCATTGATAAAGGCATTTGGGATTGATGGTGCAGAGCCACAAGATATCCGGCCACAGTAAGGAAAACCAGAACTCCACTTGCCAGCAGCCTCGCACTTTATTGATGTGGGTCCAAGAAGTTTAAAGCCTTCATGACACTGAAATGTTACAACTTCTCCACAGCTGAAGTCCTCACCAATAATCACCCCATTTTGAATTATCGGAGCGGGGCACGTGCAAGGTAGACACAGAGGTGGTTTTCCACTCCACAAGCCATTAGATAGACATTGACGTTGTGGGCTCCCATGCAGCTCATACCCAGGAAAGCACACATATCGTATGTACTCATCATAGCTAAAGTTGGACCCATTCAAGAAAGCATGAGAGATGTCTTCTGGAGGTCCACAGTTCACTCGTTCACAATAAGGAAACTTTGCATCCCATGTACCGTCAGCTTGGCAAGTAAGTTTAGGCAATCCATGTAATATATAACCCTCATTACAGTGATATTGTGCTTGTTGTCCAAAATCATAACCTGATCCAATTACTTCCCCATTAGAAATATTAACTGGTGGTACACACTTGATAGGTGTACAAACGGGAGTGACTGTACTCCAACTTCCATTTGCCAGGCAGATTGCAAGTCTGTCTCCATCCAGCAGGAAGCCTTCATTGCAACTGTAATGAATATGTTTTTGAAATGTATATTCATTTCCAATCACATGACCATTTTTCGGAGTTGGTGGATGACTGCATGAAATGGGAATACAAATAGGTTCATTTCCATCCCATTGCTTATTGTCTTGACATGTTCTCTTCCTGGGGCCATTTAAATGATAGCCAGGATCGCACTCATAGTGCACCACACTCATGTATGTGTAATTTTTAGCCTCCACAGACCCGTTTGAAAGTTGATTGGGGATGTTACATGATATTACCTCACAATATGGAGCTACACTAGTCCACTGCCTGTTAGACAAACAAAGACTTGTATCTGAGCCGATGAGTTCATAACCTGGATTACATCCATACTGCACCGTGCTGCCAAAAGCATTGTCAGTAAAATTTATAAAACCATTCTCTGGAGCTGTGGGGAGTTCACACTCTATGGATGTACAGACTGGTGCACTTCCATTCCAACTTCCATCCTCCTGGCAGACTAAAACAGAATTGCCAACTTTTTCAAATCCTGTGTAGCAAGTGTAGAATATAAGAGTTCCAAATGAAAAGTATGATAGTTCGACATCTACTTCTTTCAAGGGTGGTTTCTCTGTATCCTTTCTGCTACTTGATACTAAGGAGGATGAAAGATGAGAGCTTGAAGAATGAGAGCTTTTTTCCCCTGTATCTGCTTGCCCGAAGACACGTTTTCCATTTCTGATTTTCACATACTGCCCAAAGTCTATATGGGGAGGCAGGCCACAATCTATTGATAGGCACATTGGAGTAGAACTAGACCATCCTGAGTCCTCACAAGTCTGCATGGCAAGGCCAGCTAATTGAAATCCTGGCATACAGCTATAGATGATCATTGCACCATAGCTATAATCTGCACCTTCCACAAAACCATTGTCTATGGGATGAGGGGGATCACAATTTATGGTCTCACAAAATGGAACATCTGCATCCCATTCTCCTGTTTCCAAACAAGTCAGTATATTCTTCCCTTTAAGTCTGAACCCTCTGTCACATGAGTATGTTATAGTTTGCCCATAATGAAGATTTAGGTAAGAAAATTTACCATTAGAAATTTCTTTAGCTTTAGGGCATTCAATTGGCTTGCATATTGGTGTTCCTCCCAGCCAATGGCCATCTTCTTCGCAGAATATAGTTGAATTTCCTATTAATTCAAAACCAGGCTTACATGTATACAGTGCTGTACTGAGATATGTAAGGCCCTGAACATCTACAATGCCACTCTGGATTTCTTCAGGTTGAGGGCATTCTACAGGAATGCATTCTGGTAAAGGAGAAGTCCATGAGCCATCAGCAAGGCACTTTATTTCAGGGTTTCCCTTTAGTAAAAACCCATCCACGCAAGAGTACTTCACAATGCTACCAAACTGAAGAGATGAAAATGAAGAATCTCCAAACGGAATGTATGGAGGCATTTGGCACACCACAAGTCGGCAAAATGGGAAAGAATCATTCCATTGTTGGGATGGCAAACATTTCAATACAAAGGAACCATGCAAGACATATCCTTCTATACAAGAAAAGTATACAATGCCTACTTCATTGGCCATCTCTCTGAGGACCAACTGGTTTGCTAACAATGGTGGTTCTGGGCATTTTGCTGGCATACAGACTTGACTTTGTTTTTTGCTCCATTTCCCAGTTTTCTGGCATGTCCAGGAGGCATCTCCTTTCAGTTCATAACCCTCATCACAGAAAAAATCTACTTTAGAGCCTACTTCAAAGATTTCCCCGTTGCTGTATCCATGCGGGATAGGTGGAGGCTTCCCACAACTAAGGAGAACACAAGAGGGTGGAGATTCACTGTACCACTGGCGATTTGCTTGGCAGACACGTACAGAACTTCCAACTAACTTATATCCAGGCTTGCAGTGATAAGTTACTTCGTTTTCAAATACTGTCCCGGTTTTGAGCTGCAAAATAAAAAAAAAATAGAAATAGAAATATATCATAACGTCATAAAGGAAGTAATCAAATAAGGTATTTTAAAAATATATGGTTAGCACTACTTGCAATGCAAAAGCAAAACTTCTGCATAAAACTAATTTTTAACAGTGAATTTAGTGAACATGAAAGGTGACATTATTAGAAACCAAAGCCCTCCATTTATCCATAGAAGAGGTCCAGCACGGAAAGGATCAATGCAAGCTTCCCTCCAGTACCTTTCCACTGCACTTCATTACTGCTCTGGGAGTAAGATGGTAATCCAGCCTCCAGGCCTGCGAGGCTTTTGATCTCTGTGCTGAGATTGCCTGCAAGGATGCCTGCTAGTATCAAATGGTTATGATGGTTTTAGTGTTGGAGACACCTGTCCACTGTAAACTGAACTGAGATCATAAACTCATTTTGTGTGAGGAGGGGGGTACTTTTATACCCATGTACCTTTAGCCAGTTTTCAAAGAGAAATACCTGGGTAGTTCCCCCCCCCCCCCCCCCCGCAAACAAAAATGGCTAAAGTACAGGAGCGCAGAAGTACCCATGGGTTTTACCTCTGCTATTTGTGCAGGTGGGATTCCAGGGGAGGAACAACCTGTGTATGACTGAAAATTCAATTACACGTGTGCAGTTTTCTTCCCCGATCCAAGCGTGCCCCTGAGGATTCCTCCTGTAACAGTAGCTAAACATAACCACACTGTGAGTCTACAAAGCTATATTTAGCTGCTCTGCCTGCAATAAACTTCAAATCCAGTGGCTTAGGTGCTTAACCCTGTGGTAAGGTGCTGGATCCCTTTGAAAACCATCAGGTTCGTATAGGCTAGAAAAATGACTTTTGGATGATAACTGGTATTAATTTTTGGCCACCATTGACCCGAGCCACCTGTTTAAGAGTGTGGCATCTCTGGCTTAGCTTTCCAATGGTTTCGATCTTTCCTATCTGAGCAGTCTCAGCAAGGTACATAGGTGAGGGAATAAAACGTCAGCGTGACATGACATCTCAACCGGCGTACCCCAGGGATCGGCTATGTCAGCCATATTATTTATCATCTACATGGCTCCTATCTGCAAGTCGCTTGCTGGTCTCTGTGAGGGATAGCCAGAGGTCCATGTTCAGCCGCCACGCGGCTCTGTTAGTTAGCCGGTTATATATATGCTAGATTTATATATATATATTCAGCAGCGCAGCCGGTATAACACGCTAACTTTAGGACAGCCCTTTGGCCCGACTAGAGTTGGCGAGATAAATCAGCCGACTTAACTGAGGATCAAGTTAGTTGTTTAATTTATCCGGCCAACTTGGCTCTTCCCCAATCTGCCCATTCTCCGCCCTTATCTTAGCAGGCTAAAAACGTAACCGTCTAAGCCACTTATCTGGCTAAGTGGTACCCACTGACCATAGCCGGATATTCCTCAGCAATAAATAAAAAAGGTCACATTCTAGTCATGGTTTTTAAATGTGGAAAATACCCTCATACCAGGGCTAGTGCACATTTCCGCCCACCGGCGTCTTTTACTTTCATGTACTACCGCCAATTTGGCTGCCCTATTAAGTTGCAATCATGGGGTAACCACTTTTTGTTTAAACCATGATATACTGCCGCACCTCTTAGCAGTTTAATACATTTCTCTTTATATTCATTTCCCAATGTTGTCTTTACAAAAAAATTTTTTTGAAAGGTTTTAAATATTTTTAAATGTTTTTTTTCTTTTATATTTTCCTAAAGATAACTTATTTGCTTCTTCAACCTCAATTTTAATCTAAGAAACCCTTTTACTCTCTCATTTTCAAGTTAGAAAGTGCTAAGAAAAATTTTTTATCTCGCACTTATCTTATTCACTTTCGTGAGAGTCAGAGTTCCAGTGTTCTGCCGTGTTCCGCCTGCTCAAAAGAGCCAAGACACCGTTGGTGTTTCAAATTTCCTTCTTCGTCAGGGGCTTGACAATTAAGTGGACAGGCGTTTCCTGGATCAGATTCACGCGGCGAATCTGATCCAGGAAACGCCTGTCCACTTAATTGTCAAGCCCCTGACGAACAAGGAAATTTGAAACACCAACGGTGTCTTGGCTCTTTTGAGCAGGCGGAACACGGCAGAACACTGGAACTCTGACTCTCACGAAAGTGAATAAGATAAGTGCGAGATAAAAAATTTTTCTTAGCACTTTCTAACTTGAAAATGAGAGAGTAAAAGGGTTTCTTAGATTAAAATTGAGGTTGAAGAAGCAAATAAGTTATCTTTAGGAAAATATAAAAGAAAAAAACCATTTAAAAATATTTAAAACCTTTCAAAAAAATTTTTTTGTAAAGACAACATTGGGAAATGAATATAAAGAGAAATGTATTAAACTGCTAAGAGGTGCGGCAGTATATCATGGTTTAAACAAAAAGTGGTTACCCCATGATTGCAACTTAATAGGGCAGCCAAATTGGCGGTAGTACATGAAAGTAAAAGACGCCGGTGGGCGGAAATGTGCACTAGCCCTGGTATGAGGGTATTTTCCACATTTAAAAACCATGAATAGAATGTGACCTTTTTTATTTATTGTTGTTGACCAGTCACATTGTTGCCAGTTTTTTCTAATATTGGATATTCCTCAGCGGCACTTGGCTGGCTATGTACCATTTTGAATATCAGGCTCCCAGTTTTTTATTCCCTAATGTCTCTTCTGGTCCAAGGCTGTGTCTGTCCTCAGTCAGGCAATGGCTGAAACAGCAAATTGTTGCTTAATTTGTCTAAGACTGAGGTTATTGTTTTACATTGTTCTGACAATAATATAGTGCCTGATACTCTTCATGCTGACAGCATTGATAATCCTTTGTTCTCAAGTTCAAAGTCTGGGTGTCTTTAGTGACTCCAACCTGACCTTCTGGAGTCAAATTAAGTTGGTAGTTAAGAAACAGCATTTTTTAAGCTGCATGTTTTAAGTTCCCTAAAGCACTTTTTATAAGGATCTGATTTTAGAACAGTTGTGCAGGCCATCATTTTACCATTGCTCGATTATTGGAAGTTGATTTATGTCGGATTGCATGCCTTATGCCCTGAAAGCCCTGCAGATATTGCAAAATGCCACAGCACAAGTGATTTCAGGAAGGAAATTGAGGGAGCATATTATGCCACTATTGAATGCATTGGTTGCCAATCAAGTTGCATGTGAAATGCAAGATTGCGCTGTTGGGGTGAATATTAAAAGCATTACTCACACTGAAAGGCCTATATATGTGTATATCAAAAGCCGGAAATCACACGCATATATGCACGGGCGCAAGTAAAAAACAAAAAAAAGATGTGGAGTTAGTGCGTGTTGGAGGGGTTTCTAGGGTGGGCTCAACATTTGCGCGCATAAATCCGTATTTTAAAATACGGCGGCTGCAGCGTGTTATCCGCATATATTTACTGCTGCTCCTGATGCAGTGTAATTCTGAAGAGATCACTTTTTAGACATAACAGAATAGGGTGAGGGGTCCAAATCAACTGTGGGGTGTGCTGGCAGAAGAACCAGAGGGGTCTGGATGACCTTGAGATAGACTGGGAAAACTGGTGGACTAATTGGTAACACTGGCAATATCCTCCACATGAGCATGTTTTAAAATCTGCTTACCTGCG
The DNA here is from genome assembly GCF_901001135.1 of Rhinatrema bivittatum. Taxonomy (NCBI): domain Eukaryota; kingdom Metazoa; phylum Chordata; class Amphibia; order Gymnophiona; family Rhinatrematidae; genus Rhinatrema; species Rhinatrema bivittatum. Next base: position 541,446,354 of record NC_042615.1, on the reverse strand, counting down.
CGCATTAAAGCCAACTAAGTCCTAAGGAAGATACAAGAAATACATTTACTTGAGCAATGGCTTATAATTAGGGGCACACTTACGTGTGGGTAGGCATATTTTAAATCGTACGTGCACAACTGCGTGCATGATTTAAAATTCCAGCGCATGTCTGCTCACGTGCACATATGCACGTGTATGGGCATCTGTGTGCTGGTTTTAAAGTTACAATCCCTGTTTTTAAGCTTTTTCAATCTGATTCTCTTCCTTGGGCAAACGCTATGTTGAAAAGTTTTAATCCTACAGGCTACCTATGAACATCGCAATGAGGTCTTCTAGATGTTCCAGCAGTGTGGCAGGTGCGCCTGGCAGAGTTTAAAGAACAGACTTTTTTTCATACTGTTGTTCTACCCTAGTTATATAAAATTTTTATGAATATTTAATTTGTGCATCACCTAGGGATCAGTGTTGGTGACTAATACTAATCAAACATTAAAATCGATGATCTAGGGTTGAAAGGCTCTGCAGGCCTGTGTCAATCCTGAGCTATCTAGTGCCCTCTAAAATTAATAATATTATCCCTGCTAGAGAACTATACAGTTAAAGATCTGCATTTTCAGTTGACTGAATATATAACTCTTTGAGTTTAGCTCTAGAAGGAGGGGAAGTTTTAAAGAAGAGGCATGGATTGGGTAGTTTTAGGCACTAATGGTTATACTTTGGGCTCTGGTAATTGGGGGGAGGAGTAAAGCAGAGGGAAGCCCACATTATGGCTCTTATTCTTTTTTAGGATCATGCCAGGGGGCAGATGTATCAACATTTTGTTCAAGTTAAGCTCCAGGCTTTGCCCTGGCATTTTTCCCTTTGAAAATACTGGGATATTTTCATTTAGAAATTGGGAACAACTTTTGCATTGGAGTACCACTTTGATAGATCTTCCCCAAAGTGTTGGATGCACAAATTCCAAAATTACTGGGTTAATACTAATTAGGCATGGAAAGCTTGAAATATGGGTCATCAAATGAAGCATCATTAGCAAAACCAAGAAAAAAAAAATCACAGGCAGGGCTGGCCCAGTGCCTCAGCAGTGCACCGTAGAAAATCTGGGTTTGATTCTCAGGCCTTCCACTCCCAGGGTGGCCGGGGATGCAGCTGAGGCAGCGTTCACAACCCATGAAAGTGAGGGAGTTTCAGTCAATGTTCAACAGTGACATCTACTGGCGGGAACTAGGGTGCCAACGTACCTGGTACCAGAGCAAGCCATGGCCCGTGGCTCCTGGCCAAGTACAATCACTGCAATGGATGAGCTAATGGAAACTATACATATACACTTACATTATCAAATCCAGAGGATCAAGGAAAGAGTAACCTTTCAACGTGCACAGCAGAAAAACAAAGATGCATTCTGAATCAATAGGATTTTATTTTGTAATGTGTCTCATGATTTTACTGCAACTACTACTACTACTTCTCCCTTCTCTATCACTACTCATTGTCCACAGTGCTGTACAAAAGCATGTAAGAGAGTCTCATTTCTATAGATCTTACTCAAGACAAAAATACAGGGCAAAAAGAGACTTTGGTTAGATTACCTGTGAAGCCAGTTTTGGCTACAAAATATTTTAAAGCCATTATTTTAGCACAGGCCCAACTCTAGGATTTTAGATTTGGAGATCTGGAAGATACAAAGTATAGATAGGGATAGGAGGAGGGCAATGTTAAAGATCTTGTTTTTGGAAGTTTTAGAGCAGGCGTAAATAAGTAAAACAAGGTGGGGGAGGGGGATTTAGGTAGGGCTGGGGGGTGGGTTACATAGGGAAAGGTGGGGGGGAGCAGAAGAAAAGTTCCCTCCGAGGCCGCTCCGATTTCGGAACAGCCTTGGAGGACACGGGGAAAGCCATCGGGGCTCCCCTTGGGCTCGGCGCACGCAAGGTGCACAAGTGCGCACCCCCTTGCGCGCGCCGACCCCAGATTTATAAAAGCGCACACAAATGTACCCCAGGCGCGCTCTTTTAAAAAGTTGCCCCATTGTTTTTTGCTAAAACAATCCTTTTAAAATATTCTGTATTAGTTCTACACTACAATCCTTTATCTATGCTAGTGCTAGACTTCTTCCATTGTCTCTCTAAGTAACAACAACCTCACTTTAAATCAGCTAACTCCCCAAAATACCACGGAGCTCTCAAGCCTTTATCACTATTCCCATTTTTTTTTAAATTCTGCTTTTTTGTCACTTTCAAAGTGGATTACATTCAGACCGTGTAGGTATTTCCCTACCCCCAGAGGGCTTCCAATCTAACCCCTAGATGCATCAAGCTGCAATGTTTTATTGCAGGAGGGGTCCCACTATCGCAGAGGGGTGTGGCTGAGATAATGGGACCCCTTCCCCTAAAAAGCATCGCTGCTGTGAGGCGTGCTCTTTTGTCTCACAGCCAAACACCTACTTTTTTTTTTTCCTTTCTGAGGCGGGCGGGGGGGGGGGGGGTGGTTTGCAGTGGGGTGGTGCTCAAGACCTCTTTGCTTTAAATTGGGGGGGTGTCACTGTCACTTAGGGGGGGGATGGATTGTGGAAGGCTGTCGCTGACACTGGGAAGTGGGGATATCGACCGTCAGGGGGCCATCATTGTCACTTGGGTGTGGGAGGAGGGGGAGGAACCATTGATGTCGCTTGGGAGGGGGGGGGGATCGGGGGCCGGGGCCACATTTTACTTTTGTGCTTTGGAGAGGTGCAAGGCAGGCTGGGACCGTTGCTGCATGGGTCTTTTTTTTTTTTACATTTTGGGTGAGTCGGGGCCACCTCAACTGGCGGCCCTGGGTTGAGATGGGGGTCAGAACTGACCCCTGCTCAACCTCCCTGTTTGCCGTGACTTTTGTTTTTCCTGCCCCTTCTAATGTGTGGCGGAATCCTCGGGACCCACGTCAGGGAGTCGCGGAGGAGTAGCCTAGTGGTTAGAGCAGTGGGCTACAAACCAAGGTTCAAATCCCGCTGCTGCTCCTTGTGACCTGGGGCAAGTCACTTTACGGAGGGCGCGGCCACGCCCCTGGACCGCCCCGGGCCGTAGCCACGCCCCGTACCCGCCCCCAAAACGCTGCCGACACGCCCCCGAAACGCCGCGACGACCGGGCCCGCCCCCCAACACGCCCCCGACACGCCCCCTCGGAGAACCCCGGGACTTACACGAGTCCCGGGGCTCTGCGCGCGCCGGTAGGCCTATGTAAAATAGGCCTACCGGCGCGCAGGGCCCTGCTCGCCTAAATCCGCCCGGTTTTGGGCGGATTTAGGCGAGCAGGGCTCTGAAAATCCGCCCCTTAATATTGCCATGATATTAAGTTGGAGGGTGCACAGAAAAGCAGTTTTTACTGCTTTTCTGTGCACTTTCCCGGTGACTGAAGAAATTAGCACCTACCTTTGGGTCGGCGCTAATTTCTGAAAGCAAAATGTGCGGCTTGGCTGCACATTTTGCTTTCTGAATCACGTGGGAATACCTAATAGGGTCATCAACATGCATTTGCACGTTGCGGGTGCTGTTAGGTTTGGCGGGTTGGACGTGCGTTTTCGGCCCCTTACTGAATAAGGGATAAGGGAAAACGCGTGTCCAATGGCGGGTTAACAGTGCGCTCCGTCAGAGCGCACTGTACTGTATCGGCCCGTAAGACTTTAAGCCCTCTGGGATAGGGAAATGCCTACAGTACCTGAATGTAATCTGCTTTGAAGTGCCAAAAAGCAGAATATAAAAATCTGATACATTAAATTAATTAATTACTTAAATCATGGATTCCTAACCTGCTTTTATTTTTTGATCTAGCATTAACCAACGTGCAATTCAATTCTCTTCCTTCCTTTCCATAACTCCCTTCAGATTACCCAAGATATTATAAGCACCTTTAAACAGCCAGAGTTAACCCACTTTCCTTTTCTCCCCTGGCTACTACTCTACCCCTTTCTTAAACAGCTCACAATTCCCCCTCCCCAGCATATCAATTCTATCACCTTCCATAATCACTTTTCTCCCCGACAGCTTCCTAAGGGGATCCCCAAGAGGCAGCCCTCTTGGACTCTCCTCTTCAGCAGCCACAGCGGCTTGCCTTATCAGGCTAAGGCTCCAGGCAATAATGTGGCTCCAGGTCGGCAGGGCTTGCTGCACTGCATCAGGCCGAGGGGGGTGGGGCTAACGAGTCTGCCACTATTTGACAGGCGACCCAGGGGCATCTCTCACGCTCTCACAACTATGTGCTGTTGCTCGGGGGTGCTCTGGGCCCCGTCAGTCTCACGTATTACCTCTATGGCTGTGCTCTCTGTCTGCAGCCGCTCACTGGATTTCACGCTAGTAACCGGATTCTCCAAACCCTCTGCAGTTACTACTCTTTCACCTCCCTCTAATTCTTCAAATCGCAAATATGATTCATCTGAATCAAACAGGTTCTTGAAAGATCTTCTCTGGACACCGGTGAGAATGAAACAGAGAGCACTGTGTGGCTTTGCTGATTCCCTTCTGGCGCCCCCAACCCTGCTGCTGCCATCGACCACCGAGTCTGCCACCATCAGCCCCTGCACCGTACTAACAATGGAAGATGAACAGGTGGCTCCAGTTTCTGTATGAATTGTTGTGGAGCCGCAGGTCCAAAAGGACTCCCCCCCCCCCCCTCCTGTCTCTCCCTCAAATGTCAAACCATAATTTAAGTGAAGGTCCCCCAAGCATAAGGCCACCCCTTCCCCTTCCTCCCACTCCCATATCCCCACTCTAACCCTCCCACCCTAGCAAGACCCCCCCCCCCCCCCCCCACCAATCCCCTTACCAGGACCGGGAGCTTGGAACTACCACCCAGCTCTTCTCATATCCAGCACTGCTCTCACAGCAACACTGGTAGCATAAGCTTAAACTAGATATGGACTTCTTGGGGGCAAGGAGGATTTTTGGACCTGTAGGCCCACAGTGATTGATACACATTTTGGAGGATACATTTTAGCTGGCAAGGCTGGCATTCATTTTACTAGGGTAGGGGTGGGGGCACTGGGTTGTCAGGAGCCTTTTTTTTTTTTTAAATTCATGCATATTTTAACAGGCTATGTTCTTTGAATATTGCTAGTTAAGCTAAAGTTACCCGGGAGCACATTCCCAGATCACTTTGAAACCTAACTGGTAATATTCAAACTTAGCCGGTTAGGTCTGGGTGGGTTTGTCTGGATAAGTTTATTCAAGGTTATTCAGTAGGACACTTATCCTACTGAATATCCCTGATAACTTTTCCGACTAACTGCAGCCAGATAAATTATCCATTTTCCAGGTTTCTGAAAGGTGACCTAAATCTTAATATTTATTTATTTATTTATTTATTTTTAATTTTTATATACCGAGGTTCTTATAGAGACTACAAATCACTCCGGTTTACATATAACGATAAACTGCCCAACAGAGATAAGGGGCAGTAATAGGGTGAGATAGTAACAGAGATAGCAGTAATAGGGTGAGATGAATCCTGAGTTTTCTTTCTAAAGTATGGTACTGACATAAGAAGACATTAATAACAAGCCACAAAAGGGAAGAGACCCATCTGCAGAGAAAACTTAAATCACTTTTCCCTAAACCTTACACTGTCCTAAATGTGCCATATGCAATATCTTTCACATAAATAGTGGAAGAGCTTTCATACATTTGAATCGTCCACAATACTTTTTATGGAGATCCTCCCATATAATCATGAGTCTGTGCACTTTCGCTTGATTTCTTACACTCAGTGCAAACAAAATTGATTTGACTTCCAAATTGTAACAAATTTTCCCATATTTTTCACCTCTCAATTTTTTTTAATGTTTTAAGAGAGATAATAAAATTTTACTTAACTTTCCAGAGATATCATTCATTTGAAGTAATCTGTACTCTATCTGGAAAGTTAAGTACGATTTTATTATATCTCTTAAAGCATTAAGAAAAAAAGAGGTGAAGAACATAGGACCTGTGGTTTGGAAGTCAAGTCAATTTTGTTTGCAACGAGTTTAAGAGATCAAGCAAAGATATACGGATCCATGATTATACTGGTGCATCTTCATAAAAAATACTGAATTGCTGATATAAGAGTATAAGATTTTCCACTTTCTTCTAGCCTTTGAGTATGCATGCGCTTATTACTTCCATGTTTAACTTCAGCCTCATTGGATAGGCACTTACCTGAAGCAAACCATTTTCTAACTGTGGTGGTTCTCCACAAGACACTGGATGGCAGGTGGGCATGCGACCACTCCATTCTCCAGTCGCTTCACATGTCCTTTTCTTCTCCCCCTTTATGTAAAACCCCTTATTGCAGCTGTAAGCCACCACTGCATCAAAGCTGTAGTTGACACCACTCACATAGCCATTTCTAATGGTCGGTGGCTCTCCACAGCGAACTGGGATGCACTGGATAATTATTGGAGAAGGGTTCCACTGGCCACCTCGGATGCATTCAATTTTAGCAGAAGTATTCAAAACAAAGCCTTCCATGCACTTGAAGCTGACAACTGTACCCACAGCAAACTTTGCTTTGTCAAGTGACTCCAAGATGCTGTAGGAAACTGCTTTTGGCTTCTCACAGAAATCAGCAATACACCGGGGAGTTTCTAGATCTTTGGGTGGTACCCAGTTCCCTTGAGCATTGCAAAGCATCTGGGCATTGTCAACCAAGCTGTAACCATCAGAGCAGTAGTAGATCGCTATATCCCCAAACAGTCGATGGCCACTTTCTGGGGAAGCATGATCCACATTTGGAGGTTCATCACAAGAAACAGCTAAGCACTGTGGGATGCTCCCACTCCATTTACCAGAAGCCAAACAGTTCAGGGTTTCGGGACCAATTAAAGTATACCTAGGGATTAGAAGGAAAAAGATTACAATGTTGGTTAGAATACATAATCTGTCAAGATAATCCAATGTTCAGAAATATTCTTGTGTTATTGCTGAAAATGACGGAAATATTTACTTTGAAAAAATAAAAGCTAATAAAAATTGACATGTTAAAGCTGAGTTTGACCATACTCAGGGCCTGATTTAATAAAGCTTTTCTTCCATTCTGTTTTTATAGGAAAAGACCTTGATAAATTAGGTCCTCAGATCCTTAACTGATTATCGGTATCCTTAATACAAGTGCACAATAGTTAAAGAAAATGTGTTTTCCATGATAATGATATTAAAAGTGGTGCTTATCACAAAGAATGAGCAGGGCCGGCTTTAGTGGGGGCAAATGAGCAGGGCCGGCTTTAGTGGGGGCAAGCAGGACAATTGGTGATCAGCAGCAGAATATCAGGTTCTCCAGAGTATTGGCAGGTGTATTGGCTTCTATTCATGTTTTAAAACTCCTAAAAGTTATTCAGAAGATCCCATAAAAGACATTCGCAGAGTGCAGGAGGCAGGCTTGGCCTGTATTTACCATTATATTGGGCTTTACACCACCTCTGTTCCTGCCCACAACTAACAATTCATCCTGCTAGATATGCAGCTTTTATTCTCCTTCCCAAGGCTTCTACTCCAGACAGATTTATTCTAGCTCAGAGCAGAGTAAATCTTGGTACAATCCCTTTTCGCCTGCATAACTTTCATTTCTTCCCAAGTGAGGAAAACTGAATTATTTTCTATTCGCCCTATGAAGAAATCAGGGGAGCTATTCTAAAATGCACTTTCTTTTTACTCAATCCATTGTGATTGGAATGGAATCCATATCTGGGAGTCTGCACTAGGGGTGTGCATTCGTTTTTGACGTATTGGCAATCCGCAATGTATATGTCCCTATTCGTTGTATTCATGGTGTCACGAAACATATGGCGAACCCCCACGAATACAACGTATCTAATGAATAAACCCCCCACCCTCCTGACCCCCCCAAGACTTACCAAAAGTCCCTGGTGGTCCAGCGGGGGTCCTGGAGCGATCTCCTGCACTCGGGCTGTCGGCTGCCGGTATTCAAAATGGCGCCGATAGCCATCTTGTGCTCCTACCATGTGACAGGGGCCGACCAATGGCAGCAGTAGCCCCTGTGACATAGTAAGGGCAAAGGCTATCGGCACCATTTTGAATACCGGCAGCCGACGGCCCGAGTGCAGGAGATCGCTCCAGGACCGCCGCTGGACCACCAGGGACATTTGGCAAGTCTTGGGGGGGGGGGGGTCAGGAGTCCCCCAAGGTCCCCGACAATGGATGCAATGGATTTGGCTCCCCACGAATACCGAATGGGACGAAGCCGTCCCTACTGCACATCCCTAGTCTACACAGAAAATATTTTTGATTTGTTTCAGATTTTTGATTCAGTTTCCTGTTTGTTCAATTTGTATCAAAAGCTCATTCATTTCATTCAGGTATTTCATTCATTTCCATGCAAGTCAATGGGGAAAGTATTGCATCCTAGTTTTGACTCTAACTTTGGGGTTTTCCATCCAAGTTTTATGAAACTTGTTGGCAGGCATCAGCAGCAGAGGCAACAGCACCTCAAGACACCAGGAATGACATAGATACCCCATGGTGCCAAAAGAGGGACATAAAGCACCCACAGTGGCATGAATAGCTCAAGTCACTGTGAGAAGAGGAAAGTGGCACAAACAGTGGCATGAACACACCAAAGCACCGAAAGATGGGCAAAGAGCACCAACACTGGCCTAACAACCACAATGCCCATAGAGTGAGGGGTATGGTAGGAAACACAAGGGCATCCACATCCTGTTTCGGCATACTGCCAGGTTTCTGACCCGTGGGGCTGGAAGCTGGCGAGGTTGACTGAAGCAGGATAAGAATCTGGTATTTTCTGCCTATACCAGCCATCCTCCCCTTGGGTTGAGCCCTCAGATGCTGATGGGCAGCTGAACTTACATAGGAGCAGACCCTCACACAGTAGGTACTGGAAGGCACCCACAGGAATGGGAAAAACCCATAGCAGGAACAGGACAGGAGGATGCCCAATGAAACAAGACAGATAAGAAAATAAGACAAAACAGGATAGGACAAATAAGACAGGGCAGAACATGTGGCCTGAAATTGAGGCCAACATAAAACCAGAACACAAACACAGAACCAGAATTTAAAAGGGAAGAGAGCATGACAAAAGCAAAACAGGACTAAGGCTAGGTTCCAAACGCTGGCAGAAAAAGTAAAGACAAACAAGGAACAAGAATTCAAGGCAAGACAAATAAGACCAAGGACTAGAAACAAGAATGCAAGGCAAACCAAAATATGAGGCTAAGACAGACCCAAATGGACCATGACTAAAAACAAATCTAGGACTGAGACCAAGCTGTGGCACAGAGGATGGTGTGAGCCTAGCTTATATATGAAGCAGCACAGAACATGGCCACCAGCAGGACCATCAAGACATAGAGCTTGGATGATTAGATATCTGGTATGCAAGATCCACTGAAGGCCTCTGCTGGCAGGAGGCAAGAACTGCCAACAGACCCTTACACACCTGAAGTTATGCTTGCTATGTACACTAAGAACTTAATGCAAGAGTCACACTCAGAAGAATCAGTACAGTGTCACTGTCTCTTTTACACAGAGAAAGCAAGTTGCCCCTCTGTCACAGTCACTGGCTACTTTTCATAAACTTCAAGAGAATATCATTCTAGCACAAACTTCAAGAGAAAATCATTCTCTCTTTCCATTTCTTCCAGACACTGACACAAGCTGCATGTCTGCTGTACAAGAAAACTGCAGTCTTAGCCTGCTAATGCATAGTTACACTGTAGCCCTCTAAAAGAGAAACTATAGATTCTTCTGCTGCTAGGAAAACAGCTAGGACCGAGTGAGTGACACTAAGAGCACACCTTGCTTTAACTCTGAAATCTGAAGCAAGGAGTTTCAAAATCTCTGCTTTCTCTCTCTGAATTCCAATAAAGGCATATGTAAAAAGAAAATGATCAAACTTTCTGCTCTTAGTTTCACTTTCACCTAAAAAATGATAAAGTCAATCCATATCAATGGTTAAAAAGAGCTGAAACAAAACGGGTCCCTGTTCCTATCTTCTCCTATTCCCACCCAGCTCCACTATGACTAACTTTGCTTCCCTTATAGATTTTAATTAGACAAACAAAATGAGATGAAAAGGATTCAGATTTTTAGGGGAAATATGCCCAATCGGTTCGGATGACCCAAATCAATCTGAGAATTGATTCATTTGGATCAAATTTCACATTCAGATCATCTGAACGCTTGTTTCTATCCACAATTGATAAAGATTTGTGGCCCAACAGGGTTTGTTTGGATAAAGAAAAACAAACAAATCAGGGAGGTTTCCTCTTTGCCAAAGCAGTAAAACAATACTGTTTTTATTAAGAAGGAAAAACGGAGCTGTAATGTAAGCAGCAGCAGCAGCAAATCCACTCACACAGAAACAGGAAGCAAGCAAGTTCAGAAGTCCTAGGAGCTCAAAACAGTTCTGCATTAGCTAACTCAATATATTCCAATAGGCATGTGCTGGGGAAAAAATTCATTTTGTTTTTTAATTTTGTTATCGGGAGATTTTTTTCCCCACAAATTTAGTTTCATTTAATGTTTATTTCATTTTCTAAAGTTTGCAAAAATAAAATAAACTTTCAATAAACAAAAACATAATTTAAAAAAGGGGGGGCTTCCCGAGACATTCCTAAAGCCCTTCCTTCCCACCTGGAAAATATGCCAGGCCCAGGATACTCGCCGACCCCCACTTAGCTGGTCCTGTAGGGCATCTGATGTCAAGGCCCAGGCCGAAGCCTCGAATTTGCATAAGCCTAGACCCACAGTAGATGACACAACCTCAGTCCCACACTAAGGCCTAGCTTGGATGCTATGTCCCAATACCAGGAACTAGGATGAATGCTGGGGCCTCAACCTCTGCCTAGAACCACGTCCAAGTCCAGGATCCGGCCTGGAGGCTGGGTCCTGACAGCCTGGTCTTGGCTTTGGCCCAGGCCTGATGTCAGGAGGCCAGGTCCTGACCCCTGAGCTTCAGCCCAGGCCTGGGTCTGATGCCAGAACCAGGACTGGAGGCTCGGTCCCAACATCTGGGCCTAGGCCAAGGCCCAGGTCCAGGCCTGATACAGGGGCCAGGCCTCTGCATCATGTCCCAGACATGACACATGGTCTGGCCTGGCCTGGCCAGTTCTCAATGCCTGGGCCTCAGCCTAAGCTCAAGCTCAATGCCAGGGCTCCGTCCAGAGGCCTGAGTACCAGTGCTGGAGCATTGGCCCAGGCCCAGATACTGGAGGTTAAGCTACAGAGGTCCTCTTCTTTCCTCATATGTTCATCCACTGGGGATGCATTAGAGTATTGTCGTACATAAATAAGGCAACCTCCACTGAGGAGGCAGGCTCCAGAGTTAACTTACTCTGCCGCATCCTCAGCAGACATCATTTTAAAAAGACAAGAAGAGGACCTCTGTGGTCTGGTCTCCAGCCTCCAAGCCTGTTTCTGAGTCTGGGCTTAGGCTGAGGCCCTGGCATCGAGACCAGACATCTGGGTCAGGCTCCAGAATCAGGCCTGTGCTCAGGCAGAGGCCCAAGTATCAGGACCCGGCCTCTGGGCTAGGTCTTAGCATTGGCACAGAGCGTAAGCCAAGGCCCCACCATTGGGACTAGGAATCGAGGCTGGACTGCAGCATTGGAACCATGGCGAACATAGTAAGTGGGGACTGGGAAGTTTTCTGACCCCAGCAAATATTTTCCAGGCCTGGGCCTTTGTCAGGTCTCGGCTGAAGCCCAGCATCGGGTTTCGATCTAAGCCAAGATCCTGGTGTCATGTCTGGGTATAGGCCATGGTTTGTGCATTGGGCCTGGCCTATGCTTAGGCGAGGCCCTGGCCTCATGCCTAGGTGTAGGCCTGATGGGTGAATATTTATTTTTTTCAGAATGAAACATGAAAACCAACAAAATGTCATCAGATATTCAATCGTTTCATAAGAACATAAGAAAATGCCATACTGGGTCAGACCAAGGGTCCATCAAGCCCAGCATCCTGTTTCCAACAGTGGCCAATCCAGGCCATAAGAACCTGGCAAGTACCCAAAAACTAAGTCTATTCCATGTTACCATTGCTAATGGCAGTGGTTATTCTCTAAATGAACTTAATAGCAGGTAATGGACTTCACTGTGAAAACATAATGAAATGAAATAGGAAATGGAGAAATTACTTACCTGATAATTTATTTTTCCTTAGTATAGACAGATGGACTCAGGACCAATGGAATATGCTCCCCTGCCAGCAGATGGAAATGGAGTCAGATTTCAAAGCTGATGTCACCCTAGATACACCCCTGCTGTGACTTCAGCCCTTCAGTATTCTGTTCAAAAGCCACTGTGGACATACTATTGAAAAAACTTGATTAAAAACTGATTAAAAATGGATAACCATAACTGTACTCAACCAATCATAAACACTGTGCTCCAGTAAGAATATAGATGCCCTGATCTAGTGACTGGATGATGGCTTACCCGTAATCTCTTGGAATCGATATCTACTCCAAGGGCAGATACTTGGCTCTGTTCTTGGGCAGCCATGGCCGGGATGCTGAGTCTATCTGCTACACTAAGGAAAATGAAATCATCAGGTAAGTAATTTCTCCATTTCCTAGCGTGTAGCCAGATGGACTCAGGACCAATGGAATGTACAAAAGCTACTCCCGATTGGGGCGGGAGGCTGCCCGCAGTTCAGTTAACATCGCTCTTGCAAAGGCTGCGTCCTCTTGGCGTGTACGTCCAGGCGACAGAACCTAGAGAAGGTGGGCAAGGAGGACCACATTGCCGCTCAGCAGATATCGAAGGGAGACAGCAATCTAGCTTCTGCCCATGAGACCGCCCGAGCCCTAGTGGAATGAGCTTTAACCTGAGGAGGTTATGGCTTTTCTGCCTCCACATAGGCTCCCGTGACCACCTCCTTAATCCAGTGAGCTATGGTAGCCCGCAAAGCTAGTTCACCCTGCTTCCTTCCACAGTGAAGGACAAGTTTCAGAACCGGTCCGTCTTTCGGACTGGTTCTGAAACTTCCAAATACTGCACCAAATCTACTGACATTCAAATGACCAAGGAGTTGGAATTCTTTTGCATCCTTGTGCTTATCTAGGAATGGCAATGAAATGGACTGATTCAAATGAAACTCTGAGAGTACCTTGGGCAAGAAGGATGGAATGGTACAAAGCTGTAATGCTCCTGGAATCATCCGGAGGAACGGTTCCCAACACGACAATGCCTGCAGTTCAGAGATGCAACGCACTGAGCATACAGCCACCAGAAACATAATTTTCAAGGTAGATAAACACAAGGAAAGGCTGTGCAGCAGCCGAAAGGAGGGCCCTGCCAAAAACTCCAATACTAGGTTAAGATTCCAGAAGGGAACCAGCTACCGTAGGGGTGGCCGGAGGTGTTTCACCCCTTTTAGAAAATGGACCACATCTGGATGAGCCGACAGGTGGGTTCTGTTCACCTCGACCCTGAAACAGGAGAGAGCCGCTACCTGGACCTTCAAGGAGTTAAGGATCAAAACTTTATTCAAGCTGTCCAACAAAAATTCCAGAATTAGTGGGATTTTGACTGTCTGAGGGGGGACACCGCGTTCCTTGCCCCAGGCCTCAAATACTCTCCAAACCCGCACATACACTAGACACATAGAGAATTTTCAAGCGCAGAGTAAGGTGGCAATTACTGCTGCAGAATATCCTCACTTCATCAGGCGAGTGCTCTCAGGGCCAGACTATAAGACAGAATCAAGTCGTAACCTCGTGAAGGACCGGTCCCTGCTGTAGCAGGCCCCTGTGCAGTAAGAGGCACTGGGAGGTCTCCACCAGGAGTCTCTGCATGTCCACATTCCATGGATGCCTGGGCTAATCTCACATAAATACTAGTAGGACTAATCCCCTGTGGTGCTTGATTCTGCAAATGACCCTGCCCAGCAGGGGCCACGGAAGGAAGGCATATAGCAATTCTTCTGCAGGCCAGGTCTGAACAAGAGTGTCAATCCCCAGGGACCACTGATCTCTTCTGCAACTGAAGAATCGGGGAACCTTTGCATTGTGGGATGCGGCCAGAAGGTCAATGGATGGCAGACCTCAGTGATCTACTATCAGCTGAAAGGCTTTGGAAGACACTGCCCACTCTCCTGGATTCCAATTCTCTCTGTTTAGAAAGCCTGCTCTGATGTTGTCTTTTCCTGCGATGCGGTAGGCTGAGATCATCTGTAGATGTATTTCTGCCCATTCCATAAGGAAATCTATCTCCTGTGACATTTGCTGGCTCTTGGTTCCACCCTGGCAGTTGACGTAGGCTACCAATGTTGCACTGTCCAACATCACGTGGACTGCTTAACCCTGGAGTCTGTGGCTGAATTGTAGACACGCCAATCTGACTGCCCGGACTTCCAGGTGGTTGATGTTCCAGAAGGCCTCTTCCTCGGACCAACATCCCTGGGCCATCAGTTCCTGACAGTGAGCTCCCCAGCCCCGGAGGCTCGAATCTGTTGTGAGGACCTGCCAAGTTCAGGGTGTACAGGGGTACACCCCTGCTCAGATAAGCTTCCTGCAGCCACCACTGTAGCCGAGAGCATACTCCCATCAGTAAGTGGAGGCACATCGAATAGTCTTGAGACTGAGGGTTCCAACGTGACAGTAGTTAGCGTTGAAGTGGCCGCACGTGTGCCGTCGCCCACGGTAATACTTCCAGGGTTGCCACCATCAAACTGAGAACTTGGAGATAGCTCCACACCAATTGGCAAATCGTGCCCATCAACTAACACACTTGGGACATAAACCTCCTTATCTGCGTGGTCAGAAGGAAGACCTTGCCTTGCTTGGTATCGAACCAGGCTCCCAGATATTCTAAGGACTGGGAGGGCTTAAGACTGCATTAGTCCAGGTTTACAATCCAGCCAAGTTCCTGAAGTAGGGAGGTCACTTTGTTGGTCACCTGGAGACTCTCTTCCACAGACTTGGCCCAGATCAACCAGTCGTCCAAGTACAGGTGCACCAGGATTCCCTCTTTTCTCAATGCTGCTGCTACAACCACCATAATCTTGGAAAATGTTTTTGGGGCGATGGTTAGGCCAAAGGGCAGTGCCCAGAACTGATAATGGCAACCCAATACTGGAAAGCATTTGAAATGGTACTCTTGATGGATTGGAATATGTAGGTAGGCCTTGGATAGGTCCAGGGAGGTTAAGAACTCTCCCAATTATATGGCCATTATCACAGAGCGTAGGGTTTCAATGTGGAAATGATTGTCAGTTGACACTCTTGAGGTCCTGGATGGGGCAAAAGGAAACTTCCTTCTTGGCTATGATGAACTAGATGGAATAATGCCTCATATTTTCCCGGGACCCAGGTACTGCAATTATAGCCCTCATCCTGAGGAGCCTTCAAAGAGTAGTCTCCACTGCCTGCTTCTTGTGCTGGGAGTGGTAAAGAGAAATCATGAATATGTCCTCAGAAGTGCTATGAAATTCCAGCGCATATCCTTCTCCTATGACCTCCAGTACCCATTTGTCCGAAGTGATCTCGACCCACTGTTGGTAGAAGAGGGACGGTCAATCCCCTATCTCCTTGACCCAAGGGTGGGTCAGCAAAATTTCACTGGGGGTTCGGGACAAATCTGAACCCAAGCCTGCCCCTCTCTTGGGCTGTCAACTATGAAAGGACTGAGACCTCCCAAAGGGCTGAGAAATCTGAAATGTCAAATTTCTGTAGGGAAGAAAGCATTGGGAGCCCATGGATCGACCCCTCATAGGCAAGGGGTGCTATAACTGCTTTCTCTTACCTTCTGGTAGCTGGGGAACTGGAGATTCACCCCATTTACTGGCCAGCTTCTCCAATTCGCTTCTGAAAAGGAGTGATCCTTTAAAGGGCCTCTTTGTAAGATTTGCCTTGGAGGTTGCGTCCGCTGACCAGTTCCGCAGCCATAGATGTCTTCTGGCTGCCACCACTGAGGCCATTCCTCTGGCCAAAGTACGGACTAGATCTGAGCCCGCATCGGCAGGTCCCATAACTATTCTACAATTCATCCCCGAGTCATCCACCTCCTGAGA
This sequence comes from Rhinatrema bivittatum, assembly GCF_901001135.1. Lineage (NCBI taxonomy): Eukaryota > Metazoa > Chordata > Amphibia > Gymnophiona > Rhinatrematidae > Rhinatrema > Rhinatrema bivittatum. Next base: position 541,430,377 of record NC_042615.1, on the reverse strand, counting down.
GAGGAGTAGGCACGAACGAGCTACCAGGGCACAACAAAAAGCAATCTGTAAGGTCATTTCTACTGTGTCAAAAGCCTGTTTGAGGATGAACTCCATCCATCTATTGTGTACATCCTTTAAGGCCACTCCTCCCTCCACTGAGATAGTTGATCAATTAGAGATGGCACAGATCAGCGCATCCACTTTAGAGGAACACAAACGCTCTCTCACAGCCGGATCTAGTGGGTATAGTGCTTCTAACGCTTGTCACCCTTTAAAACTTGCTTCTGGGGCATTCCATTCCAGGTCAATCAACTCCTGGATGGCTTCCAGTACTGAAAAGTAGCAATAGGCTTTCCATAGGGAAATCAGAATGGGATTCTTCTTTGGTTCCATCATAGAGTCCACCCCAGAAACTCCCAGCATCTTCAGGGTATAGTTCTAAGCCAGGGGAATGTGCCCATCTTCCAAGGAATCCATATCTTCCTCTTCATCTGTGCCATACAGGTCCCTGCCATGGATACCGTTGGTGAGGCGGGGCATGCCTCGAGCTCTGCCGATAGGACTGGAAGAAGAAGGGCTTACCAGCTGAGGTTCCATCTGGACAGGGGCAAGTGAGGTAGCTGACTGCACCTATATGAAGGCTTGAAGGCCCTGGAAAAATTTCACCCAAGAGAAGGCAGCCAGGTTCATGCCTAGCCCAGGAGGTACTAGGGTAAGCACCGACAAATTTCCCTCTCCCACGAAGTACTCAGATCCAGGGTACCTCCAGTTAAGGCTGTGGCTAACCCATCCTCTGAATGGAAGGAGCCGGGCTTAGCAAAGTCCAGGGAGGCCAACTCTCCCTAGGCTTCCTCACAGTGCTGACAAATGTTGGAATCCAGTCAGACTGTGAAGGCTTAATATGACAAGCAACGCAGAGAGAAAGGTGCTTATGTTTCCTGGCTGCCGGAGCCATTGGCAGTGGTAACTGAGCATTCTGTCAGCTCACGCTTAAAGTTTTATGCACACACATTTCGGGAGTCTAGGCGGGACACGGCGAGGTGCACGCACAGTCCGTGCGCCTGGCTTTACCTGTATTCTGCGCTTAGTAGGTTGTGCGTGTATGTGTACGCACAAGGTTATGCATGCAGCGTGTTTGCAGAGCCGACACACTGCGCGTACCGACGTTCTATGGAGGGAATATGGCACGTACAAAGATGTGTGCATGATGGCACCACCGCGGCCTACCATGCAGTGTGCCGATCAAGCCTAAAGTGAGGCCTAGCCTACCCCGAGGCCGCTCAACCTGCTCGGAAGCCCACTTCCCTTTACCCCAATGGGATTGGGAACGACGTTGGTATGGTGCACCAAGCAAGGAGACCGGAGGAAGTCTTATTTATTTATTTATTTGTTGTTTTTTTATACTGATGTTCGTAAAAAACATCACATCGGGGTACAAACTTGTTAGCAAATGCACAGTTTAAAGCATTTGAATAAAATAAAAACAAAGTATGAAATACATAAAATCCTTAATAAAACATTATAATACATAAAATATCCATTAAAATCTTATTGAAAACCTCTCCAAACATCTGTGAATAGGGAGGTAAATCTTTCTGTTTTTTTTTTTACTTACCTGGGCTCAGCACTTACTGGCCTAGTACAGAGATCGTCTCCGGCTGCGGGGGGAGAGGGCTTTGGCTGTCACCACCGCACTTGACTTTCTGCACCTGCTGCCTTTCAGCTGCTTAAGCAGCAAATTCCACGCCGGGAACCAGCTACTGGACCAAGGTACACCTCTGAGGGATCTCAGAAATCACCTCAGGAATTCTTAACTGGAGGAGGGACATTTAGGTATCACCGCAGTAGAGCAGGGCTCAATTTTTTCTCCAATTTAAATGTAGAACTTCTCCTTCCAAAAAGTACAGTAATCCCCATAGGGAGAGGTACATCCACCATCTGCTAGAGATGGAGAAATACTGAAGGGCTGAGGTCACTGTAGGGGTGTATCTAGGGTGACATCAGCTTTGCAATCTGACTCCGTCTCCATCTGCTGGCACGGCAGCATAACCCATTGATCCTGAGTCCATCTGGCTACATGCTAGGAAATATTGTTGTTATTTCCTATTTCATTTCCAACAAATGCACATCCCTACAGTCCAGCATTGTGACAAGAAATATATTTCTAACAAAAATAGGTCACTATAACATTGAAAAAAAGTCTAATTTGGAGCCATGTCTCACCACTTTGAACATGCAGTTCTGTGATTGTCACCGTACATCATTGCACTTGAAAGGCAGCATTAACAATCCCTACCTACAGTACAAGTATCTCAACACAAAATCTACATACGTGTCTCCGCTGGCTCCCCATCCCTCTTTCTAGCAATCACTCATACAAGTATAAACTATTTGGACTTACTTTGTACACATGTATTTATTTAGTCCTATTTGATATTCTATCTTATCCATATACTGCACAGTCACATCCATCATTTAGACATGAATACCACTAAGCCAGGGGAAAAAAAATCACAAAAAAAGCTATAAGTAAAACACAAAGAGCAATATTTATTTTTTTGAAAAATAAGGGGCAGATTTTAAAAGCCCTACATGCGTAAATCCAACTGGATTTACGTGCACAGTGGGGTTACATGCGTCGAACCTATTTTGCATAGGCCCGGCGACACGCGCAAGCCCAGGGACGTGCGTATTTATTTATTTATTTATTTGGTTTTTTTTATATACCGAAGTATAGCGTTCTGCCTTCACTCCGGTTTACATGATAACAACATAATACATACACTTAACTTAGAACGCGTATGTCCCGGGGCTTGAAAAAAGGGGCGGGGAATGGGCAGTCCGGGGCAGGGGTGTGGCCAGGGGCCTTCGTGGGGCCGCTAGGCCGGGGGATCGCACGCCGGCACTTGGCCGGTGCGCACAACCTACGCCTGCCCAGAGGCAGGCGCAACTTGTAAAACAAAGGTGAGGGGGGGGTTTTTAGGTAGGGCTGGGGGGCGGGTTAGGTAGGGGAAGGGAGGGGAAGGTGGGGGGGCGGAGGGAATGGGGAAAGCCATTGGGTCTCCCCTAGGGCTCGACGTGCGCAAGGTGCACAAGTCTGCACCCCCTTGCGTGCGCCGACCCCGGATTTTATAACATGCGCGCGGCTGGGTTGCGCACACAAATGTACGCCCGCGTGTACCTCTTAAAATCCGGCCCTAAGAATTTATTGCCTCTTGTCAAAGGGAGGCCAGAAAACTGGACGAGGGGCTTCAAAGGCTTAGGTGGGGGTGAAGGAACTCCTTCTCTTCAGGGAGGACTCTTCCTCCTTGTGCTGCTCCTGGAGATGGAGCATGAGCACGTCTAGAAGAGGCTGAAAGAGAATAAAAGATGCCTGCATACCAGACAAATCAGCAAGCAGCAGGTGCCAAGAGGGAAAGAAAGTAACATATATATTATAATAAACCATTAATAGGAGATTATTTTTTCTTTCCAGAACAAACCTCAGGGAATACAAGCATTCAGAAATGCACATATCTACTGATGGCATGTCTGGACTGTAGACAGCAGAACTTCGGCGAGGCTGCTGCGTACTCTGTGTAACCACAATGGCAATGTAAATACGGAATGTATAATAACAAGGTACCAAATATAGACCTAGATTTATCATTTAGCTATAAATTTCGCAAGAATAGCGCACGTGATAAAAAAAAAGGGGTGTGGTTAGGGTAATTTTCGAGATACTGCAATGTGTGTTAAATTTATCACACCTGTGATACTTTCACATCACAAAGTGAGAAGTGCCCAGACAGGCTTTTACCACTTTTTGGGCTGCTGGAGACAGAGAGAGAGAGAGAGTAAACTATTTATACCACTGTAGGAAGGGCAACTAGTAACTCGGGATGAGGTTTTGGTGGTGGCCTAGGTTTTGTGGGACAGATTTACATGCACAGTCAGAGGTACAAACAGCACAGTACACATCAGTGAAGATTTGATGTGATTTGGAGTGAGGAAAGGTACACAAAGATCAGATTTGTACATTGTACTCTCAACCTAGATTGATAGCAGCTAGGTAGAGAGTGCATCAGACTAGGTCGAGAGTACATTGTACAAATCTCACACTGCCCCCAAAACCTAGGCCACCACCAAAACCTCACCTCGAGTTATTAGTTGCCCCTCCTACAGGTGGTATAAAAAGCTGACTAATATGTGTGCCTCCCCAGAGGCTCTCTCTCTCTCTCTTGAAACGGGCTTTGTGATTTTTTGCGCAAATCCCATTTCGGGCATTACGCACAGCATAACGCCAGGAAAAAAGTGTAGTTATTTTCGGCATTAAAACCCACGATAAAGTGTATTATGCTATCGCATGCAACGCTAAGCACCTCTCATTTCAATTTACTCCGCCCAAACTCCTCCCATTTGGGAAAAATTTAAAAATTTGGATACGTATCTCGTGATGTGTTATTTATCGTGGGTGTTAAGACCTTATCACGGGTGTTAGGGCTCTAACGCCCGCGATAAGGCCATTACGAGATTTGAAAAATGACCCTGATAATTACAGAAGCAAAAATATGTACGTGACAACAATGGGTAGTCATGAGAAAGGAGAAGGGAAAAAAGAACTCAATGGCAAAAGGGTAACAGTTAAACTAAGTTCAGTTGAGTTTAGTTTATCTTAATATACCGCCTTTCACCAAGTAAAGCAAAGCAGTTAACAAAACTATAAACTTATTAAGGATAAGAAGCATAAAGAAAATACAAGTGCAGGATGCATGGAAGATACAAATCACACAACATAACCAAGAAAGCAACACGACAGGCATTGCTCAGGGAAGCAAGAAACGGCTCATGATTTTCCATTGCAAGCAACAGAGAACCATTGTCACAACACTGCAAGGACACACCACCATAGAACACACACAGGTACAACAGAGAGGGACAGGATGAAGGAGCAGGCACTCTGTAAAAGCTGGAGCAAGGAGACCTTCTAACAAGAGAGAAGGTGGCATTCCAGCAAGCAAAGCAGAGATAGAAACCATACAGAGAGGGTCATTTTCAAAGTTATTTCTACAGTTAAAACAGAGCTTTGCCTGTGGAAATGGGCTTTTACATAATTGCCCACTCAATATAAGAATAAAACTATTGGCATAGGCCTGTATACACCTATTTTTGCTCACATTTTGATATTTTCAAAAGTATTTTTGCTCACATTTTGATATTTTCAAAAGTATGCATGTATTTTCTCTTGAAAATGCTATGCACATATATATTAGCAGGTATAAATGTGCTTGGGTAGTACTGGTGAGATAATTTTCACTTATTTTCTCTTTGAAAACTGGTGTAAAGTCTGTGGGTAAAATGTACCAACAGATTTTGTACCAGTATGAGTAGTTACAAAATTTATCCAGAAAAGTTAATTGCAGCACGTACATCTATTCCATGATGAAAAATAGCAGCCATATACGGGGAAATCTTCTCAGGACAAATCTGGCCAAAGTTGGTTCTCTGGGCACTTGTAAGGTTCTCCCTCAGCTATTGGGTAAACCGTTTGCCATCCTGGAAGAAGGGTGCCCTGCTCTGACCCCTGAACTAAAAGCATACATTTCATGGGATCCGGGATGGTCTATAAAACATTCAGAAAAGAAAACGCTTGTTAGTGGAATGTGCAAAGTATTAGTGTAGAGAAAAGACTAATTTACATTTCAGCAGAACATACTTGATCTATCAACAATGTATTTAGTCTCTACTACTCTTATATAGAAAGATAGGAGAAAGATACTAAAATTACTGGAGTTGGCAAAAGCATCCATCAAGGCTGGGAGGCCATATTTCAACACTGGTTCCAGTAGTTTAGCAGCAGGAAGCAGGGTAGATGCTGGTTGGAGATCATGAAGGTGCTGGCCATCTTGTTTCTCAGTTAAACAATGAGCATGATCATATGACACCTGTGTTTTTATATTATATCTAGTATCACACTTAGGGCAGCTCTTTAAGAACATAAGAAATTGCCATACTGGGTCAGACCAAGGGTCCATCAAGCTCAGCATCCTGTTTCCAAAAGTGGCCAATCCAGGCTACAAGTAACTGGCAAGTACCAAACACTAAGCAGATCCCATGCTACTGATGCCAGTAATTCTGGGGAAATCCTTGCTCGGTGGTTTTTTTGTACGGTAGCTATATTCAAGGATAATCACTTTTTAGTTATCCCTCTTGCTAGCCCCGTATATTACTCTTTATTAGTCACACTTTATGTTCATTCTTCTTTTTTTCTCTTTCTCTTTTTTACTTTTACTTTTATTATCCCTTCTCCCTGGCTGTTTATCCGACCCAACCATTAATTTTTCTTCTCATATACGTATCTAGGCTGCCGCCCTCATTGCTTCTTATGGGTTCGGATTCGCCTGCCTGACATTGGCCATGTTTCGGCACAGCGTGCCTGCTTCAGGGACTGCAGGAGAAAAATCTACTGTGTCAGGTCCGGGTTCACAGTGTAAAAACGTTTTTTTCTCTCTTATGCTGTATGCTTAGAGTAAGCGATGCCTTCAGTTCATGATTCCAACTATAGCTACCGTACAAAAAAACCACCGAGCAAGGATTTCCCTTGAATAAGTGGGTGTTGCAGAATAATTCTATAAAGGGAAAGAGGTTCGTTGGTGAATACTGATGCCAGTAATAGCAGTGATTATTCCCTAAGTCCACCTGATAAATAGTAGGTAATAGACTTACCATGCTATATCTGTTTCTGCTGTCTAGACACAGCTGAAAAGGCTTCTGTGCTCTTGTGTGATTCTAAATAGCAGGGCCTAGAGAACAGCTAACATTTTTTTAGGTGTTTGCAAATTAAAACTTTTGACAACTTATCTTATGTGGAGTTCTTTAAAGAAACATTCCAAACTGTAATATCAAAGTCCCAAAGTTATGATCCAAAAAATCCCGACACGGGCTGTGTTTCGAAGATCATAGTTGCATCAGGGGATTATCATAAACTATAAAAGAGACAAAATAATTAGTAATTAGAATAAAGCCAGCATTTAGCATTCCAAGAAGCAAGACTTATATACCACCATTTTCATCTTCCACTTAATTGTTTAGCACCAAGTTTGATTCTGACCCTGGAAGGAAATGATAAAAAATTATCACCTCTACCTTTTTGGGGGAAAAAGAATACTCCACCAATTTTTTGATAATGTCATAGGTATCCATCCCAAAAAAACTTAAATCACTGAATTCCACTTGATCTCAGCGTTGAGACCATATGGGATAACAGTATTCAGTTTATATATCCAAAATTGTTCACGAAAGTTTACCATTGTTTGACAGACATGTTCTCTCACGTGGAAGATAAAAATGATGGTATGTGCAGTCTTGTTATTTGGGGTGCTAAACACTGGGTTTATACTAATTACTGACTGTTTTTTGTCTTTTATGGTTTATGATAATGCCCTGTTGCAGCTATAATATTCGAAACACAGCCCGTTTCAGGACTTTTTGGATCATAACTTTGGGACTTTGATATTATAGTTTGGAATGTGTCTTTAAAGAACTCCACACATGATAAGTTGTCAAAACTTTTTATTTGCAAACACCTAAAAATTTTTTTTTAAATATCAAAAGGTTCAGACCAATGATTAGGTATAAAATAATAAAGTCCTTTTGATGATAGTCCACTATCTGTAATAATATATTTCTCATTATTTTTGTTGACTGTATATGCCACAGTTACCTCTGTGAATGCTGACATGCATCACTGTTCAGAGCAGTGACAGCAGAAGATGTGTTGGACATCCTACTCTAGAAGGTACTTCTCCCATCCTCTTCCACCCATCGAGTGTTGAGATCAAGGGCAAGAAATGGTTATTATATTTTAATGTTGTGTCTACAATTTCCAGTTGTTGCGCGTCCCGGCCCCGTGGGTGCCGCGACCGGCCCTGCTCACCTCATGCTGCCCTCTACTAGCTCCGGTCTTGCTGCTGCTGTCAGCTCCCAGCGTCCCCAACGTTCACTGCGGCCCTCTCCGGCTTCCTCCACGCCACAGGCCTCGCAGCGGAGCTCCTGTTGGGGGTCCGCGTCTTCGGCCGCCCCTAGGCACGCGCGCGGCCGACATCCTCAGCTTTAAAGGGCCAAGTGCGGGAAAACCGATTCGGATGCAGAATGATGACATCACGCAACAGCCCTATATATAGCGAGGCCCTATCCCCAGGACCTTGCCTTGGAAATCGGGTCAACACCATGGTGTACTAGTTTGCCTAATCCTTTGTTCCAACGTTTCTTTGTTCCAGCATTTCCTTGTTCCAGTGTCTGCTTGTTCCAGTGCCTCCTCGTTCCAGCGTCTCCGTGTGTTCCAGTGTTCCTGCGTCCTGTGTCCTTCCTGTGTCCTTACTCAGGTAGTACCTTCTCGGACTGCTCTCTGGTACTGACCTCGGCCTGCCTGACTACTCTCTTCATCTGCTGCCTGGAACTGACCCTTGCTTGCCTTGACTATGCTCGGACTGACCTTGGTATTGACCCCTGCTTTGGCTGACCACTTCTGGACGGATACTCTGGCTTTGACCATTGCGCTTCAATCGGACACTCTCTTCTGGCCTACCGTGACTACCAAACCAACCTGCTTGAAATCTACCCGTGGCCTTCACCCGACTAGACCCGAAGGCGCTGCCTGCCTCGCCTGGAGAACCTTCCTGAACTGTTACCTCCTTGAGGTCTCCGGAGCGTCCAGTTCGGGTCTGGTCCATCCTCTCTGCATCAGCCGCGCACCCTTGCTTGTGGTGTGCATACCCCTCCGCTACCTCTCCGGGAGACCATCTGAGGCCCACCTAGGTCCAGGAGGTCCAGGTACCCAAGGGCTCAACCTGCAGAAACCCCGGATTCTTACTGGCGAAGCTCCAGTTAGCCTCTGTCTCCTCGTGTGCTCTGCCTCCTGGTGGCAGGTGCTCTCTGGGTCTGACCAGAGGGCCATACCAATCCTGCACCAGGCCAAGGGTCCACCTCCAGTGCAACACCAGTTGATGTTGGTTCAATGTTTCCTTGATGTTATCTACCCATCATCTATATGGTGTTCCTCTGGCTTTCCATTAATTTTGTTATTACATGTAAACTTTTTGGGATGTCTTATTCCAGGATATTCTGGTAAGATAGACAAAATACATTTTTTTGCTGTCTAATACATTGTAACACAGATTTTAAGACAAGTCTCTTCATTTCTGATTTTACTTCTTCCAGTCACTTCTAGTGCTATTCTTAGACATCTCATTTATGTTATTGGTTTCCATTCATGTCTGGCATTGATACTATAAAGTTGGTATAAATATAGTCTACATAAGATTGGCTTTGGTACTTGTTGGAGCAAGGGTGCCATCTTTCCTAATAATTGATTTGCTTTAATGAATCTTGTATTGATTCCTGAATCTTTAACTTTCCAGCTTCTGTTATAATCACTCCAAAATACATAAAGTCATGTTTGTTGGTTTGGCTGCTCTCCTGTTTTTCATTACATTTACATATTCCTTCTGTTTTCCAAGTATCATCACTTTTGTCTTATCTATAGTGAGGTTCATATTCAAAAGATTTGTTCAGCTGACTCTGGGAGGCAACTGGACAAATATCTGGGGGTTTAAATTACCCCCCTCCCCTCACCAAGCAGGTCTAATTGGGAAATTGTTGCTCACACACAATTTACCCACATAAAAAGAGGCGGGGGCTGGAGGCTTTCCTGGGGCAGGGCATAACTATACCCAGTCAGTGCTGAATATCATCACTGACCAGCTAAAGATATGCAGATAAGGTTGAGGAAAAAGGCTGTCCTAAAATTATCTGGATCATTTTATCCAGATATATTCAGTGGTAGACTTATCTAGATAAGTTACCCGCTCACTGGCTCTTTGAATATGGTCCTCACTGATTCCAGTGTTGTGCTCTTTACATAGGGAGGGTAATATTACAACTCCCCACATAGTGGTACAGTCTGCCTGTACACAGCACTTGCAGTGTTTACTGAGGATTTTCAAAACAAAACTTATGTGCGTTAAGTTCTCGTTGAAAATTTGCGGAGAAGTGACTGGGTTCGTGCAGAGATTCACTCATGCTCAGTTGCACCTCCTCTTCAGAGGGCATAACTTGTGCAAGTGTCCTCACTCACATTCTTTAAAAAATAGACATGTAAGTGCTAACTCCACCCTCGGTATGCTGCTTCTCATTTTGCAAAAATGTGCGTATGAAACCGGCTTACACGTGCACTTTTACATGAACGGAGCCCTGGCCAATTTTGTAATTGGCATCTATGTGCCTAAAACCAGATTTTATGTGTGTGAATGGCTTTGAAACTTAGCCCCTCTGTATTCAATGTATTCAGGTGGATCCGAAGTTCTTGTCCGTTTTCTATTATTATTACAACAGGTCATCTGCCAAAATTGATGGTATCATCTTCCAAGGGGGTTTGCTTTTTTTTTTTTTTATTACAGATTTTGCAATGTAATAACTTATCTTTTTATATAATTACAGTTTGGCGAATTCTGCATATGTACCAAGGATACTCTCTTTCCAGATCCAAGGAAATGGATCCCCTATGTGGCTGAATCATCACTTGGCTGTGAGTGCATCTTTTAATTAAATTGGACAGTCCAAAAGCCTAAAAAGAATGTAAAAAGCTTTGAAACATATACTATAAGAGGATGAGGATTATGGCAGGATCAGTGTTAACATATTATTCTTGCTATATTTTTTGTTTCGTTAATGAGGTTTTTATATTTATTTAGCTGTGCTCTATAAGTGCCTAGAGTTTGGGTATTTTTATTTTTTTCTCCAGATCCTTGCTGTATTTTTTGTGAAGTTAGCTCCAAACTCCTAAGACTTCATCTCTGCTACTTAAAATGTGCTTCTCCCCCTCCCCTCCCCCTCGGGCAATCACATCCGCCTACAGACTTGATGAGTTGGTTCCTTGCTTCCTAAATGCGGTGCAGCCATTTCAGAGTATGAGGTAAGTAAATGCCATACGCACCACTTTAGACAGATTTTTTTTTTATGATTGATATTATGAATGTATATGAAAGATGTACAAATGTACAGTAACCAGAGCTGAAGCTTTGACGGTTGGCACGAATGTTTCAAACTGATGCTAATTCAATTTTTTTGTGCCTATGATCAATGTTAAGTGATAAAGAGCGTAAAGTGAAAATGCACAGCCTGGGCGCACACCTGATGTTACCACACTACTGCTGTCCTTGTAAAAACTCCGACATTATTTTAATCACATGCTCAGTGACGCCACACTCTGCCATAACTGATCCTGGTACTTCTCTATTAACTTCATCAAATGGCTTCTCCTGGTTTACAGAGGCCACCTTCAGACTTTTGCTGTGTTCAGCGTATCTTTCCTCTAGTCATCTGAGTGTAAAGATATTGTACAACTCTGATTTTTCTTGAAACCCATTTGGGATTCTGTTGCTTTTATTTTTTAAGATTGGAAAAGTGATGGCTATCTGTCAGTATTTTGGTGTTTTCTATTGGATCCATGCTGCTTGAAATATTTTATAAGGTCATTTTATCCCTGTTTCTCCTGGGGCTTTAATCATTTCTGATAGTTGTCTATGCTGGGTGCATATTTATATCAGAAGTGGAAAATGCTATTGAATGTGAACCACAAAAAAAAAAAAAATGCATCCAGCATAAACAAACTATCAGAAATGATTAAAGCCTCAGGAGAATCTATTCTATCAGAATAGCAAGTTCAAGCTCAGCCACCTTTTGGTCTCTTACTTCTTTATTTGTTGTTATTCCTGAGGTTCGTTTAGCAAATCATCAAAACAGTGTCTCCAGCTTTCTAATACTTGCTCCAGTACTAGGCCAGCCAATGTATGCATGATGGCTGTGTCATAGAAGGAGCTGGATGGATGAAGGCAAAACCTCCTGCTGGATGTGCAGGTTAGATGATGCAGTGATGGAGCTAGTGTGTGACAGGTGAAGTTTCTATGGTCAGTAATGCTAACCTTCTTGGCCTTGTGTGGAAAGGAGTTAAAAAATTGTGAGGACATGGAGGAATGAATACTGCAGTGTGTGTGTGAGGGGAAAGTGGTTAGTGTCCTGCAAAGATTGTCCTTTCACGGCGGGGATAGTGAGTGAAGGATGCAGAAAAAAGAATGTGGATGGGCAAACTTTTTCTGTGCACATTTAGACATACATTCTGTGCACATTTAGACTCACATTCTGTGCACATTTAGACACACATTCTGAGCACATTTAGACTCACATTCTGTGTACATTTAGACATACATTCTGTGCACATTTAGACACACATTCTGCGTACATTTAGACACACATTCTGTGTACATTTAGACATACATTCTGTGCACATTTAGACACACATTCTGAGCACATTTAGACTCACATTCTGTGTACATTTAGACATATATTCTGTGCACATTTAGACACACATTCTGTGTACATTTAGACATACATTCTGTGTACATTTAGACACACATTCTGAGCACATTTAGACTCACATTCTGAGTACATTTAGACATACATTCTGTGCACATTTAGACACACATTCTGCGTACATTTAGACACACATTCAGTGCACATTTAAACTCACATTCTGTGCACATTTAGACATATATTCTATGCACATTTAGACACACATTCTATGCACATTTAGACACATAGCAGCAGTTCCTCATGCCCTGCAGCTTTGTAAGGAATTGGCGGTAAATTGTTTCCTGACCATGATAAACATTATTGCATGTGTGAATGCTGGCATTTCCCCCCTTGATTCCAATGCAAATAGCTGTGGCAGAGACGCAAATGGAGATACAAATGCAGGCAGATATTTTTGACGTTTTTCTTTTACAGTGTGATGAGATCTTGGCCCAAGCAGGCTCAGCATGGTTATGCATAGGGAAAGAAGGTGGCTAATGCATGCCACGGCATAGAGCAGGGTGAGCGTGAAATGCCTCATTATGTGCTCACTGTTGCACTGTCTATCACAGTGGGCCTCCCATGCAGCCTCTGCTTCAACTTTTTATTAGTTTCCAAATGAATTGATCCCTCTATAATGTATCACTCAAAATGAGGCCTCCCCATTGTATAAGACAGAGTCATGTTCTTTTCCAACAAGGCTAGGCAGAACAGTTGAGACTCACTGAGGGACTTGGTGTTCTGTACTTTCTTCCAAGTTGACTCTTTTTTTTTTTGTAACAACGTTTTATTAAAGTTTGCAATAAGAGAAATACAAACAGACTAGGAGGTGCGTGGCTCTTCAACACCCCCCAGTTTTCAAGCCATCAAACTCTCACTGAATACAACCAATAAAATATTCTCCCCCCCCTTCCAAAGTTGACTCTTTTTATTACGTTTCACTTACTATGTTCAAAATAGAGTGCAACAGCCTGATAGCAAAGAATGCAATAGAGTTAACTGCCATAGCATGTGCAGCAAAAAAAAAAAATGTGCAGTAGCAAGTAATATTCTGACTGAGGAACTACAAACACAGTGGGGCTGCAATCATGTGAAGAAATTTTGCAGGTTTGTATTTCTCGGAGAACAGGCACTGGAAAATGACTTAGCTAGCAAGTGAGCTTTGCCTGAGAGTCAGTTGCACTGGACCCACTGGCTTCTTTTAGATATTTTTTTTAAAACAGAATTCAAATTTATATTTAAGAAATCATCAAAATAGGTAATTAGCATAGTGAATGCTCTGCAGGGCTCATTTAAGCTTCTGAAGAAGCTAAATCACTCCATCAAATGATGTGGACGGATTTGAATCACAGCACCACTCTCCTCAAACACAGGCCCACTCTTATTTTCCCTCGGAAGAAAAGGGAATGAGGGATCATGGAAAGTGATTTTTTGAGAGAGAAAAGGTTTTTGCATTCAGCCAGCAGAAACATGAACCGAGAGAGAGACAAGAGAGAGATGGGGTGATTTTTTCTGTTATAAACATAAACCCAGTGGGTAAGTCAGAGCTCCCTTTCTCCCGGGTACTGCGCTCTGCTGCAGTACAATGTCAGCTGTTACCTGTCTTGTTATTGAAAAAAAATCCTCTGACTGGCCTGGCAACCTGTCTGTTTGGTTGTCTGACAAATTTAATTTCCTACAGTTCTCTGCTTAATACTTTCTAAATCTTCATTTACAGCTCTGACAGGTGATATGTCATTTCTAGTATCATGAGCCAGCAGTTGCAGTTGTTTCCTGCCATTCAGTTTACCTCAGGCAGTCATGCGATGAATCATTCTGCCCTTAATTGCAGAGATGCTTGCATTGTGATGAGCTGAGAAATTACTACTGCTATGTAATCCACTTTGAAACACTTGAAAAATATAAAGCAATAAAATAAACAAATACTACTACTACTACTAATCACATCTACAGTGCTATTTGAAGTAGCTAATCTGGGAGAACGAGAGGCTTTCATAATTGTAGCTGTTATTGTAAGGTTTCAAAGGCTCAGATTCCCAGATAGCTGGAGGCCGTATAATTGTACTTACACGTGGTGCGCCTCATGCCACAAAGTGTCCTAATAAACCTATAGCTTTTATAACTTTATTATTGTTTTTTTTGTTCTGCAGATAATAGTAAAGCTGAAAACCTTCTGCCATGAACTGCTGGCACTTTTAAGACTTATTAAGTGACTCAAATGGCATCCTACGGGATGAAATGCATGGTTAATATTGGGAAAAAGAGATTTAATTGACTACAATGTGCTGTTACAGATATAGTATTGCTACAGTTAACATTATAAATGTTACTCTGATTGGTTTCCCAACTAATCAGCAATTCATGCCAGAAGTCTATCCTAATGGCATGTTTTGAAAATGATTCTGCTTGCATTCTCTTTAAAGCCATCCTCCAGCTATGAAGGTTTTTGCACAGATTTCGTTTATAAGGCTGGAGAGGGTTTCTTTTCATTTTGCCATTGAGCACCACTGCATTTTATCAGAAGGCCCTGTCACATGTCATAAAATATTCAAGACTTTCCTTTTCCTGTATTGGTTAGTTATCAAAAGATGGGTGGGCAAAAACGGGAAATGATTTAGCTGACTTTTTCTTCTCTGTTGGAAGATGGCGCCTAGCCCCCAGATCTAAAGCTGTCACAGCTGAAAGAATGGGAGAGTCCAGCAATTCGTAGAGAATGGGAACCAGCTGGTTTGTTCCACTCAGCACAGCAGTGTGTTTCTAAATGCTGGAGCATATGTGGACATGCTTGGTCGTATGTTAAAAATAGGAAAATTGGTTCTTACCTGCTAATTTTCGTTCCTGTAGTACCACGGATCAGTCCAAACTGCTGGATTTTGCCTCCCTTCCAGCAGATGGAGACAGAGAAAAACTTGAAAAGCACCCACTACTATAGCAGTGTGCCACCTGCTATCCCTTCAGTATAAACAGTATCAAAGCAGATAAAAAAACTTTGCAACCAACAGCTAATCCAATGGTCAGATCAAAAACTGGGGAAAACGAATATGACCAAAGAACTTTGTACATAAAATGAGCACTCTGAAAATTGAATTCATCAAATTACACATATTTGAATAGTTTGCTTCCCATTCGAATGCCTGCAGATAAAATAGATACAATCTAGCGGACTCTCCCTTTTCATTGTATCTTCATCCCCGGGCGGGCATCTGGACTGATCCGTGGTACTATAGGAACAAACATTAGCAGGTAAGAACCAATTTTCTTTTCCCTGTATGTACCCAGATCAGTCCAGACTGCTGGGTTGTACCCAAGCTGCCCTACATGTGGTGGGACCTGGAGAGTCCTGCGCGAAGCACACTACTGCCAAAACATTCGGCATCCGGAGCCCGGACGTCTAACTGATAATGCCCGTCGAAGGGTTTGAGCCAAGAGGTGCCACTTTTGAGGAGATCCGCAGGGAGAGACTAGAAACAGATCTCGCAGGGGCTGAGCAAATTCTAACACATAGCCGTGTTCTATGATGTTTAGAACCCACTGGTCGGACGTTAGTTTGACCCACTCCTCGTAGAATAGGGAGAGCCGACCCCCTATCACCAGAATGGAGGAATGGGTCAGCGTTATCTCATTGTGAGGACTTGGCTCCCGCCTGACCGGGATGGACTCCGTCACGAGCGGGCCCTCGGCCCCGAAAGGAAGGAGCCCAAGTCTGGGGCCTACCCGAAGATTGACGCTGACTGTAGGATGGTCTGGTCTGCCGAAACAGGCGCTGACCTCAAAAACTAGACTGCGGCAGCCCAAAGGGCTAGAAAGGCTTAGGCTTATCCTCTGGAAGCCTGTACATCTTATTATCCCCTAAAGATTTAATAAGCTGTTCCAAATCTTCTCCAAGCAAGGATTTTCCTCTGAAAGGAAGTGCCCCCAGCTGAGGCTTAGAAGATATATCAGCCGACCAGTTATGGAGCCACAACAGCCTTCGAGCCGACACCCCCGATGCCATGGTACGGGACGAAGTAAACAGGAGATCAAATAAGGCATCTGCCCCATACGCCACCGTTGCCGCCAGATGATCTGCCTGCTCCATTTCCTCCGGGGAAAGGTCTCGGGCACTCAGCAACTGTTGCACCCAACACAAGCTCGCTCGCTGCATCAAAACTGCTGCAGACGGCTGCCCTGACCCCCAAGACCGACACCTCAAATATCCTTTTCAAGTGCACCTCGAGTTTCGATCCTGTGGCTCCTTAAGGACAGCCGCCACCGGTATCATGGTACGTTTTGTAACCGCTGACACTGCTGCATCCACCTTGGGGACCTTAAGGATTTCCAGGGAATCGTCTGGGAGTGGATATTTATTTATTTATTTATTTATTTATTTATTTAAAAATATTTCTATACCGTCTTTACAAACAGTGTTTAATCAAAACGGTTTACAAATATCAAATAAAAGGGATAAAAACTAATAAAAACTAAAGTAAAGGTTACTTAAAGATAACTTAGTTATAGAAGATATAAAAAATTACAAAAATTATTCATTAACATAAAATAAATTGAAATAAAATAGGTAATTTAAACAGATCAGAAAGTAAGTGAAAAGAATCGGGATCAGGTGCCAAAACTGGGAATATGATGCATTATTTGGTGGGTGGTATATGAAATGCAATTTGAAATAAATGTGTTTTTAAAGATTTTTTGAATTGTTTGGAGTTGGGTATGGATCTGATGGAATCTGGTAATGAATTCCATAATTTATCCATAGCGTGCCCCACACGTAGGCTTGCCTCCGGGGCATCCCATTCGTGAAACATGAGCTGCAGCAACATGGGATGGAAAGGAAAAGTCTTAGTCGGAGGACGAAGACCCGACAGGACCGGGTCCACCGAATCCGGAGCTAGGGCCTCTGGGGGGGATTGAATTCCTAGCTCTGAAAGGACAAACGGAGTCAGTGGCTCCAGTTCATCTCAACGAAACAAGGGGAGGAAGCCAGGATCATTGCCCTCAACAGGGGCCATCAGCTCCGCATCCCCATCCGCGTCCCCCTGCAAGGGGGCTGCAGCTGCAGAGTCACCCGCAGGGTCGGGCTCACCAGACCCCGACGATCCTCGAATGTCCTGGATCCTTGATACATTTGAGGATCCGAGCGAGGAAGCTTTGTAGGAGGAGGAACTGGCCTTGTAAGACCCAGATCTGGCACCCCCATAGGCATAAGGCTAGCTAAATAAGCCTTATGCATGAGTAACACAAAATCCACAGAAAATGAGGGCTGGCCCTTTAAGTTCTGCTGCGGAGGTGAAGAGGAGAGCCCAGGAGAAGCTGGCCTCAAACCCCGATGGGAACCGGGGCTCCTATTATGGGGAGAAAGCGTGGGAGGGGAGTCCCCTCCTCCTGCCGCAATGTCACAGAAATCCTCCGAGGCTCCCAAAATGGCCGCCGTTCCCCTGCTCCATGGGAACGAAGCAGGCCGACTGCTGACCATGCGAAGGCTTACCCGCACCACAGGACCTCGCAGCAGTCCTCCCCCTAGTCCCCTCTTTAAAGCCCGAAGAGCCTTCTCCACCGGGGATGAGGTGGGAGCAGAGACTCTCGCAGGAGAGCCTCCTCGCTGGCTTCCCACAAGCCACACAATGCGATGCACGCAGCATCGCTGAGGTGCAGAGGCAGGGGAAACGCCGAAATTAAACCCTCCGGAGCCCGGGAGATCACAGAGAAAAAAACTAAGCACTTAGGCCAGGGGTCTCACCAGAGGATCGCCCTGTGCCAAGGGGAGAGGGACCGGCCCACCGGTAAATCCCCCCCAGTCACTCACCAGTGCTCCAGGAGAACAGGCTGCGATTAAACCGAAGAAACCAAAAAACACCGGCAGCCAAGCCTGCAACTGGGGAGAAAGCCCTGCTGACTTCTCCCCGGGAGACAAAGTGCTCAGTGCTCTCTCTTTTCTGTTTTTTTTTCCTTAAAAGAGCTGCTTTGGTCTAACCATAGGCACAGAAAACCTGGGTTGCTGCTGCTTTTTTTTTTTTTTCCAAAAAACTAAGGATAGTACCAGGACCGCATCTGCTGGAGACAGAGAAATACTGAAGGGATCGCAGGTGGCACACTGGCATAGTAGTGGGTGCCTTTCAAGTTTTTCTCTGTCTCCATCTGCTGGAAGGGAGGCAAACCCAGCCGTCTGGACTGGTCCGGGTATGTACAGGGAAGTCTGTTTGTAATAAAAGTTTCAATAATAAAGTGAGCCAAAAAAAAAAAAAAAGAGCTCTGTGAGAAACTATTTCCTGATGTCAAAATCCTGCTGTGAAGTCTGCAACCATAGAGACCCTTCAGTGCAGTTACTTATTGTTATTGTTAGAACAATAATGGAAACAGTTAAAACGGCAGGACTTCTGCTAAGTCTTAAATTAAACCCTTTTGGGCAGACGTTCAGCAGTGCTCTTTGCGCATGTTATGGCTGTTTCCCCTTTCCAAAAGATGCAGAACATTACAGTCTTGGACTGGTTCAAAACTGTGCAGGAGAGCAGACTCTTCTGGTTTTTTCACTGTCCCTACATCTACAGTTTCCCTCTGTTCCTAAGCCTGGTCCTAAAAGTCTATCTGGTAGCAGGGAGGATGCCAAAAAAAAACACCAGGGAACCAATTTGTTAACAAACTTGGTAATATTTAGAAAGTAAAGATGACCAGATGTACCATAAAGAAAAATTAAGCAATAATTTACTATTAAACTAACATTTTAGTTTATAAAAACTTCTTTGTGGTTAAACAGCATACAAAAGAACTGGTTACTTAATTATCTGTAATGTCTTCCTGCTCTCTTCTGTGAATGCCCCCCTAAACTAATGTGACATCGTTAACATGGGAAAGGCGTGGCTTAGTGGAGTAAATGGCTGGGAATTGAGAGACCAGGGTTCAAATTCCACTCTTCCCACAGACACGCCTTGGTCAAATTACTCTGTCTCCTGTTGCTTCAAGTATCCACTTAGTCTCTCATTAGATAATTTAGTTGTACCCTACTGACAATGTGCTGTTGCAATGGTAATCCTGCTCAGTACAAGAGGAAGCCCAGAGTCAGACATCTGCTGAATGTGCTTGGCTGAGGAGCCAATGAGAAGACATCGCAGATGTTGGCTTCTGTGCCGACTGCGATGACTTACAACCTCCAGACTACTACTCATCATTGAGGAAAAGCACCAATCATTTGTACACCGAAAGCGCAAGTGACTCCACTGGAGCATCTTATGGATGTCATTATGGAAGAGAAACACTCTGCAGCTCCCAAGGGAGATGAATTTGGAGCATTTGCATGGCATCACTTTTGTTTAGTGGGAGATTCACAGAAAGGAGCTGCCAGATGCCACAGGTATTTAAATCACCACTTCTCTTTCATTCTGTTTAACCTAGATAAGAGTTCTTATGAACTGAGCTGAAGTGTTGGTGTAGTAGTAAGCTATTGATTTTTTTTTTCAGTATACCTTTCTAATTTATGAATGTGCTGATATCTGTTGAAGGGTGTGATTGGTCATCCTGTACCGGAGCACTCTCTGTCATGAAATGTTTGCAGTCTATTAAAAAATTGACTGCACAACTTATCTGTCTACATTAGCATTCCTATGACCGTGTAACCCCTCTTCTCAAGTCACTACGTTATCTCCATGTCCATTTCCATGTACAGTTCCAACTTCTCTTACTAGCCCATGAATGCATTCACTCTCCCGCATCTCTCTTCTCTCTCCCTACACCTTTCCTCATGAGCTTCATTCATTTTGCAAGTAACTCTTATCTTTGTCTGTCTCCTCCTCTGCCAACTTCCGACTCCTCGTGTTCCACCTTCCTGTGCCAAATGCCTGGAACGGACTTCCTGAGTCCATGCATCATGTTTCCTCTTTAACCATATTCAAATCCAGTTGAAAAACACCTCTCTTTTAAGCTGCATTTAAATCCTAAGCACTTCTCTACAAAAAATACACTTCTCCTAGACTCTTGTTTGTTATGTGTGTTTGTCTTGACTAGACTGTAAGTTCCACGAAGCAGGGGCTGTCTGTTTTGGGCATCTGAACAGAGATGCATATGTCTAGTAGTGCTTTTGTTACGCGCCCCGCCTGCGGCCGACCCACGCACAGGCCTGCTCACCTTCATGGTTCCACAGCGGGTCTCGGGACGACCTCCCTCGTGGTAGTTGCCAGCCCTGCCAGGCCCCGGCATCCCGCGGCGGTGGTCGCCGGGCCTTCCACTGCGCACCAGGCCTCACCCCGAGGTTAGGCGCCCTCTGCCATGTTAAATACAACCCTATGTGCGCGCGGACCAGCCGGACTCATGTAGGGCCAAGGGCGGGTCTTAGCTCCGTGGCGCGCCCTGATTCATCCCTCGATATAAGGAAGTTCCCGTCTATGCTTCCTTGCCTTGGCAATTGGGTCAGTTTGTTCTAAGATTGCCTCTGTGTTTGTTCCTGCTCTTGCCTGTTCCTAGTCTTGTTCCAGGGTCCTTCTGTTCCAGTTCTGATCCTGACTTGTTCCTGCGTCCTAGTTCCTGCGTCCTGCTTGTTCCTGTGTTCTTCTGTCTGTCTACCCAGGTAGTACCCTCGGACTGTCTTACTGGTACTGACCTCAGCTTGCTCCTGACCTGCCTGCCGTCTGCCTCAAAGACCTCAGCTTGCTCCTGACCTGCCTGCCTGCCTGCCACCTGCCTCAAAGACCTCAGCTTGCTCCTGACCTGCCTGCCTGCCACCTGCCTCAAAGACCTCAGCTTGCTCCTGACCTGCCCGCCTGCCTCAAGACCTCAGCCTGCCTTTGACCTCGTCTGACCTCTGGTACCTGACCCCTGCTTTACTGACCATTCCTCAGACTGACCTCTGGATCTTGACCTTTGCCTGCCTGACCTCGTCTCCAGATTCTGGCTCTGTTCCTCACCTTGCCATCACCAACTCGGTTCTGCTTCTCCTTGTTCCATCCAGTCTCCAACTTCAAACCCGATTGCGCTCCCCCTGTGTCCGTGGGCACGCCGGACTTTCATTCGCTCAGGAGACCCTGCGAGGCCCACCTAAGTCCAAGTGGCCCGGGTCCTTACAGGCTCCTCCCGGAGGGACCTCAGGCTTCCAGTGGTGAAGCTCTTCACAGCCTCTTTCTCCTCCAGTGCTCCGCCCCCTGGGGCAGTTACCTCCTGTTCCCTTTCAGGAGGCGTTCCTTCACTGTCCCAGGACAAGGGTCCACCCTCGAGCGCAACAGCTTTAGTAGCAGTAGTAGTAGTTTGTGGAAACTCTTTAAAAAGGTCATATTCAGTAGCCCACATAGCACTGAAGTCTGCAGGTACAAAGTCTGGCAGACTTTAACCAGAATTTTTAAAGTGAAATCATGTACAGGCCCACTTTGAAAATTCCTGGGTTGTGCTGCTGAGCATATGCACATACATGCAGGAAGCTACACCTGCTAACTGTCTATATATACTTTTACGTGCATACATTCACAAACACAACGGAGCAAACAAGCTTCTCTCCCTGACTCCACCCCCCCAGAATGTTTCCCGCGGATATGGGAAAAGGATGCGTGAAATCATGTTTCGGGCGAACCTTTTCCCTGCACAGCGCCCTGGTTGATTTTCAGGAGGTGATTTACATGCTCAGACCGGGGTTTGCATGTGAGAATGACCCTTTAAGAGTGTTGCCAGCAGCTGAGCATCATTCTGTTTTAGACCGTAATAATGACTGCCTGACATCCTTCCTGCTAGCAGCTAAATTCTGACTGTGGGCACTCACAGTGTAAAGGCACCCTGAAGTGAGACATTTGGGCATGCTCCAGAAGAGAGAAGCACTACACAGCCTGACACTGACTGCAGAGCAGAACTGATCAGCTACAATAGCAGCTAATAGGACCATAGGCTAATTCTACTCTCTAACCAAGCAGGTCTGCTGTCCACCCTTTTAATACCAGTGTCAACTGCAGACTTCAGTAGAACTGATTTACCACGGAATCAAGCTATTCATTTTGAGGGTAATAATCAAACGGTCTGCATGGAAATACTTTCTGCCTGCGGGCTTTGTACCAATTCTAAAAGCTGAAGTCCACATGTACTTTAGCTTCGAAAATTGCCACAAGCATGAACTGCATTGCAGGTTTCCTTGGGCGTGCAAATGGGAAAGAATCTAATAAAGAAAGATGATGACGATGAGGGGGATGATTATGAGGAGTACAATGTCCGCAAGGTCACCTGCGCAGACTAACGTGCACTTAAAAGGTACGCCTACCTTCAGTTTCGCTAAAAGGGCAGTGAGGAAGCTTATGCATGCTTTTAGCTGGGAGAAGGGTGGGCAAGTTTCAGGCAGAAAGTTTCAAGGCAAAACACTTTTTATCCACAGAAATTGCATTTTACAAGGCTCTGGATATTCATCGCCAATGGATATTCATCATCCATATCTGGATAATTTCGCCTAAGAATCCGATTCATGTGCATGTTTTGGTTAACTTCATCGCAGAGGACCACAGTGCACATCCCTGCCATAGCATATGGGAGTTTTATCACAGGCCAACCTTGTGTCAGATAGCAGTGCAGACGAGGTCCCCTGAATACTGACTGGACCAAAACATTCTGAAGGCACCTACCCTTCCTTACACGTATAAGTGACTCTGCTTGCAAAAGTAAAGTTATTCCCGGTGATGATGGCATCTTTCACCTCTGGAGGAGGTCCACAAAATACAAGCTCGCAAACTGGGGCCGCGTCACTCCATCTGGCTGAAGCTTCGCAAGTCCGAGTGGAGTGCCCCTGAAAGCTAGGAGAAATGAAGAAATTAGTAAACTGCATTTTCATTGGAAAACCAGAGAGACGGTTACTGTTTGCTAAAGCAACTCATTATTCACGCTCTATCATCAGGTCGGGTTCCAGTCTGTGCAAGTTTATTTAAAAAAAAAATAAAATTCTACCATTTCAGCCCACATAGAGGGAAAAAGACACAGATATGACACTTCTGAAAGATAACATTTTCTAATTTTTAAACAGACCACAGGTTCTACAGAAGCTCTGAGATCTTATAAATTGCACAAATGGAACAAACTGTCACACGTGTGATAACATCAGCACCATAGCACTGAAACTACGCTAACAAGCCTGGTTGATGAAAATCAGCTCTACCTTGACCATGGACGACATGCTTTTCTAATGCTCCTTGACCTCTCTACTGCTTTCAACATGAAAGACCACAATCTCATCATCTGAATAGCAAACATTGGACTAGCAGGTCCGTCTTTAGTGTCCACACCCAATCAGTCTCCACGGGACCAGCCCAATCAAAACCCCATCCCTTTTCTTGCAAAGTCCCTCAGGGCTCTAGCTTGTCATCCACCTTATTCAGTATCTACATGGCCCCAACCAGCCGCAATCATCAGGGACTGCCAAATCACACACTACTCCTATGGCGAAAACACCCAACTATTAGCCCCATTCTAACTGGGTAAATGCTGTTTAGTGTGCAATAAAGGTTTAGTGCGGTACCTAACTCAAAATAATGCAGGCATGGTAATGAGCTGCTTTACATGCATACGCTTTGCAAATGCATGCAAAGCAGCTCATTACTAGGTAATTGAATGCTAATAATACAACACAACTGCTTGCTTAAAAATGCAAGCTGGATTATTTTCCAGGAAGTTAGCTTTCCCTGGGAGCATCAAGACACTAACATGATTCTCAAAGCTCTCGGGCTAGTTCTTAAAGGGTCATCATGGCCCAAAAGACCCTCCCCAAAATGTGTAACCCCCCTGGGGTACTTCTGAGACACTCACTGCCTCTATAAGTGGCCCTCATGAGGTAAACAAAAAATAAAAACCTTTAAAATACACAGCGATGTACTGTTAGCCTACCC
Organism: Rhinatrema bivittatum; assembly: GCF_901001135.1. Lineage (NCBI taxonomy): Eukaryota > Metazoa > Chordata > Amphibia > Gymnophiona > Rhinatrematidae > Rhinatrema > Rhinatrema bivittatum. The sequence goes on along the minus strand of NC_042615.1, from coordinate 541,406,183 downwards.
AGCTCCCCCCTTTTCAAGAAAATCCCTCCCTGGCTTCAAAGGCTCCCCCTGACAGTAGCATCCATACCCCCTGATCCCCAATACCTGGTAGTCTATTGGGTCCACAGATCACGCCTAAGCTCTGGACCCAGAGCTTGTTTTCTTCAAAATGGCACTGACCAGCTGGGTACAAGAGAAACCCCTATCATGATGGAGTATCTCGTGTATTGTACAGCTGGTGCCATTTTGAAGAGAATGAGCTCTGGAAATAGAGGGGCGTGGATGTTATTGCCTGTGGGATGGCCTTTGATGCTAGGGGGGGAAATTCATGAAAAGGGGGGTTGGGAGGGCTTTGCTGCAAGTTGTAAAGGTTTTTTTGCTTTATCACAAGGGTCTCCTGTAGAGGGAGACTCACATAACCTTTGGACCATGGTGGCTCCTGGGCAAAGGGATTGCCATTGCAAGTAGAATATACATTGAATAAATAAATATTGTATCTGCAGCATTCCTTTAACTCTCTTGTTGGAAAAGCCTGCTCTAAATAGGCAATGACTTGACTTAACTCGACATTATCTGAATGCAGAAAAGGAAAGCAAATGCAGAAAAAGAAATGATGATGTCATTATCGAATGTCACCAACTTGATCAGCATTCTCTGGGTTAACACAAGTACATTTATACTGTAATTTCATATTACCTGTAGCCATCATTACATGTATACGATACAGTAGACAGGTATGTAATTCCAGTCATTGTGAAATTTCCATTAGATATGTGCTCAGGAGGGGGACAGGTCACTAATTCACAGGAAGGGGGAACATGGCTCCAAGTGCCACTGGCAAGGCAGGACGCTTCTGTATCACCGGTCAGCTGGTATCCATCATTACATCTAGAGGAGAGGAAAAAGGAATGCAATCTTCTCAGCACTCCCTTGTAATTAGCGCATAGTTGGCAGAATTTGGGTTGTTATCTTGACAAAGTTTAATTAATCCTTCCACTTTAAGTTTTGAGTCCAGGATCAACATTACAGCTGCCTGCTAAGAGGGAGTTCTTACGAAAGAAAAATAGTTTTGCCCCAGAAGAAGGTGTCTGAAAATGTGTAAATCAAACCTGGCAGCTTCCTCACATGGAGTATGGCAACTTACACTTGAATCAGTGACTGGTGAAAGTAAAAATAATTTGGCTCTGGAAGCACCCAGCCTGCACCTGAAGAGATGAATAGGGGGTAGCTAGCTTTCATACTTTACCAGGAGATGGCAACTGGCAAATCTCCGTTAATAAGAGAAGATAAGAGAATTAACTACATATTGGACAAATGCTATTAAGGGTTTCACCTAAATCAGCAGATTGTAGACCTACAGAAATAATGTGATGACATAAGCAGAACCAATAGTTTAGCCATTAAATACTCAGACTATATGGTTGAAATATTTACAGTAAGAACTTGTTGACTGAAGGAATACATGGTTTCTTCAGTGTTAACTAGACTGTATAAATTAACAAGCTTAACCAGATATGTTAGGAGATGCAGTTTAAAAATATTTTTAAACATTTTAACTACACCCTGTTTGGCTTCAATTAATATTAATAACAAGCACTATGACATGACATTTTCTTTCCCACATCAAGTGGGTTTCTGTTCTACTGTGCTGTGTGGCTGAGCGGGTGTGGAGGATTGGATTAGGGTTTTGAAGGATGTGTGAGAAGAATGTGCTTGTATTTTGATTCATTGTATATTTAGAGGTCAATATTCAAAGCTGGCCATTTAAGTAACTTGGGGGGTCAATTTCCAAGCGGATCGCATGTGATACCAAGATAGGGGCGGAGTCGGGGCGGCATCAGCCCTGGAAGAGGAGGAGTAGGGGCGGCACCAGGGCTGACGACGTGAAGACTGCGCCAGGTAAGCACCTTTATCGCTGTCAGTTTTGTGCCGAATAACTACCTCTTTTATGGTGTAGATATTCGGCGCGACGCCGGCAGCGACCGCACCGCGGAGGTGCGATCGCTGCCGGCTAGTGCAGGACCGCCCCCCCGTTTCGCCCATCACCCCCGTTACCACGGGATTCACTATGCCTTGCGGCATTAGTGAATCCAGCCCTTGGCCGGATATAACTTATCCGGCTAAGTTACACGGTATATTCAGTGGCACAGCTATATTCACACTTAGCCAGATAAGTTAACTGGCTAAGATCAGGTCTAACTTAAGCCTGGATTCATTATTCTATGCAGAATGATGAATCCTGTGAAAACGGGGGGGCGAGGGGGCAAAGGGGAGGCAGGCCTGCGAAAGCCCTCAGCCTTCGCACCACGGCAGTACGATTTCGGCGGCCACGGTGCGCCGGCTGCCGGCTTTTGCACCGAACAGCGCCACCGTGAAAGGTGGTGCTATTCGGCGTGCTACTGCCGACAATAATGTTAGTAACATTATCGCCGGCAGCGAAGCCTCCGCTGACTCCGCCCCCTCCCTGCCACGACTCCACCCTCAATCTAATTTACATGCTATCGCTCGCGAAAAGGGCCTTTTCTGTGTGCGATAGAGGCTTGATGGACCCTTGGTCTGACCCAGTATGGCATTTCTTATGTTCTTATGTCACATGTTCTTATGTCATATGTTCTGGATGGCACATTAACATTTAGGTCATGACTCACCAGGTTCGTTGAAGGAGATACATCGGTGGCTCCATGCTGATATATAATTGAGCTTTGATCTTCCATTTTTCTCAACACCAAAATAGAAATATTCTCTCCACCCCCAATGGATATGGGTAACTGAGGGAGAACTTGATCTCCAGGGCTTAGTGATACTCCATTGCATTCCTCACTTAAATTAGCAGCTTTGCTTACCTGCTTAAAATGATGGTCCAGAGGGCCTTTCACTGGAGTCAAGCTCAAAGGGGCTCCAAAGGTTTTCCCCTTTCATTTTTCTGCCCATACTTGGAATAACCAAAAAGCTCCAAAGGGGTACACTCCTTTGGCACGTGGTTTTGGCAGCGTCTGCCACCGCAAGCTGAAATATGGTAGTCGGCATTTGATAACGTCGACGGCACAAGGAAGGGGAGCCATAACTTCTCCCCTCACACAGGGATGGAATCCAGCAGGGGACTGGGGAGCATCAGCACCCCCACTCCAAAGCCCTCTAGTGGTCTCAAGTTTGAGGCTAAGTAATCTGCTTTTTAAAGCTTGGACTGTACTGATGTGTAACTGGCATCCTCAATGGAATTTTGTGAATACAAATATTTTGAAAAACATTTTTTAATTATGAATCATGCATGATCATACATACTATGTTACTTAGTCTGATCATCATGTGCAATTGGGTGAACTGTGTTAGTGTGCGGTAGCTGTGTAATTTTTTGCAGTAATTTTTGAAACTATTTGAGATTGCTATGGTATTCTGCAGACACCGCACGACAAGCTACACTGAATGTAGAGTTACTAGGGCATGCCTTTTATAGTGGATTGGATCACTGCACTTCTATTTAATGTTTGGATATTTGAAAAGAAGTTGGCCATAGAGGCAAAAACTCGCAATAAAAAAGTTAAAAAATATATATCCAAAGCAGAAAGCCTGCGAGGGAGTCGGTTGGACCGCTGGATGATCAAGGGGTTAAAGGGGCACTTAGAGAAGATAAGGCCATTGCGTAAAGATTAACCAATTTCTTTGCTTCGGTGTTTACTGAAGAGGATGTTGGGGAGGTACCCATTCCGGAGAAGGTTTTCATGGGTGATGATTCAGATCAACTGAACCAAATCATGGTGAACCTGGAAGATGTGACAGGCCTGACTGACAAACTGAAGAGTAGTAAATTACCTGGACAGGATGGTATACACCCCAGGATTCTGAAAGAACTAAAAAATGAAATTTCAGACCTATTTCAATTAATATGTAACCTATGAATAAAATCATCTGATGTAGCTGAAGATTGGGAGATGGCCAATGTAACCCCTACATTTAAAAAGGGATCCAGGAGTGATCTGAGAAACTATAGACCAGTGAGCCTGACTTCAGTGCCGGGAAAAATCGTGGAAACTGTTAAAAGAATAAAATCACAAAACATTTAGATAGATAAGGTTTGTTTGGACACAGCCAACATGGATTTACCCAAAGGAAGTCTTGCCTCACAAATCTCCTACATTTTTTTGAAGGGGTGAATAAACATGTGGACAAAGGTGAACCAGAAGATGTGGTGTATTTGGTTTTTCAGAAGGCATTCGACAAAGGCCTGCATGAGAGGCTTCTAAGAAAACTAAAAAAGTCATGGGACAGGAAACTAAGTCTTTTTGTGGATTCCAAGCTGGTTAAAAGACAGGAAACAGAGAGTAGGATTAAATGGTCAGTTTTCAATCTGGAAAAAGTTATTAAACAGTGGAGTGCCTCAGGGATCTGTACTTGGACCGGTGTTTTTTAATATATTTATAACTGATCTGGAAAGGGGTAAAACGAGTGAGGTGATCAAATTTGCGGATGACACAAAATTATTCACAGTAGTTAAATCTCAAGCAGATTGTGATGAATTGCAGGAGGACCTTGCGAGGCTGGAAGACTGGGCTTCCAAATGGCAGATGAAATTTAACGTGAAGAAGGGCAAAGTGATGCATATAGGGAAAAATAACCCTTGCTGTAATTACACAATGTTAGGTTCTATCTTAAGAGTTACCACCCAGGAAAGAGATATAGGTGTCATAGTAGATAATACATTGAAATTGATGGCTCAGTGTGCGATGGCAATCAAAAAACAAAACAGAATGTTAGAAATTATTAAGTAGGGAATACTGATAAGGGGGCATGAAAAGGCTCCCCTATGAGGAAAGGCTAAAGAAATTAGGGCTGTTCAGTTTGGAGAAGAGATGACTGAGGGGGGATATGATAGAGGTCTACAAAACTATGAAAGGACTTGAACAAGTTAATGTAAATCGGTTATTTACTCTCTCAGATAATAGAAGGACTAGGGGGCACTCCATGAAGTTTGCAAGTAGCTCATTTAAAACTAATCAAATAAAATTCTCTCTCACTCAGCACATAGTTAAGCTCTGGAATTCATTGCTAGAGGATGTGGTTGCATCAGTTAGTGTAACTAGGTTTAAAAAAGGCTTGGATAAATTCCTAGAGGAAAAATCCATAAACTGCTATTACAGTAATTAATAAGAATAGTAGCTTGTGATCTATCAAGTGTTTGGGTACTTGCCAGATACTTGTGACTTGGACTGGCCACTGCTGGAAACAGGATACTGGGCTTGATGGACCCTTGGTCTGAACCAGTATGGCAACTTCTCATATTCTTATGTTCTTATTGGTGACTTTTCAATTAGTTTTACTGGTTTAATGTAGTCATGTGCACTTGTATGGCTTTTTGACACTGTTTATTGTGGATGAACATAAGAACATAAGATATGCCATACTGGGTCAGACCAAGAGTCCATCAAGCCCAGTATCCTGTGTCCAACAGTGGCCAACCAAGTTACAAGTATCTGGCAATTATCCAAACATTAAGGGGTAGATTTTCTAAATTTGCGCGATCGCGTACTTTTGTTCGTGCACCAGGCGCAAACAAAAGTACGCTGGATTTTATAAGATACGCGTATAGCCGCGCGTATCTTATAAAATCCGGGGTTGGCGCGCGCAAGGGGGTGCACATTTGTGCAACCTGTGCGTGCCGAGCCCAGCGCGTGCTGCCTGTTCCCTCCGAGGCCGCTCCGATTTCGGAGCGGCCTCGGAGGGAACTTTCCTTTGCCCTCCCCCCACCTTCCCCTCCCTTCCCCTACCTAACCCACCTCCACGGCCCTATCTAAACCCCCCTTACCTTTGTTTCATGATTTACGCCTGCTAAAAGCAGACGTAAATCTACGCGCGCCAGCGGGCTGCTGGCGCGCGATCACCCGACCCGGGGGCTGGTCCGGAGGCCTCGACCATGCCCCCGGGCCAGCGCCACGCACCCGGCCCCGCCCCCGCAACGCCTCATCATGCCCCCGAAACGCCGCGTCATTTTAGACGCGCCCCCGACACGCCCCTTTTAGAAAGCCCCGGGACTTGCGCGCCGGCGGCCTATGCAAAATAGGCACGCCAGCGCACGAGGGCCCTGCGCGCGTAAATCCAGCCGGATTTACGCGCACAGGGCATTTAAAATCCGCCCCTAAATGAATAGATCCCAAGCTACTAATCCTTATTGATTAATAGCAGTTTATGGACTTCTGCTCTATGAACTCATCCAAACCTTTTTTAAACCCAGCCTCACTAACTGCTGTAACCACATTCTCTGACAATGAATTCCAGAGCTTAATTATGCGCTGAGTGAAAACTAATTTTCTCCATTTTGTTTTAAATGAGCTTCTTGCAAACTTCATGGAGTGCTCACTAGTCCTTTTATTATCCAAAAGAGTAAATAACTGATTCACATATACCCGTTTAAATCCTTACATGATTTTGTAGACCTCTATCATATCCCCCCTCAGCCGTCTCTTCTCCAAGCTGAACAGCCCTAACCTCTTCAGCCTTTCCTCTTAGGGGAGCTGTTCCATCCCCTTTATCATTTTGGTTGCCCCTCTCTGTACTTTCTCCAGTGAAACATAAGAACATAAGAAAATGCCATACTGGGTCAGACCAAGGGTCCATCAAGCCCAGCATCCTGTTTCCAACAGTGGCCAATCCAGGCCATAAGAACCTGGCAAGTACCCAAAAACTATATCTTTTTTGAGACGCAGTGACGAGAACTGCACATATACTTGTGTTTCTATTGCATCAAGTTGATTTGGTGGAGACCTTTTATGATTCCACTTGATTGGTTCCTATAATTCATCTGACTTATAGCAGGTGTTTTAAAACCTGTTTATATGAAACTTGGATTCCTTCTCTAATTTCAGAAAAGAAATACCAATGCAAATTTCAATGAAGAGGCATTCTCCTGGTCCCCCCATATCACGGCTGATGTAATTTTGCACACACATTTTTTTTCATTTTCTTGATTTTGAAAACAAAGAAAAAGAAAACAGTTCTGCGGGACTAAGTGATTCATCAACTGCAAGTATAGTTCTTTTCAGTCAGTGCATTGCTAATGCACTCATGATAACCTTCTAACATCACCTTTATTTGCTATGGATTCTGAACAAGTTTTTGTGCTCTTGATCAAAGGAATACACGGATTAAATTGTACCCCCTGTTATATTGTAAACCGGTACGATAAGACCTGGTCTTGAGTATCGGTATAGTAAAAGAAGTTAAATAAATAAATAAATAAATAAATAAATAAATAAATAAATAAATAAACATTTCTTTCTGTCTTCCATGATCAGGTAGGCAAATGCCCCAGATCATGGAAGAACGAAGAACCCTTGCAGACATATTCTGCAATGTAAAATGCATAATTTACTCAAGAACATTACCAAATAAGGAGTCAAAATAATTCAGTTTCCCTACCTGAATGTCACCTTTTTCCCAAAAGTAAAATTTGAGCCCTCAATAGCACCATTATCTGGAGAAGGTACACTGCCACAGGATACAGCTTCAAAATAAAAAGAATATACAATTTGTCAGATTGCATATTTCATGATATAAGAATAGAGCGTCAGCCTGACTCAAATCAGCAATTACAAGGGGATTTAAGCCACACAGATAGACTTACACACATAGGGGTAGATTTTCAAATAGCGCGAATTGGCCTACTTTTGCTGGCGCATCAGGTGCAAGCAAAAGTAAGCTGGATTTTAGTAGATACGCGCGGAGCCGCGCGTATCTGCTAAAAACCTGGATCGGCGCACACAAGGTTATTGATTTTGTATAGCCGGCGCGCGCCGAGCCGCGCAGCCCACCCCCATTCCCTCCGAGGCCGCTCCGAAATCGGAGCGGCCTCGGAGGGAACTTCCTTTTGCCCTCCCCTCACCTTCCCCTCCCTTCCCCTACCTAACCCACCCGCCCGGCCCTGTCTAAGCCCCCCCTTACCTTTGTCGGGGGGGGCTTAGACACGCCCCGTGCGCCAGCGGGCCTCTTGCGCGCCGGGACGCGACCTGGGGGCGGGTACGGAGGGCGCGGCCACGCCCCCGGACCGCCCCGGGCCGTAGCCACGCCCCCGTACCCGCCCCCAAAACGCTGCTGACACGCCCCCTAAACGCCGCAATGGCCGGGCCCACCCCCGACACGCCCCCCTCGGAGAACCCCGGGACTTACGCGAGTCCCGGGGCTCTGCGCGCGCCGTTAGGCCTATGTAAAATAGGCGCACCGGCGCGCAGGGCCCTGCTCGCCTAAATCTGCCCGGATTTGGGCGGATTTAGGCGAGCAGGGCTCTGAAAATCCGCCCCATAATACATATATAAATATTAAAATTTCTATTCTACAAGTTTTCGGAGCTGTGTAAATGATTGGCTATCTGAAGATATTAAGAAGCCCATGGCAATTTTTTTCATATGGCATAAAAAGATATTTAAGTCAATTGGGGAATTTCTGGGATTCCTCCAAATTTGGCAGAACAGAGAGGTACGGTGTCTTCGTTGATTAATTTATATCCAAAAGGAGAAGGAATTCTCAAACAGGCTGCAGGAAAAAACAGAATGAAAAGCAGGAGGCCCAATAGTGGTGTTTCAATTTCAACTAAAGAATGATTTTAAAAATCCTTTTTTTTTTGTAGGCCTTCTGCTCTCAAGGGAAGGGAGTGCAAGCTGAAGTCATGGTATCCTCCATTTTACAGACTGAAAATTTCAGTTATTTGTGGATTTGGTTTGCATTGCTTTGCTGTATCTGGAACTTAAAGCACTCTGTGCAAGGAAGCACTGTATTCTTTCCAAAAACTTTCTGAGAAGATTAAGATCTAGGTATTGTGCACTCCAGCCCCTTAGGGGCTACTAAGGCCAGTGCATCCACTTTCTGGAGCTGACAAGACTAGTGCTCCTCTGCTTTGGGGCTGCTGAGATCTACACTCCTGCCCTCTGCCAAGGCTGACCTGTGCTCCAGCCTTCCAGGGTTACCAAGGGCTGCATGCATGCTCTGTGCTGATCCTAAGTGTAACCTGGGCACTTTTCCAGGTTACCATTAAGTAGTGCAGTTAGAAAAATAACAGCAGCCATATTTTTCGCTGTGCCGGGGATCACGCGCCGGCAGATGGCCGGTGCGCACAACTTGTGCCTGCCCAAAAGGTAGAATAAAGGTCAGGGGGGTTAGAGTAGGGCTGGGGGGAAAGGTTAGGGGAAGGGATGGGAAGGTCAGGCTAGGGGGAAGGGAAGTTCCCTCTCAGGCTACTCCGATGTTGCGCGCATACGCGCATGTTATAAAATCAGGCGTACAACCAACCAACCTCAAACCCTCTCTCACTAATTCCTGCTGAATATTTATCATACTATTACTATTCACAACTGTCATATTTATTCATTTGATTACCTATGTACCGTTTCATAGTCTTATTTTTTCACTTGCTATTCTAATGTATCAATAGGCTGAAATGTAAATATTGTGCTGTTCAATTTCTCCCCTTCCATCCCAAGTTTATTTTCCTTGTTTTTTGTAACTTTCCCTCTCCCTTTTTCTGATTCACTGTATTTAAAGTTCAAGGCTCTTATTGAAAATATTGTTTTTTACGTTACGTTATGCTTTACACTCCTTGTTATTTGTAAACCGGGTTGATGTGATGCCTATCATGAAACTCGGTATAACAAAAACAATAAATAAATAAATAAATAAACATGTGCACGCGCCGGGTAGCACACGTACATGTGCGCGCGCCAGGTAGCGCGCGCACATGTACGCCCGCGCACAACCTTTTAAAATCTACCCCAATATGTTTATCAGAATATTGCCTTTGCTTTTATTGCATTTATTATAATCATTGCTTTTACCAAAATACATAAACATAAATATATATTTATGTCTATATATCGTTATCTAATATATATATATATCTCAAAATACAGTATACATATTATTGTATATTTATTTGTCTTATTTCTACTGAGCAACAAACAGCACTAAAAAGGAAAAGGTAAAAATATTATTACACAAGCTATCATTTAGAAGCAATTCAATTGCAACAAAATGCAGTTGCCTGGTAGGTTTTAGGTGGCTCTATTCGGGATCATGTTACTCCCATGTTGAGAATACTTCATCGGCTATCTGTTAGATGTAGGATACAATTTAAAGTCCTCTGCCTGGTATTTAAGGCTTTTTTTTACAGGACAATCCATTGACCTTGGCTGACTTGCTTTGTTTGTATTGCCCCCAGAAAAGCTGTGTTGTTCAGGTAAATACATGTGATGCCTTTGCTGAATTCTGCCTGGTTGCAGACATGTTCTCATGCATTTTTAGTCATTGGTCCAGTGAAATGGAATGAGCTCCCTGACAATATCTTTATTTTAGGAAAATGCTCAAAACATTATTATTTGGGTAAGTGTATCCCCATTGATTTGAACAATGATTTTTTGAGTGGACAGAATTAACTGTTGCGGTTTTTTGTTGTGTGTTTTAAATGATGATTTATATACTTCTGTAAACCGAATAGCAAGGGTCTCCTGTTATATGCGGAATATAAATATTTCGAAATAAGTACATAAATAGATAAATAAATAAATAGAATATTTGAAGTAGTTAAAATACAAACAAAGTATGAGCAAATGCAGGAGAATCTTATGAATATAGCCAGTTAAGCTTACAGTTATCTGGCTAAATGCACCCAGATAACTTTAAACTTAACTGGCTATAGTCAAATATAACTGATTAGGTTTAAAAGTTAACTGGCTAAAGGTAGCCAGATAACTTCCACCATGGATATTCAGCGGGATGTTTATCCCGCTGAATATCCCAGTTAACATATCTGGCTAACTTTATCTGGATAAATAAGTCATTTTAAGAATTTTTGAATATTGGCCACTTGCTGTCTATTTTACATTTCAGGGAATAATAATTATCTTAAGATTTTCAGATAACAGCCTCTTTTGTCTGTATTCTCTTGTTTAAAAAAATGACAATATCTGTTCACTAGAAATTAGACGACCAGGCCGGTTTTAATAGGTTCTTCCCTCTTAATCATTTGCATACACAATTACAACTTTTCCATCAGAGAATATGTTTGAACACTATATATGCTTGTATTACCTTAAAGAATACTGTACCTTGACAATATGGTATTGTACGGCTCCACTCCCCAGACTCAAGACATATGATTTTAGTATCTCCCATAAGTTGGTATCCTTCCCCACAGGAGAAGGTCACGTCACTGCCAACAGTGTACGTGTCTCCAAAAGCACGCCCAAACTCTGGATGTCCTGCACGCTCACATTTTATGGGTTCTGAAGTGAAAGTAAAGGGATACAGAGATTTTGTTTTACTGTTATGTGAAATACTCCATGACATAATATTAAGTATATGTGTGTAGTAATGGGGTATATTTTCCTATGATCTAGCCAACTTGTTTAAGAAACTCCTACACTTAAGAAGAGCTTCCTAAATTAAAATTATCTTAGGTGACTAAATGATGCTGTTCAAAAAGTGGGCAATACCTGTGGTGAGATCAGGTTAGGGGAGGAAGGTTACTCATCTGGGGCTGATTTCAGTGACAGGCACCTTCCAGGTGTCCAAACATAGGTGCAGGGATAGCTGGCCTAAATCAAGGTGGAACCCCTGTGCCCCCAAACCAGCATTCAGCTCCCCATTCATCTTCCTGAATTTCCACCACTCTCCTCTGAAAATATTTTATAAATTATAAAAAAAAAACCCCAAGAATAAATAACAATGGTAGTGTATTTTTTTTATAATGTCTGCATCTTTTGTAAATACTTGGCGTATACTTATCGGGGTTCTGTTCTCTTCATGTCAGCGTACATTTGTATTATTATGTAAAAATAAAAATAACATCTTTCTTTAAAATAAACCAAAAATTAAGACCGTCCCCTGAGCTGACACTGCCTACCCTGTTGTGTTTGGCGATTCGCATGCTGACCTCATGTTGCGACCGTCGCTTCCCGACGGCTTCACTCCGCCTACCTTTCCTTTTCTGCGGCTCCTCCTGCTCTTCACGGACGCCTGGTTGCCGCGGCATCTGCCTGCCGTCCTCTCCGGCGTCCCCGGACCGGCTTGGGCGCTGCCTCCCACCATATTCTACAGGTACCTTGGGGCGCGCGCGCCGCGTGGCCCTCATTCTTATTTCCTCATTGGCGCGTTCCTCAGGGGCGTCCCCCTGTGATGACGTCACGCTGCCCGGATATTTAAGCCTACAGTTTATTGCTAGCTGTTGAGTTAGCAAGGGGGATTCTTACGGATGGGATTCACTCTCCGTACTCAGCTACTCTGCCTTTCCAACTTCCATTGGTCTCTTTCTGCTAACGGGGTACCCGCTCCTCGGGGGCCTCTTTTGCTTCTTTCAGGTCTTTATCAGGTAATCGGTACTCGCTCCTCGAGGGCCCATGTTCCCTGACCCGCTGCCTGCATCTATCTCCTCTTCTACTTGGAAGAATTTGCTACAGTCACCATCAGTGAGTACTATCATTCATTCCTCAGAGCTTTCTCCCTGGAACCAGATAATCGCTCCTCGAGGGCCTGCCTCCGTTCCAGCGCCAGTGCCATCTCCTACATGGAACCGCTGTGTGAGTAGTTTGCCAACAAGTCTCCCTGCTCCCAGGGATCTGGTACTCGCTCCTCGAGGGCCAGCTCTCCTTATCCCGGGGCTTCTCCATATTTGGGACTCTGTGAATGTTCTATTGTACTCATTCTCTCAGTTCTCTCCACTACAGCACTGCTACCGGAGGAACCGCTGTTCCAGTGCCTGGGGAATACTAGTCCAGCCGGGCTACATCTTCTACTCAATACTGCCACCTCTGGTGGCTTCTCAAACTGTCTAAATAAAGATAAATCTGTGTTTGTGTGTCCAGAGCTAAGCCTGACCTGTGGCCACTCATGGGACTTCCCCCCGTGGGCGTGGTCAGCTGCCACAGTGTCCAAGGGTCCACCTGAACCTCACTAATTATAACACCTCCCCAGTCAGGCTGTTCCGAAAGGCTTCCATCGCAGCGAGCTGCCACCGCTTTCCTCTGCCGTGAGATGCCACATTCCAATGTGGCAAGATGCTGCTAGCTCTGCATGCAGCGGGACATGCCGGACCCATCCCAATGTGCTCCTTCTTAGGTGCACCTGCGCCCAATATTACTCCTGTTAAAGGGTCTGTGGTGGGAAAAGCCCCTTGGCGCCCGCTGATGACCTCACACACTAAGCCCTCAAGCTCTGCGTGTTGTTCTCCACCTGATTCCAGTCTTCTGTCATCGTCCAGCTTGTCTTCAGTCTTCAACCAGCTTGTTCTTGTCCTTGCCTTCCTGCCTGCTCATCCGTCCTTCTTCTCCTCCTTCGAACTGATACTCGGTTTTAACCTTGGCTTGGACCTCAGATCCGCCTAACCGCTGTCTGCCTTTGACCATTGCCTGGACCTTGGATATGGCTGACTGCTGCCCGCCTATAACCCTAGCTACTACGTACCTTCTCTTCTTCCATCACCTAAGTCCTGCTGGCTCCAGCACCCAAAGGCTCAACCCGAGGGGAACGAGGGCTGGTATAGGTGAAGGTTCTGAATGGTCTCTGCTTCACTGGGTCTGTCTGCCAACAGTGGGAACCTGCAAGGCTCTTCCCTGCCTCGGACCAAGAGAGAAGACTCTCAGCCACTGAAGCCCTGTTCTCAAATTAAACCGCCACCACAGGTTGGTGCTGCCATCTTTCTCATTTCCTCAATGCTTCGATCTCAAATTAACCTCCACCCCACCCCCGCAGCCCAGTGCTGTTCTCCCTTCCACCCTCAGTGATTTAAATAGCACCCTCTGGCAGGCTTCTGGAACTCTCCTTGGGTGAAACTGTGCAAAATTACCCTTCCACAATATTGGTAAAATTATGAATGTTTATTTATTTATTTTGATATTTATCTACTGCCTATTCATAGCACTAAGCAGCTTACAACCTTAACATTCAAAGACAAGTAAAACAAATAAAACAGGGTGAAAATACAAGAAACCTTTACAAAACATAACAGAAAACAGCATTACTCTCCTTTAATCCCCGCTTTATCAATGACATCAGCATTGATGGAAAAGATGGGGTTTGGGAAACTTTTTTTTAAAGTTTGCGTACATTCAGTCACTCGCAATGATAGAGGCAATGAGTTCCATAGCAATGACCTGGCAAAACAGAAATGTCTCTCTCCTGGCAACCAGCCGCACTGTGCCCTCTCTGTGCTGATGTAAGGGCATGAGTCGGGTTGTATATGCAAAGCAGTTGTCTAGTCCAAGGCAATGAATCCAACTTTTGTTGCTCTACATGCATTGTGTGGAGGGGTAGGTTTAGGGTGGGGAGACAACAGTGTGCATGGAAAAGGTAACTACAGGAAAAGTAAGCACAGATCTCTCCGGATAGGTTTTCTCACAGCAGTAATCCAAGCAAAACTACACACATAGCTTTACTCTGATTGCTGGTGCAAACTCTGCGGGTACAAACTACCCACAGAGTTTGCACCAATGCAGGTAGTTTAATTATTACCCCCATAAGAAATAATGCAGATTAGAAGAAAAAAAATGAAAGGAGGCCTACGAATAAGAACAAATCAGAAAGTAATAGATCAAGGAAACAAGCCATCTGATTGGGCAGAGGAGCTAATGCTGCTGCTTTAAATCACACATTTGCCAACTTTTGAAAACAGAGCTCCTAATGCCCTGCTGGGGTTGCAGTAGAGGAATTACCTGCACAGGATTTCCCATTCCCTGTGTAAGGAGGGATGCAGGAGCAGACGTAAGATCCATTGGTATTAAGGCAAGAAGCATGCTCATCGCAATCTGATCCAACAGCACATTCATCCACATCTGAAAGGAAGGCAGTGACTGAATGGGTGAACCAGGAAGATCACAAAGATTTACTCTTAAGTAGAGCACTTAGCAATTGTCGAAAGAACATACAGGGCCCTTAAAGGAGTATTTCAGCCAACTCGGAGCACTGGCTATGTTGAACTGCACCCCCCCAGTTCTACCGTGCCATGTACCCCTTACTTGTGAATGAGGGCTCATGACCCCAGATCCCAGCCCTGGTTGCAATTGAGATGAAAGTCACAAGGAGCAGCAGGAAACTGCTGGATCTAGTTCCATTCCCCCCCCCAAAAAAAAAAACCAAAAACAAAACATGAAGTATATTTATTATATATAATTGTATAGCACTGTTGCTATGGACTCCCATAACCCACACGGTTACAGTCCGAGTTGAAGGCAGTCCATCTTTAAACAATATATCTCACCAAGACACGAAGGCGAAGTCTCGCTCCAGCTCCCAGTGTCTATGCAGAACATCCTGGAATGGCCCAGTAAATAATAGCCATTGTTACACTGGTAGGTGACAGTGCTGCCAGCGTAGAAGTCCTCAGCAGAATAGAAGCCATTCTCCAAGAGCGGAGGCACGCCGCAGCTTATCCCTGCAGCCAAGACATGAAGCATGGAAATCGGTTTATGAGATGGCACCGGCAGGGCCTTCTGCCTCGTGCTGGTGTAGCTGAGGAAGCCTTAGTGTTGCAGCTGCTCCTCGTAGCACAAAAACACTTTGAGAGCCACTTCCACGGCCGTTTCCAGGCATACAGGAGGGTCTTTGCCTGGGTAAATTGATCTGCATAGCAATTTCCCTCCTCCATCCAGCTGAAAGTACCCGCAGCTTTCCGTAGTGCTCACGCTTTTAGCCAGATAAAAGAGTGGCATTCTTGTGGGGTTTTAGGTTGGGGGAGTAAAACAGTGGGTATGCATTTGATTTTCAAATGTATCCATGTTATTTTGCTCCTGCTGGGCCACCTGCAAAGCTGTTTCAGTGGGCAAAATGGTGCTTTCCTTGTGGAAATGGGCTTGGACAAAATTGCCCACCCTATATGCATGTAAAATTACACACGTATGTCTGATATGTGCATTCATTTATCCGCAGTGAGCAGAGGCGTTCCCAGGGAGGGCGAGGGGTTTGAACCATTGTGCATACTTTTGCATTTTCCAAAGTATGTGTGTATTTTTCAGTGGAATAATTTCAAAAGGAAATTATGAGCATACTTTCCCTTTGATAACTGTGTAAGGGCCGTGGGTAATTGCCTTTAAATTTATGCAGTCAGTTACCATGCTGGGAAGCATTTGTGCAGCCTTCTGCGTAAACCATGGTTTTAGGAAATTAATTTAGACCTACGTTTTTCATCACAACTAAAATGCAAGAGTCATCTCTTGAATGTGACTTTGGTAGAACAATGGTTTCCAAACCATAAGCACATTATTTAAAATAGAAAATATACAGAGAACTGGTAGCTTTTCAGTCCACAAGAATTACAGTGGCAGTAGCTATGAGATGGAAAAACAAGGCCTGCAGCGACAAATTTCCAGGATAATTGAGGAAAATATTAAGTTAAACATAAAGGGATGAATATTCAAAGCCTTGCACAGGGGTTGGGCATGTAAAATCAGCATATGCCTCTGTGCATGGTAAGCAAAACTGAGAAGGATGGGAGTATGTGTATACTATCGCTGCCATGCGGAAAAGTGTGTGAATAGAAAGAGTGATTCAGTGGTGTTCCGAGGCAAGATCTGGAAGTATATGCACATTTATATCAAGTTATGAAAATTAAGTCTGACCTCTTTTGTCTGCAGTTTATGGGTCGGTGTCTGGATCAAATGGTGGAGGGTGTGAGTGGGCAGGTGAAGGTTTGAGTCAACTGCTGTATGTCTCAACGAACTAGTTCTTGGAAGTAAATGCACAGTAAGCATCTGTATGAAGCTTAGGGGGTTCAACTTGACCAAAATCTCATTATAGAATCCCACATCTCAAGAGTTAGTGAAAGCCTCCTTTATGCACCTGCGCCACATTCAACTACCTTGATCAACATAACCTTGCTTCTATAATTCATGCATTAATCACCAGCCACTACTGAATGGACTTCTCTCAGTATAGTCTCAAATGCCTCCAACTCCAACGCAAAACACTGCGGCTAGAATCTTGGCAGGGGTCAAAGTATCGGATCTCATGAGGCCCATTCTACACAAACCACACTGGTTCCCAACAGAATCCAGGATCAAATTCAAAGCCCTCTGCTTCGTCTTTAAGTGTGTGAATAAACAGGCCCCAGAATAGCACTTCCTTCTCCTCGCCTCCTATACTCCCACCAGAGTACTCCGATCCTCCCAAAAGGCCCTTCTATCCTTTGTCGCTTCAAATCCACAAAACTGTGGGCCTTCGGCTGCTATGCTGCCAAAATCTGGAATGAGGCACCTCTACCCATTCACCTTGAACCCTGCTACCTCGCAAAAGGCATGACTGTTCAAATTAGGCTTTCAGCCCAGACAGTCCATTAATAAGGAATTAAATTCCATTTTCCTTGGATATTTATGCTCTGATGACTGCACACAATGCTATGACTAATCTAACTGCTAATGTACTTGCTAGTCTATTAGAATTGATTGTAATCCACTTTGAGACCAATTCCTTTCATAACTGAGATATGTATATACATCAGCTAGCTTTATAAAATACCTGCCTCTGTGCATAAACTGAGGGTGCATGTTATACTTATTTAACATGAAAAATATATGCGTGCAATTTTATAAAATAGGAGGTCAGTATTCTAAAGCCATTTAGACGGATAACCGAAAAGTTATTCCTCTAAATGGCAAAACCAGCATATTAAAAGACTTATGCGCATAAAGTCTAGCCGGGCAACTAGTTATGCGGCTAAAATTTAGGAACATAAGTCAGGGGTGTTCCATAGGTGGGTGGGAGGCGTTTCTGGGAGGTGCGGAGTTAGCTACATAAGTTAACCATATGTGACTAACTTTAAGATAGTCAGGTATATTCAGAGGTGTGAATACACCACTGAATATACCCTGCTAGTTAGCTGGATAAGTTTATCAGACTAACTAGTCCAGCCAGTCAGCAGATGAATATTGGCCCCTAGATGTATAAACTGTGCAGATCCCGGTATTAAAAATATATGCATGTACTGAAACATATGCATATACTTTTCAGACAATGATATGCAATATTTTATAAACTGTGTGCCCCCCCATTACACAGTATATAAAATACAGGTGCAACTTTAAGTGTACTTACTTACGTGTATTTGTGCTAGTTTTGCACACTTTTGAAAATTAAACTCATAAATTGAAATCTACGATTCTTTGAGCAAACTAGTGAAGTCAAGTCTGAATGAACATTAATAGAACATCACCTCTGGAACTCCCTTCACAATACATCAGCATCAATACTCATGAACAAGGGTCACAGTGTTGCCTTGCCACATTAAGCAGACCTACCAGCAGTACCACAAGTTACTGTTCCTGTTCATACCCCAGATCAATCCAGACAAGAAGGTTTTGCATCCCTACCAGCAGATGGAGGCAGAGAACTAAACACTTTTCAGGCACAGCTACTTAACCAAGAGGAAAAAGACACTGGAATGCAGGAAGGTTTGAAGAAATGCTCCCTGCAGTGTCAGGCATCTTCATGGGCTATCCCTCAGGCGATCCCTGTTCAGCTCTAGCCCCCAGCTTCCAGGGGTCAGAAAGCCAGGCATCCTGGTTCCCTCTGTCCGCCTGAGGTCTTCTTTCCCAGGTCTTCAGCCAGTGTTATGGAAGTATATATTTCTTCTCTCTGTATTGGATTTGTTGCATGCTGCACTGTTGCTTAAAGACAAGAAATAAATAAATAAAAAGAGAAAAGGGACAGCTCAGCTACTCAGGTGGCACTTGACTGGAGCATTTTCGCAGCAGACTGCACGGGGAAGAAGAGGCAGCGAGTGCCTCTGGCAACCAAAGTTCAGGGCAGTCTTCCCAGGAGCTGATCGCACCAAGAGCAGGGTTCTCTCTCGCCGTGGCAGGTCGATCGCATGTTAGTACCGCGTGTGCGCAAGTTGGTGCCGGCCAGGGACTGCAGGAAATTTTGCCAGGCCTGTGGATCAAACCATGTGCACCTCAATGTTGCTGCACTCTGTAGTAATTGTGCTGCGAGGGAGGAAGAGACCTCCTCAGGAAAGGCAATCGACAAGAGAGATACCCGCTGCCAGGGGCCAGTCAGGATTCATTTGGGGGGAGATTTGGCCGCAGCTAGCAGGAAACATGCCGTGTAGGCAAGCAGGTAGCGCCTCAGAGGCCGTGATTCCCCTCCTCCGCGCTCTCTAGCAGTTCACCCCAGGGAGGAGGAGGGAAGTAGTGGTCTGTGAGGGGAACCTGAGCCAGATGAGGGGGCAGTGAAATGGAAGCTTTTTCCACAGATTTAATGTTAATGCTACACAAGGCCTGTCTGGCCAGAAGAGCAGCATGGAGTAAACAGCTCCCAGTCAAGTCTTCCAGCAGGGCGCGAAATAGTCTAAATGATCACCACCCAAGGATGAAGGAGATCGTCTCCGCTGGTTGGGCCTTGCCCATTCGGTGGGAGATGTGGAGTTGAATGGATCAGAGGATTTCGAGGATGGACTGGGGATCCAGGGAATATTCTTTGGGATGACCCTGGGGATCTGGTGGAGGACACAGCTAGGCCGGATGGTGATGGAGTCAAGGATTTGTCTGATCCAGAGGAGATGCTGATGGTGGAAGGAGATGACCCTCAGGTTATCCATCTATTCTGCAAAGAAGAATTGAGACCCCTTATTCCCCATGTTCTGAAAGAGCTGGATATTAAGGTGCTCCAAGAGGAGTCAGATAATGAAGGAGTGGACCCGGTGCTGGATGAGCTGCGAGGCCTGCCTAAGGCTTTTCCATTACCTAAGAAGATTAAGTAGCTGATTGACCGGGAATGGGAAGCTCCAGAAGCAGGTCTTAAGGTCACCAGGGCAATGGCAAAATTAAATCCTTTCTCGAGAATATTTTGCAACTATCGGTGTTGCTGAAGGATGACACTGAGGTCTCAACGATCATCAAGAAGACGACCATACCGGTGGTGGGGTTGGCTGCATTTAAGGTAGCTCAGGACCAAAAGATGGAAATCCAGTTGAAGTGGCTGTTTGAGGTTTCGGTGTTAAGTCTGCGAGCAGCTATCTGCTAGCCTTATGCAGAGGGCCTGTTTACGCTGAGTCCAGAAGGCTCAGGAATGGCATATGTGGCAGATGCCCTGTATGATTTGGTCCAAACCTCAGCCAGAAGCATGGTCTCGGCAGCGTCGGCATGCCAGCTGCTGTGGTTACAGAATTGGTTAGCGCATATGTGGTCTAAGTCACAGCTGTGCAATCTTCCCTTTAAGGGAAAACTCTTATTTGGGGAGAATCTGGAACAGTTGATGAAGCATTAGTGGGAATCAAGCTACCAGAAGATAAGAAGAATATCAGGAAGACTTTCCCTGTTCTTGCCCGGTTTCGGGATACAAGAAGATTTTGTCCCTGCAAGGGCTCAGTGGCGACCCTACAGAAAAGGGATCAGGAAGGCAGCAGTCCTTACAAGACTCCCACAGACCCCCCCCCCCCCAGGGACAGTGCCAGTCAGGGTGCTATGAGTGCTAAATCCTCCTAATGAAGCCAGGGTGGTCCACTCCAGCGTGGAAGCTGTCGGCGGACATCTAACATGTTTATACAAGGAGTAGACCAGGATCACCTTGGATCAATGGGTATTGGAGGTGATAAGAGAAGGCTAAGTATTAGAATTTTTGTGCTTCATCAGAGAGGCCTTCATAGTGTCTCACTGCGCATTCCACAGCAAATAAAATGTGGTTCAGGATATGTTACAGCATCTTCAAGCGCTGGGCGCAATTATCCCAGTTCTGGCGAAACAGCAGGGTTGAGGGAGGTACTCGATCTATTTTGCGGTTCCCAAATAGGAGGGTACCTTTCAGCCCATCTTGGATCTTCAGAAGTTCAATGCGGCTCTGCGAGTTCCATGCTTCTGGATGGAGACGTTGCGAACAGTGATAGTGGCAGTCCAGCAGGGGGAGTTTCTGTCTTCATTGGATTGGACAGTGGCCTATTTGCACATCCCCATACGCACGGAGCTTCAGAAGTTTCTTTGCTTCAGGGTGCTGGGGCAGCATTTCCAGTTTTAGCCTCTTCCTTTTGGGTTGGCAACAGCTCCGTGGACTTTCACGAAAGTGATGGTTGTGGTGGCGACTGTGCTGTGGAAAGAAGGGGTTCTGGTTCACCCTTATCTGGATGATTAGCTTATCCGAGCAAAGTCAGAAAGAGAGTGTTGTCCATCAGTTCAGAGAGTTCTGGGGATGTTGTGGTTTCTGGGCTAGGTTATCTGACACCGGCCCAGTCCTTGGAATATTTGGGGGTGAGATTCGATACCTGAATAGCAATGCAAAACCCACTTGTCTAGATTTAACTGTGATATTCCAGAAACGAAAATTAGCAGATAAGAACCAATTTTCCTTTCCAGTCGAGTCTCAGCCTAGAGAGTAGTAAATAGTGGGCTTAATCCATGGCAGGAAAACCTTCTGCTGATAGACTTAAAATAATAGACATTCTCTCTCTTAAAATTAAAAAAATGTCTGTAGGGCTGGCCCAAGGGCTCACTGGCAGAGGATCTGTTCTGGATTCCCAGGACAGGACTTCACTCCTTGGGTTGACCAGGACTGGGGATTCTGTGAAGGTAGATTTTCTCACAGCCCTGGGTAGGGTAGACAGGGAAATCTTAGTCAACGCACTTCAGTGATAGCTATAAGCTAGATTCAGGGCTCATGATTATGGAGTCCAGAGAGAGCCACAGTAAACAGGCCCTGGCCAAACATCACCATGGCGATGGCTGGGGCTAAAATAAATAGGAGGAGATACAAAATAGTGGTTTCACATCAAAGCTCACAGTGCATACATACAGGTTGCTCGTATTCAACTGGAGGTAAAATAGAACAAGTGGAAACTGCCCAGCCACAAAAAATGCATAGACAGTAATTTGTAATAAGAAAACATTGTTCAATAACATTTCTATCAGTTAATAGAGAAATCAAATATTTTTAATTCTATTAAGTTTTATCAACCCACATACCAACACATTGGGTTGCACAAACAGCTACTCTACTTTATACAGTGCTCTGTATGCTGTCAGTACTCTAGAAAAATATAATAAAAACTATAAGAACCAAAGTAACAATGCTGTGCAGAGCTGCTGCACCGTATAATTTGAGAAGCAGACAGGCACTAAGAATGGCTAAATCCTGATTATGCTTTATTGCACCCAGATGTGCGAGAATCCTTCCAACAAGATGGGTATCCACTTACTTTCACAGCGGGGAAGAGGCTGGCTCCATTGTCCCAGGTTCAGACATTGTTGAATAGATCCCCCTACAATCTGGAAGCCTGGGTCGCAGAAAAGACTGATCTTTGATCCTGGTTTGAAATCCGTAGTGGAAGAGTGCAGGTGAGGTATAGAGCCTTCCAAAGTAGGGCAATCTGTGTGCAAACCAAACACAAATACTTACCCAAACTAATAATTTCACTTTAAAGATGTTTAATCCATTGACACCCTGCCACCTGATCATTCAACTGACTTCCTTTTAACATTCACCTAAAAATGTGTCCATGGCCTTGCTACTGACCACTTCTCCCATCTTCTTCCCTTCTTGCCTGGTACTGAGCTCTTTGATCCATTCGTCCCCAACTACGTATCCTCTTCATGTGTCCCTGCATCAAGCAGGCTACTTCTCTTTTCTAGGCTTTCATTCTCCTTGGTTCCCATCCTGTGGAATAGGTTTCCTTCAGACACCCAAGATAAACCCTTTTCTCTCTGCTTCGGAATGAAACAAAAACCTTTCTATTCCAACTATCGTATCCTAACTCATGCATCATCACCACCAGATTATTCACTTTGCACCATCTCCACGGACAGGATGATTTTCAGAGTGATTTCCACAGGAAGAGTGCCCTAGCTGTCCCTCACCACAGAGCGGCCAGAAGTATATCCAGGCCTTCAAATGCTGCGCACTTTTAATTGGATTAAAAAGAGGTATTCTTGGGGGTTGGTGGTGGGGGTGGGTGTGTTTAGGTCAAGGGATCTGGATTTTCAAATGTGTATGCACACTTTTATCCCCAGTCAGCTGCACATGTAGCTGGTGCAAAATACAGGCACAAACTGCATGCATGTACCTTGCAGCCACTAGCTGTCAAAGGAAAACTACTCATGTCATTTCCCTTTTAAAATTAGCCACACATTTCACATGAATGAAGTGCACATATTCACTTGCAACACAGGGGTCTACTCAAAATTGCCTCCATTACTGATCCTATGATATAAAGTACAATAAACTAAGAGCCAAAACAATAATAATAATAATGATATCATCTCAGGCTACAGGGGTGTTTAGAGACAGTTACACAAATCCACATTACTTTCCTGGCTATACTGTTTAAAAATGGGTTTATATTTTCTGACCTTATTGATTGATAAAGTCATTTTTTTAAAATGCATTCCTGCTCTGCAAGCAGTTTCACTCAATTGACTTTCCTTCCAACATAACTCTTTGGCTGTACATTCCTTTTAGAAATGTCCTGTTATTATTCTGAAAATCTGAAAGCCCTTCTGCTGCCAGCATCCCTAAACATGGTCAGTCAATTACGATTCTACAGCAAACAGCACAAGAACTCCTAACATCTGCTGCAGGGTAGAATGCTTGAGGGAGGTCACCTCCACGTTCAAAGGGCAAACAGCTTCAGTGGATCAGAGCAATCAGAGCTGGAATATGAGCTTCCAAAGGGAAGATGAAAATGGAAACTACATTCTAGCTATCACAAAGGACAAACAAACAAAACAAGTATCCATCATCCATCTTTCAACATCTTGAGAGTACAGGAAATCATTAATCTGGGTGAGGTTGTGATGAACTCTTGTTACAAAACACTGGAATTTCAGTAATGAAAACTCAGTGTTCCAGCTCTGAAGTTGTCTAAACAATATATTTTAAGCAAATGGAATGTTAGTGAGTCTGCACACGCGGGGGAAGGAGGTGAGGAGCAACGGAGAGGGTGAAGGCTTTGAGTAGGGAGGGTTTAATGCAGGCTGTCCAAGTTCAGAATATGCATCATAATAATCCCTGTACGTCCAGGAATAAAGCAGAGGTTTCTTTATGCTGGATAGCAGAAAATGTAAGGAGAAAGGCCTAACCAGCACAGAATATGCTCTTGGAATCTATCTTCACTCTTCCAACAACCCCAGTCAGGAAATCTGGCCAGGCCAAAACATTTCCTTTCTTGAGTTCTTCTGGACATGACGTAGCGAGAGATTTCACCTAATAATTCAAAGAAGATATTGGGTTAATTAGAAGATAGCTAAAGAACATACCCAAAAAAGTAAAACAAGTGCAAACATTTGAAACAGATATATAAAAACACAATGTAAAAATGTGATTCCCACTGAGTACTGCTGGAGAAAAATATTGACTCAAAGAAACAGAGACCAACTAGGAGCAATATTATCTCCAGAGGTCAATATGTACTCATGATTTGATATTCTGTGGCCTATTTATTTACTAAACTATGCTAATGCATTAATGTGTGGAAATAACACAAGGAATGCACATGAGAAGGGCATAGGAGCACTTGTGGTCCACTGGCACCATTTTGAAAAAAGGAACCAGTGGTGTAGGAGTCAGTGGCAGGGGAGGGGTCACGGATGTGAAAAAAACAAAAAACAAGACCAATGCCTTGGAAAGTAAATTTATTGAATTCAGTTTAGAAAACATAATGCCCGACTCCGGCCGAGGTTTGCCTTTTCGGCTGCATCAGGGGCTGTAAAAATAATTTAATATTTATTGACAATATATTTAAAAATCATTCAACTCAATTATATCAAATAAAAACTTTACATTAAGATCAAACTTAGGGCAGGATTCATCATTCCTCGCGAAAAAGGGGGTGGGCCTGCGAAAGGCCGCAGCTGTTCACACTGCGGCGATGTGATTTCGCCGGCCGTGGTGGGGCCGGCTGCAGCCTTTCGCAGCTAATAGCGACACCTTAAAAGATGTAGCTATTCGCCGCGCTACTGCCGGCGATAATGTTCCTCACATTATCGCTGGCAGCGGTACAGCAGCCAACTTCTCCCCCTCCCCACTCCTCCCCTCCCCCTAATTTGCATTATATCACATGTGAAAAAGGAAATTTGGTTCTTACCTGCTAATTTTTGTTCCTGTAGTACCAAGGATCAGTCCAGACCGCTGGGTTGTGTCTTCCTTCCAGCAGATGGAGTCAGAGAAAAAAGCTGAAAGGCACCCCCTCTTACACTGGTGTGCCACCTGCGATCCTTCAGTATAATCCATACCATAGCAGAATGAAACATATCATAACCTCAACATAAGAACCAATGGCTATATCTAATAGGGATGTGCAGAGGGACGCCATTCGTTGCATTCGGGATTCGTATTCGTCGGGGGGCAGATACGTTGCATTCGGCAAGGGGGCCCTCCGATACGTTTATACATTAATTCCTATTCGTTTCCCCGCTAAAATTAAATTAACTACAACCCCCACCCTCCTGACCCCCCCCCCCCTCCTGACCCCCCCCCCCCCAAGACTTACCAAAACTCCCTGGTGGTTCAGCAGGGGGGCCGGGAGCCATCCCCTGTACTCACACCCTCGGCTGCCAGTTTCAAAATGGCGCTGATACCCTTTGACCTACTGTGTCACAGGGGCTACCGGTGCCATTGGTCAGCCCCTGTCACATGGCCATCGACACCATCTTGTGTTCCTACCATGTGACAGGGGCTGACCAATGGCACCGGTAGCCCCTGTGACATAGTAAGGGCAAAGGCTATCTGCACCATTTTGATTACTGGCAGCCGACGGCCCGAGTGCAAGAGATCGCTCCCGGACCCCTGCTGGAGCACCAGGGACTTTTGGCAAGTCTTGGGGGACCCTTCTGACCCCCACAAGACTTGCCAAAAGTCCAGCAGAGGTCCGGGAGTGACCTCCAAGCACTCCGGCCGTCAGCCCCTGTGACATAGTGAGGGCAAAGGCTATCGGCGCCATTTTGAACACTGGCAGCCGACGGCCAGAGTGCAGGAGGTCGCTCCCGGACCCCCGCTGGACTTTTGGCAAGCCTTGTGGGGGTCAGGAGGGTCCCCCAAGACTTGCCAAAAGTCCCTGGTGGTCCAGCGGGAGTCTGGGAGTGATCTCCTGCACTCGGGCCGTCGGCTGCCAGTAATCAAAATGGCGCCGATAGCCTTTGCCCTTACTATGTCACAGGGGCGACCGGTGCCATTGGTCAGCCCCTGTCACATGGTAGGAGCACAAGATGGTGCCGATGGCCATGTGACAGGGGCTGATCAATGGCACCAGTAGCCCTGTGACACAGTAGATCAAAGACTATTGGCGCCATTTTGAAACCAGCAGCCGAGGGTGTGAGTGCAGGGGATGGCTCCCGGACCCCCCGCTGGACCACCAGGGAGTTTTGGTAAGTCTTGGGGGGGGGGGGGGTCAGGAGGGTGGGGGGTTTGTTTAAATTGGCTCCTTTAGGCGGCCGAATAATTTGGCGAAGATTCGTTGTATTCGTGGGGAATCAAAATACGTTTTGCTTCCCCACGAATACAACGAATAGGGTCCTATACGTTGCAGATTCCCAATTCATAGGGAACGAATGCACACCCCTAATTTCAAACCACTCAATGAAAAAACTGCATAACCTCTGGAACTTATGTACATGGAGGGAGTACTTCCATATGCAGCGTGAATGCTGTCCACTTGAGAAGATTCTGCAGAATGAAAACGATACCGAACGGACTATCCAGATTCCATGGGCGGGCGTCTCGACTGATCCTTGGTACTACAGGAACAATAATTAGCAGGTAAGAACCAATTTTCATTTTCCTGTACGTACCAGGATCAGTCCAGACCGCTGGGATGTACCCAAGCTGCCCTAAATGGGGTGGGAACTGAAGAGTCCTGCTCGAAGAACACTACTGCCAAAACAGTCACCATCCAGAGCACGGACGTCCAAACGGTAATGCTTAGCAAAAGATTTCCATGTAGCCACTCTGCAAATTTCCTGTGGCGAAACAAACTGACGGATTGAATGCGCGTTCAAACCATCCAGTACTGCGCGCCCAAGACATATATATGTCGAAGTTATGGCTTCCTTCAACCATTGGGCAATAGTGGCTTTAGTTGCCTTATGTCCTTTCTTAGGCCCACTCCATAAGACAAACAGGTGATCAGACAAACGAAAAGCATTAATGACTTCCAGACAGCGAAGCAGAATCCGCCGCACATCTAACCTTCGCAAGTTGCAAGCCTGAGGTGAATTTCGATCCAAATCTGTTAAGGCAGGCAACTCCACGGTCTGATTCAAATGAAACTCCGACACGACCTTCGGTAGAAAGAAGGGCACTGAATCCGAAATCATGAGAAAAGGCTCCCTACAGGAAAAGCTTGAAGCTCAGAGATGCGCCATGCCGAAGTGATAGCCACCAGGAAAATCTCCTTAAATGTCAAGTCTTTCAAGGTGGCCTGTTTCAAAGGCTTAAATGGAAGACCACACAAGCCATGGAGAACCAGATTCAAACTCCAAGAAGGAAAGGCAGGACGAGCCGGAGGGTTCAAATGTTGTTGAGAACAGTGTTTTAGTGCGCCCATGGGCCTCAGCCCGACCCAGACCTTCAGGACCATGGCTGACGGTCTACCCTCGGCCAGGCCGGCAAGCTCCCATGGCCAACATCCGAGGATGTTGGAAGTTGAATGGTCCTCCGACCATTCTGGGCCCTTTCGGACCTGCTGTGAGCAGCATGGAGCAGCAGGCCTGGCTTGAGGTTGAGGGCAGACGGGCCTTAACATGAAGACATGACTATTGAGTGATGTGACGGCATCTAGATGAAGGCACATGGCTGATGCAACGGCATCCAGGGGCGAAGACACATAGCTGATGCAACAGCATCCAGGGGCGAAGACACATGGCTGATGCAACGGCATCCAGGGGCGAAGACACTTGGGATCGAGGCATCCAAGACGAAACTCTTGACATCCACAAAGGCAACACAAGGCATGGACATTGGCACTGTCTCTCAGGGCGCCCTACTTAGGCCACCCATGGGACTGAGTCGCGGACCACCCTGTCTGTTACGTGCCCTACACAGCCCTTGCAGACTGGTCACGGACACGACAGGAGCGGGACAGCACAGGAACATACATCCGGGGCATGACGGCTCAGGAGCACAGGACAACCATCCACCGGCAGGCAGTCCACTCAGGAGTACTGCATCTGAGGGACCCCCAGCCTACCGGGCCAGAAGGCTCGAGAGTGAAGACGAGGCGTGGCGTGGGGAAGAACATCCAGGAAGGCAGGGACACTGGGAGGAAGAAGCTCACGAAGACACCTGGACATGGACCTCAGGCACGGAGACATGACATGGTAGAACAAGAAGACATCATGATGAGGAGCTCCACGAGAAGAAGACCTTACAAGGGCTCTGGCAGGCAGGAGCCTCCAGAGCGAAGACTCACGATGATGCAAGGCCAGGAAGAACTGACGGAGCAGCCCTTTATAGGGCTGGTACAGGAAATAGTCCCAAAGGTGGGGCCAAGACACTTCCTGTGTCTGGCCCTTTAAATTGTAGAGGAAGACGCGGCCGTGCGCCTAGAGAGCAGGAAACAGGGGCTGTGCAGGACCATGGCCAGTGGCTTGCACAGCATCTGTGCGTAGGACGTCAGCAGAGGCAGGGCTGAGCCTGAGCGCAGGCTCCAATGTCGGCAGCGGCTCCAGCCGCTGCAGGAGGCCCCAGGGGCATCTCCAGCCGCTGCTCCAGCCCGGGGCTGCGGCCTGAACGCCGCGAAGAGGGAATCGGCGTCGGGGGCGGTCCCAGCCCTGAAGAAGGCCGCGGCTCCAACCGCGGAGGCCAAGATGAAGCAGGGCGGCCTCCTGGCCGCGTGGGCAGGCCGACGGCAGCGTCCTGCCGCGTCAGTGAAGATGGCAGTGTGGGTGAGTCAGTGAGCCTGCTCGTGGGGAACACCCGCGGGCAGCATTCATAACAAATGTTTAGCACCTCTCAGGAAACGCGTTACATCCAGATGAGCCGCCAAGGATGTCCCGTCAATCTTTCCCCGCAAACATCCCAGGGCCATTACTTGAACCCTGAGAGAACTGCACACCAAGCATTTCTTCAGACCCTCCTGTAAGAATGCCAGAATATGGACAATTGAGGCATGCCGCGGGGACACATTTAACCCGCTACACCAGGAATCGAAAACCTTCCAGACTTGAACATAGGTGAGCGAAGTAGACGTTTTTCACGCCTGCAGGACGGTGGAAATAACCAAATCAATATAACCTTTCTTCTTCAACTGCCGCCACTCATAAGCCAAGCTGCTAGACAAAAGTGATCCACTTAATCTAAAAATACTGGACCATGTCGAAGAAGATTCGGTAGATGACCGAGCCGAAGAGGACCGTCCACCGCTAAGTTGATCAGATCTGCAAACCACGGCCACCGTGGTCACTCCGGAGCCACGAGAACGACTAAGCCTGTGTGAGCCTCTATCCTTCGCAAGACTTTGCTCACCAACGGCCAGGGAGGAAAGACATACAGCAGAATGTCGCATGGCCACGGGAGGACCAGAGCGTCGACACCTTCTGCCCCGTGTTCCCTCCTGCGACTGAAGAACCGAGCCGCCTTCACATTTCTCTGAGTCACCATCAGGTCCAGGTGAGGAACACCCCACCGACGAGTCATGAGATGCATTGCTTCCTCGGAAAGTTCCCACTCTCCAGGATTTAGATGCTGGTGACTGAGAAAATCCGCCTGAACGTTGTCAACCCCGGATATGTGAGAAGCTGCTAGACGGACCAGATGGCACTCCACCCAGAGTATTAGCTGGTCAGCCTCCAATGCCACTGGATGACTTCTGGTTCCCCCCTGATGATTGATGTAAGCCACCATTGTCACATTGTTGGACAACACTCGCACTGATCGACGGCTCACCAGGGGGAGGAAACTGCACAACGCCAGATGTACTGCCCTGGTTTCCAAGCAATTAATGGGCCACTTCGCCTGCTGCTCTGTCCATCGGCCCTGTGCTGCCCTCAATTGGAAAACCGCACTCCAGCCGTAGAGGTTGGCATCTGTCGTCAGGATCACCCACTGGGGATCCTCCAGGTCCATCCCGCACTGCACATGGGCTGGAATCAACCACCAATGGAGACTGGACCTGGCAGGTTCCAAGAGCGGCAATCGGATCTGGAACTCTTCCGACTTCGGGTCCCAACAAGAAAGTAACGCCCTCTGCAAGGGTCTCATATGAGCAAAGGCCCAAGGGACTAACTCTAGAGTAGACACCATAGAACCAAGAACCTGCAAGTAATCCCTGCGCCGTTAACTTGTCAATTCGCTCCTGCATGAGAAAGACCTTGCCGACCGATGTGTCGAACCGAGCATGCAAGATGTTCAGCACCTGGGACGTGACTAATTGGCTCTTGTCAAAATTGACGACCCAACTGAGGGATTGCTGCTGGTCCACTACCGACTGAACCGCTTCCCTACAAAGCTCCTCTGATTTTGCGCGGATGAGCCAATCATCCAGATAGGGATGAACCAAAATCCCCTCCCGCCTGAGAGCCACAGCTACTACCACCATTACTTTGGTGAAGACGCGGGGAGCTGTCGCCAATCCGAACGGGAGCACCTGAAACTGATAATGCTCGCCCAGAATCATGAACCTGAGAAACCGCCGATACTGTTCGCGGATCCCTATGTGAAGATATGCTTCCATCAGGTCTAAAGAAGTCAAATATTCACCAGAGTAGATGGCCGCAATGACTGAGCAGAGAGTTTCCATGCGAAAAAGGGTACCCGAAGCGCTTTGTTTACCTTCTTCAGATCCAAGATCAGGTGGAAGGAGCCCTTCTTGGGAACCACGGAATATATGGAGTATCTGCCGGTCCTGAACTCCTCTAGTGGGACCTGGACAATGGCTCCCAGCATTTTCAACTGGCCCAGGGTTTGAGTCACCGCTGTCTGTTTCGCGTGGGCCCCGCAGGGCAACATCAAGAACAGGACCCGCAACGGGCGTGCAAATTCCAAAGCGTATTTGGATCACTCCAGGATCCCGGCCTCCGATCCACCAGATCCCTCTTCGCTGGACCTTCTCTTTGTGGATATTGATGGGGATGCTCGAGGCAGGCGTAACTTGTGCGCGCCGGGCCGGCTGCCGGCGCGCCATGTTCCGGTCCAGGGGCTCGTCCGGAGGCTGTGGCCATGCCCCCGGAACGCCCCCGGGCCGGAACCACGCCCACGGCCCTGCCCCCGGATGACGCGCTGGCCACGCCACACCCCCTGCCACACCCCCCGATGACACGCCGGTCACGACACGCCCCCGACATGCCCCCCCCCCCAGGAAAGCCCCGGGACTTATGCGCGTCCCGGGTCTTTCCGCACGCCGGAAGCCTATGCAAGATAGGCTCGGCGCGTGCAGGTGGGGTTTGGGGTAGGTTTTCGGGGGATACGCGGTAACCCTCTGAAAATCTACCCCGTAACGTTTTTAAAAATCTGGCCCTTAGGGGTACATTTTCAAAAACAGCGCATGTGCGAACAAAAGTACGCTGGATTTTCTAAGATACGCGGGGTCGGCGCGCACAAGGGGGTGCACATTTGTGCAACCTGTGCGCGCTGAGCCCGACGCGCGCTGCCTGTTCCCTCTGAGGCCGCTCCGAAATCAGAGTGGCCTCGGAGAGAACTTTCCTTCCGCCTCCCCTCACCTTCCCCTCCCTTCCCCTACCTAACCCCCGGCCCTATCTAAACCCCCCCCCTACCTTTGTTGGCAGATTTACGCCTACCCGAGGCAGGCGTAAATCTGCGCGCGCCAGCGGGCTGCTGGCGCGCCATCACCCCGACCCGGGGGCTGGTTCGGAGGCCTCAGCCACGCCCCCGGGCCTGCACCACGCCCCCTGGATCCGCCCCGAACCACCCCCTGACCCCCGGACACGCCCCTGGACATGCCCCCTCCCACCCCTTTATGAAGCCCCGGGACTTACACACGTCCCGGGGCTATGTGCGCGCCGGCGGCCTATGCAAAATAGGCGCGTCGGTGCACGAGTGCCCTGCACGCGTAAATCCAGCCGGATTTATGTGCGCAGGGCTTTTAAAATCTGGCCCTTAGTGTATAAAATCCATTTGGTAAAACAGAAAATTATATACACACATAAAATACCACAATATGAAGAAGAGGTATGAATGCAACAATAGTCAGCACCGATATTAACTCGTTCTACTTTATATTCCTAATAAATAATATTGAGATTGTAGAATCATGAAGAATTTTGTGTTATTTATTTAAGATTATTTAATTAGCAGAGTTTAAAATTAAATACTCAATCTGCATGTTTGTTTCATTTTTAGCTTACAGTGACACTCTTATACAAATGTGTATGTGAATACATTTGTATAGTATGGATTAATAAGGTAACTGTTGTCCTAATATTTGATTTCTCTGGATTTGTCACAATTCTTTTTTTTGTTTTTAAAATATATGTGTTGTATAATTTTTCCTCTGTTCTTATCAAATACATGTGATATGTTGTTCCTCTTCTTCATATTGTGGTATTTTATGTGTGTATATAATTTTCTGTTTTACCGAATGGATTTTAAACACTAAGGCCTGGATTTATCAAAATGCACTAAATATTGCCTGTGATAGGACAAAGGGGTGTGTTTTATGGTAATAGCTGTTTATTGCAAAGTGTGCTATCTTAGCGCTTCGCATAGATATTACCACAAACTATGATAACTTTTTTGCACTTTGCGATAAGTGCCAGAATTGTTGTATTTCCTATGTACAACCACTGAGGGGACCACTTTATGCTGCTGGAGATCCAGCCTAGCTATCAGGGCCCTTCTACAACCACTGGGGGGGTGGGGAGAGAGCCTAGCCATAATGCCCTCGTACTAGGTAGGTATTTATACCTCTATATGAGGCCTACCTAGTCACTATAGGTGAGGTTTAGGTATTAGTGTAGGGGGTTAGGGGCCACTTTGACATTCAAAGTGAGACGTATGAACAGAACAGTGCTCTCTTGTGAAGATTTGATGACCTTCGGAGTGAGGAAACTCTCTCTATCTCATCACAAAGCACGATAAAGCCCTATCCCATAGCTTTACGCAAATGAAAAAGGTGTAGTTAAAATACACATTAAAGCCGTGGGATATGGCTTCATGCTGCCAACCCACTTGGCCCCAAACTCCTCCCCTTTTTCTAATTTGCATCGCACTATGCGTTAAAGGCTTTTTTTGCATGCGAAAACACCATATAGCAGTTTGATAAATGACCCCCAAAGTTTGATCTTAATGTAAAGTTTTTATTTGACATAATTGGGTTGAATGATTTTTAAATATATGGTCAATAAATATTATATTGTTATTTTTACAGTCCCTGATGCAGCCAAAAGGACGAAACTCAGCTGGAGTCGGGCATTACGTTTTCTAAGCTGAATTCAATAAATTTACTTTCCAAGGCATCGGTCTTGTTTCTGTTTTTTTCACATCCGTGGCTACTCTAGACAGACTTCTGTTTTGTTTTTTAGGGGAGGGGTCACTCATGCCCTCACTACACCACCATAATTTCATGCAAGCTTTGGGGGAGGGTCTGAAGGGTGGAAGACTGGAGGATATCCTTTGTCAAGGGGTGGAGCTTCTTAACTAGGGGTTTGGCCAGAAGGGTGCATCCTAATTTTTATTTAACAGGGCCTGATTTGGAAAGGGGTTTTCCCCATTCTGTGTCTATGGGAAAAATGCTCAGTAAATCAAGCCCTCAGCGATTTCAGAGGACCACATATACAAAGTTTTGAGAAGCAAAATTGTTATAGAGTAAATTATTTGAGAAGCTGAAATTTTTACAGAGTAAATTATCTGCTTGTAGCCAGAATTTTTTTATAAATTTAAATTTTTTTGTTTTTAATTTGAGTATTGTTTTATACACTGTGGGGCAGATTTTGAAAGGGGTATACGCGTATGATACGCGCGTACCCCTCCAAAACCTGCCCCAAGCTCCTGCTGTGCGCGCCAAGCCTATGTTGAATAGGCTCGGCGGCGCACGCAAGCCCCAGGACACATGCAAGTCCCGGGGCTTTCCTGGGGGGCGTGTTGGGGGCATGTCGGGGGCTTGTCACGGAGGCGCGTCATCTAGGGGCAGGGCCACAGGGTGTGGTTCCGGCCTGGGGGCGTGGCCGAGGCCTCCGAAACTGCTTCTGGGCCGGGGAATTGTGCGCCGGCGGCCGGCCTGGCATGCACAAGTTAGGCAGGCGTAACTTTGCCAACAAAGGTAGGGGGGGTTTAGATAGGGCTGGGGGGTGGGTTAGGTAGGGGAAGGGAGGGGAAGGTGTGGGGGGGGTGGAAGGAAAGTTCCCTCCGAGGCCTCGGAGGGAACAGAGGCAGGCTGTGTGGCTCGGCGTGCGCAGGCTGCCGATTTTGCGCAGCCTTGTGCGCGCATGTATCTATTAAAATCCGATGTACTTTTGTTTGCGCTGGTCGCGCGAACAAAAGTACGCATGGGCACAGTTTTTTTAAATCTACCCCTGTATTTATTTGTAAAATCTTAACAACTTCCATAAAGATAGTTTAATAAATATCACAAATCACATAAAATCATAAACAAGTAAATATACATAAAATAATTATACAAAGGCAACATAATAAACACAATTTTACACTTATAAAATATTCAAAACTGAACTTAAAAATCAAATACTTGTTTAAAAAGAATTGCTTTAAGCTTTTTTCTAAAATCCAGCCAATAAGCATCTCTTCACAGTACACAAGGTATAATGTTCCACTTAGTGGGGCCTATGAAAGAAAATGCCCTAGCTTGAGTCTTACATAAGCGATAATGGGGGGCTGGCAAGTGCTGGGGTATGCCGTACCAACAGCCTTTGAAGGCAAGAAGAATTTTCACCATACTGAGTCTTGTGAATAATTCTTAAAATTTTAAACTAGACTCTCTGCTGCACTAGCAGCCAGTGCAATTCCTTCAAACTCGGTGAAATACTTTCAATCGGTCTTGTTCTAGTAATTACCCTGGTTGCTGTGTTCAGAACTAACTGAAGAGCATGAACTAGATTTTTCAATAGCCCTGCAGATAATGAATTCAGTAGGCTAGCTTAACTAAAACTAAGGCTTCCACTGCTGTCCTAAAATCATAGTGCTTTTACGTGATATGTTTTCAAAATGTGTACATTTTTAAATTTTGGGTGAACTGTTTGTAGTCTGGTATAAATAAAAGGGGTGTGCAGGCCAAAAATTATCATTTTGTGTCATATTGTGCTGTTTGGGGATCAATTTTCATTGTCATTAACGTTTTCCCCATTTTTTTCCATTTTGGGAACCAGAAGCCTCTGGATATCAGGCCCACCGGCAGGCACATGGGGCAAACACAATCAGGGGTAACCAACCCCCTGGATGCCCGGCTCCACTTGAGGGATGGCCCGTGACGGTGCCTAACACCTCAAGGAGCAACACACTAAACTAGCTCAAATAATCTTTTTTTTTTTTTTAATTTTTTTATCTTAATCCTAGACTGCAGGTTAGCATCTCTACCATCTGCTGGAGTCAGAGAGATACTGAGGGTCTGCAGGTGGCACTCTCTCTTATGTAGCAGTGTCCAAAGTTTTGTCTCTGACTCCATTTGCTGGTAGGGATGCATAACCCCACTGGTCTAGAAGCATCTGAGTATGTACAGGAACACAAAATTTTGTGGGTTTTTTCTATCATTTCCTTTTGAAAATGACATAGACAATGTCAATGGCAATTACTGTCTCAAGAGTGTAAATGAAAGGATTTCTTGGCTCTGTCAATCCAATTACTGCATTTTTGCATATATACCCCATATACATGTAAACCCCACACCTGTGTATTGCCCTCATAAATTAGTCCTAGCGGATGTAGATCGATGTATAACCTGCACCCGTGTAAAGCCCACACTTATACCAAACACTAACAAAGCTGCATTTGCTTGATATATATATATCAGTAAAAATATCAAGGGATGTTCATTAGTTTCTTCCATTTTGGTGGAAGAAAACAGAATGTGTGTATTTTTTTATATGTGCATATTTATGTGCATATTATCCAGTATTTCCATGTGTACTGTAGTACCTAAGGTACATGAGTAATGTAAAAACGAATATAACCCGCATCCTTGTTTAGTCCGCTTCAGCGACTGTTTGAATGTAAAAATGTGTACACCCCGTGGGTTATATGCGTGAAAATGTGTCAGTCTCACAAAAATACCAGACTTTGATTTTGTTCTTCTTTCTTGACAGAAGTTTTGTACAGCCTGTCCAGACATCGTTCATCTTCATACTCATTCCTATTTTATACTATATTTATTCCAGGTAAAACCTATCAGGCATAATTTGTGACCATGTCATCCTTATTGGGAAAACAACACCATCACAGGAAACTAGCTATCCTTGAATGTGGCCATGCCATAATTTGATCTGAAATTTGCTTTAATTTAATATTGTTCTTAATACAGAGGTGTTGTTATTTTTTACTGGGGCCATCGGGACACTAATGCACATCCCAATGATCTCAGGATGTGCCTTAAAGGGCCTAGCTGCCTGAAACTAACACCCCCTGACAGAGTCAATCCCCCCTGGGGGTCTAGCAAGACCCTGCTCACTCTCCCACTGCCAAGAGGTGATGCCAATCCCAAAAGAGAAAAAAATAGAATAAAACCCATGTGGCAATGCCCCACCCCCTCCCCAAACCCCTCCCCTTTTCAGATCACCCTGCCCCATGCAAAGCCTTCAATTGATAACAGGATCCCACCTCATGTGCCCTACAGCCCCCTCCCCAGACCCCCCTTCCAAAAAAATAAGACACTGGTGGTCTAGCAAGGCACTCCTCCTCCCCCCCACCTCAAAAACAGTCCTGGTAGTCTAGGGGCCCCCAGCCTCCCCCCTCCACTTCATAGAAGCCTCAGTGATAGCCTGGTGCATTCCCCCCTAGCTCCAGGCTGGTCAAAACCATTTTCCAAAATAGCACCACTGTTCCTAGCAAAGCACATCCTAGAGCAGGGGTGGGCAATTCTAGTCCTTGAGGGCTGCAAACCGGTTGGGTTTTCAGGATATCCTTAATGAATATGCATGAGAGAGACCTGCATACACACTGCCTCAGTTGTATGCAAATCTTTTTCATGTATATTCATTAGGGGTATCCTGAAAACCCAACTGGTTTGCAACCCTTGAGGACTGGACTTGCCCACCCCTTTCCTAGAGGCAAAGGCCAGTAAGCAATGTTTTGGATCATCATGTGGTGACAAGCATGGAGCTAGAAAGCATGCTGAGTTACCAACAAGGCTTCTATCAAGCAGAGTCCCCCTAGACAAGTAGGATTTGTTTTTGAGGTGAGAAAGAATCAGGAGTGTCTTCCTACTGGTGGGAGGCTTTGTAGGTCACAAGAAGCAGCAGTGGGATTTGAACACTGGTTTCTCTGGTTTACAGCCTGCTGTGCTAACCACTAAGCTACACCTCTACTTCCCTTACTTGGTGTACAGATAAAATTTAAGACTCTGACTGTGGCTTTTACAATTTTTGTTTAGGGAGTGTAGCCTGAGTATTTGAAAACAACTAGGTTATGTGTGGCAATCTTTCACTTCAGTCACAAGGTGAACTGCTATTGTCTGTTTCTTCTCTAAAAACTATATGGGTTATCAAGCACATGGAATCCATCCTGTTCAGGTATAAATCTGCTTTTACAGAATACATTGCCTCAGAGAATATATCTATATCTAGCAGATGACCTGGAAGTAGATATTGAAAACCGATCCTTTTTTCTAAGTTAGCCAGATAGACATATCTAGTTAACTTAAACAGGATATTCAGCTGCACGGCTAAGCTGCTGAATATCCCTGTAGCAACTGCTACTTAGGCGGATAAGTCACATCTGTCCAAATATAGACGTGCTATTGAGCAGAGTCTAACTTACCCAGATAATGTATCCGTCTAAGGCTGACTAGCACTACTTAGCTAGATAACTTATCCGGCTAAGTAATGCCGCCCTGGTCCACCCACTGCCAGCCCATAACTTATCTGGCCTTTCAGATATCCAGATAAGCGACTTATCCAGCTATGTAGCGGCGGCTGAACATAAATGGATATTCATCAGCCACTACATAGCTGGATAAGTCATACTTATCAGGCTATCTAGTATTTGAATATCGACCTCCTGATGTTTAGATTATTTCTGAATCAATAATCATTTATCTATTTATTTATTTATTTATTTCACACTTTTCCATCAAGGCAGCTCAGAGTGCATCACAGCAGGTCAAAAATATACAACAAATACAGAGTAAGATTATAACATACATAGAGTCTGATCTGAGGGAAGGGACATGATAACAGTGTATGTAGATGCATGGCCTCAGACTGTGGTGCAATTAGGGCAGAGATCACTTTGGGCAGGTGGCCGGACATAGCTGATCATTTCTTCACTTTCTCGGTGAGATGAGGGAGGGGGTCACAAGCCCTAAGAAGCTCTTGCTTCTGGCTCCAAAGAACTGACATATGCCAGGTGTGAGCTGTTCCAGGGGCAGTGGCAGGGGTGATAAAAGTGTCAAACTGTAACACAAATGTGCTAAGGTGAGCTCAGGGAGGACAGAAACCTCCCGAGGGGCAGAAGGGCAAAAGCTCACTTGATTTTGATTTTCAGATATGAATACAGGCAGAGGCTTTTAACTTTGATTAGGTATGTATTTTTCTGTTTTGCAGAGTTTTAGGTTATAGAAGAATCAGCAATTAGGATGAATATTTATCTGGTGTTATTTTATTTGTATTTAAGCATTTTGTACTTTACATTTTAGTAAATTCAGGATGCTATATATTATTTGTGGAATGCTAGTCCTACTGTAATTTATATTTGTTATGCCTTAATTACTATGACATTGTTTTTATGTTTACTTGTAATCCTAATGTGGGCATTTTGTCAGAAAGACAAGAAAGAAAACAAAGGCAATAATTAAATGTAATAAATATTCAGGGATATGAAAGGGTCCATTAACAAGACTGAAATAATATAAGAAAATTGGTTCTTACCTGCTAATTTTCGTTCCTTTAGTACCACGGATCAGTCCAGACTTTGGGTATGCCTCTCTTCCAGCAGATGGAGACAGAGAAAAACTTGAAGGGCATCCTCTCTTAACTTGGTGTGCCGCCTGCATCCCCTCAGTATAAAGATTATCCAAGCAATAAACACTACGAATTAACGAATCAAGCAAAGTTAACATTTTAGAACAGTAGAACATATAACAGGAAAGCAACCTTTAACCTTCTTCTTTAGCTGTCTGAAATAAAACTGGAATATGAGCGCGGACTTTTCAAAGAGTCCGCGCTCATATTCCGCTCCGTATCTTGGGCGGGCGTCTGGACTTATCTGTGATATTCAGGAACGAAAATTAGCAGGTAAGACCCAATTTTCTTTTCCCTGTACGTACCTGGATCAGTCCAGACTGTGGGATGTACCAAAGCTTCCCTATAAAACAAATCGGAAGGCAGTCCCACGTAGCCAACGCAAAAAACAACAAAGGGACTACCATACACCGTGGAAGATTTTATTAGAGGTGCCCGACTCGAACTGGTTTTTGACAGATCGCTGTTTGAAAGTTTATTGCAACAATCAATTCACAGATTGGTATATTGACTCTTACTGTGGTGAGAGTATGTTTACAACATAAAGCCCCTGATGCAACCTTGTTGGCGAAACTCAGTTCGAGTCGGGCACCTCTAATAAAATCTTCCACGGTGTAAGGTAGTCCCTTTGTTGTTTTTTGTCAAAGCTTCCCTATACAGGGTGGGACGCCGAGAGTCCCGCGCGAAGAACTCCACTGCCAAAATTAGAGACATCTGGAGCCTGAACATCCAAGCAGTAGTGATGCACAAACGTATGACGTGTTTTCCATGTAGCTGCCCTACAGATTTCTTGTAGCGAAACGAGCTGACATTCAGCCCAAGACGCCGCCTGTGAAAGAACTGAATGGGCTTTCAGACCCTCGGGAACGGGTCGCCCTTTACAAATGTAACCGGATGAAATAGACTCTTTCAACCAGTGTGCAATCGTTGGTTTAGAAGCTTTTTGACCCTTCTTGGGACTGCTCCACAAGACAAACAAATGATCTGAAAGTCTGAAAGGATTTGTGATCTCCAAGTAACGCAACAGAGACCGCCGGACATCCAACCGATGAAGCTCTCTCGCGTGCGGGGCATTGGATGATAAACTAGGAAAAGCCAGGAGTTCAACTGATTGGCTTAAATGAAAAGCGGAGACCACCTTTGGCAAAAAGGAAGGCACAGTACAAAGAGAGACTCCCGAATCAGAAATTCTCAAAAAAGGTTCCCTACAAGAGAGAGCCTGCAGCTTCGAGATTCTGTGTGCTGAACAGATAGCCACCAAAAATACCATTTTCAACGTGAGGTCCTTTAATGTGGCCTGTTTTAAGGACTCAAAAGGCGGACCACACAACACTCTAAGCACTAAATTAAGGCTCCAGGACGGGCATACCGGATGGACGGGCAGATTCAAATGCCTCACCCCTTTGAGGAAACACACGACAT
Source organism: Rhinatrema bivittatum (assembly GCF_901001135.1). Lineage (NCBI taxonomy): Eukaryota > Metazoa > Chordata > Amphibia > Gymnophiona > Rhinatrematidae > Rhinatrema > Rhinatrema bivittatum. The sequence goes on along the minus strand of NC_042615.1, from coordinate 541,365,759 downwards.
CTGGATGGGACGCTACCGAACTGCCGAGAAGAGAACCCAACGCCGCCACCTGCAGATGGAGGGAATTAAAGGACAAGCCTTTAGATAAGCCGTTTTGCAAAAACGCCAAACTCTGAGGCACGGAAACCTGTCTGGAAAAGATGCCTTGATCTCTACACCAGGTTTTGAAGACTCTCTAGACCCTAACATAGGACAGAGAGGTAGATATTTTCCTGGCCTGTAGTAGGGTAGTAATTACTTCTTCCGAATAGCCTTTCTTCCTTAACCATCTCCTCTCAAAAGCCAAGTCGCTAGACAAAAGCAATCTGCCTGGTTGAAAAATAAAGGACCCTGACGTAGCAGATTTGGAAGATGGCCGAGCCTCAGGGGCCCGTCCACCACCAAATTGACTAGATCCGCAAACCACGGGCGCTGGGGCCATTCCAGAGCAACTAAGATCACGCTCCATGGATGAACCTCTATCCTACAGAGAACCTTGCCCACATACAGGAAACACATACAGGAGTACCGTGGTCGATCAAGGAAGCACTAGCGCATCGACTCCCTCTGCTCCGTGATGTCTTCTGCAGCTGAAAAAACGAGGAGCTTTGCCATTGCCTCACGTTGCCATCAAGTCCATGTGGGGGGATCCCCACCGGCAAGAAATAAGACCCATCACTTTGTCGAAAAGTTCCCACTCCCCTGGATCTATGCGCTTTTGACTCAAGAAATCCACTCGGATGCTGTCTATCCCGGCGATGTGAGGCGCTGCAAGAAGAGCAAGATGTTTTTCCGCCCAAACCATGACCTGCTCTGCTTCTTCGGCTATGGCTTGGCTCTTGGTGCCGCCTTGATGGTTGATGTTAGCTACCATTGTCGCATTGTTGGACAGAACCTGGACTGCCTGATCGCGTAACACGGGGAGGAAGTGCTTCAGAGCTAACCGAACTGCCCTGCTCTCCAGGCATTTGATCGACCAGCTCGATTCCTCTGCTGACCATTGGCCTTGGACTGAGTGGTACTGAGAGACCGCCCCCCAGCCAGAGAGACTGGCATCCATGGTCACTATTGTCCAAGCCGGGACTTCGAGATCTAGGCCGCACATCAGATTCTGCGGGGAAAAGTCACCATCCAAGACTGGATCTTGCGGGATTGGTGAGCGGTAAAGGGAACTGGAATTCCTCCAACTTGGGGACCTAACAGGAAAGCAATGCTCATTGTAACGGTCTCAAATGAGCAAAATCCCAGGGAACCAACTCCAAGGTGGATGCCATGGATCCGAGGACCTGTAGATAGTCCCAGGCTTTGGGGAGTGGGAGTGACAACAAGTGTCGAACCTGTCCCATAAATTTGGTTATCCGGTCCGGTGGAAGAAATACCTTGTCTACTTTGGTATCGAACCAGGCATCCAGGAAGTCCATCGACTGAGATGGGATAAGGTTGCTTTTGGATTGATTGACTACCCAACCAAGCGACTCCAGGAGACTGACCACCTTCCTGATTGCTTCCATGCAGAGGTCCCTCGACTTTGCCCTGATGAGCCAGTCGTCCAAGTAGGGATGAATGAGGAGACCTTGTCTTCGCAGAGCTGCTGCCATCACAACCATTACTTTGGTGAATGTGCGAGGAGCAGTGGCCAGACTGAACAGTAGAGCGCAAAACTGGAAATGCCTGCCCAGGATCATGAAGCGAAGAAATTTGTGATGGTCTTCGCGGATAGATATGTAAGTAGGCTTCCATCAGATCCAGGGATGCCAAGAGCTCACCTTTCTGCACCACTGCGATAACGAAGTGTAGAGTTTCCATTTGGAAGTGTGGTATCTTGAGAGCCTTGTTTACCTTCTTCAGGTCTAGAATAGGGCGGAAGGAGCCCTCTTTTTCTGGGACCACGACATAGATGGAGTACCGACCCGTCTTCCATTCAACCTGGGGGACAGGTTGCATGGCGCCAAGGGACAGCAGACGGTCTAGGGTCTGTCGGATGATCTGGGCCTTTGCGTGTGATCCGCAAGAGGATACCATAAAAAATTCTTGGAGAGGCCGGCGCCATTTTGCAATACGGCAATATGGCCATACGGCCGGCGCCATTTTGCAATACGGCCCTAGTGCATGAGGTCGCTCCCGGACCCCCGCTGGACTTTTGGCAAGTCTTGTGGGGGTCAGGAGGCCCCCCCAAGCTGGCCAAAAGTCCCTGGGGGTCCAGCGGGGGTCCGGGAGCGATCTCCTGCGCTCGTGACGTCGGGGGACAGGAACCAAAATGGCGCCGGCGCTACCTTTGCCCCCCCCCCATGCGTGCAGGTGTCCCACTCGTGCGCATGGGGGGCGGAGTTTATGTAAAAGCCGCGCAGTGATGCAAACAGGCCTACTCCAGTTCCCTCACCCTAACCCTATCCTTCCTCCCTCTTCCCCTCTCCTCCCCGACCTCTAAACACCACCTACCTACCCTAATTTGTTTTGTCCCTGAACTTACCCGCTTCACGGAGCAGGAGTAAGTTCTGCGTGCCGCCCAGCTGCCGGCCGTGCTTCCCCGGCAAAGCACCTAATGGCACTATCTAGGCCAGCCCCTGCCCAGACCCTGCCCCCAGCCCCCCCCCCTTTTTCAGCCTGGTGGCTGGGCCATTTCGAAAATGCGCTCAGCGCACGCACAGCTTGGCCACGCATGTATAGCGCCGGGCTTTTAAAATTGAGCCCTAAGTGTCTGCAGAATGTTCCGGTACGTTCTTTCAAAAATATTCACCTCTGATGGAGAAAGGGTATGATCCCAAATGTTGACCTGGCTTATTGAGCCCACAAAAGACTCAGCTGGGTTGAATCCTTCTCCCCTTTGGTCTTGGTCCTGCGCAAGTACTAACACACCGCCACCTACGTATAAAAGAAATACAGAGCACATTACAATTTCTTCTTCTGTAGCTTGATAAAGTCTGACTGAACTTACTGAAAATGCACATAATACTGAAACTTTTAAGTTTGCTTGATAACTATTATAATATTGATAATTTCAACATAATGAGGAGATTTATTTGCTTTGCTTCTACAGATTTGTATGGTTATTATTAATGGAGTTCACTGCACAGAACACAGAACAGCTTAGCATCACCCTCACTAAGGTTGCAGAATCTTCAAAAGACTCCCAGCTGACCACAAGAATTGCTGCCCACTGACCGTACAAACCCATGGCCAGTTGTCCTCTCATCAATTATAATGCAACCTTTAGTAAATAATTCCACTGGTCAACAAAGTTTTTGTTTCCTTCAGGCTTTTTGGTGTTCCAAATAGATTTTTTTGATGCTGATCACAGATATTACTTTGAAATTTGTACATCACATAAGGTTTTTGAGAAATGGCCAAGTTTATGTTACAATAATTGTGAAATTTTAAAACATAATCTTATGTACATATATTTTCTTGCTGGATAGTAGTTTTTAAGATTTTTAAAATTCATGTCGTATTTTTGACAGCCATAAGCAACATAACATGTAACAGAGACTAACTTTTTTTTTTTAACTCTTCATGAATTTTTAACTTTACAAACATAACTAAGGGGGTCATTTATTAAAATGTGCTCAGGCCTTATCACCTGCAAAAACACCATATTGTGTGGTGTGATGCAAATTTGAGAAGGAGTAGGCTTGCCATTCTGTGAATGTTGATTTTTAACTACACCTTTTTCAGTGGTGTTAAGCCATACAATAGCTTGTGTTATGGGGTGGTAAGGTGTTAGTTTCCTAAAAGGCCTGTTTTAGTAGATTTGGAGTACCAACCTAGCCATTGAGAGAGAGAGAGAGAGAGAGAGAGAGAGAGAGAGAGAGAGAAACTAACCATAGTGTCATTGCCCTAGATAGGTATTTGTATCCCTATGGGAGGCCCACCTAGTAACTCAAGGTGAGGTTTAGGTATTACTGTAGGGGGTTAGGGGCCACTTTGACATTCAACGTGAGACATACGAACAGAACAGTGGTCTCTTGTGAAGATTTGATGACCTTCAGAGTGAGGAAACTCACTCCAAAATAATATTTGTGCAAGGTTCTTTCAACCTAGCTTGATGGACTTTTTACCTGAGTAACATCAAGCTAGGAGGAGAGAACCTTGCACAAATCTCATCTTGGAGTGAGTTTCCTCTCTCTGTAGGTCATCAAATCATCACAAGAGACCACTGTTCTGTTCGTATGTCTCACGTTGAATGTCAAAGTGGCCCCTAACCCCCTACACTAATACCTAAACCTCACCTCGAGTTACTAGGTGGACCTCCCATAGGGATACAAATACCTATCTAGGGAACGGAAAGGACATAATAGCTAGTATGTAACTCTCTCTCTCCATCTCTCCCCAATGGTTGTATACAAGTATGGCATTTATCACAAAGTCTGAAAATGTTATCACAATTTGTGTTAACTTAGCTCTTCATATAGGTAATTAGCACAAATTGTGATAAGCTGTATATTAGCATAAAGCACACTGCTTTTGCTATCACATTTTGATAAATCCAGGCCATAGTTTGTTACAGAAATCCATGGATAATCACAATCAATCTCAGCAAAATCAAAATGAAATCAAGGTATAATATCTAATCCACTTCCCAGCAAAATACAAGGGGGGAGGAGAACACAATTTAAAGGGAGAATTTAGAAAAAAAACCCAAAACATAGCACAGTCATCCAGCGCTACCTATTTTTCATGTGCATATCGGGGAAGAAGTGGTAAGTTTTTTGTCTCCACAAATAACTTTAACTGTTCAAGAGAGAAAAAAATAAAACATTCATCCCCTTTTCTGATTACACATTTACAAGGAAAATGAAATAAAAAAGAAAAACCTAGAGCAACAATATCTTGGCTGAGGGTTAAGAACCCTCTTCGCCAAATTTGGGTGATTGACGCTAAATCAGGAAATTTTTTTACAGATGAATCAAAATAAATAACAGAGTACTTCTTGAAGTAATTTTTCATTACAACATTTAAATCACAAGAGGAGATAAAAGAAACTAATAAGTTCCTCTATCAATAACTTCCATTGCTGAAGAAAACGCAAGTTAAGATGTCTGGCATTGTTCTCCAAATGTTCTATGCATCTTACAAGAACTTCTCGATCTTTAACTGTGGCAACTTTGAATTCTTGAGTTTTTTTTTCATTTTCTTCTATACCAGATACTTTAGTTGACATCAAATTAACCTGCGATTGTATTTCCAGAAAATGTTGTTGGCATTTAGAAACAGAGTGATCTATTTATTTATTTATTTAACAGTTTTAAAAGTTTTAAATGTTCTATGCATCTTACAAGAACTTCTCGATCTTTAACTGTGGCAACTTTGAATTCTTGAGTTTTCTTTTCATTTTCTTCTATACCAGATACTTTAGTTGACATCAAATTAACCTGCGATTGTATTTCCAGAAAATGTTGTTGGCATTTAGAAACAGAGTGATCTATTTATTTATTTATTTAACAGTTTTTTATACCGACCTTCATAGTAAATAACCATATCGGATCGGTTTACATTTAACAGAGGGTATAACTGAAGGAACAATTCAGGTGAACAATAAATAACCATAGATAGGAATAAGTCAAAGTTACAATCAACGGGAGTCAAGAACTTGGAAGCTTAAAAACAAGCTGGAAGGAAGATAAAGGTAAGTATTAATTATGAAAGATACGATAGAGAGAACGGGTTAAAGCTTGAAAGTGCTTTAACCTGGAGGTACCAGAGTCCATAGTTCATGAAAATAAATGCCAAGGCCGGATGAGAGTGGAAGCCATTAGTGATTGTCTGGAGGATCGGAGAAGGCTTGGTGGAAGAGCCACGTCTTGAGTCTTTTTCTGAAAGTTAAGAGGCAGGGTTCCAATCTGAGGTTTGCAGGGATGTTATTCCAAATAGATGGGCCTGCTATCGAAAAAGCTCTGTCTTTGGTCGTGGAGAGACGTGTGGCCTTAGTCGGAGGAAATTGTAGAGAGCCTTTGAGAACCTCTCTAGTTGGTCTGTTAGAGGAGTGGAGTTTGAATGGGATTTCCAAGTCGAGTTGAAGTTGATGATGGATGGTTTTGTGAATTAGGGTGATTGATTTGTATAGGATTCTAAAATTTACTGGTAACCAATGTAGGTTACTGAGGATGGGTGAGATGTGTTCGCCGCGGCTGGGGGATTTTAAAACCCCCGGCTTACCGCTGACGTGCAGGTAGGTTCCCCAATCGTGTGCTGTTTCTCTGAGAGGGGCGGAGCGGAGGAATCGGCCGCGTGGCCGGGGCTGGAGCCTCGGGGTGCTGGGCGTGTTTTTAAGGCCTTGCCCCGACGGGCTTCAGCGCCGGATGCGCAGGCCTAGCTGCCTTTTGTTTCTATCTTAACATTTAAGGTATTTATCTTAACATTTAATCTATCTTAACATTTAAGGTATTTAGTGTTGTCGCAAAGCCAGCCACAAGATCCCATATAGCATCTAAAGTCACTACCTCAGGGCGAGACGGAATCTTAAAGGACTCACCGATGGAGATAGTACCTATTATGGTTGTTGATATCCCCATATTAGGGTTCTCATTCATCACTCCGTCATCTGCAGTGGTACCTGAAGGTCCTGTACCAACCAACCCAGCTGGAGAAACCACCGAGGGTGAAGCCAGCTTCGGCGTTAAAGCGCTCTGAAACATTCCCTCTACACTGAGCCCGGAGATGAGGTCATCTGCAGGTGCCCCAGAGGGGTTCTCCATGCTCGTCCTCTGCAACGGTGGCTGTCTAAGCTCTAGACAAGGATACCTCCTCTGCTGGCGCGAGCAGCTCTCCCAAGCTGCCCCGCATATCAGGCTCCTCAGCTCCCGGGTTGAGCGCTGGCGAAAACATGAAGCGGGTAATTTCCAGCTGATGGATCGGGGAGGGGAAAGGTTCAGAGGGGTATACCTGCACCTTTCCCTTGCATTTAGGAGGCATTTCAAACAAAAGAAACTCATTTTTCCAAAGGCAAAGCTGGAGCTGCTCATCCTCACGTCCTCACTGTGCCGCCATCTTGACTCCTCCTCCAGCTTACTTGAGACTAACTTTTTAAAAAATACACCAAGAAACTCTGCCTGATCATGCCAGAACTTGCTCGGGCAAGCCCCAGCTTGGTTGCAAGATTCCAACTTGTTTCCATGACGACGCAGCCTTATATAAGCAGTGGCAATGAGTAGTCTCCTATGCAACATCTGTGTGAATGAGCAAATCATATCGCTAAAACAGTTGAGTTTAAAGCTTGTGGATTTAATTTCATATACTTTATGAAATGTCGTGCCAATGTCGTAATAGCCATGACACGTTTTGCTACATCTGTGGTGAGTTTACTCTGAAAGCACAGAAAAGGAGTGTGACTGCACTCATTATGAAGGCATACAACTTATACTTCAGACTCAAAATTGGTGACCAGGACAGAGCATGGGCTTCTCATATATGCTGCGCATCTTGCAGACAACTGAAAGCTGTGCAACCATCTATGCTGTTTGCCATCCCAATAATATGGAGGGAATAGAAAGATCATATAACTGACTGTTTCTGGTGTTTCTGGTGCCAACGTTGCCATTATAGCTACTGACATGTAACTATGCTTAATGTATATCGCACTTTTCTGGCAAACGGTACATGATACAGACATAATAAATGCATATTTGTGTTCAGTTTGTTAAAATCTACTTGTTTCACTGAAGGTTCAGGAGGAAACAAAATGTTCCCAGAAATGTGTTTACCAGTGAATTGTAAAATTTTCACTAAACCCTTTGACACCTGTAGGGTATGTACCATATGGTCTGGGTGATTTGCTACTCTTCAGTTCACCATGATTTGGTTCAGTTCATCTGAATCATCACCTTTAAAAACTCTCTCTGGAACAGGTATCTCCCCAACATCTTCATTAATAAACACCAAAACAAAGAATTAATTTAGTCTTTTCCTGATGGCCTTATTTTCCCTAAGTGCCCCTTTAACCCCTCGATCATCTAATAGTCCAACCAACTCCCTTACAGGCTTCCTGCTTCAGATATATTTTTTAAAGTTTTTATTATGAGTTTTTGCCTCTTTGGCCAACTACTTTTTAAGTTCTCTCTTAGGGCTGGATTTTCTATTGTCGCACAGCTTTGTGAATCCCGTGGTAATGGGGGGCGAAGCGGGTATGGGCCTGCGAACGCCGGCAGTGATTGCACCACTACGGTGTTATTGCTGCTGGCTTTCGCACCCAATAGCGCCACCATGAAAGGTGGCGCTATTGGGTGCTCTACTGGCAGCGATAACGTGGCTTAACTTATCACCGCCAGCAAAGTTACTGCCGCATCCGCCCCGACTCCTCCTCTTCCGGTCCCGACTCTGCCCCTATCAAGGTATTGCACGCGAAAAGGGACTATTTGTGTGTGATACGGATAGAACATGACCCCCTTAGCTTGTTGTATCAGTGTTTTACATTTAACTATCAATGCTTATGTTTTTCCTATTTTCTTCAGATGGATCCTTCTTTCAATTTTTGAAGAAAGATCTTTTGGCTAGAATAGCCTCTTTCATCTCACCTTTTAATCATACTGGCAATTGTTTGGTCTTCCTTCCACCTTTCTTAATGTGTGGAATACAACTGGACTACACTCTTAACCTTTGTAGCTGCACCTTTACATTTTTTCTATCTTCCACATTTTATCAAAGTCTCTTTTTTGGCACTTTAGTTATAAATGAAGAAACAGTAAAACAATTTATCTCTCCCTCTTAAAGTAGCACTATAACAAAATAGAAGGCTTGTCCTCCTCACTCTTCCATTATTCCAGTTCTCTGTAGTCAAGGGCCTTGATTTTTTAGGCCTTAGCTTCAATCCCTTGATTTTCTGCTAGTGGTTCACGCAACATATCTCATCAGTAACAAGAAATTCCTTTTACAAACTACAACTTCTGAAATGCCTTCGTCCATTACTGTTTTTTCGAGATTTTCGTACTATCCTTCAATCTATTATCTTTTCAGGTCTTGATTACTGTAATTCTCTTTATCTAGGTCTTCCCGATATTATCATCCAACCATTACAACTAGCCCAGAATGCAGGAGCACGTATCCTATCAGGTACTTCCATTAGAAATCACATCACTCCAGTGCTTCAGACATAGCATTGATTACTAGGGATGTGAATCGTGTCCTCGATCGTCTTAACGATCGATTTCGGCTGGGAGGGGGAGGGAATCGTATTGTTGCCGTTTGGGGGGGTAAAATATCGTGAAAAATCGTGAAAAATCGTGAAAAATCTAAAAATCTAAAAATCGCAAAACCGGCACATTAAAACCCCCTAAAACCCACCCCCGACCCATTAAATTAAATCCCCCACCCTCCCGAACCCCCCCCCAAATGAGTTAAATAACCTGCGGGTCCAGCGGCGGTCCGGAACGGCAGCGGTCCGGAACGGGCTCCTGCTCCTGAATCTTGTTGTCTTCAGCCGGCGCCATTTTCCAAAATGGCGCCGAAAAATGGCGGTGGCCATAGACGAACACGATTGGACGGCAGGAGGTCCTTCCGGACCCCCGCTGGACTTTTGGCAAGTCTCGTGGGGGTCAGGAGGCCCCCCACAAGCTGGCCAAAAGTTCCTGGAGGTCCAGCGGGGGTCAGGGAGCGATTTCCCGCCGCGAATCGTTTTCGTACGGAAAATGGCGCCGGCAGGAGATCGACTGCAGGAGGTCGTTCAGCGAGGGTTCCGGCGCCTCGCTGAACGACCTCCTGCAGTCGATCTCCTGCCGGCGCCATTTTCCGTACGAAAACGATTCGCGGCGGGAAATCGCTCCCTGACCCCCGCTGGACCTCCAGGAACTTTTGGCCAGCTTGTGGGGGGCCTCCTGACCCCCACGAGACTTGCCAAAAGTCCAGCGGGGGTCCGGAAGGACCTCCTGCCATCCAATCGTGTTCGTCTATGGCCGCCGCCATTTTTTGGCGCCATTTTGGAAAATGGCGCCGGCTGAAGACAACAAGATTCAGGAGCAGGAGCCCGTTCCGGACCGCTGCCGTTCCGGACCGCCGCTGGACCCGCAGGTTATTTAACTCATTTGGGTGGGGTTCGGGAGGGTGGGGGATTTAATTTAAAGGGTCGGGGGTGGGTTTTAGGGGGTTTTAGTGTGCCGGCTCACGATTCTAACGATTTATAACGATAAATCGTTAGAATCTCTATTGTATTGTGTTCCATAACGGTTTAAGACGATATTAAAATTATCGGACGATAATTTTAATCGTCCTAAAACGATTCACATCCCTATTGATTACCAATAAAATTCAGAATACAATACAAAATCCTTACCATTATCCATTCACTCATTCATAACTCTTCTTCTACTTGGCTCTGTTCCCTACTTTGTATTTACAAACCCACTAGACATTTGAGATCCCTAACAAAAAATTTCTTAGACATCCCTTCACCTCAGCAAGCACGATTAGATATCACAAGGAAAAGGGCCTTTTCAGTAGCAGGTCCCATTCTCTGGAATGCATTACCAGATTCATTAAGATCACTATCCAACCCAATTCACTTCAAGAAATCCTTAAAGACTCATCTGTTTCAGATTGCTTTCAAAATTGTTCCAATTAAACATTAACCACTTCACACTCAATATAACAATCCATTTCTCTCATTTTCTCTTAACCATAAGATGGCACTTGTCTTGATCTTGTTATGTCTGATTTGATGTGATTTAATAAATTATGAACTTTGTTTTATTGTATTTTTTATTTTATTATAAGATTTTTTAATTGTTATTTTATGATTTATATTTTTTGCACACCATTTTTACTAAACTTTGTAAAAGCAGTATAGAAACATTTTAAAATAAATAAGTAATAATAAATAAATCAAAAACTTTTATTGTCAGCTTTGTACAAGCAGTCTCAGGCACTGTCAGGCTGAAAGTATAAATAATTTCTATGCTACAAAAAACAACTCAACCTCTTGGGATATGATGTATTAAAGGCTTCTCTCATTTTTTTATCTGGAAAAAAATGCTTAGTAAATCTGAAAGGATCATTTCTGTGAAGTGTCTTATGCATGAACCATATAATCAGGAAGTGAGAGGATATTGTGCTAACAGCAGCAAGAATTTCATCCTGGAACAGATGCTCCAGACTTGGGGAATGTAACTGTGCTAGTAGATAATCGAGAATACAAAAGAGCTGCTTGAGGCACAAGATAGCAAGTGCAAAGAAATACAGTACAAGTAGTGTGATCACAACATATAAGAAAAAAGGAATCCTAGCCATAATTAGAAAACTGGGAAAAAAAACCTCCTCTACATTACCAGGAATACTTGTGTCTACAGATAGGCCTGTGCCACCATCGGATAATTTCCCATCAATGTACACTTTCCAAGCTCCATCAGTGCTCGTCCAGGTGACTGCAATGTGATGCCATTTTCCATCATTCACAGAGGGGCAATCTGTTATCCTCTCCTTCCCATTCACATAAAGGACCCAGCTGCACAGGGAAGACAGCAGGACATGAATGCAATCATATTTACCATATCTTTTTTTTTTTATGTCTGTTTGTACTCAGAATGGATAAAGACTCAAGAGTCCATTTGTGACAGGACTTCAGTGACATTTTGAACTTTTTAAACCAAAAATATCTCCATGTGTTTAAACTTTGAAAAATTCATAGATTCTTCAAAATAAAAAATAAACAAACAAACAAACATCACAACTTCTCAAACATATAGAGAGCAATTTAATAATTGTGGGTGTTTTGGGGTAAAGTCTGTGTGCACCTTTTACACATAAACATTACCCCAAATTTTCAGAGCAAACATGCGCCTATGCACTCCTTTTGTTGGAATTAGCTAAATAAAATTCTAAAGAATGTGTAGCAGAATTGCAATAGCAAAGACTTCAGTTACCTGGATTAGCAAACAGCTCTGCTACTATTCATTTTTCACCATGTGCTAATCATTATTTTGCTCATCATATATCAAATTCTAATTAAATGAAAACCACAGGTCAAAGGTGATGACTAATTAATCTTAATTCCTCAACTCAGCATTGCAGAGTTGATTACAGGACCCTCTCATCCATTGACAAAGTATTTCAAACTGGGGGCCTCATTTTCCAATATCGCATTAAGGGGCGTTTCCCAAGCAAATGAGGCTTTTTTCGTGCAGTGGGGAAACTTCACGTGCCGTGATGTTTTCGTGAAAACATCTTCGTGTGTGCGATAAAACAACCAACAAATCATTGCAGTTCACGAGAGAGAGAGAGAGAGAGAGAGAGAGAGAGAGAGAGAGAGAGAGAGAGAGAGAGAGAGAGAGAGAGAGAGAGAGAGAGAGAGAGAGACTTGCTATAGTGTCTCTTCCCTAGACAGGTATTTGTATCCCTATGAGAGGCCCACCTAGTAACTCGAGGTGGGGATTAGGTATGAGTGTAGGGGGTTGGGGGCCACTTTCACATTCAACATGAGACGTACGAACAGAACAGTGGTCTCTTATGAAGATTTGCTGGCCTTCGGAGTGAGGAAACTCACTCCAAGATGAGATTTGGACAATGTTCTCTCCACCTAGATTGTTGTTGCCCAGGTAGAGTGTCCATCAAGCTAGTTTGAGAGAACATTGCCCAAATCTTGCCAAATCTCATCTTGGAGTGAGTTTCCTCACTCCGAAGGCCAGCAAATCTTCATAAGAGACCACTGTTCTGTTCGTACGTCTCATGTTGAATGTGAAAGTGGCCTCCAACCCCCTACACTCATACCTAATCCCCACCTCGAGTTACTAGGTGGGCCTCTCATAGGGATACAAATACCTGTCTAGGGAAGAGACACTATAGCAAGTCTCTCTCTCTCTCCCTCCTCCCCCCTCCCCCTGAAAGAGGCTGTCTGGAAACATTGTGAACTGCAATAAACCTTTACTGGCCTCTAGTGCACAACATACTGCAAATGAAAGGGTTGTAGCTATTGGCCGCATTAGGAGCTGTGCTAACACTGCAGCTGTTTTGCTGCACAGGATAACTCTTTCCTACTTTACATATACTCCGCCCCCTGAATACAAATTTGCATTCGCAAATCACGTTAACGGCTGTTAGTGCGATTTGTGGAATTATCTCCTGCGGAAACTCCTTGGAAAATGACCCCCTGGGTCTCAAAGAATCATTAACTCGCAAACATGCCAGTAATCTGCAAAAGGCCAATACTGCGGCCTAGTTTACCCATTGTAGTCTGTGAGAAGAAATGCATTGTCACTTCCATTCTCTACTGCATAAGAAACCGGTGTTCCATAGTTGGTGGTGTCAAAGGACCTCATCCAGAATGCACAGGAGATGGCACTGAGCGATGGGAGAACGTTGTCAAGCAAGACATAGCCATAGATCCCAGAGACTTCAAAATCCAGGTTAAAACCTGAGGACTGTTCTGCAACAAAAAAGATTCTTCAGTTTTACATTGGTTGCTAAAATGAAATCCCTAGCCCTCAGCACCACTAAAGCCTGAAATCACATCTGTTGTGAACCAGAATCTGTTAGTAATAGTCACCAGTTTTATGAACATAAATGGGCTTTTCAAAATTGCCTGCGTGTTTGTGTGCATAAAAGTACCTGTGTAACTCTTATATGCATATTTTTAGGCGCACCGGAAAGAGGCATTCGGGGGGGGGGTGCAGAGCTGGAGACAGTGCCTAAGTCTGATTTGAAAAATTGGGCTCATCTGCGAGTACTTTCTACTGGCAGACTTCAGCCCTGTATGCGCAGTTAGAAAATTAGGTTCCAAATGAGGACAATTACGCTGAGATTGAACTTTCTGACCCAGAGGCCTTAGCAAGGCAGTGTACGCAGCTGACGATACCTTTCTGTCAAACTGTATATACCTGTTTCACACCTTCTGCCGGTAAAGCCAGGTGCACATTTGCAGATGTAGGAATCCAGGGCATCCACACAGGTGGCTTGATTCAAGCAGGGGTTGGACTCACACTCATTGATGTTTATTTCACAGCTCACCCCGCTGTAACCTGTTGTGCACTCGCACCTGAAGAAAACCACAAAGCTTGATCACTGTCATGCTCACTGATGCAGGCAGAGCAGTACTGTCCCATGATATGAAAAACAAGTGCAGATACCACCATTCTATTTAAATCTTGATTGCAATCAGATCATCAACAGCTACATTCTAGCACTAAATATTTTCATGCTATCAGAGACTGTAATGTTTTGAAAAGTCATGGTTTTTCTTTCCCAGTGGCTAATGCTGTATCAATAACATTTTTGTGATGCTTTCCTCAATCGAGATTCCTTCGTCACATGTTCTTTAATTCTTCTGGCCAGTACAACATGAATGAGATTGGCTTACCCCAATGCCTTTCTTTTCCCTTCTGCTGATACTGGAATAAAATGCCCTGTGATGTAGATTACCCACTTTGGTACTGTGCATCAGTGGCATGCATTCAAGGCCTTCAAGGGGTTCAGTGAATCCCCAATCCATAGGCATTGCTAGGGGCTGGCAAGTGCCACCCCAATTTTATACATCAGATCGGGAAGGGAGCACCAGGAGTTGTATTTAACCAAACATGTATTTATTTATTTATTTGTGAGTTTTTCTATACCAAAGTTTGGAACAAGCCTTCACTCCGGTTTACAGTTGCAACAACTTTTACAGCAAATAACGTTAAAAACAGTGCTAACAATATAACCGTGCTAACAATATAACCGTCATAACAAAGTAAACAAAATATGATGAATTGTAATTGAGCATCAATATAACTAATCACAAAGAGTGTAGAGGATGTAAGTATGTAGACAGTACATTAAGATTTACAAGTGAATAGGGTGGAAAGTGCAGTGTATTCAAATCATGGAGTGTGAGAAGTGCATGGTTTTATATGTGTGGTCGTGTTGTTGGGATTTGTGTGTCTGTGTTGTTTAACCAATGCCATCTTTGTAGGCTTGTTGAAATAGCCATGTTTTTAGTGATTTTTTGAATATTTTTGCATTGTTTTGCATCCTTAGGTATTCTGGTAGTGTGTTCCATAGCAGGGGTCCAGCTATTGATAGAGCTCTCTGTCTTGTGGAGGTTAGTTTGGCGGATGAGACTGGAGGTATTGCATATAGTGCTTTATTTGTGGATCTTGTGTTTCGTTGTGGTTTGTGATGATGAAGGGTGGTTAATTCAGTGTTGTGCATTGACTTAGGTAGGATCAATAGTATTTTGTATTCTATCCGTTTTTCAACTTGTAGCCAGTGAAGTTCTTTTAGAGTTGGTGTGATGTGATCGAAATTTTTTGTACGGTGAGAATTCTTTGCGGTGGCATTTTGAAGGATTTGGAGTGGGTGTGTGGTATTTTTGAGGAGTCCAATGAGTAGGGCATTGCAGTAGTCGAAGCTTGAGAAGATCAGAGATTGGAGTATCATTTTTTGGGGTTAACATCATCTCCTGCTGTTACCGAGCACGCAGGGCGCGGTCGCCTCCATAGCAGTTGGTGAGCCCTTGGGCCACGGCAAGACTCAAGGAGGAGCCCCAAGCCACACCGTGGGAGGTGAGCCGGTGCAGGCATGGTGAGCCAGGCAGGAACAGAAGCAGGGGGTAAGGAGCGAAGTCTGACCCTCAGCCGGACCTGCACGCCCATGGCAAACAACACTGGGAAGTTGATTGATGAACGGTCCTCTGACTGTTCCAAGCCCTTTCGGACCTGCCGCTGGGTACGGCATAGGGCGGCAGGCTGGACAGAGGCGAGGGCAGACAGAGTCCTTAGAACTGAAGACATCAGACGGGGGCTGAAGCAGACATCCAAGACAGGGCTGAAACAAGACATCAAGGCAGGGCTGAAGCAGGATACAGGCACTGTCTCTCAAGGCGCCCTACACAGCCAGCACGGCTGGACTGGTCACGGACCACCCTGTCCTACAATCGCGGGAGCGGACACGTGCAGGGAAGAGGAAGCGGAGGGTACTGCACTCCTGGCAGTCAAGATAGGGTAGGTTGCTGCACTCCTGGCAGCCTAAAGCAGGATTTGCTGCACTCCTGGCAGCCTAAAGCGGGGTTTGCTGCACTCCTGGCAGCCGAAAGCAGGAAGAAAAAGCAGGAACTGGATCAGGCACTGGAACGGAAACAGACATCAGGTAACATCAGGAACAGACATCAAGGCAGAGACAGGACAAGGAGCCATCAAAGCAAGGCTGACCACAGAGGACCTGGATCAGGAACGGTTACAGGCAACTGTAGAACCCAATCCAATGGCCCACTGGAACTGAAGAGAAAGTCCTTTTATACAGCTGAAGTGGGCAACTCCCTGGGAGGAGTTCACCTGGACCGCCCCTTGCTGGCCCTATAACAGAGGTGGAGAGCTGCGGGCCAGCCCCTAGGGAGAAGGGCGTGGCTGAAGCAGGAAGTCCAAACGCAGCCAAGCAAGCCACAGGCAGGCCTCAGGAACAGCTAGGCCTCCCAGGCCCTGGAGCAAATCCTGGATGGAACACAGGCGAGGCCCTGGCTTCGAAGCGGCCTCCAGTGGAAGGTGAGATACCACCTGTAGCGCAGCAACAGGGGGGATCGTAACACCTGCAGCCACAGGGCTAATCTCACAGCTCTTACTGCTGCCCTGCGGACACAGGAGATGATGTTTGAATAATGGCAACTCTTGTTGCTGCCCACCCCATGATGTGGCCGAAGCAAAAGAGAGGACATGGTGGCTACCAGCAGACCTCGTCCTGCTGGTGGCTGAAGAGTAAGACAGGATCGGCAGGCCGCTATGAAACTCATCCCACAGAGGCCTAAAAAAAGGGAGGAAGCGGCGGCCACCAGAGGACCTCATCCCACAGATGGTTGAAGAGAGAATGATCCAGTAGTCCCATCATGCTGGCAGCTGATGCAGAGCCCAGGCCATGTGCGTGTGTGTGTGTGTGTGTGTATGTGTAAGAGTCTGTGCATGTGTGTGTGTGTGGGGGGGGGGGGTGAGAGACTGTGTGTGTGTGTGTGTGTGTGAGTGAGAGAGAGAGAGGCTGTGTGTAAGTGTGGGTGAGAGGTTGTGTGTGGGTTGCTGAGAGGTTGTGTGTGGCTGGGTGAGAGCCTATGTGCATGTGTGAGTGGGTGAACGAGTGAAAGGCAGTGGATGAGTGTGTTGGTGAGAGCCTGTGTGTGCATATGACTGTCTGTGTATGGATGGATGACTGCCTGTATGTGTGGATATGGGTGGAGGAGTGTGTGTGCGTGGGTGTGTGTAGGTGGCTGTGTGAGTGAGAGCCTGGGTTTGTGAGTTTGTATGTGTGGTGTGAAAGCCTGGATATGTGTGTGTGTGTGTGAGAGAGAGAGAAGCTGTTTGTGTGTGTGTGTGTGTGTGTATGTGTGTGTGTGTGCATGTATTTGTGGGTGAGAGGCTGTGTGTAGCTGGGTGAGACCCTGTATGTGTATGTGTATGTGTGTGTGTGTGTGTGGTGGGTGTGGGAAAGGTGGTAAATGGGTGAGTTGGTGAGAGTCTCTCTCTCTCTCTCTCTCACACATACATACAGAACCTCTTTATGTATATATGACTGCCTGTGTGTGGAGGTAGATGACTGCCTGTGTGTGTGTATACGTGTGTGTGTGTAAGCCTGGGTGGGTGTGGGTAAGCCGGGGGGTGTGTCTGTGTTTGTGTGAGCCTGGGTGAGTGTGTATGAGAGCCTGGATGTGTGTATGTATATGAGTGAGAGCCAGTATATGTGTGTGTGTGGAGGACAGTTTATGTCTGGGGTGTGTGTGTGTGAGGGGGTGAGAGAGAAGATAAAGTTTGTGCAGCCCTCTTCCCTCAATCCTCAACAATCTCCTTGGCTAGAAATGAAAACATCCCAGGTATGGAGAGTGGGAGATTTTTTAATCCTTATTAGTTTCATTATTGGATGTTGACTGATGTATCTGAAGTTTTGAAATATTTTATTGTTATGAGGTTTTAATTATTGGATGCTCTATTTATCAGTTGTTTTTAAATATTTATTATTTTTATTAGTATGGTTTTACTTATATGAATAATGTTTTATATTTCTTTATTTTTGCATTTGTTCAGCTCTTATTCTGTCTTTGGTAAGGGTCTGTCTGTGTTCTGTATGTGAGAGAGAGGTGAGGTATTCTGCTATTGTATAGTTTCTGTGTAGGGGTCTATAGCAGGCCATCTTGTTCTGTTTTTAATAGGAGGTGCATTGGTCTTCTAGGGCCTGTTGTAATATTTGCAGTGCTGCTCTTTCCTAGCTAGGGTGGTTTGTTCTGTTTGAGACCTGGGAATTACTGTTTTGATATAACAGATTTGTTTTTTGGGGTAAACTGTATTCTTGGCAGATTGTAATTAGTTTTTATTGGATCTATGTAAGTATTATCCAAAAATATTTTACATGACATACTGAAACAATATAGGACCCGTCTTTAAATATGAATGTCTCTGATCTGATATCTGAAGAAGGAACCTATGTAGTTTTAAAAGCTTTGGTACAATATTCTTAAGTACATATATTTTTTATTTTACCGGTATTTTATAGCTTGTTCTGTTTTCCAATAGGAGAAGTATTGGTGTTTTAGAGCCTAATATAGTGTTGCCTTTTGATAGGTATGGGAGATTTACTATATTGTAATTGTTTATTCATGGCTTTCTGAGGGCCAAGCCCTCACCCATTATTTGCTACAATAGGCCTAATGCTATATGGGTTTCATGTATCTTTTGTGTCTAGGGGAGAAGTCATTGAGGGAGCGAGATTGTTGGGAGACTGGAGAGGGGTTGCCGAGCGTGGGAGTGGAGAGGGGACTAACAGTGAAATTACTGGTGACTTGGTGGGGGGGCAAGATGGAAGGAAAGAGGGTGCTAAGGGAGCACTGCATGCCACTGCTGTGTCTTTATAATAACAGAAGGCTTCCATGCAGCTATGTAGGCTATGAGGTTGGGACTTAAGTATGACATTGAGACTTGTACCGTGCATGTAGTATAAAGATGGAACGGCTGGGTTAGTACATAAGACCCTCCAGCATTTTCTGCCTTTCTGTCACAGGCATAGTGTATGGGGTCAGAGTGACATAAAGCATTAAGCAATGACTAGACACATCCCCTTGGCTGCTATAGGTATGCATGTGTGAGGAGAAACAGGGAATGGGGCAATGAGGTGTCTGTTCTCCCACAGTGTGAGCAAATTAGTATCTTACAGCTTCATGATCAGTTCTGATGTCAGTAACTTGCATGCAAAATTTGCAAGACATTTACTGAGCCTTTAAATAGAAATTCTGTATTTCTCACTGAAGATAAGGCAAGTAAGTCAATGGAAGATGTATTTTCACTTTTGATAGATTTTTAAAAATAGATTTTAAAGTGATTTCTGAATGCTTATTCAGGAAAGGTGAATGGACAGTAGTTAGAATTGATGTCTTAACAATTGGCACTACTGCTAATATGTTTCAGACATGTGCTAATACAGCCTCTTTGTGTGTCTGCTACATGTGTCCACTATATGCAGAGGTATTTTTCTGTGAAGGCAAAATAAATCCTTAGGGACTATAGGCCTGGACTATACAAAGCAGACCCAAGATGGGACCACCACTGTACACATTACAAAATTTAATTTTGCTGAAGACTTTTCCTTGATAATGAGCCAGTAAATATGGGTCACAAATGCTCATTGCTATTTGTACAAAAAAACCATTAGAAGACATAGAAAGATTTCATGTGCAAGGTTATAAAGGCATCTGACTGGTTGAGGTCTTCATCAGACTCTACAGATTTTGTTTTGTAGGTCAGCACTGTACCACGCAGTTACCCTAAATGTGCCGTCTCATATCAGAACAGTATAAGTCACCTGAAGCTGTCAATGTCATCAATGCATCTGGCGCCATTTTTGCAGGGTCTGCTGTGACATTCATCGATATTCTTTTCGCAAAGGAAACCAGTAAAACCAGATGGGCAAAGGCACTGGAAACCACCTTTTTGATCCTCACAAACGCCACGGTTTAAACAGGGGTCTGACAAGCATTCATTAGCTTCTGTTTCACAATGGATGCCTAAGACCAGAGAAAGTGAAAGGAAAAAAAAATCTGTGAAAATGAGGCCATGAACTAAGTTTGTAAACAATGAAGTTCTTACTGATGAAACCTCTAGGAAACAATGGAAGAGATCAGAGGCCGGCCAGCAGATCTGAGTGGATCAGAGATCAAAACCAGAAAAAGTGTTTTGCCACTGTAGAGCGATGGAACCCCCCATCCCCACCACGCCTCCCAATTTCTTCTACTCTACCTCTAGACCAGTGGTTCTTAACTTTTTTTGGGTCACAGACCCCTTTGAGAATCTGATGAAGTTATAATCCTCCTCTAGAAGAATGCACATAACCACATACACACAAAATTTCTTTTGCACTTCCGACTCCATGAAGCTAATGAGAATGATGTGACCTCATCCCTGCCACTCCTTCCACCTTCATTCTCTTCTCTTTGCCAGATACTATAGAGTGATGTGACCCATCCCTACTTACTCCACCTCCCTCTTGCCAGACACTGGTGGTGGTAGTAAAAACAGAGAAACAATCCGAGCATGCGTGGAATAAGTACAGAGCATTCTTAGTTGGGAACAAGTGAAGGAAAAGTAAAAAATCTCGTGAGGTCTACGGTATTGCAAGAGGAAGGAAACTGGGCCCGCTGCGAGAGCCTTATGTTCCTTTTCTGCTATAAGGTTTTGTATTTCTGTGATGGGATCCCATCTCTGCCCTTCCTGCCACTAAAGATCTTAGCCCCACCACTCCTGCCTCTCCTCCTGAAAAACACAATACAGCTGTAGGAACCCCATTTCCACCACTTCTGCTACATCCCTTCAACCTCCCCCCCTTCCCCCCACCACCAGTCACAATTGAACATCAGAAAGTAGTTCAGAAATTTTGCAAAATAGAGACCTGAAAAACACCCATTTCATTTTTAAAATGTAAATTATCGCTCATGAAAAGTGCCAGATTGACATAACTCATTGGAAAACTGTTATATCACCTCATTTAGCCTCAATCCAAGCAGGCGAATTGGAAACAATGATTTCTCAAT
The DNA here is from genome assembly GCF_901001135.1 of Rhinatrema bivittatum. NCBI lineage: Eukaryota > Metazoa > Chordata > Amphibia > Gymnophiona > Rhinatrematidae > Rhinatrema > Rhinatrema bivittatum. Next base: position 541,344,836 of record NC_042615.1, on the reverse strand, counting down.
AGGATTCTGCTTTGACATCTGTACTGGATGCTTTTTAGCCCCTCTTAGGCAGACTGAATGTTCTCACAAAAATCCCAACCATGATTAACACTTGCTCTTAGAATTAGATGATCCCTTCGAAAAAATGAACGTCGGTGTAAATATCGAACTTATGAACTTACAAGCAACTACCGCCACCTTAAATAATTATAGAGTTCAAACTTTGGAAGCAAAAAAAGATTTTTATTCTAAGTGAATTAGGGAAATTGGCTATAATCCTTAAGCTCTTTTTAGGTTGACCAAGAACCTACTAGTCCCTCCACCTCGACAATGGCTAAGCAATCTGTATTGTTGAATCTTTCTCAAAGCATTTTTTGCTCAAAGCTCACGATCTAACATTTCTTTGTGGTATATAAGCTCTGAAGATACCTTTAATGCCACTTGGTCTATGTTCACCAGAACTTCTAGTAGTGAGGTTTTGCAAAACATTGCTAAAATGAACAATGTACACTGTCCATCAAGTAATTGTTTAATTGCTCTTTTTAAAGCTGCTAAAGACACTATAACACCTACTCTTTACCTCCATCATTAATTTATCGTTAAATCGAAGACAATTTCCCTAAAGTCTCAAAAAAAGCTACAGTGCAACCTCTTCTTAAAAAAACTTAATCTTGACATTTCGGATCCTAACTACAGACCAATTTCATCTTTACCTTTCTTTTCTAAGCTCCTGGAATCTATTGTTATGAATTTACTAACTACTGCATTAACTGAGCTCAGGCAAATGACTGTAATTAGTGTATTAACATTTGATATTTTATTTTGTAACATTTTGGAAATTTGAAGGTTTTATGTTCATTGCTTAGGCCTTCTGAGAAGTGATCAATACATTTTAATAAATGTAAATGTAAGATTTCCTGCACAGTGCTCTGTCACAGAGCCAATTTACCAGGCAGCACTGAAAATGCAAGAAAAAACAGGAGCAGGCATGCCAAATTACAATATAAATGTAATTAAGCCATAATGTTTCAATCCTAGTACAGTCTCTGATGAAGGTCTCATATTAGAATAAAAAAATTAGATTATGAATTAATTACATTGTATTATTATTCAGGTAATCTGAGTTCCTGGCCTGGCCCTTCTTTACTCTGTATTATTTTGCTGCTATACTCACCTTCTCCATTATTTTCTGTTTTCACCTGGAAGTGCCTTTTTCTTCTTGTATTCTACATGCAGTACTGAGTACGAGCCATAAAAATGTGCTGCAGCCAGTTTCTGTGTTTCTTTTATAGGAAAATTATTTCTTGCATAATTGTAACATTTACATATTTCAGTCTGAGAGGGGTGATGCATCAAGCTGCACTAATGCCTTATCACGCGTTATATCGCATATATCGCACAATATACACAATATTTCGCATCTTCCTGCCCAAATACCCTCCCCTATTACAATGACTTTCTTTCCATGCAATTTGCATTAATGAATAATGCAAATGTATATAAAGAAGGTCATGCGTAGTCAGTCAATTTGATGTAAATATTTTATCGCGGCCAGCCGAGAAGGTGGTCAGCCGCGATAAAATAAAAACACTCATTTGAAATGCGTTAGATGTGCAGCGGGAGGCCCAGGAATCTAAAGCAGGACCTGAGGCTTCCACTGCACATTTAATGTACAAAGAAAAAAAAATAGCAGCAAAACAGGAAGATTGAGTGTCAGCATCTCAACCTGGGGTCGCCAGTTGAGGTGGCCCCGACTCCCCCCAAAATGTAAATAAATAAAATGCATCTGCGTGGCCCCGGCCCTGGCCCTGATTCCAGTGACATAGCTGGGATAAGGTGAGGTTAACGTCATTTTGAAAAATGGCACTGACCTCACCTAAGGTCAGCGCCATCCCGACGTGGGATCCGTTGTTAGGTACTATTGGGGTACAGAAGGGTGGGAATGGTGGGTTGGGGCCAGGACACTATTTGGGGGGGCCCAAGACTTTTTTTTAAATCGTGGGGGCCAGAGATGTCACCTGGGGGATGAGGGAAGGGATATTGACTATCAGGAGCCGATGTCACTGGGAGAGCAGAGGAAGGGGGTATTGACTATCAGGGGGCCAGTGATGTCACTTGGCAGGGAGAAGGGGAGGGGTCTGGCGATGTCACTTAGTGGGGTGGGGTTGGGAAAGGGAAGCCTGGGTCTTTATTTTATTGAGGGGATTTGGGGGGGCCAGGGCCGTCGCCATGCGGGTGCATTTTTTAAATTTACATTTTGGGAGGAGTTGGGACCACTTTGACTTGAGGCCCTGGGTTGAGATGGGAATCAGCACCAACCCCCGCTTAACCACCACGTTTTGCAGATATTTTTATGTTTTTGGGCCAGCAGCCCTTTAAGGCAACGGACATCCCATGAAGCTGGGGCTGCCATTGCATTAAAGGGACACTCACCGCATTCATTTGTCCTGCGGTGTTTGACCACAAGAAAAAAATACGTGCCAAAAGCTGTGATGATTGTTTGGGGGAGAGGTCCCACTATCGCAACAACACCCCCCTCGCGATAGTGGGACCCCACCTGCGATAAAACATTGCCGCTTAGTTAGTCCTGGGGGAATTCTGCACTACTGCGGAGTGCAGAATATCCCCCCTGCGCAGAATTGCCAAATTCTGCACAGAAAATGTCAGAGGAGATCCAGGCATGTTGTGGAGTGCACCATTCGTGTCAAAGATGAAGGCCCCCGGTGCACCGTTCGCAGCAAATATGAAGGCCCCCACGTGCATTGTGACCTGCTCCACTTGTGGCGAAGATGAAGGCGCCGGTGAGAATGAACGTGTGTAGAGAGGTGAGCGTGTGTGTATGTGTGTGTGTGAGGAGGGGGAGGGGAGAGGGGTGTGAGAGAAGTGAAGGGGAGAGGGAGGGGAAGAGGTGTGAGCAAGGGAAAGGGAGGATGGGGAGGAGAAGGGGTGTGAGATAGGATAAAGGAGGATGAGAGAGAGGAGGGGGGTGTGAGAGAGGGAAACAGGATGAGAGAGAGGAGGGGGAGGGGTGTGAGAGAGAGAGCAAGAGCAGGAGGGAGGGAGAGAGAGAAAGCAGGGGAGGTGAGAGAGAGAGTGTATTGGAGGGGTGCTTGAGTTTGGATGCCAGAGAGAGGGAGTCTAATTGAGGAGATTGTGAAGGAGTGTGTATGTGTGTGAGAGATTGGGAGCTGGTGTGTATGAAAAAGGGATCCTGTGTATGTGAGGGTGCTCGCCTGAGTGAAGGGATTGTGTATGTGTGAGAGGGAGCCTGTGTGAAGGGGTGCGTGAGAGAGAATCATAGGTAGCCTGTGTGAGAATGTATGTGTGAGAGAGAAAGGGAGCTTATGTGTTTGTGTATGCAACAGAGAGGGCCCTGTATGAGGGTGTGTGTATGTGCACTAGAGAGAGGGAGCATGTGTGTGAGAGAGGAAGGAACAGAGGGAGCTTATGTGAGGGGCAAGAGTGGAAGGGGTCAAACTCTGGGAGTGGCGAGAGTGGAAGGGGTTGAGCCTAGAGATGGAGGTGGGCAGGTGGAGGAGTTGAGACCTGAGAGAGCAAAGTGGCCAGGGGAGTAGGGAGAGAGAGTAGAAGGGACACTCTTACAGGAAATTTGGTTCTTGCCTGCTAATTTTCGTTCCTGTAGTACCACGGATCAGTCCAGACTCCTGGGTTTTGCCTCCCCACCAACAGATGGAGACAGAGAAGTTATGACCGACTCTGCCCTATACCCTGAGGTGCCACCTACAGTCCATGCTAGTTTTCGTTCCTGTAGTACCACAGATCAGTCCAGACTCCTGGGTTTTGCCTCCCCACCAACAGATGGAGACAGAGAAGTTTTGATCGACTCTGCCCTATACCCTGAGGTGCCACCTACAGTCCATCAGTATTTAACTGTATCAAAGCTGAACAAGATAAAACTATCATAACAAGTTAACGGCTCCGCAAGAACCAGGAGAAAGAAACTGTAACCTCGCTCAACCTGCTCACAAATCCTAAGACAAACAGAACCTGTGAGTGTGTATAAATATTTGGAAAATGAATCTGCAGAAAAAAATTAAGCACTGAACGAGCGGACTCAAATACTGAAAATGGGCGGGACTCTGGACTGATCCGTGGTACTACAGGATTGAAAATTAGCAGGTAAGAACCAATTTTCCTTTCCCTGTACGTACCTGGATCAGTCCAGACTCCTGGGATGTGCCAGAGCTCTTCTAGTTGGGGTGGGACCTTGAGAGTCCCGCTCAGATCACAGCTTCACCAAACTGTTGCGACCGTCACTTCCCGATGGCTTTATTCCGCCTACCTTTCCTTTGTTGCGACTCCTCCTGCTCTTCACGGATGCCTGGCTGCCGCGGCATCCGCCTGCCGTCCTCTCCGGCGTCCCCGGACCGGCCTGGGCGCTGCCTCCCGCCATGTTCTACAGGTACCTTAGGGCACGCGCCGCGTGGCCCTCATTCTTATTTCCTCATTGGCGCGTTCCTCAGGGGTGTCCCCCTGTGATGACGTCATGCTGCCTGGATATTTAAGCCTACAGTTTATTGCTAGCTGTTGAGTTAGCAAGGGGGATTCTTACGGATGGGATTCACTCTACGTACTCAGCTACTCTGCCTTTCCAACTTCCATTGGTCTCTTTCTGCTAACGGGGTACCCGCTCCTCGGGGGCCTCTTTTGCTTCTTTCAAGTCGCTATCAGGTAACTGGTACTCGCTCCTTGAGGGCCCATGTTCCCTGACCGGCTACCTGCATCTATCTCCTCTTCTACTTGTAAGAATTCACTACAGACACCATCAGTGAGTACTACTATCATCCACTCCTCAGAGCTGTCTCCCTGCAACCAGGTACTCGCTCCTCGAGGGCCTGCCTCCGTTCCAGCGCCAGTGCCATCTCCTACGTGGAACCACTGTGGGAGTACTTTGCCAACGAGTCTCTCTGCTTTCAGGGATCTGGTACTCGCTCCTCGAGGGCCAGCTCTCCGTATCTCGGGGCTTCTCCATATTTGGGACTCTGTGAATGTTCTATTGTACTCACTTTCTCAGTTCTCTCCACTACAGTACTGCTATCGGAGGAATCGCTGTTCCAGCACCCTGGGGAATACTAGCCCAGCCGGGCTACATCTTCTACTCACTACTGCCACCTCTGATGGCTTCTCAAACCATCTAAATAAAGAAATATCTGTGTTTGTGTGTCCAGGGCTGAGCCTGACCTGTGGCCCCTCATGGGACTTCCCCCCATGGGCGTGGTTAGCTGCCACAGTGTCCAAGGGTCCACCCAAACCTCACTAATTATAACACAAACCCCCCCAGTGCCTGGGGTCTGGTCATCCAACCAGTAATGCCTCACAAAGGTGTGCAAAGACTTCCATGTAGCCGCCCTACAAATCTCTTGTGGCGAAACTCATTGACATTCTGCCCACGATGCTGCCTGTGAATGGGTAGAATGTGCTCTTAGCCCAACCGGGAGCGTCCTGCCTTGAAGCAGATGCGCCGAAACAATAGCCTCCTTCAACCAGTGAGCAACCGTAGCCCTGGACGCCTTGTGCCCTCGGTTGTGACCACTCCACATCACAAAGAGATGGTCCGACATGTGGAAACTATTGGTAACCTCCACATAACACAACAGAATGCAACACATGTCCAGCTTCCTCAGGTCCCTCTACTGGGGATCAGCTCAATCCAAGTCAGGAAAGGAAGGGAGCTCTACTGATTGATTCAAATGAAAGGAGGACACAACTTTTGGGAGAAAAGGATGGAACCTTTTGTAACGAAACTCCCATATCCGTAATTCACAAAAAGGGTTCCCTGCAGGACAATGTCTGAAGCTCCAACACCCGATGAGCTGAGGAAATAGCCACAAGGAAAACAGTCTTTAATGTAAGATCTTTTAGTGTCGCCCTCTTCAATGGCTCAAAATGTGCCCCACACAGAGCTTTGAGAACCATGTTCAAGCTCCACAACGGACAAGGGTACCTGATCGGCGGACATAAATTATTATTATTATTATTTATTTCTTTTATATACCGACATTCAATCGAGATATCACATCGGTTTCCAGATAACCAAGAGAATAGGGCGTAGTCCGCCCTATTTTACATTATAACATGGTAACCAAAAAAAAACAAAAACAATTATAACATAAATGTTTTGCTCCTCGGAGAAAACGTGCCACATCCGGATGCGTAGCTAACGCTGCTCCGCCGACCTTATCGTGGAAACAACCGAGAGCTGTCACCTGTACTCATAATGAGCTGCATGAAAGGCCCTTTGCGAGACCAGCCTGCAAGAACGACAAAATATGTGAAACCGAGGCACCAGCAGGAGCCACCCCCTGATCAATACACCACGACTCAAAAATCCCCCAAACTCTGAGATAGGCCAGAGAGGTAGAGGGTTTCCTAGACTGCAAGAGGGTAGCCACAACTGCATCAGAGTAGTCCTTGCTCTTTAGACACTGCCGTTCAAAAGCTATGCCTCTAGACAAAAGCAATCTGCCTCTTCTAAACAAATGTCCCCTGACGAAGAAGGTTCGAGAGGTCTCGCAGCCGGAAGGGTCCTTCCATAACCAGATTGACTAGATCCGCAAACCATGGATGCCTCAGCCATTCTGGAGCTACCAAAATCACCTCCGACGGGTGAGATTCTATGTGCCTCAGCACCTAGCCAATCAGAGGCCATGGAGGAAACACGTACAGTAGAACATTCTTTGGCCAGGCGAGGACCAGGGCATCCAAGCCTTCTGCTCCTGGCTCTCAGCAACGACTGAAGAAACAAGGAGCCTTGGCATTGCGAAACGTTGCCATCAGGTCCATGCTTGGCCTGGACCACCTGTCGCAGATGAGCTTGAACGCCTCTTGAGACAGCTCCCACTCCCCGGGATCGAGCCGGTTGCGACTGAGAAAGTCGGCCTGAACATTGTCGACCCCAGCGATGTGAGAGGCTGCAATGCTGACTAAATGCTGTCCCGCCCAGATTATGAACCGTTGAGCTTCGCTTGCCATCGGACAACTCTTGGTTCCTCCTTGTCAATTGATATAAGCCACTGTAGTCGCATTGATGGACAGGATCCTGACCGACTTCCCTTGCAGACTCAGTCGAAGGGCCTGCAGAGCTAATCGCACTGCTCTGGTCTCTAGACGATTGCTCGACCACTGGGATTCCTCCCTCGACCACTGGCCCTGTACCAATTTCTCCTGACACACCGCTCCCCAGCCGGACAGACTGGCGTCCATGGTGAACACCATCCAATCAGAGACTCCAGGGATACCCCGCGGCTCAAGTTGTCCAGGTTGAGCCACCAATCTAGACTGGAACAAGTAGTCTGTAAGAGGCAGAGGAAGATGAAATTGCTCCGACATCGGGCTTCAACAGAAAAGCAATTCTGATTGCAGAGGTCTCATATGAGCAAAGGCCCAGGGAACTAACTCCTGAGTGGACACCATCGATCCAAGGACCCGCAAATAATCCCAGATTCTGGGAGGATGCTTGGAAACAAATCCCGAACCTGTTCCTGCAGCTTGTTGATGCGGTCCCCAGTCAGAAAAACTCAGCCTTGTCGTGTGTCAAACCAGGCCCCCAGAAATTCCCAGGACTGAGAAGGAATCAAGTGACTCTTGGTGAAGTTGATCACCCATCCGAGTGATTCCAACAGCTGAAGAACCCGATGAACTGTCAAGCGGCAAAGCAACTCCGACTTCGCCCAAATCAGCCAATTGTCCAGATATGGATGAACATAGAATCCTTCCTTCCGGAGCTGCACCGCCACCACAATTATCACTTGGTTAAAGGTCCTGGGTGCTGTGGCCAGGCTGAATGGCAGGGCACGAAACTGAAAGTGGTCTCCTAAGATGGCGAACCTCAGGAATTTCTGGTGGTCGGACCGGATGCCGATGTGCAGATATGCTTCTGTGAGATCTAGAGATGCCAAGAATTCACCTTTGTGCACCGACATGATGACTGATCTCAGAATTTCCATGCGAAACCGTGGAATCCAAAGGTATCTGTTTACTCTTTTTAAGTCGAGAATGGGCTGGAAGATGTCCTCCTTCTTTGGCACCATGAAGTAAATGGAGTAACGGCCCTTTCGCTGTTCCACGAGAGGAGCTTTTACAATTGCTCCAAGTTTGAGGAGACGCTGCAATGTGTCTCGTACCACCTGGCGCTTCTCGACGTAGGAGCATGGGGAGACGAGAAAATGATCTCGGAGGCGCCGAGCAGAATCTAATGCGTAACTGTGCTTTATCACATTGAGGACCCACTGGTCGGAAGTCAAAGTGGCCCATTCCTCGTAAAACTGAGACAGTCTGCCTTCCATCATTGGAGTAGAGGAATGGACCAGCCTCACATCATATTGTGGATTTGACTCCACCGGAGGACTGCTGGGCTCCTGGTCTGCCGAAGTGCCAGCCTCGAAAGGACTGAGACTAGGACTGGTTTCTTCCCAATGGCTGTTGAAAAGAAGATCTGGAAGACCAGGATGAACGAAATCTTCGATTTCCCCGTAAGCACGAGCGAGACGGAAAAGAACCCCTCATCCTCGGCCTATCCTCTGGTAGACGGTGTATCTTGTTCTCACTCAAGGACTGAATCATGTCCTCCAGGTCATTTCAAAAAAGGAGCTTTCCCTTAAAGGGCAAAGAGTCCAATTGAGCTTTGGAGGAAATGTCCACTGACCAATTTCTCAACCAGAGAAGCCTGCAGGCAGAAACCACTGAAACCATTGATCTAGTTGAAGTACGTAAAAGGTCATAAAGGGCATCTGCACTATAAGCGACCTCCTCTTTCAGACATCCCGTTTGCACCGCTTCCTCTTTCATCAGGGAAGTGCTATTTTGCAGTTGATGGACCCAGCGAAGACTTGCCCTCATGGAGAAACTACTACAAATGGTAGATCGGACACCAAGCGCCAACACCTCAAATATCTTTTTGAGCTGCATCTCCAGCTTTCGATCCTGGAAATCTGTGAGCGCCATCGCCCCGTCACAGGGATAGTGGTCATTTTAATGACCGCCGACACCGCCGCAACCACTTTAGGGATGCGGAGAAGGTCTAAGGCCTCTTCTGGCAAGGGAAACAACTTGTCCATTGCCTTACTGACCTTCAAGCCCAGATCAGGAGTATCCCATTCTCAGAACAGCAAATCCATAACAGAAAGATGAAAAAAGAAGGGCTTGGTTGGACCCCCAGGGCCCACTATGATGGGATCCACAAAACCCATCTGTGAATCCTCCTGAGGGGTCTCAATACCCAATTCTTTAAGGATCGCAGGAATTAGTGGGCCCAACTCATCCCTGCGGAACAGATGGACCACCTTTGTGTCATCTCCTTCAACAATTTGAGGACCTCTGTGAGCTGGAGGTAGATCCTGGTCCTCCTCCAGATATTTTCCCTGATGAGACGCCCCGCTAGGCTCCTGATCGTCATGCTCTGAGCACGAATCATCCCACAGATAGGGGGATAAGATCCGAAGCGGTCTCTTAGCCTTCTGATTCCCCGCTCCCGCCGCAGGCCAGGATCTTTTGACACCTTGACTCCCTGAGCCACTGGTCCCCTGGGCCGAACGCCCCTTAGGGCCCTCTCCTGAATGCCTCTGAGCTGCTCTTCTGGCCTTAAAGGCCTTATGCAGCAACAAAACCAATTCAGATGAGAAAGAAGAGGAGGAGTCTGATGCACCCTCAGGGTTCTCCTCCGTCGGCCCAGGTAATTTCTTTGCTGGACAGCCCCCCTTGGGGGCCGTAGGCTGCGGGGAAAATGGAGGGGAAATCCTTCCCCCCTCCGTGGTTCGCGTTGCAGCGTGAAATGTGACCAAAATGGCCTCCGTTCCCGCGCTGAGCAGGAACGGGTCTGAAGGCTGAGGCCGCAAGTGCCCAGACAATGTTGAGCCCCATCGCAGCCGAGAAACAACTCCCCCGACCGCCACCGATGTGCTTTCCCCTCCGGGAAGGCAGGCAGAACATAGCCCGTTGCGCAAAAGGCGCGCATGCGTGTCCCCACAGGCATGGCAGGCCGCCCCTCGAGGCATCGCAAGCTGGCTGAGGAAAAATAAAAAACATTTTTGTGGCGGCAGTGGCAGAGAACAGGCGCCTAAAATCGTAGGAGCACTCTTACTGACATCCACTCTGGGAGGAAAATGGGTCCTGACTGTCCTGGGGTGAGTGAACCGGGCTCCCTAGTATCATCTCCAACTAGGGACCATGCTGGAAACCAGGGTTTTCAACCCCTATGCAGCCGAGCTCGATACCAGGGGGATAGCCCCCTCAGGACCTGCTGACCCTCTGGAAGGCTAAATGTAACTGCTCCTGCCAGCTTCTGACGAAAGGCTTTTTTTTTTTTTTTTTTTAAAGAAACACTACACTAATAAATTAGAAGCCAAATTCCTGACTACCCTTTAACTTTCTTTCTTTCTCTTTTTTTTTTTTTAAACTAGCTACAGACTGTAGGATTTTGCACCTCCACCATCTGCTGGAGACAGAGAAATACTGACGGACTGTAGGTGGCACCTCAGGGTATAGGGCAGAGTCGGTCAAAATTTCTTTGTCTCCATCTGCTGGTGGGGAGGCAGAACCCAGGAGTCTGGACTGATCCGGGTACATACAGGGAAAGTGAATTTCTAGGGAAATTCTGCTCAAAATATTTAAAATTCTGCATCTACACAGAAACATAGAAATGACGGCAGAAGAAGACCAAACGGCCCATCAAGTCTGCCCAGCAAGCTTTCACACTTATTTTTTCTCATATTTATCTGATACTCTTGGCCCTTAGTACCTTTTTGGTTCTATTTCGCTTCCACCCCCGCCATTGCTGTAGAGAGTAGTGCTGGAGCTGCATCTAAGTGAAGTATCTAGCTTAACTGGTTAGGGGTAGTAACTGCCACAATAAGCAAGCTACTCCCACGCTTATTTGTTTACCCAGCCTGTGCAATTCAGTCCTTGTTGGTTGTCTGAATATAATTCCACTTTACTTCATTCCCCCCTGCCGTTGCAGCAGTGAGCTGCGCTGGATATGTATTCCAAGTGAAGTATCAGGCTTAATTGATTTGGGGTAGTAACCGCCGTAACAAGCAAGCTACACCCATGCTTATTTGCTTATCCAGACTATGTAATTCAGTCTGGTTGTTGTCTGAATATAAATTATCTTTTCTTCGTTTAAGTAATAACTTTTTTCTATATTAATTTAAAATGTAATAACTTAAACACTGTCATGTAAATTTTGTTATTTTGACCAATATCAAGTTTGCAGAATTTTTAAGTTTTTGTGTGTAGAATTTGTAATTTTTTTGTGCAGAATTCCCCCAGGAGTACTTAGTGCATCCAGGGGTATGACTGAAATATGTATATGTTACAGTTATGCAAGAATATCTTTCTCATAGGAGTACTAACCAAGTCAATAAATATTCATAAGACTCTTCGGAAAATCCATCTAGGCCAGGTGACTTTTCATTCTTAGCTGCATTTAATGCAATTTCTTATTTCTTGTATAGCAATGGATGCATTTAGACCAGTCAGTTGATTCTGGGTTAGCTTAGGTAGCTCCAGATTATTATAGTAAGAATCAATCCCCTCAAAGTTAACCTCTTCCCCCTTATATAATGACAAGCCGTAAAGCCCGTTAAAACGGGCTACATCCCTCTGTCTCTCACCTCCCCCTCATTCTCTCTCCCCTCACTCTTCACCACCCCCCTCCCCCACCCACTCCTCTCCACCCTCCCTCTCCTCTCACTCAGTCCCCCCTCTCCCTCACTCCCTCCCACTCAGTCCCCCCTCTCCCTCCCTCCCTCCCACTCACTCAGTCCCCCTCTCCCTCCCTCCCTTCACCCACCTCCATTTCCTCCCGGCGCCGTAAGCGCGACTTCCCGCAACCCTCACCCGGCTCCATTAACTCCTCCCGCTCCTGCCGGCAGATCTCGGGGGGGGGGGCGCGGGAGTGACACCCCCCCGAGATCTGCCGGCAGATCTCGGTGGGGGGGCGCGGGAGTGACACCCCCCCCCGAGATCTGCTGGCAGATCTGGGGAGGAGAAGCAGCGGCACCGCGCGCGCGCGCGCGGCGCCGCTGCTTCTCCTCCCGCTCCTGCGGCCCCACCGCCATTTTTTTTTTCTGATCGACATCCTTGCCCGCACATGCGCAGTAGAGCTGCGCTCTACTGCGCATTTGCGGGCCGTCGGTCACAGGCCATTTATAAGGTAGATTCATAGTATTTGTGAAAGATTTCCAATATGTCTTTACTTGGGTTAAAGATCTTGCCTTCAGTGTCTTTAAATGTAGAAATAAATTTAGCTTCTTCCAGAAAATCTTATCAAATCATGAGAATTATTGTCATCAATCTGCCAAATTTATTGTCAGAGTGAAATAACAAATGAGGTTGATTTTCAAAAGGTTTGTCTGGGTATGATTTACCTGCTCCTCAGCTAAATTTTGTCCTGGTAACTTTGCACCTGGACAAAATTTAGCTGGATACTTAGAGACAGTAATGGATGCTTTCTGGAGGCATAGCTATATTTTTGTCTGGTTGATAAAATAGTTGCCCTATAGTTACCCAGGTATATTGAGTGCCAGACTTATCCAGCTAAGTGCCACTGAATAACTGAGTAAAGATAGCTTGAGTATCTTTCCTGCTCACCAGCCTGCTGAATATTAACCTCTGTTGTCAGTGTGCTGATGAAGTAAAGTGTTAAATGGTGACCACGTCACCAGAAATTTCCATCTATTTGCCCAGGTAGATTGCATAGCCAAAGTAGTTTTATCTTTTTTTTTTTTTAGCTATCTCTCCAGTTTCACAATATTTTTAGTTGCTTCCTTCCTCTTTCCAATTGTAACATATAAGCATTTAAACATTGCTAGATTTAATTAACAAACTAAGCGTTAAGGAGCATGAAACCTTTCTTAAGAGATCCTCATTCTCCTCCAGTGCAAAATATTTTTTAAAAAGTTGTTTAAAAGCAAAAGATAAAAAATATCCCACGAGCTTGCTCGCAATATATCATTTGAGAATTGAGCCCTGAATATGCAAAATATCAAGTTGCTATAGTTATCCAAAATGACTTGCCATTTGGTAGCCTACATAAAATGAATCTCAGTCCAGTTCCCACATTACTAAAACCTGCCAGCAGTATCTAGTACCATTATGGGCAATCTCAGCAAAGAAATCAAAAACTGAACAGGCATGGGGACTTAATGACCCTCTCATCCTTAGAGGTGGTGTCTCAAGGGACAGTGACTGCCGCTCCCAGTGTTGTACCTCTTCGGTGCACAACTGGAGGACTTTGCTTTCTGGTGCTGAATATCTGGCACTTTTCACAAGTACTAAATCCATATAAGGTTTCTTAAATATGCAAAGACTGCTCACCTGTGAATCCATTTGCACAGATACAGTGATAAGCATCAATCCCATTGACACAAGTTCCCTTATTGAGGCAGGGGTCGGAGCTACATTCATTTATATCTTCTTCACACAGCTGGCCTAGAAAATGCAATTAGTTTCCTTATCATGAACGTTATTAATTGATACAATTTTGCCACAAATCATTTAGAACTGACCTTATATATAAAGATCTATGCAATAAAATATGAAAGCCCATACAGTATTTTCAAGAAAGATAGTACTGTTGGTCATTTATTTCTTTATTATTTCTTTCTTTATTTGAGTGTTTTATATACCGTCCTCTATCTCAGAAATTTGCACACTTATTTTTATATACAAGTGTAAGTCCACTCTGGTGTGCATAGCCTGAACAGCTGGGGCCATAAAAGAATTTATAAGTTCTTTGGGGCAGGGACCCCGGCCAGCTGTAGACACTGTCTCTTTTCTCCCCAAGGCGAGGTTCCTTTGTTGGTTGGGGGGGGGGGGGGAGTTATCTTTCAAGGCCCCAAGTGCTAAGGGTATCTTCTTTAAGTCTGCGGAGTACCCCATAAGGAAGTTCAAACTGTGGGCTCATGGTGCAAAAACCACTCCAGACGTCGAGGTGGTGACCAAATCAAAGTTTATTTTCAGATAATAAATAGTGTAGTGGCACAATCCACTTTGGCATTAGCTCCACAGGTAAGGTTAACTTGATTAAAGTTCCTTTTCTAAATCTATGCGAGAGATTTCCTCACATGGACCACAGGTATCTCCACCCTCCAGGGTGTGGAATAGTGAAGGCCTTGGATAGAGAAAGTTCCCCTTTTTAGATGGCCGGGATCCCCTTCAACCCCGGATGACAATAGATAAAACAGTCTTGGCTCAGAGATTTGAAAATCATCTTCTCTCCCCAAGGGTGAAGACTGTGTGGATATCCTCATTGATGACAAAAAAGTTCCTACTCACAGTTTAAGTCCCCTGGATTGGTTTTCTAGTATCTGAATCCCTGATGGGTATGCATCCTTCTCAAACAGCAGCTCCCGATGTTCCCTTCAGGTAGGAAGGGGCAGCCAAACCCTTCCTCCTGAGTCGCAAAGCAAAGTCTCTTCCCTTATAAAGCAATGACCACCAGAGGGTGCTAGCACTGGATCACCACCTCCTCCGTCCTCATCGAGGTGTAGAGGGGCAGGTCTTCCCTAACCTGGCCATCCCCAAAAACAGGGTTCCCCAGTCTCTGAGTCCAGGTGGTACACAGGGTTTCACCAAGTCTCCTACCAAGAAAATTTTAAAACGCCCAAAAATATATTCAGAGGAATGGCCTAACCAGCTAGTGAGCAGAGTGGCAGGAAATCCTTCCGACCTTGGTCAGATTCCACAGGCAGGGCCTGAAAAATACAAATTAGATTAAGTTCCTTAACTACCTCCTAATTCTCCAAAAACCATAAAGGACTGCCCACAGACTCCCACTATGGGGCTGCTTAAAAAACCTCTCAGGGGGACGGCCAATCCAGAGACCTCAAAAGGAAGTGCTGCATGGGAATGGTATCCTCCCCCTCACTGACCTGCCTGCTCTAGCTTGAAAATAGGACTTACCCAGGGCTTACTGGTAACCAAATATGGCTATCGGTTACAAGTTTTCAGTTCAGACAGGTAAATGCATTAACAAAACTATGTACTTAGCAAAATGCTTGAATTAATTGGCCCCTGAATATCTTTTCCAACAGCTGTTCACCTGCTCTCCCATGAGGGAACTTTGATTCTCTCAACAGGCCCTTCTATATTTCCCTCCACTGACTTCCCAAACCTGTCCTGGGGGACCCCCAACCAGCTAGATTTTCAGGATATCCCCAATGAATATGCATGAGATAGATTTGTATACACTGCCTCCGTTACATGCAGATCTATCTCATGCATATTCATTGCGGATATCCTGAAAACCCAACTGGTGGAGGGTTCTCCAGGACAAGTTTGGGAACCTCTGAGCTAGACGAACATGCATGAGCTTTTACACATTTGGCTGCTTTTCACCCAAAATATGGAACATAAACTCTAGTGCTGTGCCTGAAAATTTGTTACCTCACCTTCCTCAAAGAAATCAATGTTTGGCTTCCCTTATACCCGGGGAGAGGAAGTGAGGGCTGCCCAAAGAACCCCCACCCCATAAGCTGTTTCCTCCCGTGCCAGTTCATCAAGCCAGTAATGCTTCTCAAAAGAATTCAGAGATGACCATGTGGCCACCCTGCAAATACCTCCACCCATGACATCGACTGCGCCCTGATGGAACGTGCACACAGCAAATCCGTAGGTTTCTTGCTCCTGAGCGAAAAAGCTGAGTCAATAGTCTCCTTTATCAAGCAAGCGGGGGTAGCCTTAGAGGCTGCTTCTCCCTTACATGGACCGCCGAACAGGACAAGCAATTTGTCGGACTTGCGAAAAGTGTTCGTAACCTCTAAGTACCGCAGAATTAAGTCTCTGCATGTCCAAACAACTGAGGGGCCAACACTCGGATCCACAGTCCTCTTGGGAAAACGCTGGGAGAGAAATCATCTGATTGATATGAGAAACAGAATTCACCTTAAGGAGGAACGTCGGTACGGGCCAAAAAGACATCACACTGGACGAGATCATCAAGAAGGGATCCCTGCAAGACAAGGCCTGCAACTCCGAGACCTGCTGCACGGAACAAACAGCATCAAGAAGTGCTGTCTTCAGTGACAGATCCTTCAACAAAGCCTGTTTTAAAGGCTCAAAAATGACCCCTGTCAGAGTTTTCAGCACCAAATTAAGATCCCACGGAGGCACAATGGGCTAAAAAGAGGAACACATCCGGATGTTCCGCTAAGGAACCAGCCCCCAATGGATCCCGGTAGCATGAGATGGCTGCCAATTGTACCATTAAGGAATTCAAGGCAAGCCCTTTGTCTAGGCAGGTCTGGAGAAAGGCCAGAACACTAGAAACACTGGCCCACCAGGAAGACTCTGACCTGGAACCACAAAATTGCGCAAACAACCTCCATTGGTTTAACCCTGCAGTAGTTATGGCTGCAAACTTTTAAGATCTCTGTTTTTTTGGCCTCTCATTATTTTGGCGCAAACTGCTTATCAGTACAGGTTGAAGGACCACTTCCATTGAAGTGGGGATTTACAGAGAATTTATCTGTTATTTTAGACTGTGTAGTCATCGCTGCCAGAGATGGGTCTCTCGAGCTCAAGACAGGTCTGAACAACTTGCTGGCCACACAGGATCTGGTGCAAAGATTTTTGTTCCAAAGTGTTCTGATGTCAAAGGAGCTACATCATCACCTTTGTAGTTTATTAAGTGCCTTAAGATCAATGCAGCGAGATGTTGTGGTAATTATCTTTTGGGAGTGGGGGTCCCTACTCACACTTAATGACCTCCACTACTCTTACGAGAGGGGGATTTGGGAGCAAGGGGGGGGAGGAGAGGGGAGGGTTAAGGGGGATTTCCCTAGGATTTTTGTGGGGAATTCTTTTTTGAAGATACCATCCTTCAGAATATTTATTAATAAAGGCTACGGATCTGTGGAGTCTGACGCTGTTGCAGATGCTGGGTCACATGACTGAAGGCAGACCCAGACCTAGGCTGGGGGAGGGGGGCGGGGTCTGGGATGCAATCAAGTATTTTCATCCTGTATAATATATCTGACTCATTTCAAAACATAAATGAATAATTCGGTAGTATGTTATATAACTTGGAATGTGGCAGGCTTTGGTTCCATAGTTAAGTGGTGGTAAAATCCTCCAGGCCTTACAAAGAGCAAAGGCAGATAAATCAATGTTACAAGAAACCCACCTAACACAAAATGAGCACCAGAAACTTAAAAGGCAGTGGGTAGGAGAAATCGATTCTGCTCAGACAAGATCATGGAAAGCAGGACTAGTTATTTTGGTGGGGAAAAAAATACCTTTTCAAGTAAATAAGATTGCAGAAGACCCAGAAGGAAGATATGTACTGATAACAGGTATGCTTTATAGGTGCCCTATAGTCCTAGCTAATCTGTATGCTCCAAAGTCCATGATCATAGTTTCTTTATTAAGATATTTGCTATTTAGGCTGCATTTGATCAAACAACCCTGTTAACTGGAGGGGATTTTAATTGTTTGCATGATCCTGTATTGGACAAAACAGCTCCAGGAATAGGGCAAAGCCAGAAGAAATTACTGGATATACCATACTTATGTCAAAATTTGGATCTTGTAAATGTTTGGAGGGTATTATGCGCTATGTCCCAAGAATACCCTCATGTTTCAAGAGCACATACCACGTGTTTACGTTAGGATTGCCTACTAAAAAACAGTGCTGCATTCTCCCAAGTGAGCAGAGTGGAAATAAAGACTGCGTCCCTCTTGGATCATTCTATGGTGTGGGTGGAGGCAGAGGGTTTTCGTCCCCCTGACTTTCATAAGACTTAAGTTTCAGAGATTATTTAATAAAGTGTTGGGAGGCGTTTGTGGAGTCGAACGAGGGGGCTAAAAGAAAACCCAGTGCTCTACTGGGAAACTGCCAAAGCAGTGTTAAAAGGATATATCTCCTTTGTGGCATCTAGGCAGAAAGCTATTAGTCCGGATATCTTAAATTTAAAACACCAATTGCAAAAAAAGAAAGGCATCACATGAGCAGAATCTTGGTAATAGTAATAAAACTAGGTTTCTAGAAGCCCAAACTGTCCTTAATACCTTACTCCTTGAAAAAGCAAAACAGGGTTTGATGTATTATCAATATAATTAATTTTACTACGGTAACAAAGAGGGGAAACTGTTGGCAAACATCACAAAAATGTGGAGTGGCCCTTGGTTTATAATGACCATGAGTATGGCCTAAGATCAATTAGTACAACTAATACAGAAATATATAGTTTTCACTTATTAAGGTCAATTATATTCAGCTCAGCCGCCAGACCCTGTAAAAGTCTGAGATTAACTGGTGATTGGTTTACCTAGACAGAGGACCAGATTTGAATCATCCTATCCAAGCGCTGGAACTTCAGACAGGCATCTAGAAGGTGCAATTTATGAAATCCCCAGGCCCATATGGTTTTCTGGCAGAGTTTTACAAACTATTGTTGAATCAACTCCTCCTTCCACTGGGAAATATGGAAGAGGAATTCACAACAGTAGCCTTACCACCTTTCTTCTCTAATAAGGTGCATATTACTATAATTTTAAAATCATGGAAGGATCCGGAGTGCCCAGGGTCTCACAGACCAAGTTCCCCATTAAATTTTGATACTTATAGCAAAAACCATGGCAGACAGGCTGGAGAAATATCTACCAACTTTGACAGGTGAGGCACAGGTAGGCTTTGTAAAAGATAGAAGCTCAGTATTAAATGTGCTACTAACCTCGAAGGAAACCAATACTTGGCACAAGACTCCCTCTCTTATGTTGAGTTTTGAAAACCGAAAATGCCTTTGACATGGTAGATTGGATTTTTATGAAGAAAACTCTGCGCACATTTGGTATAATGGGCTATTTTTTGCAGGTTGTACAGGCTCTATATTGCAGAACCTTAGCCTCAGTAATGGTACATGGGTCGCTCTCTGAACCATTCCAGATAAATTGAGGGAAAAGGCAGGGATGCCTGATATCTCCAGCCCTTTTCTTACCATCCTTACTCTTCTTAAGAAGATCTTAGATAATACTAGTATTAAGAAAGTCACTACTGGCCCACGGGTCACTTGTAAATTTAAAGTAACCCCTTTGCGGATGATATCCTACTCCGCATTACAGATCTGGTCCCTTCTTTTGAGCATTTAATAATGGAATTTAAGGAGTATGGTATATTGGCAGAACTTACAGTGAACCTGAACAAATCTGAGGCCTTAGCAATGCAGGACATGACAGTGATTGTTTGGGCCATCATTTCCAATGAAATGGGCAGGGAAATCGATAAGGTATTTAGGCATTAATATTTACAAAAATGTAACCCAGTTGCATAGGGTTAACTATACGAGACTATATGATGACACTAAACAATTGCTTTCCAACTGGGGAGATTTATCTCTCTCATTGGTAGGATGGGCCAATTTATTCCACATGATATTTTTGCCAAATTGGCTGTACTTGCTTCAAACATTACCGCTTTAAATATCTTACTGCTAAAAATATAAGCAAAATAGAATCATTGGTCCGGCTCTTCCTGTGGAGACATCAAAAACTGCATATTGCTTTATCTACTCTGATGTAGTAATGGGAAGAGGGAGAAATAGGTCTAGCAAATTTGAGGTGATATAATGTGGCGTGTCTACTCAGGCATATAGGGGACTGAGTAATAAATACTTCATTTTACACCTCCTGAGGTCTGGAACAAGAGCTGTTTTTCCCTTTAGACCTCAGATTTCTTTTGCACGGCACTGCTTCTCAGCTCCCAGAGCGAATCCAATAGAGTGAACTGATTAGACTGCTTCTCAAAGCTTGGCGATGGGTCTGCCTTCAACTGAAATTGAATTACAGGATTTCTCACTTTCTCCCTATTGCAGGAAATTTGAATTTCCAACTGGGAATGCGATCGGCTATTTTTACAAAATGGGCCTCATTAGGCTTACAAACTGTGCGGCATCTTTTGGAAACAATGTTCAAGATGGTTGTTTTTCGTGTGTCGCAAGACACTTTTAATTTGGAGCAAAAGCATTTCTTTGCTTACCTGCAAGCTAGGCCTATGAGTGCTCCAAAATATGCAAGGTCTTAAGCAGGACAATAGATAATTTCTCTTAGACCTTTTTGACCAGGAAGATCCTTCTTGCCACAGTTTTTTGGGATTTTATACATTTTTTTTAAAAAACCTCTCATAAATCCGTTGATTATCAGTCTGAAAGAAGCCATTGGTGGGGCTGAGTTGGTTATTGATCTCACGGGTAAAAATTATGTGAACTATTTTAAACATCTTAAACTCATTAGCAATATGGATTTGAAAGAAAACCAATATACATTTTTACTATGTTTTATATCCCGCAGAAACACACTGAAGATATGTGTCTGACCGTGTCGGACTTGTATACAAAATGTGGCAAAAGCCATAGGCACTCTTGGCCATCAATTCTGGACATGTCCCAAAATCCAGAGTTTTTGGCAGAAAGTTTTGGAATTGATCTTTTCTGTTACTGGAACACGGATGCCTTTAGTTGTAGGGATGGTATTTTTTGATCTACGCACAGTGCCCTTTCACAGTAGATTTGTATGACTATGATGTAGAAAGGTGTTTCTATTTACAAAGAAAGCAGTTTTGCAGACATGGCTAGTGCCTGAGTCACCTATAATAACACAGTTAAGGAATGTCATCTTTCGTTTCTGCCTTATGGAAAAATGTATATTTAAATATGATATGTCAAAAACCAAGACTGCATTTTTGTGAACTTGGAGTATGTGTATTTGCAATCGCTGCCACATCAAGCTCTAAGCAGATTGCACCAGGTAGTGAAAAGGACATATGTTTTATTTTTTCTGAAGGATGGTAATAGTTTGGGGATGGGAAAGAGTATGGGAGGGGGTGGGGGGAGGTACATTTCTGGGATGTCCTTGGCAATGGATAAGAACTCACCGTTGCTGAGATTGTTTATTTAATGTTGCAAAAAAAATGAAATAAAAAGATCGGAACATAAAAAGTAACGCATTTCAGCATACGTGCACAAGTTACACTCTCTGAAGAAGAGTGGCAAGTAAATCTCTGCACATAAACGGCCACTTGCCTGCAAATTTTCAAAGCAAACTTATGTACAGACGTTTTCATTGAAAATCCTCGGTAAAGTCTGCTTGTACAGTTTACATGCAGATTTTACCGCTGTGCGGGGAGTCATCAAAGTATCCTCCTTATGCATGCATCATTTATACCCCATGTATCTCACCTGCAATCTACCTCGTATCTGTATGAATGTGTCACTTAGGCGCTCAATTTTTTTTTTTTTTGGGGGGGGGGGGAGTAGGACTTTCCCTCTTTGTACCTAATACACCTTGTGCCTACCCTTAGAAAAAAGAATGGAATATCAAATATTTTTAAATAAATAAACTAAGTGCGCTGATGCCTATAATACATGCACATCTCATTCCAGTACTTGAACTTTGGTTTTGCTCCCCTTGGAAAATGACGTCTGCTGAATATATCCCACTTAACATGGCACACGCATTTCTCAGGAATACCAACTGTCTTACAATAAACTTCCTTCAACTGACAGGGGATGTTAAAATATTGGCCAACATTTGTTAAACTAATTTTCTTCCAAAAAAGTAGGAGTCACTGGCTGGGCAAGGAAATTCATTAGGTGATCATTAGTTCAAAAAGGCATGGGGTAAACACACCTAGGATTGGAATAAAGCATTGGGGGTAACCTTCACGAAGAGGCAGTTACAACCCTGAATATGTTGCTGGGCAGATTGGACGGGCCATTTCTGCGTTTTTTGTAATGCTGTCATTTACTATGTTACTATGATCAAAAGTGGATCAGAGGAACAGCAAAAGGACAACTACCATTACTTATCATTTCTATAGCACTACTAAATGTGTACAGAGCAGGAGAACATCTCCTGTTCCTGAAAGCCATATTCAGGCCCGTGCATCTTCTTAGCTCTTCCCTATCCACTGATAACCAAGATATGGAGAAGCAGTAACGACAGAAAAATCATTTTACAAGCAACAGAAATCTGGCAAAGTTCCTGCCATGATATCTGCATAGAATTATTTATATCACTGTGTTCAGTAGAGATGTGAATCGTATCCTCGATCGTCTTAACGATCGATTTCGGCTGGGAGGGGGAGGGAATCGTATCGTCGCCGTTTGGGTGTTTAGAGTATCGTGAAAATCGTTAAAATCGTGAACCGGCACACTAAAACCCCCTAAAACCCACCCCCGACCCTTTAAATTAAATCCCCCACCCTCCCGAAACCCCCGCAAATGCCTTAAATTACCTGGGGGTCCAGTGGCGGTCCGTAGCTAAATCGGGGGAAGGGGGAGGGCAGGAAAACCGGCACACTAAAACACCCTAAAACCCACCCCCGACCCTTTAAATTAAATCCCCCACCCTCCCGAACCCCCCCAAATGCCTTAAATTACCTGGGGGTCCAGCGGCGGTCCGCAGCTAAATCGGGGGAAGGGGGAGGGCAGGAAAACCGGCACACTAAAACACCCTAAAACCCACCCCCGACCCTTTAAATTAAATCCCCCACCCTCCCGAACCTCCCCCCAAATGCCTTAAATTACCTGGGGGTCCAGTGGCGGTCCGGAACGGTCTCCTGCAATTGAATCGTGTTGTCTTCAGCCGGCGCCATTCTGCACCGCCATTTTGCAAAATGGCGGCGCAAAATGGCGGCGGCCATAGACCAACACGATTCGACTGCAGGAGGTCATTCCGGACCCCCGCTGGACTTTTGGCAAGTCTTGTGGGGGTCAGGAGGCCCCCCAAGCTGGCCAAAAGTCCCTGGGGATCCAGCGGGGGTCCGGGAGCGATCTCCTGCCGCGAATCATTTTCTGTACAGAAAATGGCGCCGGCAGGAGATCGACTGCAGGAGGTCATTCAGCGGGGGTTCCAGACCCCGGCTGAATGACCTCCTGCAGTCGATCTCCTGCCGGCGCCATTTTCCGTACGGAAAACGATTCACGGCAGGAGATCGCTCCCGGACCCCCGCTGGACCCCCAGGGACTTTTGGCCAGCTTGGGGGGCCTCCTGACCCCCACAAGACTTGCCAAAAGTCCAGCGGGGGTCCGGAACGACCTCCTGCAGTCGAATCGTGTTGGTCTATGGCCGCCGCCATTTTGCAAAATGGTGGCGCAGAATGGCGCCGGCTGAAGACAACACGATTCAATTGCAGGAGGCCGTTCCGGACCGCCGCTGGACCCCCAGGTAATTTAAGGCATTTGGGGGGGGTTCGGGAGGGTGGGGGATTTAATTTAAAGGGTCGGGGGTGGGTTTTAGGGTGTTTTAGAGTGCCAGTTTTCCTGCCCTCCCCCTTCCCCCGATTTACGATTTTTTGACGATAAATCGGGGGAATTGGTATTGTATCGTGGCCCTAACGATTTTTGACGATTTAAAATATATCGGACGATATTTTAAATCATCAAAAAACGATTCACATCCCTAGTGTTCAGTCAGGGCAAGATTCACTACCATTCTTGATCCTAAACTAGACTGAGTGATATAGAAGAAGTTAGAAACTTCTTTCTGAAATCCCACTCCTACCATCTCAGTCTGCTTGATGCATTGCTTTCTTCAAGACAGTCATTATGCAGTAACTGCAATGCAATTACCAAAACACAGGCAATACATTCACCTTGCACAATTTTTAGACAAGAATGTATTTATCTGCATTTAGAGTATTTGTTTGCAAATGTTTCATTTGTGCTGAGTGTACTTGAGCTATAAAATACTTCTATTACACATTAGAGTTGCATGGGTAAAACCAGACAAATGCTATAATAAAATGAAGTTATTGGCACCAGATCCTTAGTCATGTACATTAATTCTCTGAGTTGCAGTTTCATGTTAAACAGACGTCTCTTGTGGTTTCCTCTGCTTTAGGAAGACATTTCTCAGGAAATCTGCAACCACAGAACTGTTGGAAAATAAATCCCGCTAAAAAGTTTGGATATTTTATTTGTATCACAAATGACAAAACCAAGCAAACTATATAAACCTCAATTATCCAAAACAAAGTTCAAACCACTAAACAGAGATGCAAATAAGAAAGATAAACTGAGTGTTGGGATGCTGTCTGGGGAATGGGTTTTACCCTGCCAATGGAGCACAATGAAAGAAACTCAGTCTAGATTGACATGTCTCCTTAGAGAGTTGTGAGAGCTCATATCCAGTAATGATATCATGGTCATGTTCACATGTTGAAATATATGAAACTATCCCTAGGGTGCAAAGTCATAATGAAGGAGATTGAAACAGACTTTTACCTGTGTAGCCTGATGGGCACTGGCATGTAAACTCCCCAATACCATCTTTGCAAACTCCATTGTTCTGACAAGGGAGTGATTTACATTCATCAATATCAGTTTCACACTTTGAGCCTGGAAGACATCACAGAGGATTATCACACTTGATCATATGATGAAACACAATGTAATACAACTTAAAATCACTGGGATATATATATATTCAAAACATTTACGCATGTAAAACTGGAAGTTACGGGCATATGCAGCATGTGCCTGCGTAACTAGTGTTTCGCAAGAGCCTGCAGTCTGCATATACTAGCAGTGTCGTGTGTAAATATGAAAGGATATAAGGGGGCAGTTTAGGGGCAGGGCACAAGCTCGTATTTTGTAAGTGGTATACGCTCATTTATTACCAGGCTTGTCTGTACACTTTCACACCTGCTAATTTAAGTCCTGGAAGTGAAATTGCACTTGTGCTTTATTTGCAGTCTGAGTTGAATAGTGATGGTGGTGGGAGTGGAGGGGTTAGGGTGAACCGGGTAGAGGTGTCAGCAAACTGGTTAATGGCAAGTATGAGCACAGGTAAGTAAGTTCAGAAGTGTTTAACTCCACATATAACTCGGGGTTATTACATGCACATCTTTCATTATTAGGCGCATAAAATACAGGCACATATTTCTATAGAAGGGGTAGAGAAAGTATGCGTTTTCCCACATTACAAATATACAGCATGGACTTAAACATACACATGTACTTTCAGGGAAGAAATACTCCACATTTTATAAATGGTGAGGCTCCTGCCGCCCAGTTTATAAAATACTGCTGTAACTTTGGATTCACACACACACACACGTATGTGCTGACTGACTCATGCAATTCCCTCACAGAGCACTAAAGTTAGAGTGGAATGAAATGACAGTCCATGTACAAATGAAACAAAATGCTGACCTGCCTTGGTTTAGGGAGTGATAGCTCTGATAAAAGCATATGTAGGCTTTGGTCAGGTCAAGGCAAGGAATAGTAAAGGGGGCTCAATAAAGGGGCCCCCCCAATGCGATAAAGGGCTGGAATGGAGAAAGGGTCGTGAGGAGAAGGGAAGTGAGTTGGAGGGGAAGCCCAGTATCTCAGCTCTGGTCTCTGAGGTTTCAGGACATCCAGCATAAATATTTATACAATGTAATCACCTGCAGTGGCTTTAGTTAAAACAAACATAGTGTTAATTATTTACTGAGTGCACTTTGACGAGCCTGAAATCAGTACCTACTCGGGGCACTGGAGGCCTAGAGATGGCCATTCCAGCCATAAATGCACCTCACAGCACAATATGCAAGCAATGCTGACACTCTTCTAGTCCCTGTAGATTTGTTCTTTTTGAATACTTTCCTAATGGGATTCTGTAATATTCTAATTCTGAAAGGCAGAAGACCTTGACACAGTGACGAAACGGGAGGGCTGTCAAACTAAACTAATTTTTTTTTTCATTTAGTTGACGTTGAATTTTATTTTTTGTATTGTGAAAGACACCATTAGCAAGTCTTAAACAGGAGGAAAGATTCAAGATCAGTATGACACAGTGCAGGCAGCATGTTAGATGGAGTCCAATAAGAGGTGTCTATTTTCTTGTCTAATTACTCATAGAAACATGGGCTAAACAGGCAGGACCAGGCAGACAGAGAGACACTCACAGACAGAGGCACAGGCATAGGCACCACACACACACACACACAGGATCAGGCACCTACACATAAACAGGTCCCTCAAACACAAACACACATAAAACACACAAGCAGACACATACACTCATCCCCCCCCCCAAACACACAGGTACAGGCCCCAACACAGGCATGCATGCAGAGGTAGACACACACACACAGGCAGAGAGAGAGAGAGAGAAACACACACGCAAGCAGAGGCACACACACACATATACACAGGCACACATATACACAGGCACCCACAGGCGCGTGCGCGCGCACACACACACACACACACACACACACACACACAGAGGTTGTTATAGACCACACTACTCAAGAAATGCTGGGCTCTTTTCGCTAGTACTTTTATAAAAATATATCTTACAGAAATTACTGTAACAAATGACAATAGGGGCTAAAAGGCCAGAATAATCTCCTCTATTCTATGTACCTTTATAGCCTGGTGTGCATAGGCAAATGTATCCACTTCCAATTTGTTTGCAAGTCCCACTGTTATGACATGGATTTAGAAAGCATTCATGGAAAACCTGTCAGAAAAGGGAAAGCTACACTTAGAGGCTGCAGAATAGCATTTATGTATCACAAAGAACAATATATTTTATACATCCCAACACAAATGATCAGTCTCTGTATAATACCAGTATATAACCTGAGGGATACTTCTCTCTCATGGGCTCTGTGGTATAAGGATTGATGAACAATTCTGATTCCTGTACGAAGAGCCAGGAATCACTATTAAATAATAAGAAAAACTTCTATCTCTTTATGCAGTCTATAATCTCTGACTCCCTATAAAGTCCAGTAACTCCACTTTCAGAAAGTTTCTGCCATTCTCTGCCTATGGCAGACAAAACTTTTGAAAATTAAGCTCCAGAACTTTTCAGTCTTAATAAATAGATTGGAGTAATTTTTTTTTTAAAAGCTTTGTTGGGAATTGGGCAAACAATAAAGAGTTATGCATGTAACTCATCTGTATGCATTCAATTAAAGATGATGAGCTGCCTAAATGTGACTAACTTCATTACATTCATAAATTTACCTGCACAAACTAGGGCTATTCTGCATGTGTGATGGGGAGGGACATTGCACAACCTGAATTTTCCAAAATTTACATGATATATGGTATGCTGTTTGCATGCAAAACTTTGTATCCTTCTAGGCAAGAAGTTATGTTTGTATATATGGCCACATAGCAACATGTTATTTGTGTGTATTTGACTACATAACATCAGATCTTCAAAGTCAACTTCTGTGTGTATTTTATGTTTAAAAATCAGGTTGGCTTTTTTACATCCCTGAATCTGTGGTCAGGCACACTACTGAACATTTCGCTCAGTCTGACTCACAGCAGGGCAAAAATATAGATGACAAGAGTAACATGCTTTGTTTTGGCTCATCTGTGCCATTACTACCATTACTTGAGCTGAAACCATCAAGATCCTTTTTGTAAAATAAAGTTTGTGATCTTAAGGTCAGGGAAGAGTGAGTGAAGACAGGGAGGTGTCTTTCCTGGAGTGTGAGAAGAATAGGGCGTACAAAAGATGGAACAGAGGATGTGGCAGAGGTGGAAGATGAGGAGGAATGAAAAAATATAAGCCTCATGAAAAGAGATCATTGAGAAAAGAAGAACAATACCATGCAAATATAATGGAGAAATTACTTACCTGATAATTTCGTTTTCCTTAGTGTAGACAGATGGACTCAGGACCAATAGGCTATGCTTCCCTGTCAGCAGATGGAGACGGAGTCAGGTTGCAAAGCTGACATCACCGTACATACACCCCTGCAGTGACCTCAACTCTCCAGTATTCTCTTCAAAAGCCACCGTGGGCATTCTACTGAAAGGACTTAACTGAAAATATGACTAGAAATATGATTAAAACCTGATTCAAAAACAGATAACCATAACTGTACTCAAACACTGAACTCTAGTAAAAATATAGGTACCCTAATTAAGGGATTAGATGAACACTTACCCATGGATTCAAGGCCCATTCCATGGGGCAGCCCGTGGCACAGAACTTGAGCAGCCGTGGGCGGGATGCTGAGTCCATCTGTCTAAACTAAGGAAACAAAATGATCAGGTAAGTAATTTCTCCATTTCGTAGCGTGTAGCCAGATGGACTCAGGACCAATGGGATGTACAAAAGCTATTCCCGATTGAGGTGGGAAGCTGCCCGTGGTCCGTTCAACACTGCTCGTGCAAAGGCAGCATCTTCTCGGGCCTGTACATCCAGGCGATAAAACCTGGAGAAGATGAGCAAGGAGGACAATGTCGCCACCTGGCAGATATCAACAGGAGACAGCAGTCTGACCTCCACCCATGAGACCGCTTGAGCTCTAGTCGAATGAGCTCTAATCTGAGAGGGTAATGGCTTTCCAGCCTCCACATAGGCTCCCGTGATCACCTCCTTTATCCAGCGAGCTATGGTAGCCCGCGAAGCTGGTTCACCCTGTTTACTTCCGCTGTAAAGGACAAAGAGGCTTTCGGACTGGTTCTGAGACTTCCAGATTCTGCACTAAAAGCCTCTTGACATCCAAATGATGGAGGAGACAGTATTCCTCTGCGTCCTTGAGTTTATCTAGGAATGGTAATGAAATGGACTGGTTCAAATAAAACTCCAAGACTACCTTGGGTAAGAAGGATGGAACAGTACGAAGCCGCAATGCCTCTGGAGTCATCTGGAGGAAAGGCTCCTGGCATTACAATGCTTGTAGTTCAGAGATTGTTAAAATCCGCTATGCTGATGGGAGGAGCAATCAGATAGAGGCGTAGCAATCTGATGTATTCTGTAGGCGAACTTAGCAATCTGTTGAGGATCTGCTAGGGAGTTAGCAATCTCTTATGCTTCGATTCCTGAGAGGGGAGGAGTTAGCAATCTGTTATGTGTGAGCTCCTCTGGAGGGAGGAGCTAGCAATCTGTTATGGTTAAACTCCTATGACAGGGAGGAGTTAGCAATATTGTTAGGAAAGCTCTGTGTTAGAGCTAGGAGTAGCAATCTGTTGTGTACTAGCTCCTGAAAGAGAAGGAGTTAGCAAGCTGTTATGAATCTCCGTACGGAGTTGGCAATCTGTAGGAATCTGCTCCTGTGGAAGGAGAAGTAGTAAAGTGATATGCTCAGCTACTGTAGAGGGAGTAGTAACAAACTGTTAATGAATCTGTTGCTGAAGATTCCTGGTAGGAAAGGAGTAGCCATCTGTTACCAGCGGAGTGCTTGGAGAGGACACTCAGCTGTAGAGGAATGTAGATAGGTGAATCCTTGGGCCGATGGCAGATGACTGCGCCCCCAGGAGGATATCCTGAGAAGGACCACCGGCTAGGCTTGAGTATGGAGACAGACACGTATAATTCTTTTATTAGACAGGTTAGTAGAACCACCAGAGGTGGCAGTAGTGAGCTGCTATGCCCAGCAGGGCTGAAGTCCCTCAGGTACTGGAACCGTAATCCCAGGGTTGCTGAACTGTAGAAAAACTATAGATAGTGAGTAGACAGGTATGCTGTGTTCATAGCCAGAACTGGATGACAGTTCTCACATAAGGTCTTTAGAAAGCTCAGTAGCTGGAAAGGGTTAGGCCCTCGAGGAGCAAGTACGTGGTTCCAGGGAAAGCTCTGAGAGAGCGATGGTAACTCACAATTGTCTGTATCTGTGATAGCTTCCAGGCAGTAGAGAATCTTCAGAGTGTTCAGGAACATGGGCCCCCGAGGAGAGAGTACCGGTTCCCATCGGCAATCTGAAATAGAGAAAAGAGAGCGAGGTCACTGAGGAGCGGGTACCCCTGGTAAGTCTGAGGAGGCAGAGTAGCTTAGGTAGCGAAACCCTTTGCTAAATCGATCCATTAGCAATTTCAGAGACCTTTTATATTGGAAGCGGATGACGTCAGTTCAGGGGAACACCCCCGAGGTTCGCGCCCTTGCTGGTACATCATTCGGAGCGCGCGCGCCCTACGTCATCAGGAACATGGCAGATCCACAGCGTTGTGCCACTCCGGGGACACCGGAGGAAGAAGGCAAGAAGACGCCGCGGCAGCAAACCGTCCATCAAGCCCAGAGGGAGTTGCCACAGTGGTAAGGAAGGCGGAGTGAGGGCGTCGAGCAGCAATGGACGCAACAGAGTTGAGATGTGCTGAGCATATAGCTACCAGGAACAAAATTTTCAAAGTCAATAAACACAAGGAAAGACTGTGCAGCAGCTGAAAAGAAGGACCTGCCAAAAATTCCAGCACTAAATTAAGATTCCACATGGGAACTGGCAACTACACAGGAGGCCCTTCAGAAAACAAGACACATCTGGATGAGCCAACAGGGAGATCCCATTCACCTCACCCCTGAAACAGGAGACAGCTTCTACCTGCACCTTCAAGGAGTTAAGGTTCAAACCTTATTTCAAGCTATCCTGCAAAAATTCCAGAATAAGTGGGATTTTGACCATTCGAGAGGAGACACCACGTTCCTCGCGGCAGGCCTCAAATACTCTCCAGACTTGCACATACTCTAGGGACGTGGAGAACTTCTGAGCATAGATTAAGGTGATAATTACTGCCGCAGAATACCCCTAATTCTTCAGGCGAAGCCTCTCAAGGGCCAGATTGTAAGAGAGAATTGAGTTGGATTCTTGTGAAGGACCAGTTCCTGCTGTAACAGGTCCCTGTGAGGAGGGAGGCACAGGGGGTTCTCTAGCAGGAGCTGCCGCATGTCCACATACCATGGAAGACTGGGCCAATCTGGAGCTACTAGCAGGATTAGACCCCTGTGTTGCTCGATTCTGTGAATGACCCTGCCCAGTAGGGGCCATGGAGGGAAGGTGTATAGCAACTCGTCTTCCGGCCAGATCTGAATGAGAGCGTCAACTCCCAGGGACCACAGATTTCTTCTGCAATTGAAGAATCGAGGAACCTTCGCATTGTGGGATGCAGCCAGCAGGTCGATTGATGGGGAGGCCTCAACGATCTAGAAACATAGAAATGACGGCAGAAAAAGACCAAACAGCCCATCTAGTCTGCCCAGCAAGCTCCCACACTTATTTTACCATATTTATCTGTTTCACCGACCACCACGTTCAGGGCCCTTGTTAGTAACTGATTCGAATTTTCCTGCCACCCGCTACCGTTGATGCAGAGAGAAATGTTGGAGTTGCATCAAAGGTGAATCGAAAGACTTAATGGTTAAGGGTAGTAACCGCTGCATCAAGCAAGTTATCCCGATGCTTGTTTCCCAGACTGCACAGATCAATGCCTTGTTGGATGTTGTTTGAATGTAAATCCTCTTTTCCACATTTCCCCCTGCCATTGAAGCAGAGAGCAACGCTGTATATGCATTCAAAGTGAAGTGTTAGGCTTAATTGGTTTAGGGTAGTAACCGCTGCAATTAAGCAAGCTACCCCCATGCTTATTCGTTTACCCAGACTGTGTAGTTCAGTCCTTGTTGGTTGTTGTCTACTATTCGTTGAAATACTTTGGCCAACAATTTCCACTCTCCTGGATCCAGACTCTCCCTGCTTAGAAAGTCTGTTCTGACATTGTCTTTTCCTGCGATATGGGAAGCTGAGATCATCTGTAGATGTAGTTCCACCCACTCCATAAGGAGGTCTATCTCCTGTGATAGTTGCTGGCTCTTGGTTCCTCTCTGGTAATTGATGTAGGCCATTGTGGTTACGTTGCCCACATCACGTGGACGCCTGGCCCTGTAGTCTGTGGCTGAACTGTAAACATGCCAATCTGACTGCCTGGGCTTCCAGGCGATTGATGTTCCAGAGGGCATCTTCTTCTGTCCAACGTCCTTGTGCTGTCATTTCCTGACCGTGGGCTCCCCAACCTTGAGGACTTGCATCTGTCGTGAGAACCAGCCAGTGTGGGGAGGACAGGGATACACCCCTGCTCAGATGAGCTTCCTATAGCCACCACTGGAGGTGGTGGCAGACTCCCCTCGGTAAGTGGAGACAAGCCAAATAGTCTTGAGACTATGGGTTCCAACGTGATAGCAATGAGCGCTGAAGAAGATGCATGTGTGCCCTTGCCTATGGCTCTATTTCCAGGATTGCCGCCATCAAACTGATAATTTGGAGACAGTGCCATACCGTTGGGCGTATTGTGTTCACCAACCGATGCACCTGTTATGTCAACTTCTGTATCGTGTGGGCGGAAGAAAGACCTTGCCTCGTCAAACCAAACTCCCACATACTCCAAGGACTGGGAAGATTTGAGGCTGCTCTTGGAAAGGTTTATTAACCAACCGAGTTCCTATAACAAGGAGATCACCTTGTTGACACCAGGAGGCTCTCTTCCACGAGCTTGGCCCAGATCAGCCAATTGTCCAAGTATGGATGCACCAGGATCCCATCTTTTCTGAATGCTGCCGCCATGATCACCATAATCTTAGAAAAGGTTCTGGGGGTGGTAGCTAAGCTGAAGGGCAGCACCCAAAACAGATGATGACCCAGCACCACAAAGTATAGGAAACAGTGATCCTATCGGATTGGGATATGTAGATAGGCCTTGGGTATGTCCAGGGAGGTTAGGAATTCTCCCGGTTGTACAGCCATTATCATGGAGTGTAAAGTTTCCATGTGAAAATTACTCACTCGCAGGTGATGGTTGATGCTCTTGAGTACAAAGAAATAGATGGAAAAATGCTCCATATTTTCCTGGGGCATAGGTACTGGGATTACAGCCCTCATCCTGAGGAGTCTTAGAAGTTTAATTTCCACTGCCTGCTTCTTGTGCTGGGAGTGGCAGGGAAACACTACGAATACGTCCTGAGGAGTGCTGTGGAATTCCAGTGCATATCCTTCTCATATGACTTCCAGAATCCATTTGTCCAAAGTAATCTCGCCCACTGTTGTAAAAGAGAGACAGACTGCCCCTGAACTCCTTGTTCCAAAGGTGAGTTGGTAAAATCTCATTGGGGGTTCGGGATGAGCCCGAATCCAAACCTGCCCCTCTCCTGGGCTGCCGGGTATGAAAGGGCTGGGACCTCTCAAGGTGTCGATACTTCTGAAATGTCAAATTTCTGTACGGGCGAAAATGCTGGGAACCCCTGGAACGTCCCCTCATAGGCAAGGGGTGTTGTAGTTGCCTCCTCTCATCTTCCAGTAACCAGGGGACTGGAGATTCACCTCATTTACTGGCCAGCTTTTCCAACTTGCTCCCGAATAAGAGTGAGACTTTAAAGGGCATCTTTGTAAGATTAGCTTTGGAGGTTGTGTCAGCTGACTAGTTCCACAGCCATAGCTGTCATCTGGCCACTACCATTGAGGCCACTCCTCTGGCCAAAGTACAGACTAAATCAGAGCGTGCGTCTGCTAAAAAGGCAGCAGCGAGTTCCATAACCGCTCTGGAATTCACCCTTGAGTCATCAATCTCCTGAGAGAGAAGCAGACATGAACGAGAGACCAGAGCTCAACAAGAAGTGATCTGTAAGGTCATTGCTACAGCATCAAAGGCTTGTTTAAGGATAGACTTGATCCGTCTATCACAAGCATCTTTTAAGGCCGCTTCTCCCTCTAAGTTGTTCGCTTAGAGATGGCACAGACCAGTGCATCCACTTTAGGGAAATCAAATGTTCTCTTACCACTGGGACCAGAGGATACAGAGCTTCCAACGTCCTGCCCCATTTAAAACTTGCTTCTAGGGCATCCCATTCCAGATCAATCAACTCCTGAATGGTATCCATCACTGTAAAATAGCAGGGAAATCAAAATGGGATTCTTCTTTGGTTCTATCATAGAATCCGCCCCAGAGACTCCCAGCATCTTCAGGATCTGGGAAACCAGGCTGACACTTCACCTCTGTGAAAGAACCGCAACAAGGTCCGATACAGTTCCAGCCCAGGGGAGATTTCCCCAACTTCAAAGTAATCAGGATCCTCCTCTTCATCTGTGCCATCCAGATCCTGCCAGGAACACCTTTGGTAAGGCGAGGCATACCAGGGGATCTGCTGGTAGGAATGAGAGGTTGAGGTTCTGTCCGGACAGAGCAAGTGAGGCAGTAGACTGCGCCTTTACAAAGGCTTGTAGCCCCTGGAAAATCTCCACCCAGGAAAAGGCAGCCATGACTAATCCAGGAGGCACTGGGTTGAGAAGAGTTGAATTTCACTCTCCCATGATGACTCAGTCAAGGGGATACTGAGGGCTGGCGTACTTCCAGGGAAAGCAGTGACCACCCCGTCATCCAAATGCGAGGAACCTGGCTTCGCAAAGTCCAAGGAGACCAATTCTCCCTGGGTTCCCTCACAGAGCCGACACAAGTTGGAGTCCAGGTCCGACAGTGAGCCACTAGTATGGCAACCATTGCAGAGAGTAAGGCGCTTAGGTTTCTTGGTTGGTGGTGCCATTGGCAGCAATAGTTGTGTGCTCTGTCGGTTCACACTTAAAAATTTATGTGTACAAATTTGAGAGTCCGAGTGAGGCACAGCAAGGCGTGCACACAGCCTATGGCACAGCTCTTCCAGTATCGCGTGCTTTAAAAGATGTGCACGTAGGTACGTGCCCGATGTTACACGCACAGCGCATATGAAGAACCAATGCACTGCATATACTGATGTCCTATGGAGGGCAATATGGTGCACACACAAACGCACAGAAAATGATGCCGCCGTGGCCTACACGTGGTGTGCCAATCAAGCGAACAATGGGGCCTAGCCCACCAGGGGGCTGCTCAACCTGCTCGGAAGCCCAATTCCCCCTACCCACAACAGAAGCAGGAATAATGTCAGTAAGGTGCACTGAGCACAGAGACCGAGGGAAGACCTACCGAAACTCCCTCTAATTGTGTCTGAACCAGGAAGTAAATCTTCCTCTTTTTTTTTTTTTTTTACTTACCTGGGCTCTGGGTACAGAGACGGTCTCCAGCTGCGGGGTGTGGGGGGAAAGCGCTTTGGCCATCACCGCCATGCTCAACTTCCTGCACCCGCTGCCTTTCAGCCACCTAAGCAGCAAAGTACATGCCGGGAACCGGCTACCGGACCAAGGCACACCTCTGAGGGATCTCCAAAATCACCTCAGGAATTCTCAACTGGGGGAGGGACCTTATATCACTGCAGGAGAGCGGGGCTCAATTTTCTTCAGTTTAGAATGTAGAATTTATTCTTCCAAAAAGTACAGCAATCCTCCTAGGGAGAGGAGGTACGACTACCATCTGCTGGAGACGGAGAATTTTGGAGAGCTGAGGTCACTGCAAGGGTTGATGTACGGTAACATCAGCTTTGCAACCTGACTCCATCTTCATCTGCTGACAGTGAAGCGAAACCCAATGGTCCTGAGTTCATCTGGCTATACACTACGAAATAAGGGATTACCAACAAAATACATAATGGGGCTGTAACTGCAACTACAGATTTTGGTGATTTATATAAAGTGCTCAGCAATCAGTCTTGTGGTTCATATATATATGGAAAGGGAGGATTTTAATACGCCTGCCTTGGTGTTAATTCAGTGAGTACTTTTCACGCTTTGACTTTGCACCAAATGTCAAAGGGTATCCTGGGTACAAAGCAACTGCTCGCTTTTACACTTGCTTTAAGTACAGACAGAATTTAGCTGGAAACCAGTGTTTGCAGGTTTGAAACTTCAGTCTCTGCCTAATAGCACGTGCCCCGTAGAAACCTGCACGCACTTTTAGCTGGCTTTGTCACTTGAACTGCTCAGTAAGATCGCTGTACTACCATGGACAGTGAGGCTCACATAGCCATGACTGCTAAAAAAAAGCAATTTTAACGAGGTCCATATTGAAACACCATTTAGACGGACAACGCAATAGTTATCCGAGTAAATGGCTTACCTGTCTATATTCAGCCCATGTCCAGCTAAAATTTAGCAGGGTAACTAGTTACCTGGTTACAATTTAGCCGGAGAAGTTGGGGGCATTCTGGGGGCAGGCAGGAGGCATTCAGGAGAGGAGCAGAGTTAGCCAGATAAGTTAACTCTGGTCAGGCTGTAGGGCTATCCTAAAGTGAGCCACTTATCCATAACCAGCTAACTTTAATATAGCTGGGTATATTTAGTGGTGCGGCTGCGCTGCTGAATATATACCGCTAGTTTGCTGGCTATGTAAAACCAGCTAACTAGCACAGCCGCACTGCCATTCAATATGGACTCCAAAATTAATAGGTGGTAATATAAGGCTGCTTATTAATACATGAAAACAAATAT
Source organism: Rhinatrema bivittatum (assembly GCF_901001135.1). Lineage (NCBI taxonomy): Eukaryota > Metazoa > Chordata > Amphibia > Gymnophiona > Rhinatrematidae > Rhinatrema > Rhinatrema bivittatum. Next base: position 541,308,772 of record NC_042615.1, on the reverse strand, counting down.
GGGCAATGCCCAAACCCATCCTAGTGATGCCATAGTTATCCTCAATGAGAGGAATTTTCATGTATGGTATCTCCAATATATGTACATTTATCTCATGCATAGGCATTGTGGTTAGCCAGAAAATCCTGCTGGCTACGGTATGACCAGGACAGTTTTGAAGCCCCTTCTGGAGCAGAATGGATTGATACCCTGTCATATATTTATGTGGCACCCTGTTCAGAATAAAAAAACTTATAATCATTAACTATACAAAGATGGATAAACAATGGGTTTAAGACAACAGGGACTGAAAAATTAGGTCTGTGTATAAACCAGCTTGAAGAGATATGTTTTCAGTTTGAACCAGAAGATTACCAGGGGACTGTTTGATGGATTTTCGGAGTTACACTGTTCCAGTGATAGTAGGGAAAGAGAGAATACATTAAATCAGGCAAAAGCTTTTTAAAGCAGGAAATGCAGGCAAGTGTACCAGACTGAGAGCAGACAGAGAGTGAAAGGGTTTTGAGATAGATGCAACTGGGAAGTAAGGTGGGGCAGATCCATGGATGCATGTGAAATGAGAGTGTGAACAATTTGACGTTGGCATGAATTTTGACAGGGAATCAATGCAATGAAAAGCGCAGCAGAGAAGATTATGGCAATGATGAGAGACATGGTAGATTGTCCAAGTGGCATTATTTTGGAAAAGTCGGCGTTGTTGAACAGCAGACGAGGATGGCATGAAGAAGCAGTCAAAAGTCAAATGTGAGAAAAGAATGGACTTTACAGGCATTTTATATCTGTAAGCAGAAGGCAGAGCATCAGTACCAACCTGCATAGAGGTAAGGGAAGGAGCATGTCACCAGTCGAGCAATATAACAGGCTGAATGCATTCTGCTGCTTTACAAGTTGTTGTAGGGCAGGGATTTACATAGCAGAGGTCTTCAGGAAGTGCCATGTGGAGACTAGATTAACATTAACATTAATATCAATCAACAGTGCTAACTTTTAGTAGCTATATTGGGCCTTGAGAAAACTGGAATCTTTGTATTTTGCAATACATTTGCAAAGGAGGAACAGCCTAGTGGTTAGAGCAGTGGGCTATGAACCAGGAGACCAGTGTTCAAGTCCTGCTGTTGCTCCTTGTGACCTTGAGCAAGTTACTTTATCCTCCATTGCCTCAGGTACAAAACTTAGATTATAAGCCCTCTGGGGATAGGGAAATACCTACAGTACCTGAATGTAAACTGATGTGATATCTCAGATCAAATGTCAGTAAATAAAAAAACAATGGTGTAGGGAACAGAGTTTGAAACCACAAGGGTCCCTTCCTTAGGGGTAGATTTTCAAATAGCGCGCCTAGGCGTACTTTTGTTGGCGCTCCAGGCGCCAACAAAAGTACGCTAAAATCCTGGATCGGCGCGCGCAAGGCTATGAATTCTGTATAGCCGGCGCGCGCCAAGCCGCACAGCCTACCCCCGTTCCCTCCAAGGCCGCTCCGAAATCGGAGCGGCCTTGGAGGGAATCCTCTAACGCCCTCCCCTCACCTTCCCCTCCCTTCCTCTACCTAACCCACCCGCCCGGCCCTGTCTACACCCCCCCCCTTACCTTTCTCCGGGGATTTACGCCTCCCGGAGGGAGAAGTAAATCCCTGCGCGCCAGCGGGCCTGTTGCGCGCCGGGACGCGACCTGGGGGCGGGTACGGAGGGCGCGGCCACGCCCCCGGACCGCCCCGGGCCGTAGCCACGCCCCCGTACCCACCCCCAAGACGCTGCCGACACGCCCCCTAAACGCCGCGACAACCGGGCCCGCCCCCCGACACGCCCCCCTCGGAGAACCCCGGGACTTACGCGAGTCCCGGGGCTCTGCGCGCGCAGGTGAGCCTATGTAAAATAGGCTCACCGGCGCGCAGGGCCCTGCTCGCCTAAATCCGCCCGGTTTTGGGCGGATTTAGGCGAGCAGGGCTCTGAAAATCCGCCCCTTAGTTTGATTAACAAAAGTGTAACAGAAGATGTTGGCAAATAAGGACCAGCAGTCTGCCCTTTCTCTTTCTTCTAGATCAGTGGTTCTCAACCCTGTCCTGGGGACCCCCCCAGCCAGTTGGGTTTTCAGGATATCCACAATGAATATGCATGAGAGAAAATTTGCATGTTATGGAGGCAGTGTTTGCAAATTTTTTCTCATGCATATTCATTGTGGATATCCTGAAAACCCGACTGGCTGGGGGGGTCTCCAGGACAGGGTTGAGAACCACTGTTCTAGATAGTACATCTTTAGCTTTCTGAAGGCTCTCTCTATATGGTCTGTAGTACAAATGCAACATTTTGTTGCCCTTCTTTGAACTGCCTCTACCTCAACAATGTCCTTTTGGAGATGTAGGGTATACAGCTGCACACTATGGTCTGATGGTGGCATCTCATCCTGTCAGCTGTCCAAAACAGCAAGAAAGACCTGACGAGACTGAGAGGCCATCCCTCCAGCTGACGAAGATGGCAGAGAAGTGAATATGAAGTGGGATGATCATGGGTTGGAAAGAGAGGGGAGTGCTGAGAGAAAGAGAGAGGGGAGGAGAGAGAGATAGCTGTGGAGAGAATGGGAGAGAAAGAGGGAGGAAGAGAGGCAGCTGTAAAAGAGAGGGAGGAAGGCAGCTGAGGAGTGAGGAAGAGGAAAGAAGATAGGCGCTGACTGAAGAAAAGGGTAGAGAGGTGACTATAGAGAAAGAGAGAGAGAGTGAAAGGGAGCGAGAGGTTACTGCTAAGACAGGGAAGAAGAGAGGCAGATGAGAAGAAAGGGAGAGAGGAGGCAGCTGTGGATGAATGGTAGAGAGGTGGCTGCACTGAGGGAGACAGGATGCGGCTGCAGAGAGAGGAAGAAGGGGTAGAGAAGTGGCTGTGGAGTTTATGAGATGCACGGCGAAAAACAGCTTTTGACTGGGTCGTAGTCACTGAAGCCTTTTTTCATGTCAGAACCTCAATGCGTCTCAGTCTGCTAAAAACTGTAGATACTGTGAAATGCATTAAATGCTCTAAATCTTATATTGTAACAGTAATATCAATGCACGTTTAGAGGGCAATTTTCAAAAGCTATTTCCACAGGCATAACAGTGCTTTATCTGCAGAAATGGCCTTTACATAATTGCCTGTCACTTTACGGATAAGAGCACACAGGTAAGGCCTACAGGCAAAGGCCTTCCCGGGCGGTGGGGGTTGGGAGGGATTTGAATTTATGCTACTACTTTTGCATTTTCCATTTTTCTTGAAAGTGTGCCCAGAAATCTGCAGGTGTAAATGTATGGGATAATTTCCAAAGCGAAAGTACATGCATACTTTCCCTTTGAAAACTGGTGTAGAGTCTGTAGGGTAATTGCCTTTAAATTTATGCAGGATGCCCCCTCAAATTGTAAAATTCCCATTCAGATTTTGCTTTGCTTATGAAGCTAGTGGACAATGCGGACTGAATGTTTCAGAACTGTATTTCATTCCCAAGAAAAGCCTTGATTTACTGGCAGCCCTTGTTCCCCCTTTCTCTGGCTCTGCAGGTATAACTTTAATCAAATGAAGAAGACCCAGCAGACGCTCTTTGCTCTGGCTTTAAGAAAGGCCAAACTACTGCAATATGCTGACGTTCCTGCAATGGGCACTTAGCATTGACACGATGCAATCATTACCACATCCAGCGTTTCTTCTAGCTGATCAGAGCCAACATTAATGAAAAAGCCATCTTGTCCTTGCCTGACTGCTGACTTCGTACTGCTGTCGGATATTTTCAGGGGCAACCGGAATCCTTACACTTTCCTCCGCTGCTGAGAAACTAGAGCCAAAACCTTGAAACAATTAAGGAGGGGGGAAAAACACATTAAACTATTATGTCCTGACAACAAGTGACATTTCCTTCAAACAATGCTCTCCCTGGATGCACAGGAATGGATACCGAGATGATTGCACAGTACAAGAGAAATGAAGGGTCGACCATTCAGCTGGAGCAGAGACTCCCTGGGTGCTTTCCAACAGAGCTGTAATGCGAGAGAAAAACAAATCTTTGGCAAAAAAAAAAAAATGTTACTTTTCTTTTTAACGGTATTTAGGGCTACCAACAGGAAAGAATGATCTGGCCCTGGTTTTACGCCATTGGCTGCAGGGATCTGCAGTTCTGATTTCCCCTATTACAGTCCTCCTGTGCTAAATTAGCCAAGTTGCCACCAGACCCTCTAAGTACATGAACAGCAAATCTCATTTTCCTTTTGATCAGATCTTCTACCAGGATTCTGCCCAGGGCTGAATTAAAATTTTGGGCACCCATAGGCGACAGAGGTGGGAGCAGGCATTTCCCCTCCAAAGCATTCATAGGATGCAGGGTAGAGTGAGAGGGTCTACTCCTATCTCATCTTAAAGTCATCAGAAATAGAGGGGAAGGGTGTGAGGGACCTCAGATTGCCCCATCTAGATGCTCCCCTCTTCAGTCATCCCCCATCACCGCCAAGCTGCTTCGTACCTAGAGCGGAAGTGTCCTGGCCTGGGGGCAGCAGCAGCAGCCACAACAACAATTTTAAAAAATTCAATTCAGTGCAGGCCCTCCCAGCTGCCTATCATGCACTCACAGGACTTGAGGTGGACGCCCACCTCCTCCTCCCATACGGGCTTCCTGTTACTATGGAAGCTCATCCTAGGGGTGGGGCCACTACAGGGCCTTGCTTGTGCGCTGGGCAGCTCGGAGGCCCCACAGTGACTTTCCATTTTGAATTTGCTGCTGCTGCCAGGTCGGGACGTCACCACCAGGTAACAAGCAGCTCAGAGGCAGGCAGCAGCAATGCTCGAGAGCCTATCAAAAATGTGACACCAAAGGCAGTTGCCTATGCTGCCTATCCCTAAATCTGGTTCTAGTTATCTCCCATCATCTCATGCACACTTTCATGTGAGATCATATCTTTCTCTCTGGTCTTAACAGTGAAAGGATTTATTCATTCAGGCATCAGTATTCAGAGAGTTGGCAAGTGGCAAATTTATCTGGGTAAAATTTAATGCTCTTTATTTAAAACACATTTACCACCTCCTCATCCTTCAAAAGGTTGCCCATAGCGGTGCACAGCATTATGATAATGTATATAAAATAATCAACACATAAAAATAGAAAATTAAAATCAATTCCGAGAAGAACATTAAATACGAAGACTAGAAAACCATGCCCAGTTTTAACATAATTATATTTCAAGCTATTGAAAAGAAATGATTGTCTTTTTACCAATGAAACCTCTCATCTCAAGAGGTAGCAAAACAGCCAACTTCCAGCCAGACATAAAATTAGCCTTTTCAGCATCTCACCTTTACATCTTAGGGAAAAGGAACATTTTTCATTGTTGTCTAAAAGTCCCTAGAGAGAGTTCTTATCTAAGGCCATCAGGGATGCGATTCAAGAATTTTGGGGCTGTCACTGAAAAACATTTTGTCTCCTAAATGCAACCTGCCCGCCTCTTTGAATGCTTGCAAACAAAGCAAAGGTGCTTGATGAGAGCACAGGCCAGGAGCCGGCACATGCCCTTCAAGCTGTAGTTTATGATATTAGGGGCCGTCCTTCCTCGATGCTTGAAACACCAGGCAGAGACATTTGAATTGGGCTCCCCAATCTATTGGGAGCCGGAGTAATAAACTTAAGGAAACAGCGGAGGTCCCTCTAGGGTGAGGCTCTTGCGGTTACGTTTTGAACCTTCAGCAGCTTAAAAGTTAGCTTCCGTGGGAGGGCCTACATAATGTTAGCTGCGGTAATCGAAATGCAAAATCACTGCAGCCTGGATGACCGCCCTGAGCAACTGCCTCTTTAATGTCTGAGGTTTCCTGGCCAGTCCTCATTTAGCAAAAGCTAAAACCTTTTCCCAGATATGCAGTGGAACTAACCAGGGAATGACTACTACTGAATATTCATGGATACAATTCCATAGGTAACTTTACCTGGATAAATTTAGAATTCATTTTTCAGACCAGGCATGTGCTGGAGGGCACATGATATGTGCGCTCACTGGCTAAAGTTTAGCCCTGTCCCGAGAAAGCCTCCATGCCCCTTTTGCATGAAGGTAAAGTTTGTGCGCACATAATTTATCCGGTTAGCAGGGGGAGGAGGAATATTTAATTTTTTTTTGTGCTTGCATTAAGCTTTTCAATACTGACCTCTCCGTGTTCTTTTCTAAGCTCTTCCTAAGAAACTCCTCATAGTTCTAGCAGTAATTTTTCACATTTTCAGTTCTTCTTTGTACTTATTCTAGATCATTTCCATCTTCGATGATCCAACTGCCTAGCCATTATATTCTTGAATGTGTTCTACTTTCATTCCTTCAACAAATATTTATATTATAAATGTTATATTTACATGGGGTTTTTCTGCTAACTTGCATATGGTCAGGCAGATTAGCCCATTTCTCGAGCAAAAATAAAATCCACTCAGACAGAATTGATTACCGTAATGGTTTATACCAGGGGTTACTGAAAGAGTATTAAGCAGTTGCAGTTGATACAGACCACAGCAGCAAGGTTGTTGTTAGGAAGGAAAAGCAACGATCATGTTACCCCACTGTTTAGGAAATGTGATTGGCTACCAATCGAAAGTAGGGTTTTTAAGCTCCTATGGCTTGTCTTCAAGGTGCTGCATCTTGGTAACCCTAAATATTTAGCAAATCTGGTGACATGTTATAATCCCCCCATAAGCTCTTTGTTTGTCACAGCAAGCATTGCTAAATGTATCTTGTTTGATGGAGATGAAAATAATGCAGCTTCTACTAGCTAAGGGCTTTTCAATATTATATACTGTCTCACTGGAACTCAGCTCCTACTGAATTACACCAAGAATTAAAATATTTATCTTTTTGCAAGAAAAGTAAGGCTTGACATTTTTGCACAGGTATTTAGTTAACCTTTTTTATTGGAACTCTCTTTATGAACTCAGTAGGGAGTTTTAGTGGTTTAAGGGTTGAAAGAATATAAGGAAACTTTTTTGGGGGGATGTGAATGTTATATTGTCTGATAGTAAAAACAGTGGTTATTTTAAATGTACAGTAGTACTAAGAAGGGTAATGGATTTTAAAATGAAAAATTTACAATTAAATATGTAATACTGTTTATTTTAATTATTGTAGCTATGTATACTTTAGGTTGTGCACAATTTGTAAAATTATAGCACACTGTGGGCTCTACTGAAAGAGCGTGTAATTAAGTTAAATTAAAATATAAAATAAATATTGGTATTCTTTTTGCTTATTACAGTAATGTTCAAGTTCAAGCCCATTTCATACACATTACAAGTTATACATAATCAATTTATCATCTCTTGTAGGTCTTCTTTCTTAGATGCCAGAACTACTGTACTATCAGCATAATTAAAAAGCTCATCAGGCTTAAGCAATTGATGTTTGTTCCTTCTTGTGCCAAGATTATATTCTCAGAATAAATGACTGAACGTGATACCAAAGACTCTACAGAAACATGTCTACTTCTGCCAATCACAATCATAAAGCCATGTCATTTTTTTCTAGGTTTTTCGAAGAGCCTTTGTTCGTTGGCTGTATGCACTAATATACCAAACCAAGACGTTCTTCATAAGGCAATACAAATGGGCAATCTTACTTGAACAGTCTGCAATGGACCTGGCGCCAGTGATGGTAGTGGTGCCATAAAATGGACACGACAAGCAGTAGGACTTCCCGGGGTCCGGTTGGTAGTAGTCTCTTGGACATGGGTAACAAGGCACTAAACCAGAGCGGGAGAACTCCCCAGCTGGGCAGGCCACTGTAAGTACAAAACAGACCTCTTACAACAGGTGGCATGGCTTTGAACATAAGCAAGTCACTTTCTTCTAGCAGTGGAACTGCTAATGGTGTGAAACCTCTACAACAGAGCATCCATGGTTAGTGCAGGCTCTGCATTTTCAAATAAATAAATAACAAAATATGGGACATCAGAAAACATGCATTCCTCTTGGAAACCATTCAAATACAATAACAGGTCCAACCTTTGCAAATAATTTAGAAAGATCCATACAAATATCCCTGGATAAGGGGTCTTAAGCAGCAAAAGGCTTGATGTGCTAAATGGTTGCAATAAAGCACATTAGAAAGGTGAGTTTCTACATGATTTTAACGCAATAATTTTTACTACAACTCTAGTGGTACAGTTAACAGTTTGTATTAAATCCGGCATTAGCACAGATTTTTGCATTAAACACACTTAGGGCCGGATTTTAAAAGGGTGACGCGTAACTCTTTTAAAACTCCCCTGCGCATGCCACCGAGCCTATTTTGCATAGGCTCGGTGGCACGCGCAAGCCCTGGGACGCGCGTAAGTCCCAGGCTTGCAAAAAGGGGCGGTCAGGGGCGTGGTGTCGGATTGGGGCGTGTTCGGGGGCATGTGGGCGGTCTGGGGGCGTGGCCGAGTGCCCCGACACAGCGGCCTGTTTCGGGGCCTGCCGCACCGGCATGCGTAAGTTACTACTGCCCGGAGGCAGTAGTAACTTTTTGGATAAAGGTGGGGGGGAGGGGGGTCTAGATAGGGAGGGGGGTGGGTTAGGTAGGGGAAGGGAGGGGAAGGTGCAGGTAGGTGTGCTATTCTCTCCTCCTGGCTAGCGGACTGCATATCCTTTTGCTATCAGCAAGCAGGCATTCCACTTCAAGACCGTGTTAAAGCACACTCTGTGAGGGCCATGGCGACTTCAGTAGCGCACCTACGCTCAGTGCTGCTTCCTGACATTTGCAGGGCTGCTACCTGGAGTTCTCTCCATACCTGTACAGCCCATTATTGCTTAGACAAGGCCGGAAGATGATTCCATCTTCGGCCAGTCTGTCTTGCGCAACCTTTTTGCAACTTGATGTACCAACACCTTTCCGTCTGCCTGTTAGGGTTCAGGATGCCCTCTACCAAATTCCACCCCAGTCCTTGTGCCTATTGCACATCTTGGGTACATTTGGTGTATTTCGCGGACATCCTCAGCTCTGTACTCACCCATATGTGAGGACTACCATCCTGCTTGTCTTGTGAGAAAGCAAATGTTGCTTACCTGTAACAGGTGTTCTCACAGGACAGCAGGATGTTAGTCCTCACGAAACCCGCCCGCCACCCTGCGGTGTTGGGTTTGTTTTCTTATTTTATTTTTCGGCACTGGGCACGCCCAGTAGGTGCCAGTCAAAGTTCTAGAAACTTTGACAAAAGTGTTCCATGATTGGGCTCCATCCTGTGATGTCACCCATATGTGAGGACTACCATCCTGCTTGTCCTGTGAGAAAGCATAATACACATTATTGCATGATTTAACTACACTTTATTCTTTTGAGAGAGAGAGAGAGAGAGAGAGAGAGAGAGAGAGAGAGAGAGAGAGAGAGAGAGAGAGAGAGAGAGAGAGAGAGAGAGAGAGAGAGAGAGAGAACCTCTATAGTAGCACACCTACTAGTCAATTATTTATACCACTGTAGGAGGGTCAACCAATAACTCGAGGTAAGGTTTTGGTGGTGGTGGTCTAGGGTTTTTTAGGGTAGTTTTACATGCAGAGTGAGATGTACAAACAGCACAGTACACATCAGTGAAGATTTGATGTGATTTGAAGTGAGGAAAGGTACACAAAAATGAGATTAGTACATTGTACTCTCACTCTAGCTTGATAGCAGCTAGGTAGAGAATGCATCAAACTAGGTTGAGAGTACAATCTACAAATCTCATGTTTGTGTACCTTTCCTCACTCCAAATCACATCAAATCTTCACTGATGTGTACTGTGCTGTTCGTACATCTGACTGTGAATGTAAAACTGCCCCCCAAATCCCTAGACCACCACCACCAAACCTTACCTCAAGTAACTAGTTGACTCTTTCTCTCTCTCTCTCTCTCTCTCTCTCTCAAAATGGTGTGGGGTCTGCACCATAAGCCATGTGAGATGAGACTGATGGACCTCAATATATATACCCTAGAAGAATGGAGAGATGGGAGCGATACCATACAGACATTTAAACACCTGAAAGGTATTAATGCACAAGAAGCAAACCTTTTTCAATGGAAAGTAAATTTTAAAAACAAGGGGTCACGATGTGAAGCTCCAAGAGGATAGAGGCAGAAACATTATCATGAAGTATTTTTTCATGAAGAGGGTAGAGGATGCCAGGAATGTCCTTCTGGTGTTGATGGTGGAGACAAAAACAGTAATGGAATTCAAAACACAATGGTATAAAGACAGAGGATCCCTGGAGACATGGTAACGAAGCAGAGGGTAACCAACATGGGAGGGGGTCTTTTACTCCTGGTCAACAAAAGTTACCACATGATACAACAAAAAGTAGTTCTTGCACCATGTTATGAGGTGGCCTTTTACAAATCTTGTCTTTTACAGATTTGTTTAGTATACATGCCTCCAGGACTTCTTGACCATAACTGTTCTCCACTTATTGAATTTTTTTCATCTATGATGGATCCAATTATTCCTGCACTAATTATGGGTGATTTTAATTTAATTGTAGATATTTGGCCACGTTCGCCTAGCTGTGAGACATTTATTAATACTTTAAAAGCCTTGGGTTTCTCTCAGCTTATTAATACTCCTACCCATAAAGCAGGCCATACTTTGGACTTGTTGTTTGTGAATGAGGCTTTTGAAACTACTACTATTCCTAATAGTTTACCGGTCCCTTGGTCTGACCATTATTTGATTATTGCTGTAATTTTGTTAAAAAATCCTCAATTGAAAATCAGCTCCAGTGATAAAATGGAAATTGAATTTAAAAAATCTTGTTCATTAGAGGAACTAACAAGTAATCTTCCTGAAGCCTTAGAAAAAGTGGATTCCTCAAGCACTGTAGAGGCAGTTACATCATGGAATCAGGCCATGGCTGACCTAGCAAATAAATTATGCCCTACGATTAAGAAACTGATTCCTTTAGGGGCTAAATCTAAACCTCCTTGGTTCTCTGCACATCTCAAAACACTCAAACGGGGACTTAGGAAATTAGAAAGAGTGTGCCGTAAACTTCAAAATGATTCTTGTTTAGCTAGCTATAGGTCTGTCCTCCTTCAATATAGAGAAGCCATTAATTTAGCAAAGAGAGATTACTATTCTGACCAAATCCATAAATTTCAATTCAATCCCAGGATATTATTTTCATATGTAGCCGAGCTTACTAAGATGAGAAGCTCTTCTTGTTCTTGGAGTAACCTGAAAATAAAAAGCAATGAATTTGCATCTTTCTTTAAAAACAAAATCCAAAATGTGTTAAAGGATCTTAATTCCCAGTCATCTCAGAATATTATCCTTACTACTAATCCTTCGGTAAAGTGGTCAACGTTTGATTCTGTTTCATCTATTGAAGTCATTAATCTCATCAAAAAGATGAAGCCTGCCAATCATCCTTTAGATGAGATGCCCATAAAATATCTTAAAACAGCTCAAGACATTATAGCCAAAACAGTGGCTATGATTATAAATATTTCACTTGAAGAGGGACTATTTCCAGAATCACTGAAATGCGCTTCAGTGAAACCTATTTTGAAAAAAGCTCAGTTAGAGCCTGATATTTTAGCAAATTATCGCCCTATTTCTATACTCCCCTTTTTGGCCAAACTACTTGAGAAGGTGGTGAATATGCAACTGATGGAGTACTTAGAAGATAATCATTTGCTATTTCCTTCTCAATATGGTTTTCGGAAGAACCACAATACAGAAACTCTTCTAATTTCATTAACTGATACCATCCAAAGAGGGTTTGATCAGAACATATCCTATCTATTAATACTCTTAGATATTTCAGCGGCATTTGATACCGTTAATCATGAAGCTCTTCTAGTAAGACTCCAAGAAAATGGCCTGATAGACACGACGTTAGCCTGGTTTAGATCTTTTCTTACGAACAGATCTTTTATGGTCAAATTGGGAACAGTAGAATCAGATAGAATAGATCTAAATACAGGGGTTCCTCAGGGCTCTTCATTGTCCCCAACCCTATTTAATATCTACATGGCTCCCCTTTGTAGGTTTCTTGCAGGGTTGGGCTTAGTACATTTTTTGTTTGCTGATGACGTCCAAATTCTTCTTCCCATTAAGGGTTCCCTTCATGATACATTGAAACTATGGGATATGTAATATAATTCGATCAAACAGCTTCTTACCCACTGAATTAAGTATGAAAGCTTCAGTTAAAGCTATCACAAGAGATAGCTTTTACAAATTGCAAATACTGAAAAAAATGAAACCGCTTCTCCACGCAAATGATTTTCAGACGGTATTGCAGGCTTTGATTCTGCCAAAGTTGGATTATTGCAACGCCTTACTACTGGGTGCTCCAATTTCCACAATTCGACCTCTGCAGCTGGTGCAAAATGCCGCAGCACAGCTTTTATCTAATATTAAGAAATTCGATCATGTTTCTCCTGTTTTGATGAATTTACATTGGTTGCCTGTTCAGTTTCGAATTAAGTATAAATGTCTTACTTTAATTCATAAAGCGGTTTATGGTCATAATACTGAATGGCTTAATGCTTCGCTTCATCTTCATGTCCCACCTCGTAATCTTAGATCCTTGGGGCAGGCTCTTTTGACAATACCATCTCCTAAATTAACCCATCTCGCTTCAGTTAGTGAAAGAGCGTTGTTGCTACCTGGACCGAAGATGTGGAACTCATTGCCAGTCTCCATTCGGACTAAGGAAAATATTAATAGTTTTAAAAAATTGATAAAAACCTGGCTCTTTGAACAGGCTTTTAATCAAGCTGACTGATACTCTTTGGAATTTGTTGCTTCATTTACTTAGCTGATTATTTATATTTTAGTTTTTTATGTTTTTTTTAATTTTTATTTGTTTTATTAGGAGTGTTTTTTTATGACAGTTATTGTTAGTAATGTTTATTATGATACTTATTATGTATAATTATGTTTAAATAATTTAATTTATGACATTTTAATTTTGTTATGAAGATAGTGGTAATTATGATTACCACCTCAGGATAATAAGTGCTTTTAGGAATTTTTTTGATGCCACTGAATGAAATTGTTTTTTATTTATTGCCTTTTGATTTGTCATTGTAAACCGACTTGATATGAATTTGAATCCCGGTATATAAATTTGACTAAATAAATAAATAAATAAATAAATAAATAAAATAATGGAGCAGCAATTTAAGCCATAACAGCAGTGGTATGACTGCTTTGTGCATCCGGGAATACTTGAGGGTAACCTGCACGGAGCAGCAGTTACAGACAAACAGCACTGGGCAGACTGGATGGACTTTATCTGCCATTATTTACTATGCCACAATGTTTCCCTCTTTTCAGTCTCCACAAACCTCCACATTCAGAGATGCTCACAGCTCCTCTTCTCACAGTCGTCATGCTTTTTGGGCAGGTGATACAGTTCTTGGAACCAAAATCTGGCTGGTAGGTAGTCAGTGGACATGACTCACAGGTTTCTAGACCATTAGAGGAGTAAGTTCCTGGCTTGCACTGGGCTAAAAGGAAGAACAGAAAGAAAAAAATATCCACAGTAAGTCATCTGTGGGAAAAATGCATTGGTTGGTAGATGATTAACAGAGAAGTGGTATGGACAAGGAGAGGACAGCCTTCTTCAAAAGTCAAAGCGCTGGTGAACAGTAAGCTTTTTTACTACATTCTTATTTAAGAGGGATGTTTGCCATGGAAATAAAATGGAAGGAATTACTTACTTGGACAGTTTTTAGAAGAATGAGACTAAATAATGTGAAAGCCAAATGAGAATAACAAGACATGTAATTCTTGTATTAGAGCTATTGTCCAAACATTGCCTTGGAAAGAAATAACAGTAAGGCTGTGGTGGGGTGTGGAAATCCATCAGTGGAGTAGGGGAACACACCAGCCATAGGGGGAACTTAAGAGGCCGATATTTAGCACCATTTGTCCAGCTAAGTTCAGACTTAGCTGGACAAATGGTGGGATTAGAGAATCCACTGTGCTGACCAGTCCCATGATAGCTGGATAATGGGTTACCTGGATAAATGTTATTCAGCTAGCTTGGGAGCAGGACAGGAGCATTCCATCTCAGAGTCATTTATCTGGCTAAGGGGGTTATTTTCTAAACATTTATCCCACACGATAAAGCCCTAACGCACGCGATAAACCCCTATCACATACGAATAGGGGCTTTTCGCGTGCGATGGGATGTTAAATAGCTGGAAGAGAGGAGTCGGGGCGGGGATGGGGAGGAGTCGGCCGCTGCTCCACTGCCAGCAATAATGTGAGGGACATTATTGCCGGCAGTAGCGCGGTGAATAGCACCACCTTTTACAGTGGAGCTATTTGTGTGAAAGGCTGCAGCTGGCCGCACCACAGCCCACAAAATCGCACTGCTGGGGTGCGAACGGCTGCTGCCTTTCGCAGGTCCGTCCCACCTTCGTGTACCCCCCCCCCCTTTTTCGCTGGATTCATCATTCTGCGAAGAATGATGAATCCAGCCCTAAGTTAGCTGGATAAACACCAGTTTTCAGTGTAATCTGGCTAACACAGCTGGATAACTTTAGAACAGCTGAACAGTAATCCTAAAGTTAGCTGGATAAACTTATTCAGCTTTTAACATAGTGGGTATATTCAGTGGCACACCTTTACCTGTATAAAATGCTTTGATTATTGCCCCTATGTATAGTGATTCTTTTAGTTCTTATTTTGTACAGTAAGCAATGCTGTATATTAACAATGTCTTGTTTTTGTGAATTGGTGTGTATGTTCATGATCGACAGTTCTTGCTCTCTCTCAGGCATGGAGGTTCTATGCCCCCTGGAGCTCCCACCTTTACATTCAGAGATGCTTTTGGAATGCAGGTACTCGGTATAGGCACCAGCAGGGCAGCTTTTGCACTCCACTTGCCCTTCCTCGTCCTGATATGATCCAATCCAGCAGCTTTCACAGGTGATGTGTTCCAAGGAATAATAGGTGCCCGGGGGACAGTTCACTGCAATAGCACAAAAGGTGAGGATAATGATGAAAGAAGGACATCAGACATTTTTTTAAAGATTGTTAAGGCAAAAAATACATTTCAAGTGGCTGTAGCATTCCCACAATTGCCAGGGGTGTGTTTAATGAAATCAGTTTTCCTATGACAGCTTGATTTAGAAAAGATCTGTTTTTATATTCCTGGTGACCTGACATGACATGATAGCAAGATGAGCTAGTCTTGCTTCCTGTGTCACCTTCTTCAAGGGAAAACAAACTGTGATTGTTAATGGCTGCCATTCAGAAGAGCTAGAGCTAGGACAAGGAGTCTGAAAATCTGGTCTTCAAGAGCCATGAACATCTGGTTTTCAGGATAAACAAATTAATGAAAATGTATCATCTTACCCTAAGCATATGCTCTTATATAAATTTCGAAAGGAGGGGGGATATAGAAAGGAAATACAAAGATCAACATCATAGTCAAGTATAAGTACATGTAGGGACAGGAAAAGGAACAGTCAGGTCAAAGTACAGTATGGTAAGGGACCATAGTAAGGTAACAATAAGGTAGCAGTTAACAATCAGTGGGAGTAGTTATGTTCTTAGTTGTCGATGTTAGCTGTTCATGCTGTTATGTTGTCTTTGGGAGCTGTGCATGTTTAATTCTGTTTGGGAGGTCTGTTGCAAGGAGATTGTTGGTTGACCATGGGTGTCTTTGTAGGCTTTGATGAACAACCATGTTTTTAAATCTTTTTTGAATGTTTTTAGGTTGGGTTGCATTCTTAGATTAGTCAGGAGAGTGTTCCATAATTTGGGACTGGCGAGGGAGAAAGCTCTTTCTCGGGTTGTTGTGAGTTGTGCTGTTCGGATAGAGGGAATTTTCAGGAAGCCCTTGTTTGATCGAAGGTTTCGATGAGGCGTGTGAGGCATGAAGTTTAATGGCTGACCAGTTTGTTTGGTCTTTATGTATTAGTTTGTGTGTAATGGTCAGGGTTTTGAATTCTATATGGTATTTTATTGGTAGCCAATGTAGGGATATAAGGATGGGTGTTATATGTTCTCGTTTTTTTTTCTGCCTGTTAGGATTCTAGCTCCAGTGTTTTGTAGGATTTGGAGTGGTCCGAGGTTGGAAAATGGTAGGGAGTTGCAGTAGTAGTAGGGAGTTGCAGTAGTCGATGTTGGAGAAAATGAGCAGTTGAAGTATGGTTCTGAAGTAATCTGAGGTTAGAAAAGGTTTTAGATGTCTTAGGGTTAGCAGTTTGTGATATCCCTCCTTAATTTTGGTTGTGATGTGGTTCTTGAAGGATAGTTCGTTGTCGATGATTACTCCTAGGTTGCGTGTCTGTGTGACTGGGGAGATTGGGGCTTTTTGGTTCTCGAGCATGAGGGGGGGTGGTGGTTGGGAGCTGGGTTTCCGTTCCATGATTAATATTTCATTTTTTTCAATGTTTATTATGTTTCATTTGGGTTAGTAGTTGTTTGATTGTGGATAGGTATGAGGCTGTTTTCTTGTAGGCTTCTTCCAGTGAATTGTGAATTGGTATTAGTATTTGTATGTCGTCGGCGTAGAGGAAGTGTGTAACACCGAGATCATTTAGGAGTTGGCATAATGGCAGTAGGTATATGATGAAGAGCGCTGCAGATAGGGCGGAACCTTGAGGCACTCCAGTGTTTAGATTAATTTTTTTGGATAAGGTGTTGTTGATTGATACTTGGTAGTTTCTATTGGATAGGTATGATCACAACATACTTTTAAATAGACTAGAAGAAATAGGATTAGGCAACAGAACGATTAGCTGCTTTAGATCATATCTAAGCAACAGATATTTTCAAGTTCAAATCAAAGATTCCATGTCAGAAAAAATAGACCTTCAAACAGGAGTACCACAGGGTTCTGCCCTGTCTGCTACACTTTTCAACATATACCTGCTGCCATTATGCCACCTGCTAGCCGGGCTGGGAATCACGCACTACATATACGCAGATGATATCCAATTCATATTACCCATTGACGATACAATTGAGAAAACACTAAACATAGCGAACATGTATCTAGACATTATCAAACAACTATTAAATCAAATGGAGCTAGTAATTAATATAGAGAAGACAGAATTCCTTCATTTAGAAAGAAAAAAAAACATGGAGATCTCACACAACCCAATCACACTCAATAACAACAATCAAATAACATTCGCAGAGAAAGTACGGAATCTAGGAGTAATAATCGACACTGAACTAAGCTTAAAACAACATATATCCATAAAAGTAAAGGAAGGATACGCCAAACTCATGGCCCTCAGAAAACTTAAACCACTTCTAACAACCGCCAACTTTCGATCAGTACTACAAGCACTAATATTTGCAAGCACTGATTATTGCAACACCCTTCTACTAGGTTTACCATACACCACCATAAGACCTCTACAAATATTGCAGAACACGGCTGCAAGAGTATTAACTGGAAAAAGGAAAAGAGACCACATTACGGAAACACTGGCTGAGTTGCACTAGCTACCCATTGAACAAAGAATACAGTACAAAACACTATGCACCATACACAAATTAATACACAACGAAAACACAGACTAGCTTAACACAGCCCTCCGCGTACACATACCCAACAGAAATCTAAGATCAGCCAACAAAGCACTTCTAACCATTCCATCAGTCAAAACAGTGAGATTTTAGAGGAGGGATTTTAGAGGAGGGATTGATCAGTCATTGATTGATCAGTCAAAAAAGTGAGATTTTAGAGGAGGGATTGGAGGTCTGCTAGGCAGCAGAGGCAGGATCTTTGCCATCCCCCAAATTCTGTATAAATCCAAGGTTGCATATAACTCTGCTTCCTTGGTGACACTATATTTCCCAAGACAAGCAGCTATAATCAAACAACATTAATTAAAACTATTGATCAGGTCATGAATATTTCAGGACTTTAACTTGCTCCCCGTGCTTCTCTAGGAAGAACCTTGTGATTCTCTCTGCCAGGCCCGGCAGCTTCCAGGGCCTCAAAGACTAATAGGGATCATATAAAATAAATACAAATGATGACTAAACCGAAACATTTTCAGGTGATACAAGGTGAAAACTGGCTTGTGTACTACAGAAGCACTGCACTTGTTTTTAATGTGCTTCAATGCCATCAGCCAACGACCAAAACTGTCAATCTTCCATTTACTGCAGCATGTTTTAGTACTAAAAAGGGATATAGACAGCTGTGAGACACTTCTCTTACCACACATTCGGCCTTTCAGGACTGAGCCTGGCCTGCAGAACAGGAAGGCCCTTTCACTTTCCAGTGAGTTACTGTCAGCGACAACCAGCTCCGATGCAAACTGGAAAGTGTACATGGGTTCTTTGTTGAGGGTCCTTTTGAGTCTGTTTGTAATTGTCTCCAATGTCTTAAGAAGCCGGCGCTGGTTCTCCATTTCCAGTGTATCATTCCTTTCTTCTGGTAATGGCACTGCTTGCTGAGGGAGAAAAAAAATGCAGCAAAGAATCTCAAAACTTATAAACTGAGAGCCACAAAATTTAGCACTTATTGATTTCCATCCACAAATTCTTAAAAAATTCACTTATTGAAGGAATCTTTTCAACCTAGCGAACTCAAAATAGTTGATTAAGTTTTAGTAGCTTTGCAAAATCAATGGCACTAAAAATGAGTAAAGTGTGCAGGTAAAAAAATACCCACAGACTTTGCACCAATGCAGGTAGGTTTAAAAAGACCCCTTAAATGCCTGCAGTTTTAAAGCATGGCCAGTGGTTACAGCCATGGCCTGAGAAACAGGGAAATCTGAACTCAAACTGCACCCTCCCCCTCTCCACTTGTGACTTGTGCAAGTCACTCAGGGCCGGAATGCCAAACTTTTGGGGGCAGCAAAATCCTTCCAACGTGAGGCAGAGGTGGTGCTTTACCAGATTTAATACTGCCAAAAAAGGGAGCACTTTGCTGGAGCCACTGCTGCCAATAGGAGGGAGCATTGTGTTGGTGCTGCTGCCAATAAGTAATTTGGGGAGGGGGGTGTATGACCAGAGGTTTGCCTAGGGCACCAAATACTCTTGCACTGGTCCTGAAGTCACTTTATCTCCCATTGCTTTACATACCTACTTCCACTTATCTTGGAAGCTCTTTTAGGAAGGGACTTATCATACCTGAAAAAATGTAAACCACTTTGAACTAAAATTGGAAAGGCAATCTAGAAACAAAAATATTGTTATTCACATATTTATACAATTATTATACAAAACGTTTGCAGTGATGTTAGAGATATGTCAGAGGAGGCAGGCCACAAGAGACAGCCGCTGGAGGATACTAGTAAAGGATCATCTCGTGTGCAGTGATAGTACAAGGCACCGTCTCCTCCCACTAGCTATTGTGGCCTCCCTGCTGCCACATCCTGCTGTTCCAGTCCCTAGTCTCCTGTTCTCCACCGGGATAGACTGGCAGCTGTAGCTTTGCCCCTTGGAGCGATGTCAGAGGTGACATGCCATAAGAGACAGACGCTGGAGGACGGTGAGTCATCTCCAAAGAGGGAAAATTCAAAGCGGCTCACCCTTAGGATTGCCCCCTCTGAAGGTCCACACAGGTTCTCACTCTCTCACACATACACTTACACACTTGTGGGGACGGGGGGGGAGAAGTGCCATCAACCATTTTCACCCAAGGCGCCATTTGCCTTAGAGCCATCCCTGCCCATGACTGAATATTGGCCTCTAAATCAGTGCAAATATTAAGAAAACTGATGGGTATACCACTGCTATGGTTGTTGTTTAATTGTACAGTGGCATCTCCTGTCCATGGCCTTCATTTTTCAGTCCCTCTCTCTTCAGTTAGTTGAGCTCCCTCAAGAGCATGCATAGTTTAGCATGATCACGCTATTTTGCTTCCCCTCAGTAAGAAACAGCTGAAGTTACCAAGGGGGTCATTTTCCAAGCGGATCGCACGCGATAAGGGACGTTTCGCACGCGAAAAGTCCCTTATTGCATGCGATACCAAGATGGGCTCAGAGTTGGGGCGGCGTCAGCCCCAGAAGAGGAGGAGTCGGGGCGACATTGGGGCTGATGCCGCGAAGAATGCGCCGACAGTGAAAGGTAAGCACCTTTATCGCTGCCGGTTTCTTGCCGAATAACTACATCTTTTATGGTGCAGTTATTCGTTGCAACGCCGGCAGCGATCGCACCGCGGAGGTACGATCGCTGCCGGCTAGCACAGGACCACCCCCCCCCCCCCCCCCCGTTACCACGGGATTCACTATGCCTTGCGGCATTAGTGAATCCCGCCCTAAATGTTAATAAGCCCAGAACCACAAACTGGTAGGCACTTGCCAACTTCTACATTTAAATACATAATTGGCTTGGCTCTGGTCTTTTGATGCATGATAAGCATTATTTTTTCCTTACCAGTGATATTAAAAATTAGTTTTATTTTCTGGTCTGTCATTGGCATGTTACGTCTTTTGTGTCTCTTCACCCGCAGAGGGGCAGCTTTGGGGAGACTGGAGAGGTGTTTCTGTATTTGCTCTTCCTGTATTACATCTAGGAAATCATCATAAGAATAATCCAGTCTGTTCACAGCACCCCAACCGCCAGGGCCTGGAAATCATTAAACAAACAAAAAAAAAACAAAAAACACAGTAAAATGGAAGAAAAATCTGAGAAATCTAAATGAAAGTTATATCAAGAATGTTTGATTTGAAAGCAATTTCGCTAAAGTAAATTTTTTTGGCCAGATGTCCTGTGTGCATTTTGAATGTACAAACACAGATGTCATTTTTATTACAAATATACTTGTCTTTTGAAAGTTAAAAAAAAATAGCCATCCTCTTATTATTTATTTATTTAACATGTTTTGTATGCCGTATATCAGTTTTGCTATCATAATGGTTTACAAGGCAGGAAAATTAGGAGAGTAACAATAGAGTTTTAACAAAGAATTTCAAAGATAAAGTTATTCAAAAGTGACAGAAGTTTACTACTGAATTTCATTCTGTGCAGGGTAATGTATTTAAACCAAACACTGACTTATAAATATCTCTGCTGCAAGGATGTCCGGACAGCAGCATGCATTAATGTTAAATTGTTATTTATTATTAGGCTTGATAAATCTCAATTCTTACAAAATATATCAATGCAATGTACATTAATTAAACCTACTCTTTGCAGATTGAGAAACAATTTAATCTTCTTTCTGTACCTGCACCCAAGCAAAACAAGTTGGCAACCTCTCACTCTTGTCCCTAAAGAAAGGCATGACCAGGTCATCACTATACTACAGGGATGTGCAGAAGGAAAACAATTGTTTTGATTCTTATTCGTTTCGCCAGGACCCTAATTCATTGTATTCATTTTCATGGGAAAAATCCTGATTCGTTTTCCATTAAAGTCAATGGGGAAAGTATTTGCAGCCTATTGTTGTCTGCAGAATTGGGGTTTTCTTATCAATTCTGATGAAACTTCTGGGAAGCAATCATCAGAATGAGAAAAGAGCTCCAAGGTACTTAGACTGTGGCAAAGTGGCACCAAAGTGGCATGAATAGCCTAAGGCACTTTAAAGGGGCAAAGGGATACCAGGAGTGGCAAGAGTGCTTTAACAGAGGTGCAAAGCAGCAGCGAGAGTGTAAAAAACACACCACAGCTTCAAAAGAGAGCACCAATAACAGTTGCATGAACCCTTGAAGGCAGCACGACAGGCAAAGTGGCAAGCAAGTGGCATCAACATCCTACAGCACAATGAAGGGGAACATAGCAAGCAGAAAGACTAGCACCAACACACTGAGGAACCATGAGAGTGGCAAGAACACCACAAGGAGTTGAGTGAGTCATCTGGTGTATGGCAGCAAGCAGAGTGGCAGAAAGTTGATAGGGGCAAGACAAGCTGGCAGAGGCGAGGTAGTCAGGTCGCTGTGGTGCTGATAGGGGAAAGACAAGGAGGTAAGACAAGACGAGGCTCAGCATGCAGCGCGACTGTCAACCAGGGAATACTGTCCATCCGACCCGTCTTGAAACACGGACCAAGGAATCTAACACACGTGCTAGGACCTGAAACATGATTAACCCCTGGGTGGGGTGGAGCGTTACTGCTGTGCACAGGGCCGGTGCAAGGGTATTAGGCACCCTGGGCAAACCTTACAGCCTGGCGCCCTACCCCCACCTCCCCATACCAATTTTAAATTATACATTAAACACATATTTTACATGAAAAGTGACATTCTGAGGTAAAATTAATATATAATTTCATGCACTGTTGTGATGCCAACAAGAAAACTTTGCATCTTGGAATTCATATGACATCATACCTATTGTGATATATTTTGGCATGGTCCTCCCGTATCAACACAGTACTATCTGCCAACACTCAAAGAATAACAACCCTACCTATGAAAAAGAATACCACAAATATTACACCAGAATCTAAAATATCAATACACCTCCTATCAGGAAAACAGAACAGGCCAAGCTACTACAGATCCCTATAGAGAAACCACATGCTAAAAGAATGCTTCATCTCAATCTTTGCATGCAGAACACAAACCCTCACCAAATACAGAATAAAGCCACAAAGTATAAATAGAAATGTGCAGACAAAAACAGAACTGTAAAACGCATCACGCCAGACTCTATACAGTGTAACAATGGAAAAACAAAAATTTCACTATTCCTCATGAAATAAATCAATAAAATCAAGATATATAAATCATTAATCATAATTATCAAATCATACTAATAAAATAATTTCAAAACAGCTGATGAATAGAATATCCAATAATTAAAGACTCATGCAAATTTTGAAAGCTTTACCAAACACTAATAAAATATTTCAAACAGCAGACACATCACATACTATCCAATAATTAAAATGGTAGTCAATCAAGAAAACTGAACTTTAAAAGCCACCTTTACTTACCCTTTCCAGCAGTTCTCCTAGTCCTTTCCCTTGCAGGCCACACCAGAAGCAGCTGTAGCTGCTGAAGCTGTCCTCACTGTCCTCTTCCTTAGGGACCATAACCAGTCTCTTCTGTCTCTCTCACACACACACCAGACACACCCTCAGGACCAGTTTCTGTCTCTCACACACCAATCATCTCCCCAACCAGTCTCTCTCTCTCTCTCTCTCACACACACACCAGTCATCTCCCTGATCAGTCTTTCTCACACATACACACGTCACCTCTCTGGCCAGTCTCTCTCAATCACACAATGCTCTCGCTCTCTCTTACTTACACATAGACTTTCAATCACATACAGGCTCTCTCTATTTCACTTACACACAAGCTCTCAATGACACACATGTTGTATCTCACTTACAAACAGGCTCAATCACACACATGCCCTCTCTCACAGCCACAAGCCAGCCAAAAACATGCTCCATCTCTCTCTCTCGCACACACACACTGACACACACAAGCACCCTCCCTGACTCACATATACACCACACATACAGAAGCACCCTTCCTATCTCATACATGAAGCATCTTCCCTGTCTCACACACAGAAGCACCATTCCTTTCTCACATACTCACCACATACATACACACAGAAGCACCCTCCCTATCTCACATACATGAAGCACCTTCCCTGTGTCACACACAGAAGCACCATTCCTTTCTCACATACACACACACACAGAAGCACCATTCCTTTCACACACACACACACACACACACACACACACACAGAAGCACCATTCCTTTCTCATATACACACATATATACACACACACAGAAGCACCATTCCGATCTCAAATACATATATACACAAAGGCCCCCAGCTAAACAGCTCGTCTCCAGCGGCGGCTGGCAGCGGCCATCTTCATTTCTTTGGCCTAGTCTTGGGCTGTGCCGGTTTTCATTTCTCCGACGGCGGCTGGCAGCGGCCATCTTCTTTTCTTCGACCCGGCGCCCTCAATGGCCCGGAGCAGAGGAGGCCACGTGATCTGCTAGTCCGGCCCACCAGGGAAAGCCCAATCCCCCGATAGGCCAATCTGCCCCTACTTTATCACATGGCCTTCTATTTCTCAAACACCGTGGCGCGAACCAAAAGAATGGAAATGTATGATATGTTGCATTCGTGGGGGATCGCGATACGTTTTGTGGACCCACAAATGCAACGAATAGGGACCTATGCATTGCGGATTGCGCATCCGTTCAAAACGAATGCACATCCCTACTATACTAATCCCCAGACCCAGGGCAGGAAAAGCAGGGATTATTGTATGTGAAGACTGAGACAAACTGGCAGCGCTATGAGGAGTAAAGTTGCACTATGTCTGAAATACATCAAATAAAACCAAAACACTGCATAAAAAAATCATTGAGGTCAATATTCAAAGCTTTTGTGTGGGTGTCTTTTCAAGATACCTGTAGAATACCCAAGTGTTAAATATTTCTTCTCACCCACTTCCACTGAATGCACAACTATTGTGTGCATAACCTTTTGAGTGCACAAAATATAAGTGTAGGGGTGGCAATGGGGATAGGGGATGAAACAGATATTCAGTGCTACACAGCTAAAGGTATGCACATCTGTCCGGTCAGTCTGAGTATATTTAGCAGCAGACTTATGTGTCTAAGGGGGTTATTTTCTAAACCTTTTCGCGTGCGATAGGAGGTTAATTAGCTGGAGGGGAGGAGTTCGGCGGGGAGGGGAGGAGTCAGGGCGGGGAGGGGGAGGAGTTGACCATGGCACCGCTGCTGGTGGCGCTATTTGTGCGAACAGCTGCGGCCTTTCGCAGGCCCGCTTCCCCTTCACCCCCACCTCCTTTTTCGCTGGATTCATCATTCTGCGAAGAATGATGAATCCAGCCCTAAATCTGCTAAATATCCGAGAAACGTTACTGACGTAACTTTCCCTGGATAAATTTGCCACTTTTTGTCTTACTGAATATTGATCTCATTTTTATTCTCTATTTTTAAAAACATTTCTATGATTTTTTTTTTTATAAAACTATTTATAATCTCATGCTCACAGCATTAAAGCTATGGGACGGAGGGGATTTCCTCCACCCCATTTTATTTGCATTCCGACATGATTATAGTTTGCTGATGGTCCCATGATTTAATTGGAAATGGATGCACAAACAATATAATATCCCCCTCTGTGCTGCATTAAACTATTCATATTACCAATTGCAAAACCATTCTCGTAGTCATAATTATATTCCAGGCATTGTTTTTGGGGCAGATCCTCCAGTCGGCAGTCAACGTCATCAACATCGTTGCAAAAAGATGGAACCTGTAGGCAAGAAAGAGAAGAGTCATTAGAAAGATTTAAATCAGCCCCAAATGTTTCGCTCCGTTTTCCAGCACTCACTTTCTTGAGTCTTTACCTTTTATTACCAATGACAAAGCATCGAGGGGCGTGAGAGTAAAGAGGAGGGAAGAAGAGGTGCATTTGGTCGCAAAGCTTGATTGGATGACCTGCTCCTTGTCTCTAATCAGTGCAGTGTTGCTGCTGAGCACAGTGGAATGGAAGCTAAGCCCTCTCGTCTGTCGCTGCAGAGGGAACATTTTCCCACAGCACTTTTTTTTAATCTATTTATTTACAAACATTCGATATTCTGCTTTTTTTTTTTACCAGGAATGGTCTCAAAGAAGATTGCAATCAATTTTAAAAGACTAGCAAGTACATTAGCAGTTACATTAGTCGTAGCATCGTGAGCAGTCACATTGGCAGAGTGTCCAGCCATAGGAACTTCATTTGTTATTAAAAGACTGCCTGGGGGGGGGGGGAGGCCTAATTGAACAACCTGGCCTTTGCTATTTTTTTTCCGGAAGGTGAGGTAGCAGGGTTTAAGGTGAATGGTAGGGGTACCTTGTTCCGGATTTTGGCAGCATAGCAGCTGAAGTCTCTGAGCCTTGGCAGGTCAGTTTGCAGAGTTCAGCCGGGGGAGGGGGGAGGTAAGAAGGGCTCCCTACACCTCCACCAGATCTCTGGTGGAGGTGTAGGGAGCAAGGAGACAGGAGAGATTCAGGGCCTATTTATTTACACCATGAAAGGAGAAGCAGAGGACATTCAATGTAATCCTGGTTTCTACAGGGGCCAGTGAAGTTAATGTAGAATAGGTCTTATATAGGATGATGCTTTGGGTGCTATCAAGATTTCAGCTGTGGTATTTTGCATGAGTTGAAGGCGTTTCAATTTGCATCAAGAGATACTTGGTTTCAGGCACATAAGTGGCTCTTTGAAAATAGTGCTGCATGTAAAAGTGTGCATGGCACATGATTTTGCATTAACTTTTACATGCATACTAAACAGGCATCCTGTGTTGGGGGGTGGAGTTGGGGCAGCATTGAGATTTACATGCACACCTCCCATTTTCTCTAGAGCAGGGGTAATTTTGTGCGTGTATGCCACACGAGGGTCCATGCATAACCGCAAATTTTCAAAGCAGGTTTATACGCTTAGATCCACTTTGAAAATTCTGACTTAAGTCTGCAGGTGCAAAGTATCCACAGCAGACTTCAGCCTATGAGGGCTGTTCCCTACTTTCCGCTGGGTGCATGACTGGCAGTGTCAGAGCGTTCTCATGGACCCACAATGTTATCAAGAAGCAGCGCACACTTAGCTGGCTTCTTAAGAGCTAAGTTTACAAATGATACCTACCTAGAGGTTTCCCCGCAGGCTGGAAGGGCAAGCAAGAATAGAATTTGTTATTGAATATAAATAAATAAGAAAGTTTAAGAACTGCAAGTAGGTGTTAAAGAAGAATTTTATTTCAATGTGGAACTGGCAGGAAAAAGAAGTATGTGATTAGTAAGGTATACTTCAGGAGTATACCTTTTAAGTGAATAGGTTAGACATTAAAACTTATACAAAAGCAGAAAATAAAATAAATAAATAAAATAAATACACAATAAATTACACAAATCAAAATTGTAAGACTCAAGGAGCTCCTTAAAAGAGAGATTTCTTAAAACTTTATATTTTATTTTACTGAAACTTATTACGCCATATCTCTCTATTTTCTTATAGATCTGTAAAACATCATATACATTTTACTTCTAGTATTTTTAGTTACCAGTAATTCCCTTAAACTATTTCCTAAAATAAGAAGGTGATTCTTTCTGAAAATATTTTGCTTTCTTTTCCAGGTTAAACACGTTCCAGTGGATCTAGATTCAGGTAAACTATCTTTCCTTTTATTTGTTACTGTGTCTGTTCAGTATTAGAAATAATATCGTTATAATAAAGCTGCTGTCCAGTGCAAAATGTGTCAGGTGCAGAAAAATCACTCACAAGTCTGATGTTAATATCCTACGGGAACAAATTTCTTGATTCCTAGTCTGTGTCCTTGATTCTGTCTGCCCTCTTATTCCAGAGCCTGCTACTCTATCTTTAAAACTCAATAAAAGAAGCTGCTACTCTGTCCAGAATCTAGTCAGCGTCTTGCTCAAATATAGGTGTATTTCTTAAAATTCACTACATGCGACACAAAAGAAAAGGTGTTTCTCTATTCTCAGCTTTTATTTCAGCTATGTTCAGCTATAACTTCCCTAATTTTGTTAAGATTTTTTTTTTAACAATTCTCAAATATTTAGGCAGTCTAGCACATTTAATAACTGTTGTAATGTTAGATTGTCACAGCTACTTGGTCTCCTCTGGGGCAGTTTCTCCAAATGGGTTTGTTTTGCACATAGCATGCCAGAAATGAATCTCATTCATATGCCAGGGTATGTGGGAATGATCTCAAACTCTCAAATTTACTATTGCCCTTCTGGGTATTGGCATTGTGCCAAAGAGCCTCATTCTGGAGTTCATTGGATGCAATTTTTATAGGCATCTGAGATTGATTTTTTTCTTCTAAAACTTCAGATTTACTAGGATTATTTTTGCTTTATGTAAATATTCACAGATATGAGACAAAGGAAGATAATGCCAATCTGGGAACATGTAAATCACAAATACAAACCTGTAAATATTTGCATTTGAACCAGGCCCAAAAAGATCAGAACCAGAAAAAATGCACAGTTTCAAACAGAGTCAAAAATGATTTGAAATTATCCAGGCTTGTCCGATTTGAGCTCTGATTGTCCACATTTCCCCAATTTGAATGGGGTTTGTATTTAATGGAAAAGATTTGCCCAATCATAAATATTGTATGTTTAATTCCATGTACTGTAAATGTTTTAGCTGAGCGATGTTGAATCAGGCACAGACAGCAAAGATTAGTCACAAATGTTCTTAGTCATTCTCTGGCTGATTTCCAATTCCAACTCTCACAATTCCCCAGGAAGGCTCCAGACCCATTTACTTCTGTCTTCAAATTACAGTAACTTTTCATTTAAAAACATTATATTTTTTTTTACTAGTAACAACTAATGAATAACACATTGGGCTGGTCTAAATCTTAATTTGGAATGCTTATAATTCCATCTGCCTATAGGTGTATAATGGATGATCCAAATTTACCGAGGCTTTATTTGGGAGCCAATAAATCTAAAAGTAAATAAGTCAAATTCTGCTGTTGCCCTACGCAAAAGAAAGGTTCTATAAAACTGTGAGAGTAAAAGATCCTCCACTATAGAAGGGCTGCAGAGTCTTAATTTCTCTACTCATTAGACCAGGGGTCGGGAACCCATGGCTCGCGAGCCAGATATGGCTCTTTTGAGTGCTGCATCTGGCTCGCAGACAAGTGTCGCCATACTTCGCGGTTCCCCGCTGACCCAGCTGCTCCCCGGTCCTCCGCCGCCCGGGCTTAAAATGCTGTCAGCCCGGGCGGAACGCGGCAGGACAGCTGGAGTCAGCGGCACCGGCGTGCTCTCTTCTCCCCCCCCCCCCCCCCCGCGGCCCGGAAGAGGAAGTGGAGAGCATCGGGTGCCTGCGCGGGAAGAAGAGACCACACTAGCGTGGTCTCTTCTTCCGCGCAGGCACCCGATGCTCACCACTTCCTCTTCCGGGCCGCGGGGGGGAGGAGAAGAGAGCACGCCGACTGGAGTCATCCGGGTGCCTGCGCGGGAGTCATCGGGTGTCAGCCGGGTGCCAGCGCTGGAGTCATCGGGTGCCTGCGCGGGTCTTCCCGCGCAGGCACCCGATGCTCTCCACTTCCTCTTCCGGGCCGCGGGAAGAAGAGAGCACGGTGCTCTCTTCTTCCCGCGGCCCGGAAGAGGAAGTGGAGAGCATCGGGTGCCTGCGCGGGAAGACCCGCGCAGGCACGCTAGTGTCCGATGGGAAGAAGACTGCAGCGCGGCTCGGAGGAAAATGAAAATCTTCAACCGCGGCCGATGGGACTCCGCCTTCGCCTCCGCGAGGGCTGAACATGAAGGAGGTTAGCGTTGGGAGGTGGCTGCTGCTGCCGCGAGTTCCCGGGGGGGGGGGGGGAGAGAGAGAGTGAATGAATGAGCGAGCAAGCATGTGTGTTTGAGATCCTGTGTGTGTGAGTGAGAGATTGCATGTATGTGAATGATTGAGAGCCTGTATATGTGAAAGAGAGTATGTCTGTGATTGAGATCCTGCCTGTGAGAGAGAGAGCATGAATGTAAGTTTACCATTGGGAACCTGTATGTGTAAGTTTGTAATTGAAAACCTGTTTGTTTGAAAGAGTATGTGTGTATGATTGAGATCCTTTGTGTGTGAGAGAGATCATGTGTATGTATGATTAAGAGCCTGTGTGTATAAGTAAGAGAGAGATCATGTGTGTCTGTGTCTGATTGACAGCTGGTTTAGGTGATGGAGCATGTGAGTATGTGATTGAGAGCCTGTGTTTAAATGAGAGAGAGAGACCATGTGTGTCTGTGTGATTGAGAGCTGATTTAGGTGAGGGAGCATGTGAGTATGTGATTGAGAGCCTGTGTTTAAATGAGAGAGAGAGAGACCATGTGTGTATGTGTGTGATTGAGAGCTGATTTAGGTGAGGGAGCATGTGAGTATGTGATTGAGAGCCTGTGTGTAAATGAGAGAAAGAGAGGACATGTTTGTAAGCATGTGAATGAGAGTCTGTGTGTGAGAGAAAAAGACAGCATGTATTTATGTGATTGAAAGCCTGTGTGTGTGTAAGCGTGAAAAGATAGACAGCATGTGTGTAAATGTGTAATTAAGAGCCTATATAAGTGAGAGAGAAAAAACATTTGTATATGTGAGTGACTGAGAGCATGTGTGTATAGGTGTGTCATTGAGAGCCAGTGTGAGAGAGAGCGCTGTATGTGACTGAGAGAGGAGAAAGTTCCAAGCAAACCACCCCACCTCCTGCTAATTCAGAACAATCTCAGGACACCTGGATATCAAACGTTCCCAGGTATGCAGAGCAAAAAAATTTTTGTATCCTTATTATTTTTCATTACTGGATCTTTGTGTCTGCTATTTTGAAATATTTTGTTGGTATCTGGAAATGTTTTATATGAGTTTTTAATTATTGGATATTCCACTCATCAGCTGTTTCGAAATATGTTCTTTTTGTTAGTACAGTTTTACTGCTGATGATTTTATATTTCTTGATTTGTTTTATAAGGATGGGTGATGTTTCTTTTTTCCTTTGTTACACTGCATACAGAGACTCTGGCTTGTTGCAGTTTCCAATTCAGTTTTTGTCTGCATGCTTCTTGTTATGCGTTTTGGTCTCTTTATTCTATGTTAGGTGAGGGACAGCACGTGATTCAGGTGAGGTTTTCTGCTGGCGTGTAGTTTCTGTGTAGGACTCTATAGCAGCCTGACTTGGTCCGTTTTCCTAATAGGAGATGTATTGGTGTCTTAAGGCCTGGTGTAATATTTTCAGAGACTTATTGTACTTTAAAAGTGTGATCTTACATAAAATGCACACATTTACTTGTATTTAGTTTTAAACATATTGTATGGCTCTCATGGAATTACATTTTAAAATATGTGGCGTTTATGGCTCTCTCAGCCAAAAAGGTTCCTGACCCCTGCATTAGACACTGTACTGAAAGCAGTTTATAGTATAATCAGTGGTTCATGTTCCACTTTTCTTTGCTTGGAATTGGTGATATAAGCAAGGCTAGGGGGCTGATGTACAAATCCCATGAGAGTTCCTGTGGGTTATTTATTTTTATTTATTTAGGCATTTTATATACCATCGCTCCAAAAGAAGATCACAACGGTTTGCAACATCTGCATGCGTATTCATGGTCAACGATTTATTTAGCATTTTTTATATACCGAGGTTCTGGTAACAATGTTACTAATCACTTCGGTTTACATATAACATGGAAATGACTTAACAAGTGAGTCTTACAGAGAACAAGGAAAAAGAGGAACTTGGAGAAAATTGAAATAAATAACACATTATAAAACATCAGTTTAAATAACAGCAATCTTATATACTAGCGATTAGAATGAATTAATCATGAATCAAGTGGTTGAAAATTTGCAAGAGAGATTTGCAATTAAAGATTTGCAATTAAAGATTTGCAATTAAATTCTAGTATTAATAATCGAAGTGGGATAAAATGAAATTGTTCAGTAAGGGATGGTGTTGTAAAGTTGTAAACGATCACATACTATGTCTCAACATTCACCTTCTAGTCTGATACCGCAGCACATACATTACTTCATAATCATAGATATTACACTAGCTACTATATAATCTATACCATATTCATGCATTTTCTTGGTCGACTAACAGCAAATACAGCTTGAGCTTCTAATCTTATTAATAATACATCATCTCAGATCATGCATTACTTATTGCTCGCTCCATTAAAATTATCTCTGGTACTGATGTACCTGTTATCAGTGTATTGGTCTTTTACATTAAATCATACGCTTTTGTAAAGAGCCATGTTTTGAGTTCATGCTTGAAATTCTCTCTGTTATCTGACGTATTGACTCTGGAAGAGTGTCCCACAACTTGGGGCCTGCTATGGAACACATTCGGTCTCTTATTTGCATTAGGTGTGTGCTCTGAGTGGAAGGTACGATTAGCAGTCCTTTGTTTTGTGTTCTTAGGTCTCTCTGTGGTGTGTAGTGTTGAATTGTCACTCCTAATAAACTTGGGTTAATATTGTTGATGATACTGAATATTAGAGATAATACTTTATAGTGAATTCTGGATTGTGCAGGTATCTGGAAGTTTCAGAACTGGTCTGGAGTTCAGGAGAATAGGTGAGAGCCGCACTTCTTTTCTCACCTATTATCCTGCACCTCTCCGCCCCGCCCCCTGCTCCCCGCCCCGCCACTCCCCTTGCCCTCCAGGTCATTGACTGAATTTCCCCCTTCTTAACTCACTCCCCCTATTATATTTTTGTACATAATCTATAATATCATTTAACTATGTTTTTGCGTTTAACTATTTGTACAGCATAACCTTGGTTTCCCTTACACCGCTACCCCTCTTCCCCTCTCCCCCCACCCCGTTTCATTGTAAAGCCCCTTCCTTCTACCCCTTCCCCTCCCCCCCTCACTAGTTCTTTTATCAGTTTCATTGTAAAGCCCTGTTGGCCACTTTTTTGTTCTATGGAAACCGATGTGATGTTTTCTTAACGAATGTCGGTATACAAAAAACTTTAAATAAATAAATAAATAAATTTGAATGACACAGGAGGCAGTAATCCTCCATGTCCCTGTGCTTATCTAGGGAAGGCAATGAAATGGACTGATTCAAATAAAACTCCAAGATTACCTTGGGCAAGGAAGATGGAACAGTACGAAGCTATAACACTCCTGGAGTCATCCGGAGGAATGGTTCCCAACACGACAATGCCTTGCCGCTATCAAACCGAGAACTTGGAGCTAGCTTCACACCGTCGAGCGTATTGGTTCATCAACTGACACTCCTGGGACATCAACTTCTATATCCGTGTGGTTGGGAGGAAGACCTTGCCCTGCCTGGTGTCGAACCAAACTCCCAGATATTCCAATGACTGGGAAGGCTTGAGACTGCTCTTCTCCAGGTTTACTACCCAACCAAGTTCCTGAAGCAAGGAGATCACCCTGTTGGTCACTCGGAGACTTTCTTCCATGGACTTGGCCCGGATCAACCAGTCTTCCAAGTACGGATGTACCAGGATTCCTTCTCTTCTCAACGATGCCACCATGACCACCACAATCTTGGAAAATGTTCTTGGGGCAGTGGCTAGGACAAAGGGCAGTGCCCAGAACTGATAATGGTGACCTAGTATGACAAAAGGTAGGAAGCGTTGGTGTTCTTGATGGATTGGAATATATAGGTAGGCCGTACAACCAGGAGGTTAGGAACTCTCCTGGTTGTACGGCCATTATCACGGAGCATAAGGTTTCCATGCAGAAATTACTTACTCGTAGGTGATGGTTGACACTCTTGAGGTCCAGGATGGGTTCAAAGGAACCTTCCTTCTGGTTAAGATTAAATAGATGGAATAACGCCCCGTATTTTCCTGGGGCATTGGTACTGGGATTACAGCCTTCATCCTGGGAAGCCTTAAAAGAGAAATCTCCACTGCCTGCTTTTTGTGCTAGGAGTAGCAAGGAGACATCATGAATACGTCCCGAGAAATGCTGTGAAATTCCAGCGCATATCCTTCTCGTATGACTTCCAGTACCCACTTGCCCAAAGTGATCTTGACCCACCTTTGGTAAAAGAGAGACAGTCAACCCCCTATTTCCTTGTTCCAAAGATGGGTCGGTAAAATTTCATTGGGAGGTTCGGGACAATTCTGAACCTGAACCTGCCCCTCTCTTGGAATGAGTTCTTCCAAAGGGCCGAGACCTCTGAAATGTTGAGTTTCTGTAGGGGCAGAAACATTGAGAGCCCCTGGACCAGCTCCTCATAGGTGAGGGGTGCTGCAACTGCTTCCTCTTATCTTCCGGTAGCCAGTAGAGATGTGATTCGGCTGAACCTTTTGGTTCGGCATTTGTTATCGGCCTACCGTGAGAAATTTTGTTTTCCCGAGTTCGGGCTGATTTTTTTCGGCCGCCTCGATTTTCAGGATTAGTGCATGCTAATGAGAGTTAGCGCGCACTAACCCTGAAAAATGAATTTTCCCGAAATTTTGGGAAAATCCACTTCGTTTTTCGAGGTGGCCAAACCAGGCCGCATGCACATCCCTATTAGCCAGGGGACTGGAGATTCACCCCATTTACTGGCCAGTTTTTCCAATTCATTTCTGAATAGGAGTGATCCTTTAAAGGGCATTTTCATAAGGTTGGCCTTGGAAGTTGCGTCAGCTGACCAATTCCACAGCCATAGCTGTCTTCTGGCCGTTACCACTGAGGCTACTCCTCTGGCTGAAGTACGGGATAAATCCGAGCCCGTGTCTGCTAAAAAGGCGGTGGTGGATTCTATAGCTGCTTTGGGTTCACCCCTGAATCATCCTTCTCCTGAGAGAGAAATAGGCACGAACGTGCTACCAGGGCACAGTAAGACGCAATCTGTAAGGTCATTGCTACTGCGTCAAAGGCTTGTTTAAGGATAGACTCCAACCATCTATCGTGCACATCCTTTAAGGCCTCTTTTCCCTCTACTGGGATAATTGTTCATTTAGAGACAGTGCAGACTATTGCATCCACTTTAGGGAAATGTAAACATTCTCTCACTGCTGGATCCAGTGGGTATAGAGCTTCTTTTTTTTGTAATTTTATTTTTATTGCATTTCACTTTTAACACAAACATTATTTGTGACAGAAATCAGAGCTACATAGAGAAATCAGTTTAATCCAGCTACATACATCTTAGTCCAAAGAACATTAAAGTAATATACCCCATTAATATAAGAAATCCTCGGGGGAGGGGCACAAAAAATACCAAGGGTGAATAGTAAAAAATGCAGCAGAAGGAAATCTGAGGTTGCCGATTTGATTGCCATACTGCACTGATTATTGACACTTGGGGTGTGTATCTAAAAAGAATCGCAATTGCGACGGTTCAAAGAAAATGTAAGTGGAATTATGAAACTTTAAATCACATTTACATGGGTAAAGCAAGGTATACTTAGAGCAGATTGTCAAAGCCTCAGATCTCATGGCTAGGAACTTTCTTCGCCTTTCCTGAGTAACCCTGGTGATATCTGGATACAGCGGGTATAAAGCTTCTAATGCCTGACCCCCTTTAAAACTTGCTTCTGGGGCATCTCATTCCAGATCAATCAACTCCTGGCTGGCTTCCAGTACTGGGAAGTAGCAAGGAAATCAGAATGGGATTCTTTTTTAGTTCCATCATAGATTCCATTGCAGGAACTCCCAGCGTTTTCAGGGTCTGGGAAACCAAGGATGACAATTCATTTCTATGAAAGAACCATAACATGGTTCAATACGGTTCTAATCCTAGGGGATTTTCTCCTTCTTCCAAGGGATCTTGATCTTCACCTGTGCTATCAGGGTCCCCACTAGGGAGAGGGGGCCGGTTGGGTTCCGTCCAGACAGGGGCAAGCGAGGAAGTAAACTGTGCCTGTATGAAGACCTGTAGTCCCTGGAAATATTCTACCCAAGAAAAGGCCACCGGGTCCATGCCTGGCCTAGGGGGAACTGGGGTGGGCCTAGCCAAGTTTCCCTCTCTAATGGAAGACCCAGCCAAGGGGTTACTCAGATCCGGAGTACTTTCAGTTAAGGCTGCCAATCTATCATCTGAATGAGAGAAGCCAGGCCCAGCAAAGCCCAGGGAGGCCAAATCCTCACAGTGTTGACACAAGTTGGAATCCAGGTCAGACTGAGAAGCCCTAATATGACAAGCAGCACAGAGACCAAGGTGCTTATGTTTATTGGCTGCCAGTGCCATTGGTGGCGGTAAATTTGCATTCGGTTGGCTCGCACTTAAACATTTATGCACACAAATTTTGAGTGACTAGGCGAGATGCGGCAAGGCGCTTGCACAGCCCGTGTGCCCGGCTTTTCCTGTATCCTGTTTTTAATTTATTGAGCGTGTAAGCATACGCACGACATTATGCATGTGGCATGTGTACAGAGCCGATGCACTGTGCGTACCGACATCCTATGGTGAGCAATATGAGACACAAAGATGCGTGAAAGATGGCACCACAACAGCCTACCACGTGGTGTGCCGACCAGGCTTACAGTGGGGCCTAGCTCACTAGGGCACTGCTCAACCCGCTCGTAAGCCCACTTCCCTATGTCCCAACAGAATCGGGAACGACGTCGGTATGGCGCACCAAGCAAGGAGACCAGAGGAAGTCTTACCAAAACCCCTCTTTCCTGAAGGTAAATCTTCTTCCTTTTTATTTTTTTTTAAACTTACCTGGGCTCAGCGCTTACCAGCTAAGTACAGAGATGATCTCTGGCTGCGGAGAGAGAGGGCTTGGCCATCACCACCACGCTCAGCTTCCTACACCCACTGCCTTTCAGCTGCTTGAGCAGCAAAGTCCATGCTGGGAACCGGCTACTGGACCAAGTCACACCTGTGAGGGATCTCGGAAATCACCTCAGGAATTCTCAACTGAAGAAGAGACCTTTAGGTATCACCACAGAAGAGCGGGGCTCAATCTTTTCTCCAATTTAAAAGTAGAATTTCTTCTTCCAAAAAGTACAGTGATCCCCATAGGGAAAGCATGTCTACATCTGCTGGAGACGGAGAAATGCTGAAGGGCTGAGGTCACTGCAGGGGTGTATCTAGGGTGACAACAGTTTTGAAACCTGACTCTGTCTCCATCTGCTGGCAGGGGAGCACAACCCATTGGTCCTAAGTCCATCTGGCTCTTAAACCAAATTGATAACCCAACCTATGATAACTTTCACTTCCGCAGACTAAATGGAAAGCTGGGGATTTCTTAACAATTTGCAAAAAAGAACAAACTTAAACCCTACAAAGTAGAAATAAACCTGCCCAATGAGGTTCCAATACTAAAATCTCCACTTCTAAATAATGGTTTGATCTATAGCCCACACGGCACACTCCAAAAAGACTGCTCACCTCTAATCGAAATCTTCACTAAATCGTTTCCATCTCCAGAATCAGCTCATCATAGGAGACTTTAATCTACATGTAGACAGCATACCTAAATCTACAGCATGTGAAATCTTTCTAGATACTATGGAAGCCATGGGTTGGTCACAGTTTGTATCCAATCCCATCCATAAAGCAGGACATATCCTTGACCTAATTTTCACTAATTGAAATAACTGCATAATCAACTCTTCTCATAAAATATTGCCTGGTCTGATCACCAGCTAATAAAAGCTGAAATAACTCTCCTCACCACACAACAAACAAATTCACATAGCAATTCTGTCACCTACAGAAAAAAGACAGAAACTGAAACACTCGAAGACATTATTAAAAATAAAGTAACTGAGTTCGATCACAATAATGTCTCCTCATCTTTTGACTCCAGGGATAAAATCATCAATAAAATAGCAGATACCTTATGCCCAATCCAGACAAACATTTTCCAAAATGAAGGCAACACAACTAAACAAAAGAAACTTTGGTATACTGAAGAACTAAGATACAAACAGACCCTGAGAAATTCCAAAAAGCAATGGCGAAAATGCCAATCTACGGAATCCCTAGAAAAATACAAATCCCTAATAACAAAATACTGTGAACAAATTAATAAAATAAAAAATGAATACTGCGCAAAACAGATTCATGGTGTAATATTTATTCAAACTACTCTTTGAAACAGTGAAAAACCTAATCAAGGATCCATCCTCCTCCATCTCAAATAACTATGACTTTACAAAAAACGCATGCAATGAATATTCTAATTCATTGTTAAACAAAATCAATACACTTAAATTACAGTTCCTCCACTGCTTACCAACAAAAGCTTGAAGAAAAATGTGGTCAAGTGAAATGGAATTCATTTGACCCAGTATCTAAACTCAAAGTAAATCAAATCATCACTAAAATGAAGCCCGCTACCCATCCACTAAACCCTATCCCTCCAAGTGTACTGAAAACTGTAAATAGTATAATAACCTCGATATTCACAACCATAATAATCCACTAGCTGGCAGAAGGATTGGTTCCTGATAGGGCAAAACAAGCTGCGAATAAACCGATCAATGATTGGGACAATTACCAACCTACCTTTCATCGAGAAAATTCTAGAAAAAGCAGTTTTATCACAACTAGAGAACCACCTAGAAGACAACAATATACTATACCCAAACCAATTTGGCTTTAATAATGAATCATATATCCCGGTACTAATAGATTTAGCAGCGGCATTTGACACAATTAATCATACACTGCTATGCCACCAGCTGAGAGAAATTGGAATAGACAGAAATGTTAACAAATGGTTCTCCTCCTTCCTAAAAGATAGGACATTCCGACGGGATGGTTAGGAGGGCTTTGTTTGCTGATCTGAGATTTCTATGTGGTACATGTACCCATAGCGCTGTGTTGAGCCATTCTGCTTTTTCATCATGAGTCAGTTTGTGTATGGTGCAGAGTGCTTTAAACTGTACTCTTTGTTCTATCGGTAACCAGTGTAGTTCAGCTAGTGTGTCAGTGATGTGGTCTCTTTTCCTTTTACCTGTGAGAATTCTTGCTGCGGAGTTCTGCAAAATTTGTAGTGGTCTTATTGTCTTGTAGGGTAATCCAAGTAGCAGTGCGTTGCAGTAATCCGTGCTTGAGAATATTAGTGCTTGTAGTACTGTGCGGAAGTTTGATGTTGTCAATAACGGTTTAAGTTTCCTTAGGACCATTAGTTTGGCATATCCTTCTTTAACTTTCAGTGCTATGTGGTGTTTAAAATTTAGCTCTGTATCTATTAGTACGCCAAGATTACGCACTTTTTCCTTTAATTCCACTTTTAGGTTGTTTTTGAGTGTTATTGGTGTTTGAATTATGTTTAGGTTTTTCCTTTCTAAGTGTAGGAATTCAGTTTTGTTGATATTTATCACCAGTGGCAACAGGTAAATATTAAAGAGTGTTGCAGACAGTGCAATATCAGAAAAAGTAAAACTACATACCGGAGTGCCGCAGGGGTCTGCACTGTCTGCAACACTCTTTAATATTTACCTGTTGCCACTGTGCCATCTACCCGCTGGTCTTGGGATCATTCACTACTTTTACGCTGATGACATTCAACTTATATTACCCATTGATGACACATTAGAAAAAACGTTAAACCTAGCCAATATTTATCTTGACATAATCAAACAGTTGCTAAACCAAATGGAACTGGTGATAAATAAATATTGACAAAACCAAATTTATTTATCTATTTATTTATTTATTACATCTTTTATACCGATATTCGTGAGGACATCATATCGGTTTACAGTGAACTTAAAGGATGGAAATTACAATGAACAGGGAGAGGGGGAGGGGGAACAAGTAACTAAAGCAAGTGATGAAATGAAAGCAACATCGCCACAGGCAACAAATAAGATGGTAAAATTGTTTTAACAAAAAACTATTAACGATTATGTACAAAATAATACAGTTATGTACAGTTTGGATGGGAGTGGTTAACTACAGATCTGTGATTCAGCAGGTGCAAAGTACATAATGGGTAGTAAGAGGAGGATGGGCGCGGGGCTGTTAGGTAACTTGGGGGAAGGCTTGCTTGAAAAGCCAGGTCTTTAATAGGGATCTAAATTTTACCGGGCAAGTTTCTAGCCTAATGTGGGTAAGTAGAGAGTTCCAATGCTTTGGCCCGGCAATAGAGAGGGCCTGCTCTCTAGTGCAGGTGAGGTGTGCCTTCTTTAAGGACGGCACTTGGAGGGTCGCTTTATTGGAAGTTCTAATGGGACGATTAGAGCATAACAAGCGGAGGGGATCATCAAGCCAGTTCGAGTTGTGTGTGTAGGTGGCTTTGTGGATGATGGTGAGGGTTTTAAAGAGGATACGGGAGGGGATAGGAAGCCAGTGAAGGTCTTTCAGTACAGGAGAGATATGGTCATATTTGCGTGTGTTACAGATAGTTCTGGCTACTGCGTTCTGCAGCATTTGAAGGGGTTTTAAGGAGGACAGGGGTAAGCCAAGGAAGAGTGAATTGCAATAATCCATTTTTGAAGAGAGGGTGGCTTGAATAACAGTTCGGAAGTCAGTTGCACAATTTTTCAGTGATAAACTAGAGAACTTAAGAACTTGAAAGAATCTATTACTTAGATAAGATCTAAACCATGTGATTGTTTTGTTCTGTAGTTCTATTTCACCAGTCTCTTAATTAGGGTTTCATGGTTTACTGTGTCGAAAGCTGATGATACAAGAATGTAGTGTGTTCACTATCAAACCCTCTTAGGATGTTGTCTGTCAGTGACAGGAGTAGTGTTTCTGTGCTGAAATGATTACGAAAGCCGTGTTGAGATGGGTATAGACTGTTGTTGTTTTCTAGATGCTCTGTTAGTTGTTTTTAAACTGTTTTTTTCTATTAGTTTTGCAATTAGTGGTAAATTGGAGACTGGTCTGTAATTGTTTAGTGTTAAGGGGTCCATGTTTTTTTTCTTTATTATTGGTTTGATAATTGCTCCTTTTAGTATATCGGGCATATGTCCTTCTTCCAGGGACAAGTTTATTATTTTTTTTAGTGTTGGTGCAGCGATATCTGATAGCTTTTTTAGATCCATTATTGGTAATGCATTTATTTTATGTGGAGCAGGATTTAACTTTTTTAGCATATTCTCTACTTCAATATTTGATATATTTGTGAACTTGAACCATTGTGTGACATCTCTTGAGCACATTTTAATTTCTTGTTTGGTTGTCTTAGGGATTTTGGTTATTAAGTTCTCTATTTTATCACTGAAAAATTGTGCTATTTCATGCAACGATTCTCTGGTAGATTTTTAGGAGAGTTAGTTTTATCTTTGGTGAGATCGTTAACTATGTTAAAAAGGGATCTTGCGTTATTTGTGAACTTTTCTTCCAATATGCAGACAACATACAATTCTATATCCCATTCGACAAAATTTGAAAAAACTGTGCCGCCTCTGTCAACATATATGAAGACCATGCAACTTTCTCAACTGAAATTATCTCTACACCCCCAAAATCTGAAATTGTGAAGTTATGGAAAGATAACATGATAATCAAACTGCCAATCCTAGACCTAGGAATCACTAATATTACTCCCTCAGATCAAATAAGTGACCTTGGAATTCAGATCAATGAGAACTTCACTATGAAAAAGCATATAAACAAATTAATCAAAACAGGGTACTACATCGACCAAAACCCTTATTAACAATAAAAGAATTCCATGCTGTCTTTCAAACACTTATATTTTCAAACTTAGACTACTGCAACTCACTTTTACTACCATCAAGCCTACTAAAACCACTACAGTTACTTCAAATGGGGGGTTTAATGGTCTTGTTTACGTGCAAGTTTTCTGCCCATGCAAAAGAGCTGATAGAAACCTTGCAAACAAACCTGAGCTCCCAGGATAATTGAAAAAAGATTACAGTCACTTTGCATTTTAGAGAGAACCATTAAACTGAATGTCCCCAATGCTGGGTAAACGTAAAAGTCATCAAATAAGTTGGTGCGTCATGCTCCCTCTGTGACCCTATTCAAATTCAGTCTAAAAACCCACGTTTTTGAAGCTGTTAAATCTTAACCCCTGATTATCCCACTGACAGCCTTACTGATTCTAACCATTTTCTTAATAAATGAAATTTCCAAAGTCTCTTTTGTCCTCTATATTTGACTTGATTACATTATAAACTCTATGGAGCAGGTACTATTTCTTATGTGTATTTGTGTAGTATTGCATATGTTGGATAGTGCTATAGAAGTGCTAAACTGTAGTAATGGTAAATATAAATAAACTCTACTAACCTACCATTTTACCAAGAGTATTTTGGAAAGCATCAGCAAAACTTTTTAGAAAGTTGGTGTCATCACATCGAGTTGCCTTGTAAAGCATTTCAAATGACTTGTATCCATGATTCGCCAAACGATTTACTGAAAGACATGGAACAAAATAGTTCTTTCTGATTATTAGATGGTTAATAACATCAAAGCAACTCCTGCTTCTGTAGCAGTTCTGACAATCAAAATGGGCATTTCCTACCTATTAGCCTTGGACTTTCAAATCCTCTAATTGGAAAAGTAAGCTGCCAGGAAATTAGGTATTTAATTAATTTAGTTTAAAAAAAAATTATAGCCCGCATATACCCAAAGTTCAAAGTAGGGAACATTTGAATATATATAGAGAAACTCAAACATACAGATGACATAATTAACATACCAGAATCAGAGAAATAATAAATCTTGATGTTAAAATGATATCTTAAATATAGCAAATCAGTTCCTTGAAGCGCACTGTTTAACTCGTGGCTGGACGCAGGATTTGGACATGTGTCCACAACCTCTTATTCCATAAGGGGTTTAACGCGTCCCAAACGCACGCCCAACCCCCCCGCGAAACTAATAGCACTCATCACATACAAATGCACGCTGATGAGACTACTAGCTATTCTGCCCAGATCAAAAAAAAAATGTGCACCCGACCCACTCATTTTTACGCTCAGAAATTACAGGCGTTAATTTCTATGTAATTTCTATGCAGCCCAAAAAAGTGTACAGAAAAGCAGAAAATACTGCTTTTCAGTACATCCTACGACTTAATATCGTGGCGATATTAAGTCGAAGGAACCAAAAGGTTTAAAAAAAAAAAGTGTGCTGGCGGTCAGGTTAGGAAAAGGGATGCTCAATTAACGATCGTCCATTTTCCTAACCCGTGGCTGTACACAGGCTAGGCAAACGGATGCTTGTAAAATTGAGCGTCCCTTTTCCTAACCCGCTGACAGTCACCTGACAGCCACATCTCCTGGGCACCCACTACGAAAGAGGCGCTAGGAGATCACATCTGTCCCTAGCACCTCCTTGGCAGCACGACCCCCTCATTTAAATATTCTATTGCGCCCCCAGGAGGTAGTGCCCGTGTGCCTGAACTGAGTGTGTTCCAGTCCCAGCATGACTAGTAAGTTAATTACAGTACTACAACTTGTATAATTGGCTTACATTACTTTATTATGCAGGGAAGATGCCAACATCCTATGTGCAGCAAGAAGAGATGAAACCACAGTGTAATGTTCTACTTATGATATATGTATCCAAATGGTCAATTTTTAATATACATCGAGTAATTCATATATGGCAACTCCATTGTATATAGAATGATACTTTTTAACGGGTCCCCCGACACGGACCCCGTGTTTCGCCAAGCAGGCTGCGTCGGGAGGGACAAATTTATATGACACCCTATGAAGTTATACTGCCTGTAACACTGGTTGGTGTCATATAAATTGTCCCTCCCGACGCAGCCTGCTTGGCGAAACACGGGGTCCATGTCGGGGGACCCGTTAAAAAGTATCATTCTATATACAATGGAGTTGCCATATATGAATTACTCGATGTATATTAAAAATTGACCATTTGGAAAGTTTTCTGCACTCATTGTGTATGTACTGATATTGCTGAGTGCAGTCCGCTCCAGCAGTTTGCATTTTCGGCTACTTATGACATACAACATACTGGGCAGTGCCAATTTTCCCACAATTAGATTATCACAAAGCACTTATAGGGATGCTCCCGATCCCTACCAATACTTTCACCCTTGGCTAACCAATAATTTCGGGCCATCTCTGACTGGTGCCATCTCTCAAGGCTGGGAATGGTCAGCTTGGCCCTATATTGTATTTGGGGCTTAGCATGTGCTTTGGAGCTGGATTGGAGTTGGTGGTGAGAGGAGAGGTATTTGGTGGAGGTCCCTGGCTAGATCCCTCTGGCCAGGAGAAGAGAGGGACGGAGGTGTTGGAGAGTCTGATTCTGAGAAGATTTTTCTGGGGTCTTTGGACTTGAATGCAGCTTTAGGAGCTGATCCCCCTGCCTGAGGGAAAGAGAGTCTGGGCGCGGTGCTTGCCCTCTGCCCACTTGAAGTGGGGTGACTTTTGCATCTGTTTGGGAGACGAGAAGAGAAGCTTTTGAAAGAAGCAGTTTGGTTGTACTTTTGGAAATTTGGGGACTTCGCCATCCAAAGTCCAGAGCTGAGGATTTTCAGAGAGACTGAGACTTGGCCTTTTTGCCAAGAGCCCACTAGCAGTCATCCCGGAGCGTGGGGTTTTGAAAAAGTCCTTACCCCATCCTACCAATCTATTTTCCCAGCAAATAAATATCTGAGAAACAGAATCCCTTAAGAGAATTTATATCTTCTGAAAACATGCAAAATGAGGATTCAAGATATAAATGATAACATTTTTCGTTCCCAAAGTTTTCTTAATCCATAACCTCTGGTGAACGGGAACAAATGTGCAGAGCTGCAACACTATTAGAAATAAGGCTCTAAGTTCAAAGTCAATTATGGCTAAAAAATAAAAGCAGGGGAATATAGCTGTCACCCCTTAAAGAAACCCCACGTATAGTTTATTTTTAGGAAATCTTAACTTATGAGAGGAAACCCTTTTGACCAGACGCGGTTGTCAAAGGAGAAACAGCGAGTCACGGCCAGCCACGATGGAGCCTATGACCCACCCTCGTTTTGTCTAGTTTCAGAAAGTCTGACTCACAACAAAATTACTTACTGTTCAGCTACTTTTTCACAAAGAAAAGGAGTAGGCTTGTGGCCTATTTCAAAATCTGTAACCTAGTAGGAAATGTTTTCCTCTGCCCACCCCCCATCACCGCTTGCGTCCAAACCCAGACATCACAGCAGTAGGCCGAGTTTTCCTCCGAAATCCAGGCACCCTGAGTCTGATCCACTAAGTGTTGCCACTGTGCAACAAGCGTGACTCTAATCCCACTCGGGGATGTGAGTGCTCCCTCTGCGGCACTCCTAGCCCAGGCTGACTGAAAGAGCAGAGGCCGGGCTCTGAAACTGAAATTAGATTTCCCACATGGCGGTAGGGTGCACTACCACTCAGCCATCAGGCCAGCCCCCTTCCTTCTCCATTTGCTTGGCTCATGCTCTGCTGCCTGACTTACTGAGCAGCGCAGAGCAACAAATTGTTCACCTTCATTTCTAAGTGGGGACCGAGGACGGGACTTCCGCTGAGTCCAGAGTTGAAATTCAGAGATGCCCTGGGACTGGCAGCAGATGCAGGAGCCGTAAAGAAGCAATGGATAAGCCTGGAGTTTTCACGGACATACGCTGCTCGTCAACCGGGCCGTGTGGGCGTTACTTGGATAACGTGCAGGGAGCACAATAGGCAGGGAAGTGGCTAATCAACCATTACTTGTGGCATCATTAAACAAACTTCCAATTTTAGAGAGTATTAAATAATGAACAAATACATAACTTTTTCTCTCAAATACTTTTCTTAAGCA
The DNA here is from genome assembly GCF_901001135.1 of Rhinatrema bivittatum. Lineage (NCBI taxonomy): Eukaryota > Metazoa > Chordata > Amphibia > Gymnophiona > Rhinatrematidae > Rhinatrema > Rhinatrema bivittatum. The sequence continues at coordinate 541,263,778 of NC_042615.1, read as the reverse complement.
GTCATAAGTGAAGGACTGGGTTTCGGTAAACTGTCAGTGACGGAAGTGCTTATTGCAATATGCCTGAGCCAGTTCAGTATCGCTCCTCTGCAACGGTTACACAATACAACATTCCTGAATTCTAACACTTCAAAGTTATAAATAAGACACATGAATCAAGCATTTCTTCATTGGAAAGGAAGTACTAGAACAAGAGGTCAAGAAGTGAGGCTTTAAGAGAGCAGACTGAGGAATAACATAAGGGAATATTTCTTCACAAAAAGGGCGGTCGATGTACAGAACAGTTCAGATTTCAAGAAAACTTAGGATAAGTCCAGAGGATTCCTTATTGTAAGGAAATGAAGGTAAAACTGGAGATTAAGCGAGCTCTGTGGTATTGCACCAGAAAGTAAATTGGACAGACTAAATGGGCTTTACTGTCCTTATCCACCATCATAGTCTATATTTCTGTAATGGCTGCACTGCCTCTACCACAACTCAGCAGCCCAAACAAGATGGAATGGGCATTTGTAGGAAAAGAAAATCTAAAAGCACACATTAATTTTAAAAGTAGAGAATCTAAACCCCAGACCATTTAAATAAATTAATAAAATGAAATCACAGGGGCTTGAGCCCTGTTCCAGGAAGAGGCAAAAGCCTGAATCAACTGACTCACCTTGAAAGACCTCTGTGTTACCCATATCAAGCTAGGCCTAGATTTTAGACACTGTTTTAACAATTATCCTGAAAACTTACATTTCTACATTCTGTATAAGATTAAAAAAACAAAAAAAAAAAACTTACATGAGCAATCTGGCCAGCTGGTGGAGTGGGGTGGTTTCCAGACACCTTCCTCATACACACAATAGTAACTTCCAGCCAACCCTTCAGGATAAGAATAGCCTTCCTTGCACTGCAGCGTGCAGTTAATACCCACTTTGTCCTTTGAGCACACAAAATCCCCATTCACCGGAGTATAGAGGATCTCACAAGGAGAACCTGTGTTAAAAAAAAAATTTAAATTAAATTAGCAAATGGCTGTGAATAATCAAGCATTGGTATTGGTCAGAACGCATTATGTGACCATGCATCAAAGTCCTTTCATGTACAGACAGCAAAGCATGAGGCACTAGCCAAGCACACAGCTAGGATTACCACCCAGCTCTATGTCATAAGGGATCAGTTCATCCAGTTCTGGTTTTATCCTATTTCGTGTAACCCTAGGGCCAGCTACAGCCATACGTGATAGCTTCACAATGCCCTCTACACAGGTTAAGGGCCGCTGTGCCAGGGATCGCGAGCTGGCAATCGGCCGGCGCTCGCAACTTACTTCAGCCCCAGGGCTGAAGTAAGTTTAGTGGTAAAAGAAAGAAAAAAAAATAAGGTAGGGGGAAAGGGCGGGGGAGGTAGGGGAAGGGAAGGGAAGGTGGGGTTGGGGGGGTAGGGAATGGGTGAAGCAGTGCGGCTCGGAGCGGGCTCGGTGCGTGCAAGGTGCACAATTGTGCACCCCCCTAGCGCGCGCCGACCCCTGATTTAATAACATGTATGTCGCACGCGCTCCTTTTAAAATCTACCCCTAAGTGTTTAACTAAAACAGCATAACATAATTAGGGACTTTCGTTTGCAGTATTGACTTTATTTTTCCCAGTAATTTATTGGTGTTTATTACCATCAAAACAGAAACAAAAGAAATCAGTGGGAAAAAAAATGACTTGCCATTTTTCTGGGTAAATATTATTTTAGTGTTTGTTGTTATAAACATTGATAAATTCCTAGGAAAATTAAAACCTGAAACCGTAGGTTCCTTCTTTACAATATACAATCAAGAAAGAATCTGTTTTCAAAACTTTATAAACATGACATTTTTTTGGTCCCAGTTCAATTAAAAATGGTATCAGGGGGCCATTAAAGGGCACTTCTTGGGTGCTGAAGTCATTCAGTTCATACATTAACGTGTTTTTAACACAGAAGTCATTTGCTATTGCTTACATGAAGTACAAAAGTATTTTATAAATTGTTTCATAAAATGTAAAACGGAAGCAAAATGGAACCATAACTGAGCCTAAAAAAGGAAAAGGCAGAATATAAACTAAAATAAGCTTTAAAAGAAACCCCAAAGTGCCTGGATCTAGCAATTTGACCATAACTGAACTAATACATTGTTCATGACCTGTACCCAAATTGCCTTTTTAAAAAAAAAGGGGTGCATAATGTACTTGTACTGTGTCTAATGACTGCTGCCAATGAAATAGGCAGGAAAATGTGTACAAGTTGTGTTTGCTTTACCAAACAGAATGAATGCACTTGGAGGATGGACAGGCTGCGCTTTTCTTTAAAGCTTTGGTCCCATTTCACACTTGCTGTGGAATGGCTGAGCATCAGTGAAATCTGCACAAACTGAGGAATTTCTGCAAGTACAGACTTCCACTGCTTGCCTGTTACATTACCATAGACAGAGGAGTACCGCGGTCAGAGATCCGTGTGCCCAGGCTTTCTCTGGCTTCCTTTGCCTTGTGGCAATCAAGTGTTCTGATTCCCCTCTAGCTCAACTAGTTTTGGGGGAATTTCCGCTTTTCATCTTTCTTTGCCCAATCCAGCACTCTTTTCTTTTTCTGGATTGCTCCTTCTCATTTTCGCAATGTGCCTGGTTATGGATTACTTGCACTGGCAGAGCAGAGGTCATGGTCACTCTTCATCCTAGCACTTTGGGGCCTGTTGCTACTCGAAACCTCAAACCCACCAGAAATCCCTACAAAGCTTTACTGCTATTCAGTGGCAATTAGAGAGCTTTACTTTGGCTCAAAATGAAAGAATACTAAGGAATGGAATACTAAGTGATGTGCACGGTTAGAATTAGTGGTTCAATCAGTGGGGAAGAGAAAATTTATTTATTTATTTATTTAAACATTTTTATATACCGGCATTAGTTGTGGACATGTAAAACTGGTTAAGCTTAGAAATTACATTTTAACAGGGGAGTCAAAACTGGGAGAGGGGGTAAGAGGTAGCTAAGAAAGGACAGAATAACAAAACGTGTTTCCTCGAATTGAGGGGAGAGAGTATAACAAAACATAGATCCTCAATGTGAGGAAAAGATGAGTAGACGCAAAGTGGTCTACTTTGGAAATAGAGTGAGGTCCTTTATTCTGGGTAAGCTTGCTTGAACAACCATGTTTTCAATTTCTTTTTGAAGTTGTTCATACATGGTTCAAGGCGTAGGTCAAGCGGTAGTGTGTTTTACTCAGGGCAGTGTGACTGCACTAAGAGGATAATATTCAAAGGGATTTCAGCAGGTTAAAGTAATGCCTTATCTGCAGTTCCCTGTACATACCCGGATCAGTCCAGACTCCTGGGTTTTGCCTCCCCTCCAGCAGATGGAGACAGAGAAGTTTTAACGGACTCCGTCCTATACCCCTGAGGTGCCACCTAGAGTCTGTCAGTATTTCTCTGTCTCCAGCAGATGATGGAGGTGCAAATCCCTTTAGCCTGGATTAACTAGTATTCTCTGTGGAATTAATTTGGTTTTTAGGTCTTGGTTTTGATTAGGGAGTTAATTTTGATTGCCTTACATTTAAAAAAAAAAAAGGACAAAATGCTTAGGATGAACCTCCCAGGGGGTTGTCAGCTCCTGGTGGGACCATCGCCCCTGGTAATAGAGGCTAAAGAGCAGAGGGTTGAGGACCCGATTCCCTGCCCTACACAGCAGCTGAGGTGATACCGGGGAGCCCGGTTCACTCACCCTCAGAGGGGGAGACACACAGCTTCCGATAAAAAAAAAAAAAAAGGTAATCTTACTTTTTTATTTCTGTCGGCCGGTCCAGGGTCCTCTTTGTCTCCCCCACCCCTGATTTGCCGACGTTGCGCTGCAGTCTGCTTCCTCCCTGCCGTGCTCCCGGGCTATTTTTAGTCCCTTCACAATGCCGCGTGGTGCGGCCTGTTCGTCGTGTGGAAGTGCTCTCCACAGCCAGGATATGCTCTGACTGCCTCTCAGGAAGGGAGGGCTCATCTGGGCAGGCAGCAGCAAAAACTTCCCACGGGGGGATTCCCGACTTCGGCAATAGCCTGAGAGGCTCGAGGTTAGCAGTAAGCCCTCCGATCTGTTCTGGCTCAGCACGGGAACGGAGGCAATATTACAAGTTTTCAGGGCTCAGGAACAAGTTGCGCTGGGGGAGGGGAATTCCCCTCCACCTCTTTCGCCGCAGCCTGGGGCCTCGGGGGGGGGGGCGTTTTCCAGGAGGATCAGGAGCATTTGTCAGGAAGGGACCCCCGGGGGGGGGGGACGGTTTCTCAGAAGATTCTTCATCTTCATTCTCCTCTGACTTTGTACTGCTGCTCCACAAGGCCTTTAAGGCTCAGAAAAACAGCAAAGAAACAGGGTAGCAGGGGCTTTCGGGCAGCCTCAGGGGCTTCTCATCGCAGCAAGGATGCCGGCTCGACCCATAAGCAGCCAAAGTCCCCACCGACGGTGGGAGCCATGAAATCTAACCGCCCTCTATGATCTATTTCGGATCCGGTGGACACTACGTCTTCGGACACCCCTCCACATGATCCACAAGGACTTGATGCAGACCCGGACCCAGATACCCAGACCCAGCCTTCCAAGCACGCAGGAACACCTATGGTTGAGGGAGATGACCCCAAGTGCGTTTATTCCGTAAGGATGAGTTAGATCTCTCATCCCGGCTGTTCTAGAGGAATTGGGGATTGAGGTCCCTCTGGAAGATTCGAGTATGGGGGTAGTGGATCCGGTGATTGTTGGACTCTGGGGCCCAGCAAAATCATTCGCCTTCCATATGTCGGTTACTGACCTGATGTTTCAGGAGTGGGACACTCCAAATTTGGGGATGAAAGTCAGCTATCTCTGCTATGACAAAGAAGACCACCATCCCTGTGACGGGAGCCACTGCTCTTAAGGATTTGCCGGATAGTAAATTGGAGCTGCAACTTAAAGATTTTTGAAGTCTCAGCACTCGGGCAGCCATGTGCAGTAGTTTTGCGTTGAGAGACAGCCTCCGCTAGGTGCAGCACTTACAATCGACTGCATCTTTTTCTGAAGCAGAGGCAGCGCAGGCCAGTCAGCTGGAGGCTGCGGTCACTTACAGTGCTGATGCGCTTTACGATCTTCTTCGTACTTCAGGGAGAAACATGGTTTCAGCTGACTCTGCCCATAGACTCATCTGGCTCAGGAACTGGTCCGCGGATGTTTCTTCCAAAGCTCAGCTGGGATCCTTACCTTTCAAAGGAAAGCTACTCTTCGGTCAACAATTGGAGGACCTGATTAAGTCTCTTGGAGAGAACAAGTTCCATAAGTTGCCTGAGGACAGGCCTAGGATGAGGGGATCCTTTTCCCAAAGGGCCAGATTTCGGGGAAATCGTCGTTTTTGTTCATCTCAATCTTCCGGGTCCTCGTCTCATCAAGGTCTTGCCCGGCAACACTCCTGGAATCAGTCCTTTCGCATCTGACATCCTGGTAGTGACAGAGCCCCACAAGCACATGTTGCTCTCAAATCTTCACAATGAAGTGAGGCCGGTTCACTCCTCTGTACCAAAGATAGGGGGAAGGCTGTCTCCCTTTCTAGAGGAGTGGACCAATTTGACCTCAGATCAATGGGTCCTAAATATAATAGAACACGGCTACACTTTAGATTTTGCTCGGCCGCTGCAGGAATTCTATCTGGTTTCCCCATGCTCTTACAGTCAAAAATGTCAGGCAGTACTAGACACCCTACGACGTCTGCAAGAACTGGGAGCCATAGTTCTGGTGCCCGCAGGAGAACTCAGGCAAGGTCGATACTCCATCTACTTCGTAGTACCCAAAAAGGAGGGCACCTTCCATCCCATCCTCGATTTAAAGAATGTCAATCGCACGCTGAAGGTGCCTCGGTTTCGCATGGAAACTCTTCGCTCGGTGATAACGTCCGTCCACAAGGGAGAGTTTTTGGCACCTCTAGACCTAACGGAAGCATACTTGAATATACCCATCCGTCCGTACCATCAGAAGTATCTGCAGTTGCAGTCCTCGGGCATTATTTTCAATTTTGTGCACTGCCCTTTGGGCTGGCGACAGCGCCCAGAGTGTTTGCCAAGGTGATGGTGGTTGTAGCAGCGGCACTTCGAAAGGAAAATATATTGGTGCATCCCTATCTGGATGATTGGCTGATTTGAGAAAAATCAGAGGACCTTTGCCGGACGGCAGTTCAGAGAGTGTTGCACTGGTTAAGCTTGTTGGGCTGGGTTGTCAATCCCGACAAGAGTCATCTGGTTCCTTCTCAGTCCCTGGAGTTTCTGGGTGCTCGATTCGACACACTCCTGGGCAAGGTTTTTCTTACCGAGGAGAGACGCAACAAGCTTCTCGCTCAGGTGGAATCTCTACGGTCCATGCCTCGCTCCAGAGTCTGGAATTATTTACAAGTTCTAGGTTCAATGGCCTCCACTCTCGATCTGGTCCTGTAGGACTTTGCTCATATGCGTCCACTTCAATCAGCCTTGTTCTCCCAGTGGAATCCACTCTCCGAGCAGTTTTATCTTCTCCTACCGCTCACAGACTCGGCGCGTTCCAGCCTACTTTGGTGGCTCTGCCCGAACAACTTGCGTCGGGGGTGGACTTGGAAATTCCTTTTTGGATAGTGCTGACCACCAATGCCAGCCTCTCCAGTTGGGGAGCAGTATGTCAAGGGAGAGTGGTGCAAGGACAATGGATGAGAATGGAATCCACTTGGTCGATCAATCGGTTGGAGACCAGGGCGGTGCTGTTGGCTTTGCAGACCTTCCTTCCCTTAGTAGAGGGAAGATCGGTAAGAGTACTCTCAGACAATGCGACAGCGGTTGCCTACATCAATCGTCAAGGTGGAACCAAGAGTCGTCCGGTGGCAACGGAAGCTCAACTTTAGATCAATTGGGCGGAACAGCATCTGTACAAGAGAGCGGTCTCTCACATTGCCGGGGTGGATAATGTGCAGGCCGATTTTCTCAGCCGCCACCAATTGGGCCCAGGGGAGTGGAAGCTCTCTGAGGAGGCCTTTCAGCTCCTGTGCAACTGCTGGCCAGGCCCGCCATGGACCTGATGGTAACGTATCGCAATGCCAAGGATCCTTGATTCTTCAGTCAGCAATGAGAGACAGCAGCAGAAGGGATAGATGCTCTGGTCCTTCCCTGGCCAAGGGACATGTTTGCACTATGGCCGCTGGTGGGCAAGATTCTGCGCCGCATCGAGGTTCATCAGGAAAAAGTGATACTAGTGGCGCCATAATGGCCAAGGCGCCCATGATTTGCGGATCTCCTGAATCTAGCAGTAGAGGGTCTGCTGAGGTTTCATCCATCTCCGGATCTCCTGCATCAAGGGCCCGTTTGTTTCAGAGAGGCAGATCGCTTCTGTCTAGCAGCATGGCTTTTGAAAGGCGGAAATTAAGGAGCAAGGGTTACTCAGATGCGGTGATTGCCACGCTTTTACATTCCTGTAAAGCTTCTACTTCTATGGCCTACGTTAGAGTTTGGGGTGTTTGAGGCCTGGTGCCTGGACAACCAGGTGGAGCCGTCCAGGGCTTCCATTGCAGATGTTCTGGCCTTTCTACAGGCAGTTCTAGCTAAGGGATTGGCCTTTAATTCTCTGCGAGTTTAGGTAGCAGTCCTGGGTTGTTTTCAGAGTAAAGTGAGGGTGTGACTCTAGCATCCCATCCAGATGTAGCTTGTTTTCTGCGTGGCAATAAACATCTGCATCTTCCAATTCGGAACCCTTGTCCCTCATGGAAGCTGAATCTGGTTCTCCGCGCCTTCTGTAATGCACCCTTCGAGCCGTTGAAACGAGCGACCCTAAGATCTGACATTGAAGATCGTCTTCCTCATAGCTCTCGCCTCAGCACGACGTAATTCGGAGCTTCAGGCCTTCCAGAGAGCCCTTCTTAAGGATTATGGAGGAAGGGGGTTTCCTTGCGGACAGTCCCCTTTTTTCTCCCAAAAGTGGTATCCTCCTTTCATTTGAATCAGTCGGTGGAGCTCCCTTCTTTTGCAGGTCTGGATTTGTCTACTTCTTTTTTTTTTTTTTTTTTTTTAATCAGTTTTATTAGTAAAGCAGAAGAAGCATGAAAAATAAACAGTATGAACTATTGATACAAACAAATATGTGCTTCTACATTGTGATATAAAGAGCATAAAACGCCAGTGCCCCACTGCTCCACTTAAAGTGTTTGGTACCAAAGGAAACCCACTCACCCCTCCCTCCCCCCCAACAACATGGGTAGAATCACAGTCCTGGAATTCAAAATGTGGTGGCAGTGGCTAAAGCGTGCATGAGAATGAAAATGGATATCTATTCATTTCCAAAAGGTACAGATTGCGCGAAAAAACCAGTGTCCATAAGGCCGGCAGGGAGCACGGCCTGAGTTTGGAATCCTATCTCCGTTGGTCTGAGTATCAGCGCTGCGTTGCCATCCAAGACTGATAAGGCCCCCAAATTTTGATGAATGCAGGTAGTCTATCGTGATGGACCGCTGTAAGCCTAGCCAATTGATAAGTGTGGTGTAATTTGGCTTGGACCTCTGGTAGACTAGGCACTAAGCAGTTCTTCCAATGATTCGCCAAGGCCAGGCGGGCTGTAATGAAAACTTGTTGTAAAAAGCGCTGGGCAGCCTTGTGGACAGTTTCCAAAGGCAAACTTAAAAGAACATGCCAGGGCTGGACTGGCAATGACACATTCAGAATAGAAGAAGCCCAGGAAAAAATCATCTGCCAATAGGTAGTAACCGCTGGACATTGCCACCAAATATGATAATATGTTCCTACTGCCCCGCATTTCCTCCAGCAACGGTCTGACATAGCCGGATTCATTTTATGAAGCCTATCAGGTGCATAATGCCAGCGATATAGCATTTTGTAGCAGTTCTCCTGTAGCCGTGCTGAGATGGAACACTTATGTGCGGAAAGGAATATGAGGTCCCATTCTGTGATAGATAGATCCTGCAAAAAGTCCTCACCCCATAGGGTCTGCTGCCGAAAAGGAGGTGCCTCCCAGCCAGCCAAAAACTGGTATACTTTAGATATAAGCCCACGTATAGTGTTGGCTTGCTTACAATAATTTACAAAAAGAGAACCTGTTATTCGCAGATCACCTGCCCTAAGTGCTCGTTTAGTTATATGGTACAATTTGGCATACAACAAAAAGTCCACATGATCCAAGGCATATTGGGAGCGCAATTCCTCAGGAGACATAAGAACCCCCTGTCTGTGCAAATGGTCTAGCTGGGAAATGCCCACCTGCATCCATTTATACGCGACCTCTGGAACGTGAGGCCTGGGAAGCAGCGCGTTACTGAAAAGATGGGTCAATAAATTATATTGTTCTGGACCCACCAGTGCCGGCTTCTATCTCGCCCATACTCTAAATGTGGTGGTTAGGGCGTAAGGTAAGTATGAGACCCCTTGCCACGTAGGTTTTGGCTGCCAAGGTAGGGCCGAAAGGGGTTGTGCTCCTGAAAAAGTGCGCTCGAATAAAGTCCATTGTGGAAGCATTATGGTACGATGCAATATAACAAGAGCCCTTAACTGGGCCGCACAATAATACCATTCTAAGTTCGGAACGCTGAGTCCCCCTCTGATTTTTGGAAGATACAATGTGCCACGTGCTACCCTGGGCGGACGTTTCCGCCAGATAAAACCAAAAATAATGGCTTGCCACTTTTTAAGGATAGATGGAGGGAGATAGATGGGGATGGTCGTGAAAAAGTAAAGGAGCCTCGGTAGCACATTCATTATAATAATGGCTATACGCCCCATCCATGAGAATGTGCCCTTCGCCCATTTCCCCAAATCCCCCTGAATGGTCTGTATTAGTGGCTTGTAGTTGAGATCAAAGAGCTGGTCAGCCTGCCTGCCGATACGAATGCCTAAATACTTCAGCGCCTTGGGTGCCCATTTAAAAGGAAAGAGTGCCCTAAGTGTAGCGGCCGCATCCTCTGGTAAATTGATATTAAGTATTTCTGTCTTGTCATAATTTACCTTGAGCCCAGAAACCCCACCGAAGGCCTGTAGTTCAGATGTAATCCCTTGCAAGGAGGCGAGCGGATTGGTCAAAGTTAACATAATGTCGTCCGCAAACAACGAGATTTTAAAATGATGATTACCCCTAAGGACGCCACTGATATTGGTAGCCGCTCGAACTCGCGTCGTGAAAGGTTCTAAAAAGAGAGCAAACATTAATGGGGACAGCGGACAGCCCTGTCTAGTGCCTCGGCCAATTGGGAAAGCGTCTCCATATTTGCCATTTATTTTAACCCTTGCAGCCGGGTGGTCATAAAGCTTGTTTAACCATTGTGTAAAATAATCACCGAATCCCATACGCCTCATCGTTGCAAAAAGGAAGGGCCAGTGAACAAGATCAAAGGCCTTTTCAGCGTCGAGTGAAAGGAGCACTGTGGGCACATGGGCGTTACGCACATAGTCTACAAGATCGACTATTCTACGTACGTTGTCGGCAGCTAGACGACCCGGGACAAAGCCCACTTGATCAGTATGGACAAGCTCTGGTAAAACGCTATTTAATCGAGCCGCAAGTATACGAGCTAGGAGTTTTAGATCTAGATTAATCAGTGAGATTGGCCTGTAAGAGCCACAAACACCAGGGTCACGGCCTGGTTTGGCGATGACAGAGATGCCCGCTGTGTTAGCATCTGTAGCAAAGTTGCCAAGGGTTCTGAGTGAGTTGGACATATCCGTGAGAGGGGTCGCTAGGATGTTGGATAGTTTTTTATAGTATGTAGCAGTGAACCCATCTATTCCTGGTGCTTTTCCTACTTTTAACATTTTGATTGCTGCCATAACCTCTAGAGTGGTAATAGGTTTCTCTAGCATTTCAAGATGTACAGGAGGTAGGGTCGGCAAAGTGACAGAATCCAAGTATTGCTGTATGGCATCGTCAGGAATATCTTTCACTGCCGTATAAAGGTGGGCATAAAAGTCAGTAAAAGCTTTCCTGATGTCTGTCGAGGATGTTGCAGTAATCCCTTGCTGAGTCTGAATTTTGGCCACCAGGGTTAATGCTCTAGCCGCCTTTAATTTCTGAGCTAAGAGTCTGCCCGCCTTATTTCCGCCCTCGAAATATTTCTGTTTTACCATAGAGAGATTATGGCTGATTGCGGCATCATCAAGGGCACTTAAGGAATCTCGCACCCGCACTATCTGCTGGTATGTCTTTTGGGACAGCGTGACTGTATGGCGCTTAGTTAGCTGGTCTAATTCCTGCAATAGCGCCTGCCTACGGCTGTTCCTCTCAGTATTACAGTATGCGGCACGGGCAATAAGGAAGCCTCGCGCGACTGCTTTAGAGCAGTCCCACAAAGTGGTAGGCTTGATATCCTCTGTGTTATTGAAATCAAAATACTCTTGCATATGTTTAGTTAAGGTTTGGACAAAGGCTGTGTCACGAAGCAGGGCGTCATTAAGCCTCCACGTTCTGAGACCTGGATCTGTATCCTGCCACACGGCTTCAATCCAGATAGGGGCATGGTCAGACCAGGTGATGTTATCGATACCCACCCTACCAATGGCATTCTGAAATGTGTGTGAGACAAAAAAATAATCAATGCGGGAATATGTGTTGTGCGGTTTGGAGTAAAAGGTATATGAACGGGATCGTGGGTATCTCTGGCGCCAAATGTCTGTCAGACTCCAGGTCTCTAGAAAGTCTCGCCATGCTTTTCTCATACCCTTGGATGTGGAGCCGCCCGTGGATGCATCTAAATGAGGCGCACTAGTGGCATTAAAATCTCCACCCAGCAGGATTTCTCCCTCAGCATATTGTTGAAGTAAACGACCCAAAATCCTAAAAAATGGTATCTGATTGCCTTGCGGAAAGTATACATTGAGAAGTGTGAGAATCTGGTTCCCCACCTTAATTTTGAGCAAAATAAATCTCCCATGCGGATCAATATGTTTGACAAGGACTTCATGGATAAGAGTCCGTGCAAGCATGATGCCCACGCCCATATACTTAGCCTCTTTGGAGCTAGCTGCCCAGTACGTTCCCGGGTACTGTGAAAAGGTAAGAAGGCGCTCATGGCACTTTCTGATATGGGTTTCCTGCAGGTAAACGATGTCGGCGTGGAGGGATTGGAGCTCTCTTTGCAAGAGGGACCGCTTTCTTGGGGTGTTTAACCCCTTAACATTTAAAGATATTATGCGGGTAGCCATCTGAAAATGGAGATGGTGTACATATCTGCTAAATACACAGACATTCCCTGCCAACTATATCCCAGTGCAATAACCTGTACCCAAGCTGTACTATAACCCACGTCGCTCAGTAGTGAACTAAATAGCCTACCAAATACCACAAATAGTCCAACATAGAGAATAAGGAAAGTGAAAACCTCATGTTGCGATCCCATATTGTAGCAGCCAACCCGTGCTCAACACGAGGGTTGGCAGCACCAGAGGAAGCTAATCCGCCCCGACTGAAGCAGACCCCGCAATCCCCCCCCCCCCCCCCCGCAGGCACACAAAAGTTATACAAAAGCATATTTAAACTATGAGCACATAAAAAAACAAGAATAACACAGTTATATTATAACAATAACTATAACTATAACAAAATAACCATCTTAGAAGAGCATACAAATCCTTAAGCTCCCCGCTTAAGGTAAACCATTAGACACGGACGTGTCCTCCAGCCCGCTCCGACAAGGCATGCCCAAGCGAGCAGTCAGCAGACTAACATCTGGTCCCCAGCAGAGGTAGAAAAAACTATAGATCCTCAGCCTTGTTCCGGCACCACAGCGGCAGAAGCGGACGGTTGCCTACGCAGACGCTTCCCGCCTTTACCAGCTCTCTGCCAGCGCGGGTAAGCAGTTGATTTAGGAGCCTCCGCCGCCATCTTGGGGGCCTGAAAACGAGCCGGTAACTGTGCTTGCTTGAATGCATCTGTCGCTTCTTCTAGACTGCGAACTCGGTAGGTGACTCCCTTCACCTGAAATTGGAGGCCGAACGGGAAAGTCCACTTATATCGGATCGCGCTGTCCCGCAAGCCGGCCGTGACCTCACGAAGCTCGTATCTTCTTTTCAGGGTGAGCGGCGACAAGTCCTGGTAGATCTCCAACAGGTCAAAGTTTTGAGTTTTCTGGCTGCTTCATAAATTTGCATTTTCTGGCCAAAATCATGGAAGCAGACCACTAGATCACGCGGTCTGGAATCCCTGCGTAGCCCCAAAGAGCGATGTGCCCTATCCAAGCGAATGGAGTTAGAGGGAGTAGCAGTAGGATCTCTACTAAGTCCGGCAGTTTGTAAAATAAACGAGCAAATCTGCTGTACGGTGTCCTCAGCATTTTCGAACTCTGCCGTGTCAGGGACCCCTCTGATACGCAAGTTACTTCTGCGATTGCGGTTTTCAAGGTCCTCGACCTTATCAATCAGCTGATGGAGCTCAGATTGCGTCTCGACCTGTTGAGTGAGCATGTGGTTGATGGCTTCTCCTTGCTGGTCAGCCCGCACATCCAGCTCGTCGACTCTGTTGCCAAGGGCGTTGAAATCCTCTTTCAGGTCGGCCATGGCTGCTATGAGCTCTGATTTATGCTGTCGCAGGTCAGCCCTGAATTCGACAAACCACGATCTGATTTCATTTCGGAGGTCCGTTTCTACTCCGGAGGTGCCCACAGTTGAATTATCCCCTTGGGGGAGATCTGGAGCCGGTTCCATGGCTTCAGGAGCTGTGTTTATGGGGTCTGCCGCTGCAGGCCCATCCTCCGGCGCCACGCGGTTGTAGGCAAACTGCTTTAAATCCGCGGTTTTCCTTTTAGATGCCATAAATAAGTGGATATCCAAGTTTATAGCTCCCCCGTGCTATTTCTATAATAATTGCCGGTATTAATAAGCGGTAATAGATGGTGAAAAGTCCTGCGGGGGACGGAGCTCTCGAGTTATGCGTCTGCTCCCATCAGCCGCCAAACAGCGCCCCTGGATTTGTCTACTTCTGAATCTAGGGAATTACGAAAGCTGAACGTGAAACGGGTGTTGTTGCGTTACTTGGAGGTTACGAATAGTTTCCATTTGTCGTGTTGTGGAGTAGTCCCAGGAGGGGTCATAAAGCTTCAAGAGCCACTATTGAACACTAGCTAAAGGAAACTATTGTTTCGGCATATCTAGTTCAGGGCCATCCGATTCCAGTTGGTCTCAGAGCTCATTCTATTTAATCGCTAGCGATTTCATGGGCGGAATGTCAGCAGGTATCGCCGCAGGAAATGCGTCAGGTGGCTACATGGAAATCTCCGCACACTTTTGCCAGGCATTACCACCTTGATGTCCGGGTAATTTAACTGTAATTGAGATTACAGTTAAATTAAATTAAATTTAAATCAAATTAATTTAAATTAATCAATCTAAATTAATTAATTTAAATTTAATTAAATTTAATTTAACTGTGATCTACTTAATTAATTTAAATTAAATTAAAGCAATTAAATTAAATTAGTTTACATTAATTTGAATTAATTTAAATTGAGACTTAATTTAACTGTAAGCAACTTACAGTTAAATTAAGTCTCAATTTAAATACAGGTTATCGAGAAGTTATAATCTCTATATCTGTTTTATATATGCTATGACTTTCACTGTTTTATGTTATGAATATAACTGTTTTTCTTATGAATATATGAGTATAGGTTTTACATGTTATGAAATTTGCTGTAACAAGTTGTTTTCTCTGTAAACTGGAGTTAAGGCCTGTACCAAACTTCGGAATATAAAAACACACAAATAAATAAATAAATACATAAATTAATATTTGTTCTTAAAACCTCAGGGATGAATACCAAAGATAAGTGCCCACAAGAGAAATTGAGTGTGTGTGTGTGTGCAGTTTTGCTGGGATAATTTTCAAAGCTTACACACATATGTTCACTTTCGTGTAATTCAGATGTGTGACAGTCCACAAATTTATGCACCCTGTTATAAAATTATCCCCTTAAATGACAATTTTTAAAAAGCCTTTTTCCCAGATAAGTGAAAATGTCCCTCCCTTAATGCAGCTAACAGCATGCACAGAGCACAGCAGGGAGCACACATTTAGCTGGGTTCAGGGGAGGCATTCCCAGGGGGGCGTGTTTCGGGAAGGATGAAAAAACTGCACATGTGCATTACATTTTAGGACGTATGCGTGCTACTTCCCAGCCAAATTGTATCCACCCAAAAAGCAGGTGCAGACTTCAAGGTCCAGTTGTACACATGGGCATCTTGCAAAGGGAAATTGTGCATGGACTTTGCAGCTGGATGGGCTGTTTTGAAAATTGCCTCAATAGTTTTTGTACAAAAATGCAAGACAAGCCTCATTCACCACATTCTATTATCAAAATAACTGCACCAAAATGGGATAAACCATTGATGGCAAAGCCAGTCAAGAATTTCTCATCAACAGAATGACATCACGAGGAGAGTGGCAACCTATACCTCTGATGATGATTTGGAGCTCGCAGGTCCTGTTGTTGCCCGATAGGTCAGTGGCAGTGTACTGGACTTTTGTCTCTCCCTGGGGAAAAAGATCTCCAGATGAATGAGTCTTCCTTATAATCAAGGAGGCTCCTGAAAAGAATAAGGAAGGTAAAGTTTTTGTTTTTCATGCATTGATTCTATTTGTTTCCTCTAGATTTAGCTGATACCTTTTTGTTAGTAGCTCAAGGTGAGTTGCATTCAGGTACTGTAGGTATTTCCCTGTCCCCAGAGGGCTCACAATTTAAGGGCCCCATTTACTAAGCATTTTTTCTATAGACTGGAGTAGAAGAAAAGCCTTAGTAAATGTAGCCCTATGACAATTGAGAGTAAAATGATTTACCCAAGATCACAAAGAGCAACAGTAAGATTTGAAAGCTGGTTTTCCCAGTTCTTAGATTGCAGTTCTAACCACTAGACTCCTCTTCCAGGCCAAAATTCTTCTACCTATACAGAAAGTAGCTACGACTGATGCACTGCCTGCTGTGCTAATAAGGCTCAAGTGAGCTATATCAAGAGAACCTCAAGAGATGTACTACAGAGCACCTTACATCCCAAAACTCCTATTATTGACTAAATTCAAGGACTTTGACCCTTGTTCCATTATCTGGGAAACCTTTTATTTGAAAGTTGTGTGGCTTCATATGTCCTGCTACCTGAAAAGAGTTCCATTATCCGAAATTCTTTTATCAAAACCTTCCAAGCATCCAGAACATCCATTATCTGGAAAAATCCATTATTCAAAACAAGCCTGATAGAAGGTGCTATATTGAAATTAACTTGAGCATCCTTAGTAAGCCATGATAATGCACACTACTAGGCACAAACTCTTGTCTGCTCTGTCAAATCTCCCTGAGACTAGCAGAGGCCTTCTGGCCCCCTGGAACCAACATGGGCCTACACACCTTTGTGCTCCCTTTTATAACTCATAAGCAGCTACCAGGACTCTGAGCTCCCAAACCCCCACCCATGTGATTTGATAAACTATTTCACTCATTCTGGAAAAGATTTTTGTAGGGTTGTGTGCTTTCTGACCAAATAAGTGAGAGTCTGAGGCCTGGGGGCCTGTGTTGGCCTTTATATTATGTTTGATCCTGATCAATTCACCTTAATAAATGTTATTGTACTTCCAGATGGATTGAAGCAGGACAGAAGTGCTTTTCGGATATGTTAAAAAACAAAATGGATAACACAAAATTATTTTATGGATTTATTTGTGGTACACTTAGCATTTGCCAACAGACTAGATGCCATATTGATCTGTCTGGCGAACGTTCACTGTTGCTGAGGATATTGTGGATCTCCATTCTTGTACAGAACCCAAAGAATGTACAAAGCTGTGATGCCATCTTGGGGTCCTGCACAGATAAGACTGGAAAATCATTCATTCTTTGTTCTTATGGTTCAAAATGTTATAAGAATCCCACTGTGGAACAACAACCTTGTAAGTAACTGTAACTGAATCCACAGTGATATGTTATTGGATGTAATTCCCGTTTGTTTATATCCATTGTTTAATGGGTTTGTGTGTACAGTTTAAAGAACACCTCACCTGAGTTGTCTGAGAACTCTGGCTCCTCCCACGTTGCACTGTATTCATTCTCTGTGGTCTGGACTGGAGGGGGTGATCTGCACCTGTCAATCACCGGGGGCTCTACATCTGAAGAAATGAGGGACATTTCAAAAGTGTCAAAATAAGCTGAAACGAGCATAAAGCACAGTGGCTCCTCAGCAGCCGGAAAGTGAGGGGACAGCCGGGAATCAAGTAGAGTCTGCAATAACGAACTGGGTAAGGCGACTGGGCAGACTAGACTGGCCCATGGTCCTTTTCTGTCATCATATTTCTCTTTTTAATCACACCACCTATTCTCATGCATTTCATTTTGACTATTCTTCAAATACATTAAAACGTTCAGTAAGCAATGAGCCTTCACCGTCACTTCCTACATACACACACAGATGTTCATTATGCCTAGCTCGATCACATCTGAGGTCTAAGATAAAGCTGAATCTACTTTAGCTTTGTGTGTGTGAAATTCACATCAAAGAAGTAGGATATGCTGGCAGAATGACTAGACTCTTTCATCTTTTGGGAAAAAGAAGAATATGCAAAATATATTCTGCTTTCATGATACTTTTAATCTATTAAAAAGCAGCAGTATATGAGCAATATAAAGGCAAAACTCCTGAACCGCTCTTTGGGCGGTTTTTAGTATGCCTTAGGTAAAGGTGCCCACTTGTGGTATAGTTGCCCCATTTTTGGCATAATTTTCTAATGTTTATTGAAGGAAATTCTCAAAAGTATGTGGGCAGATGCAAAGAGCATGAATCTGTTAACCGTAGATTTGGCACCAGTTTTCAAAGAGAAAGTAGGCACATGTAGTTTTCATCTGAAAATTGCCCAAGGAAAAAAGACTCACACAGATTTCCATCTTCTTTTTCTGTGGATATATTTTCTGACCAAAAGAACGCGCATTGTTTTTAAAATTCTAACCTTTGGGCCTCATTTTCTTAGCCACGATAATTTTTTTCCCAGAGGGGAAAATACTGAAAGACTTGCAAAGTGGTAGTACTTGGTACTGCCACTGTGTGAATCCCGTGGTATTTTTCCCAGTGGCAAAATAACACCAGGAAAAAATACTGCATTGGTAAACTGCACGAAAAAAAATCATGAGACAGCAGCCCTGGGACTGTGGGACTGTCATGTGTTAAAGGGGCAGATAGCCCAAAGTAACACTCCCCCTTCCAAGGTGGTAAAAAAATCCTCAGGGTTCTCCATAGATCCTCCTGTCCTGCCTCTCCGCCACCCCTGGATGTGGCTGTAGTAAAAAAAAAAAAAAAAATTTAGAAAATGTGTTAAAGTCCAGGTATGGTCGCACCCCAAGCCCTCCCTTTCCAGTAAATATTCTGCCCCCCCCCCCAAGGTTAGACCCCTCCACCCCCACGCTAGCCCACCATCCATACCCTCCAGCTCTTTAAAAGTGAAGGCCTGATGGTGTAGTGGGGGCTCGGTGTACCCCCTATGCTGTGGGCCCATTTGCAGCCATTTTTCAAAATGGTTCTGGCTGCCCCTATCAACTCATTATAATACATACAGTGCTGGAGGCAGAACAATGAAGTATTTCAAATACCTGTGTTAGGCCATTTACCACACAATAAACAGCATTTACCATGCGGTAAACGGTCTTATGCGGCTTTGAAAATTACTCTCTGTGCTTGTTGTCCTGGAGCAAAATGCAGAGAGCATTGAAGGTGGTGACACGGTGCAATTGGGAAAAGATGGCCCTGGGTGACCAGCACCTGCAGGTGTTGGGAACATGGGGTTGAAGCAACTGTTGCAGCTATCAGCCCCGAATTACAAAGTTCTCTCCAAGACAACTTTTAATAGGGCATGTGATCTCCACCCCTGTGCTCTCAGTGCTGGGCGTGGATGCAGGTGCAGCTGGCCAAGGCAGAAGGGAGCAGATTCCATTTCATGAGTGACATCTGGAGCGGCCAGAACGCTATGCATGCCTGCCTCCCTCTCCCTGATGGCACACTGCCGGCAGCTCGATGAAACGGGGCAGGCAGAGGCAGCTCTAACAGGATACAAGTGAACTGTGCTGAATACCCAGGTGATAAACTAGAGCCATCCCTCAGCCCATATCGTAGAGGTGATCAGGGCAGGGGGATGATTGGGGGGGGGGGGGGGCTGGCCAGGCTGGAGAGAAAGGAATTTCATTCAGGTTTTTCATTACAAACAGTGGCAGCAACGTGATCAGGGCAATAAAGGATGGGGGGGTTACAAGGGGATCTGATGTTTTGTGCACTTGCTGTACCTGGCAGGAAGGGATACCCCTCAGACTGTGGGGCAAGGAAGGCAGCAGCTTTGTCCTGCAGGATCCAATAGAGAGGTTCAGGAAAATAGTAGGGCATTTTAAGCAGAGTGTGAGGCAGTGGCTACAGCAGATGCAGGAAACAATGGGGGCATCTCTAAACCATGCTATTCAAGATGTGGGCCCCAGGTGGAATTCCATCTACCTCATGATGTAGATGTTAGTGAAGCAGCTGAAACCCTTTCATGAGTTGTCTGTGGATGGTGAAAAAAGTTTGGATCACCACTGTTACTGCTGCTGCCTGACCTGCTCCTCCTGCCCTGCTTCTCTTTTGGGTGCTTGTGGGAAAGGAGCTCATGTGGTCAGCTCTTTTTGAAATCTGGTGGGATAGGGATAACTGGGGATCATTCCTGCTCCTAGAAGACCACTGGTGCTAGAAGATAGGCTTTGATGGGGGGGGGGGGGGGGGGTGAAGGTCCTGGGAGAGGTGGGACCTGAATTTGACCTTGCACTATTTTGTCTATACTTAAGGGACAGAGTTTGCTTATTAATAACGTTTGGGAGCCTTTACAAACTTCAAAGAGGTTGGGGTGAGTGTTGAGGATGCGGAGGTCCGGGGATCCACACAGACCACCAGAGAGGTTTGGTGACTATAGATGAGTGCCTTTGGACAGGCTGCCCCAGTTGGTGCTCATAATTATTGGTGCTCATAATTATTGGTGCTCATAATTATTTTACCAACCGCTATTGTATTTTATTTATTGTCATTTTTTATTGCCATTTTTCATTGATATTTATTGTTGTTTATTTATTAATTATTTATTAATTGTTATTGCATTTATTTTCATTTATTAATTGTTATTTATTAACTGTTAGCATTGTTATATATATATATTTTATTCTGTTTCTTGGATTAACTATGTTCATTGTAAACCGCTAACTTGAAGCGATAGTTACTGTTCATTGTAAACCGGGGTGATATGTATATTATACAGGAACCTCCGGTATATAAATCCTTAAATAAATAAATAAATAAAATAAAGTAGTGCTCCGCCATCTCGGCAGCAAAGATAATCATATCTCTTTGAATTGTAAATATCTTTTTTGCAAAAACAGGCTTGTGAAGCCATTTTCACACACCCTTTTTACAAAATCCAACATTAAGGAGCTGCCGTGCATCACAGCAGCTCATTAATGTTGAGTTCAAAATATCTTTTGTGCATAGTGGACTATTGTAAAGGGGAATTCACAAAAACATCCTTCATGCATAAAAATAAATGAAAAAATGTTGCCATTGTTGAGCCTTTTTTAGGCATTTTGTGCTTTTTTGTGCATGAAGCTCACTTTTGCAAAATGACATTTTAAGAACATAAGAACATAAGAAATTGCCATGCTGGGTCAGACCAAGGGTCCATCAAGCCCAGCATCCTGTTTCCAACAGAGGCCAAAACCAGGCCACAAGAACCTGGCAATTACCCAAACACTAAGAAGATCCCATGCTACTGATGCAATTTTGCTAACATAAAACTCCAGAAATATAATACACAACATAAACACCCTAACACAACTATCGACAAAAAATAACACACTAAAAACTCAACATTATATTAACTTCAGACATAAAAATAAAAAAATGCTACAAAAATCAACAATAACCAAATTATAAAACCCCAGTCATAAGACATTTATTAATTTTAGGAATAGTGCCACAGAAATTCATTAGTCAAGGGTCCAGTTTTGCAATCAATTTTCATCAAAAAACTTACACACCAGCAGGATCGGAGGTACTGTGATTAAACCAGATTGACCACTAATAAACTGAATTGGCCTCTGGTTTTCACCTGTAAATGACCATATGCAAAATGTCTTATTCTGCCCTAAAACAGCATACATTTAAACAATCTGTGAAAGCCTGATATTTAATACAAAGACATTTGGTGGGAGTAGGGATGTAAAAAAGGGGGAAGAAAGGAAGATCACTATAACCTCATTCTGGGTCAGTTTTATGACTCTAACTCTTTCTTATCTCCTATTTCTGAATGAGGCTTACCGATGACCTTGATGTTAAACGTACAGTTGGCCTGGTTCCCTGATTTGTCCATCGCTGTGTATGTTACAGCAACTTCACCAATTGGGAAAAAGTGGGGAGGTATGAAAGCTGGAGAGACCTGAACTGATACCTGGGGGAGAGACAGAAGATACAGTTAATACAATAATCTTCTGTATGATAATTGCAATTGCTCGCTATGTTGCAGCTTTCATTATTTATCCAGTCTGTTGATTCATTACAACTATCCTTAAAATGCCAGAAACTTAGTGACTCTCCCTGTCTTGAGCTCTGAAAGCAACTTTCCTAACTAGTAACTACTGGAACTACTGGAACTACTGGAAGTACCCAGCAGATTTTATTAGGAAGATCCATTCCCTGAAGAAGCAGAAAACTCATCGACCTGGTTAATAATTGTTAAGGGTCTTGTTCTTCTGTTCAAACCTTTTTTTAAATCTAACTGTATTACTAGTCTTGGCCACATCCTCCAATGTAACTGTTCATTGATAGCAAAATTATTTTTGTATATTTCTTTTAAATCTTCTACCAGTTAGTTTCATGGCATGTCTCCAATTCCTGGTACTACCTGAAAGGATGAGTAACTGTTCCCTATTAACTTTCTCAATACCACTCATGATTTCAGAGATCTCTTCTCCAAGCTGAAGAGCCCTAACCTCTTTAGGCCTTCTTCAGACGGGAGCTGTTCCAACTCCTTTACCATTTTTATTGCTCTTCTCTGTATCTTTTCCACTTCTGCTACATCTTAAGATGTGGTGAGCAGAACCACACACAATAATCACGGCGTGGTCGCACCATGGATCCATTATGGAGGCATTATAATAGTGGCAGTTTTGCTTCCCACATGATTCCCAACATTCTGTTTACTGCACAGTGAGCCGAGAATCTCAGTGCATTGTCCACAATGACTCCAAGGTCATCTTCCTGAATGAGTAACTCTTAAGGTGGAATCCATCATTGTGTGCATATATTTAGAATTATATTTTCCTATCAGTTTGCGCTTGTCCACATTAAATTTCATCTGCCATTTAGATGCCCTGTTCTCCAGCCTGGTAAGGTCCTCCTGCAATTCCTCACAATCAGCTCATGCTTTAACCACTTTGAATAATTTTGTATCATCTGCAAATTTGATTACCTTGCTCATAACTTCTTTATCTAGACCATTAACGAATGCTAGATAACACAGGTTCCAGTACAGATCCTTGGGGCACTCCACCACCTCTCTCCATTGGGAAAACTGGCCTTTTAGTCCTACTCTTTGTTTCCTTTCATTTCTATAATGCTACTACTATACATAGATTTAATATGCATTATTGAATGGGAATTCATTTTAATACAATTCTAGTGCTCTCTTCGGAAGTGTGGTATTACAACTTTTACCTCATCCTCAGAGTTATCTTTCGGTGTTGGCAATTCCCAGTGGATGTTTGCAGAGTTTTGATGTTCCAGAGTCTGGGCCTGAATATCATCTGGGCAGCTGATAGCAGGAGGCTCAATGTCTAAATCACAAAAGATAGGAGTCAGCCTCAGCACTGTGGTTTTATAAATATAAACAGGGTCAATCATTCTGTAGAACAAAATACTTGGCGTAATATCTCTTCGGACTGAAATGGCAACTGTTTCATCCTTCGCTGCTGCCTGACAGAGGTCATTTTTAGATTCATAATAGCTATGAAATCTTCATATACTTCAAGTGACTTTTTACTGAATTTCTTTATTCATGCTGAAACATAAGGTAGACGTTAACTGAAAGTTCTATGATGATGCTCACGGCAAAACTTGTGTTTCCAGGTTGTGCACCAAAAAACTGTCATTACAGACAAGGATTCGGAGCTGAGCAGCTCTGAGATCCAAAGCACACTGAAACACATTCCCCTGCCAAACTCTAAATCACAGGGGCCTTCTATTCTGCAACAAAACATTATGCCACAAGAGTAAACCTCCTGGGTGGGAGCAGTGGAATATGCTTGCAACGGTCCGAATACTTCCACTGCGGGATGAAAAAAACAAAATGCTGTGAGCCAAATATCTCCAGACATTGAGAGGGGGAATTTCAAAGGCATTTCCATGGGTAAAATGATGTACTGTCCAAACTCACTCTCTCAATATGCAGACAAACTTTCACACATACTACCTGTTCACACATAGCTTTACCCAGCCTGAGCAGAAGTGTTCCTGGGGAAGAGCTGGAGAGCGGTTTGGACTCATCGGCATAATTCTGGATTTTCCAAAGCATGCATAGAAAATTTCAAGAAAAATGTCTGCACATATTATTGCAGGGGGAATTTTCCAAGCAGACTTATAGGCATACACTCGCTTTGAAATTAAAGTAATTCATGTGTGTTTTTGATGTTTAATTTATACACCTAATTTGGCCCCTCTGAAAATTGACTAGAGGTGGGTGGGTTTTATTTTGTTGGGTTAAATTTTGGATTATATTAATAAAATGAAGGCCTTTGGGGATTGGGTGGAGGTGGATGGTTTTGTTACATATCAGTTTTGGTACACTGCCTAATGAGGAATTGATTTTTGTGACCATTTTACATGCAGAGTAAGATGTACGAACAGCACAGTACAACTCAGTGAAGATATGATGTCATTTGGAGTGAGGAAAGTCTCACAAAGTTGAGATTTCTACAATGTTCTCTCGCCCTAGCTTGATAGTACCCTGGTATAGAACCCATCAAGTTAGGGCGAGAGAACATTGCAGAAATCTCAGCTTTGAGACTTTCCTCACTCCAAATGACATCTAATCTTCACCAAGGTATACTGTGCTGTTTGTATGTCTCATTCTTCTTGTAAAACTGGCCCCAAAACCCTAAACCACCACCAAAACCTCACTTCGAGT
Source organism: Rhinatrema bivittatum (assembly GCF_901001135.1). Classification (NCBI taxonomy): domain Eukaryota; kingdom Metazoa; phylum Chordata; class Amphibia; order Gymnophiona; family Rhinatrematidae; genus Rhinatrema; species Rhinatrema bivittatum. The sequence goes on along the minus strand of NC_042615.1, from coordinate 541,239,609 downwards.
TATTAGCTGGCCCTCCTCTAGTGATATAGTTGAATATTGAAAGGTCTCCCCAGAGGCTCTCTCTCTCTCTCCCTCCCTCCCTCCCTCTCCCTCTCTCCTTCTCCCCCTCCCCTCCCCTCACCCAGAAATGGCCAAAATGCAATTTGCAATCTTTATTGCAAATTTCATTACGGCCGTTCCAGGCATTTTACACAACTTAATGCCAGGAAAAAAGGTGTAGTTATTTCCGGCATTAAAAGCAAGCGATAGTATGCTATATACTATCTCATAGTGAAAAAATGCCCTTCATTTTCATTAATCCCACCCAAACCCCTCCCCGATCCCATCCCCTTGAAATGCGATACCAATGGCTCTGCTGAATCTCTGTCACATGGTCATCAAGGTGATAGCCCTTTGATGAGACAGGAAGGCTTTGGCCTGAGCCGTGTCTAGTAGGGCTCCTATGAATCCAATTGAAATGAGAGACTGAGATGGGGCTTTGAGTAGTTGAGAATGAACCCTAGTGACTCCAACAATTGGATGGTCAAGCACATGGACCTGGCGGCCCCTGCCTGAGATTTGTTCTTTTCCAGCCAATCGTCCAGTTAAGGGGAAACATGCACTCCCAGCCTGTGGAAATGCACCGCCACCATGGCCAGGCACTTAGTGAAAACTTGTGGGGCTGATGCTAGCCTGAACAGTAACACCCGGTACTGGAAGTGCTGTTTTCCCACTACAAATCGGAAATACTTCCTGTGATCAGGGAAGATCGCGATATGAGCATATGCGTCCTTTAGGTCAAGGGAGCATAGCTAGCCCCCTTTTTGTAAAAGAGGGATCAAGGTGCCCAGAGAAACCATCTTGAACTTTTCTTTTTTTAAGAAACTTGTTCAAGGTCCTTAGGTCTAGGATGGGACGGAGTCAACCTGTTCTCTTTGGAATCAAAAAATACCTGAAGTAGAATGCCCACCTGTTATCAGCGTGGACCCTTGAACAGGGACAAGGATTGGACCCACTACCGGGGGAAGGCCCCCAATGGACCTCGTCACCAGGAGGCGGTGCAGTAGGAGACCCGGCTGGGGCTTCACCTATACCAGCCCTCGTTCCTCTCAGGTTGAGTGCTTGGGTGCCGGGGCCAGCAGGACTTAGGTGCAGGTCTCCTGGAGATGAGAGGTCCAAGAGAAGAAGCAGTGTCAGGGAGTCCGGGTCGAGGCTGGCGAAGATCAAGGGTAACCGTGAACAGTCCAGAAGTCGGGGCAGGCAGCAAACAGGCAGCACGATGAACCAGGCCGGAAATCAGGGCAGGCGGCAGACACACAGGAACCAGGAATCAAACCAAAGGTCAGGACGGGCAGCAGAGAAGCAGAATCAGGATACCAAGCTGAAGTCAAGACCAAGAAGACAATCCAAGGAGCGGGGTACCAGGAAAAGGAACAGGCAGGAACTCAGGATCAGGAACAGGCAGGGACTCAGGATCAGGAACACTGGAACGCAGCAACAATGTACTCTCATGAGCTGGACCTGTTGCCAAGGCAAGGAGCAGAGAACTGAGCTGGGCTTAAATAGCTCGGTGCGATGATATTATCTTCAGGGACTGGGCCGAAGTTTCCCGCCGCAGCCCCTTTAAGAAGTGGCAAGCCCCGTATGCGCCTAGGGAGGCGTGTGCAGGTAGGAAGTCAGCAGCATCTAGGACCGTGTGGAGCGAACGCTGCAGCTGGATTCGGGGCAAGGCCAGCCCGCGCAGCACAAAGGGGAGCCCGGAGTCAGTGCCTGCCGAGGCAGGTAAGGGAGCCCGGCTGCGGTGAGCCGCAGCCAGGATTCCCAACACCGCCTTCTTTGCCCTGGTGCTATGGGCTCGACCACCCTGGCCATTAAAAGGGAGGAGAGCTCCGCTACTGGTACCTCCTGATACGCTACCAGCCCCCAAAACAAGTACGGAGGACAATTTGGCGAAACACACATTAGATTCAATTGGTACCCTTGATAGACGATGGAAATAATCCACTGGTCCGAGATTATACTGGGCCACTGGTTCTCAAAGAACTGCAGCCTACCCCCGATTGGAGGGTCCACCATCCTAGTTATAGGCGACTGGCCTACGCTCCCCATGACTCAGTCAAAACCCCATCCCTGGAGTTGACTGAGATGCTGGCTGGGGCTTGGGGTCTCTCTGCTGCCTGGGGCGACCATGGAAGCCCTGATGGTGTTCACAGGAGCGAGGGGGCGGAGGATAGTACTTCCTTTGGTGGAAGAAAGACTTTCTTGACCCCAGTCTCGCCAGCCTCCTAGAAGAGGAAGATGGTTCTGGAGTGCTAGTGGAAAGTTGTTAGAGGGTTTCATGGTGGTCCTGAAGTTGAGCCATAGTGTCTTTCACCCTACCTTCAAAGAGATTCTCCCCAGTACATGGCACATCAGTGTGTCTTTCTTGTACCTCTGGTTGGAGATCTGAGGCCCACAGCCATGCCATTCTGTGGGCACCGATTCCCACTGCAGAGACTCTCGATACCATTTTGAAAACATCGTGGGTCGCTCAGACCTCATGTTTTCTGCACTCCATGCCCTTATGCACCAGTGATATGAGGGTGTCCTGCTGCTGTTGAAGCAGCTGCTTGACCACCTCCTGCACCTGCTTCCTAATGTTCCATGAGTACCAGCTCAAGTAGAACTGGTAGGTAACGATGTGGGCAAAGAGCATGGTGCCTTGAAATACCTTCCTCACAAGAGCATCCATCGCTCTATGGTCCTTCCCTGGGGGTGCCAAGGAATTGGTTCAAGAGTGTGTGGCCCTCCTGAGGGCATCCTCCATTAATAACTGAAATGGGATGGCTTCTGCCATCTCCCTCACAAATCTTGTGAAGGTCAAGTCCTCAGGTGGAGATTTCCTTCACTCCTCTGCTGGAGAAAGGTCTGATGGGAGAACCTCGGAAGAGGGGTCCAAAGCATTACCCCCCCCCCAGGAAGTCATGAAGTTCCATTTAAAAAAAAAAAAAGGATTACAATATTTAATATTCTTAATACTAATAGTAATTTAGGCAGCTATAAATCGGGGCAGGGATCGAGCTAAGAGAAGCGCCTACTGCTGATTAATTCTGCATTTATTCAATGATGTATTTATTTACATTATATCTTACAAGGTTTCTTGGTAACAGATTTCATAAATAAAATTCTGCATGGAACACAGCCCTAAAGCCTACATGTTTGGAGAGTGCGTGGGAATATTCTGGAAGTGAGGTAAAGGATGGTACACTGTGGAAGGTAACACAGAAAGGTGCTTTGTCCATCGTGATCTGCTGTTTTTGTTCTAAATAATTCTAGATTTGGTTCCTCCACATTTGATTAAAAGAACAAGCAAATGTGAAGGCTCAGGGAATGTAGAGACAAAAGATTTGAGGAAATCAAGGTAATAGAAATTGGGTCCTGGACACTTCTAGATGTAACATTCTTGCCTTCCTTGACATCTCCTCCGCATTCGACACCGTTAGCCATCCCATTCTCCTACAGCGGCTAACTGAAATCGGTATTACAGGTGTTGCCCACAATTGGTTCAACTCCTACCTTAGTAATAGAGATTACAAAATCCAGCTAGGAAATCACGTATCCAAGGCCATCCCCCTCAACCGAGGTGTCCCTCAGGGATCCTCCCTATCCTCAACCCTATTCAATATTTACATTCTGCCCCTCTGTCACTTCCTCTCCAGTCTAAACCTCCCTCATTACATATATGCTGATGATGTTCAGCTGCTTATACCCATCACTGACTCCCTAGCAAAAACCATGGACTTCTGGAATGAAACCCTCCAGTCCATTAACAATCTCCTTTCCTCCATCCACCTTGCTCTTAATACCAATAAAACTGAAATTATGCTCATCTCACCCCAAAGCCAACCGATCCTCCCCCCTTTTCCTCAGTTCCAATTTACTCAACAAGTCCGTGATCTGGGTATCATTCTTGATGGTCACGTCACACTAAAGAAATTCATAAATAACATTCTAAAAGACGGCTTCTTTAAACTCCACACACTAAAAAAACTCAAACCCTTATTACATCCCCCCGATTTCCGTACAGTTCTCCAAACCACAATCTTCGCCAAAACCGACTACTGCAATTCCCTACTCCTCGGCCTACCTAATAATGCCATCCATCCCATTCAAATCTTACAAAACACCACAGCCCGGATCTTGACCAATTTACGTAGACATGACCATATTACACCTGTTCTAAAAGACCTACATTGGCTTCCAATAGCCTCCCGCATACAATATAAGGCTCTCTCTCTCATCCACAAAGCCCTATACAATCCCGAAATGAACAGGTTCAATGAATCCTTCCGTTTACACCAGTCTAATAAGCCCACCAGACTAGCACATCTAGCAACCATGCCTATCCCCTCTCCTAAACTCTATAAACTCACTTCCACAAGAGCCCGTGCACTATCGATAGCCGGGCCGACCCTCTGGAACAAAATGCCTGTTGAACTACGGCAAGAAGAATGCCTCAAATCTTTCAAGCGGAAGCTCAAGACCTGGCTCTTTGCAAAAGCATACACTTAATTTTTCACTATACCTCACCACTGTTCCCACTCTCCACACTCCTCCCCTGTTTCCCATTCTACCGCCCCACTCTCCCCTCCCTCTTCTCCGCCACCTTCTTTTCTTTCTCTCTGCCCCCCTCTTTCCTTGCTCTCCTCCCTTCTCTTCCCCATCTTATCTCCTAGCCTGATTAAAATTAACCTCATAGTTTTCTTTCTTTTGTACATATGTATATAATTGCAATTCTTGTATATAATTTTATTGCAAAACTTCCCATATTATTGTTCCCCCCTCTCGTTAATGCCTTGTTATCATGTTTTTTACTGTTCAATGTAAAGCGCCATGCCGTGCGTTTGTTTTTGCGTTACAATGTGAACCGATATGATATCCTGGATGAATGTCGGTATATAAAAATTTTAAATAAATAAATAAATAAATAAATAACATTTCTGAATGGGGGGGGGGGGGTAACCTGCACAGAACAGCAGTTTCTACCCAAACAACTTGCTGGGCAGACTAGATGGGCCATTTACTATGTTACTATGTTATATTATTGCTGCTGCTGCTGCTAGAAGTAGGCCCCATTTTCATAAGAGGGCAGCTGAGCACCTGATTTAAGGCACCTTAATATGCTAATGCTGTCTAGTCTGGATTACTGTAATATTTTATATAGAGGGCCCTTCATTTTCAGTTTTATTTTACGTTCCCCAAGAATTTATCAGTATTTATTATAACCAACAAAGAAAACCAAGATAAAATCATTGGGGGAAGGGGATTGGGGGAGGAAGTAGTCATTTTTTCCACTGGTTGGCTATAATTAACACTGATAACCTCACACCATATAAAACCCATCCTATATATTCTACACTGGCTCCCCTTGGAAGCCAAAATAAAATTCAAAATTCTTTGCCTCACCTTCAAATGTATGAACAGATTTAACCCCAGAATACCTTTCGCAGCTCCTGACACCCTACATCCCTTCTAGAGAACTCTGTTCTTCACAAATGGCCCTTCTTGTCACCCCACTGTTGACTGCTGCAAAACTCTCCTGCATGAGGCAGAGAGCTTTAACTGTTAAGCTCCCTGACTGTGGAATGAGATTCCATAGCCCATTCACCTTCTGGAAGAGATCATAGCGCGGTTGGGTCACCAATCCCACCCGCAATCCGATCCACTATAACACCATTCCACCTGCTCAAACCCTTGAACGGCCCATCCAGTCCTTCCTCAACTGATTACAAAGTAACACCAATCTTCAAGCTCTGACCCATTCATATAAAATGAGTTTCTTCCCTCTTCTCTACCAACAATCCCATTAACTGCAAAGGCATCTTGCAACCTCAGCTACACTATACTCTTCCTTTAGCAGCCTGTCACAGCAGATGACAATCACATATCTGAAAATATAAACGAAAGGCTCCAGAACCTAGTGGCCTCCTACTCGGTCAAATTCACCATCATACGGTCGTTACTTCAAGACCAGTTTAATTATATAATGTGTATGATCCTGGTTTTCTCTCTTGTTTCTTGGTTCTTTCAATAGTTCTGGTTCGTTGTTCAATGTCCAATTGTTCTGTTTATTGAACTTCACTTTGAGAGATTTATGTTAATTGGTAAGGCACTCCAGTCCATATGTGTTTCTAAATGAATAAATAAATTCCCAGGGACAATAAAATAAAATAAAATGAAAGTCCCAATACTGACTGAGTAAATGTAACATCAGCACATGCTAGAGAGACAGAGTTCCTGGATGGAATAAATGATAGCTTTATGGAGCAAATGGTTCAGAAACCGATGGGAGAGGAAGCTCTTTTAGATCTAATACTTAGTAGAGAGCAGGATTTGGTGAGAGAGGTAATGGTGGTTGGGCCACTTCACAATAATAATAATAATAACATGGTCAAATTTGAATTAATGATTGGAAGGGGGACAATAAGTAAATCCATAGGCTCTAACACTAAACCTTCAAAAGGGAAACTTTGATAAAATCAGAAAAATAGAAAAAATGAAAGGTGCAGTTGCAAATGTTAAGTGTACAACAGGCATGGACATTGTTAAAAAATACCATCTTAGAAGCGAAATTCATATGTATTCCATGAATTAAGAAAGGTGGAAGGAAGGCAAAACAATTGCTGGTATGGTAAAAGGTGAGGTGAAAGAGGCTATTTTAGCCAAAAGATTTTTTTTCAAAAATTGGAAGAAGTATCCTTCTGAAGAAAATAGGAAAAAGCATAAGCATTGGCAAGTTAAATGTAAAACATTGATAAGACAGGCTAAAAGAGAATTTGAAAAGAAGTTGCCCATACAGGCAAAAACTCATAATAAAAACTTTTAAAAATATATCCGAAGCAGGAGGCCTGAGAGGAAGTCATTTAGATCGTTAGATGATTAAGGGGTTAAAGGGACACTTAGGGAAGATAAGGCCATCGCGGAAAGACCAAGCAAATTCTTTGCTTCCGTGTTTACCAAGGAGGATGTTGGAGAAATACCTTTTCCAGAGATGGTTTTCAAGGATGACAATTCAGATGAACTGAACCAAATCACGGTTAGCTTGGAAGATGAAGTAGCCAGAATGACAAATTGAAGAGTAGCAAACCACTTGGCTTGAATGGTATACAACCCAGGGTTGTGAAGAAACTCAAAAATGAAATTTCAGACCTATTACAAGTAATTTGTAACCTATCATTAAAATCATCCTTTGTACCTGAAGACTGGAAAGTAGGCAATATAACTCCGATATTTAGAAAGGGCTTTAGAGATGATCCGGGAAACTATAGACCGATAAGCCTGACTTCAGTGCAGGGACAAATTGTGGAAACTTATAAAGAATAAAATCAGAGAACATATAGATAGACATTATTTACTGGGACACAGCCAGAATGGATTTACCCAAGGAAGTCTTGCCTCACAAATCTGCTACATTTTTTTGAAGGGTGAATAAGAATGTTGCTATAGGTGAATCGGCAGATGTGGTGTATTTGGATTTTCAGAAGGCATTTGACAAAGTCAATCCTGAGAGGCTTCTAAGAAAACTAAAAAGTCATAGGATAGGAGATTATGTCCTTTGTGGATTCCAAATTGCTAAAAAGACAGGAAACAGAGAGTAGCATTAAATAGTCTGTTTCACAGTGGAAAAAGGTAAACAGTGGAATGCCTCAGGGATCTGTACTTGGACGGATGCTTTTTAATATATTTGTAAATGATCTGGAAAGAGGTACGACGAGTAAGGTAATCAGATTTATAGATGACACAAAATTATTCAGAGTAGTTAAATCACAAGTGGATTGTGATAAATTGCAGGAGGACCTTGCGAGTCTAGAAGATTGGGTGTCCATATGGCAGATGAAATTGAATGTGGACAAGTGCAATGTAATGCAGCCTGTTGAACACTTTTAACCTTTGCAGCTGCACCTTTGATAGACCCTTGGTCTGACCCAGCATGGCAATTTCTTATGTTCTTATGTTCTTAAAGAAAAATGACCCATGCTGTAGGTATACAATGTTAGGTTCTATTTTAGGAATTATCACCCAGGAAAAAGATCTGGGTGTCATATTTGATATTACATTGAAATCGTCAGCTCAGTGTGCTGTGGTAGCCAAAAAAGCAGCAGAATGTTAGGAAGGGAATGGCAAATAAATAGGAGGAATGGCAAATAAATAGGAGGAAAAGAAGCACAAAAACCCAAGTTTTGATGTTCAAAAACACAGACTTTGATGAAATGGGGAAGTACCTGGAGGAAGAACTAAAAGGCTGGGAAAACGAGAGAGATGTGGATCAACAGTGGACCAATCTAAAAGGAGCAATCACCAAGGCAACTAATCTATATGTTAGAAAAGTAAAGAAAAGCAAAAGAAAAATGAAACCTATCTGGTTCTCAAAGGAGGTGGCTGACAAAATAAAGGCTAAAAGAACAGCATTCAAGAAATATAAAAGATCCCAAAAGGAGGAACACAAAGAAGAATATCTGGTAGAACTGAGGGAGACGAAGAAATTAATCAAGATGGCAAAAAGTCAAGCGGAAGAGAGGATTGCCAAAGAGGTAAAGAGTGGTAACAAAACATTTTTCAGATATATCAGTGAAAAGAGAAAAGTTCAAAATGGTATAGTGAAATTGAAAGGTGGAAAGGATCAATGCGTGGAGAGAGACGAAGAAATGGCAGAAATATTAAATGAATACTTCAGTTCTGTGTTCACTAAAGAGGACCCTGGAGAAGGACCGACACTAGTTAACAAGAAACTGGAGGGGAATGGAGTAGATGTAACTCCATTTACAGTAGAAAATGTATGGGAAGAGCTGGTGAAACTGAAAGTGGACAAAGCCATGGGGCCTGATGAAGTTCATCCCAGAATACTGAGGGAGCTCAGAGATGTGCTGGCGGGTCCGCTGTGTGACCTATTCAATAGATCCCTAGAAACGGGAGTGGTGCCGAATGATTGGAGGAGAGCGGTGGTGGTCCCGCTTCACAAGAGTGGGAACAGAGAAGAGGCTGGTAACTACAGACCGGTTAGCCTCACTTCAGTGGTGGGAAAAGTAATGGAGTCACTGTTGAAAGAGAGAATAGTGAACTATCTACAGTCGGGAGAATTGCTGGACCAGAGGCAGCATGGATTCACCATTGGAAGATCCTGTCAGACAAATCTGATTGACTTTTTTGACTGGGTAACCAAGGAATTGGATCGAGGAAGAGCACTCGATGTCATCTACTTGGATTTCAGCAAAGCTTTTGACACTGTCCCGCACAGGAGACTGGTGAATAAAATGAGAAGCTTAGGAGTGAGTGCCGAGGTGGTGGCCTGGATTGCAAACTGGTTGACGGACAGAAGACAATGTGTGATGGTAAATGGAACTCTCTCTGAAGAGAGAGCGGTTTTAAGCGGTGTACCGCAGGGATCGGTGTTGGGACCGGTCCTTTTCAATATCTTTGTGAGCGACATTGCGGAAGGGATAGAAGGTAAGGTATGTCTTTTTGCGGATGACACTAAGATCTGCAACAGAGTGGACACGCCGGAAGGAGTGGAGAGAATGAGACGGGATTTAAGGAAGATGGAAGAGTGGTCGAAGACATGGCAGCTGACATTCAATGCCAAGAAGTGCAAAGTCATGCATATGGGGAGTGGAAATCCGAATTAACTGTATTCGATGGGGGGAGAAAGGCTGATGTGCACGGAGCAGGAGAGAGACCTTGGGGTGATGGTGTCTAATGATCTGAAGTCGGCGAAACAATGTGACAAGGCGATAGCTAAAGCCAGAAGAATGCTGGGCTGCATAGAGAGAGGAATATCGAGTAAGAAAAGGGAAGTGATTATCCCCTTGTACAGGTCCTTGGTGAGACCTCACCTGGAGTATTGTGTTCAGTTCTGGAGACCGTATCTCCGAAGAGACAGAGACAAGATGGAGGCGGTCCAGAGAAGGGTGACCAAAAAGGTGGAAGGTCTTCATCAAATGACTTATGAGGAGAGATTGAAGAATCTAAATATGTACACCCTGGAGGAAAGGAGGAGCAGAGGTGATATGATACAGACTTTCAGATACTTGAAAGGTTTTAATGATCCAATGACAACGACAAACCTTTTCCATAGGAAAAAAATCAGCAGAACCAGGGGTCACGATTTGAAGCTCCAGGGAGGAAGATTCAGAACCAATGTCAGGAAGTATTTCTTCACGGAGAGGGTGGTGGATGCCTGGAATGCCCTTCCGAAGGAAGTGGTGAAGACCAGAACTGTGAAGGACTTCAAAGGGGCGTGGGATAAACACTGTGGATCCATAAAATCAAGAGGCCGTCAATAAAGAGTGGGTGGCTCGCCAGAATGACGGCTACTGCCTGGAGATAATACCCTTATTCAATAAACATACACATGGTTACTGTGACTCCAACATCACTCTAAGCTACAACAGCAAGAGGAAATGTGGAAAAAAGGATTCGCACTCACAAAGTGGGGAGTAGCTGGCTTGTTACGGCGGTTACTACCCCAAACCAAATAAGCCTGATACTTCACTTTCAATGCATATCCAGCATAGCTCTCTGCTTCAACGGCAGGGGAGAAGAAAAACTGATACTTCACGCATAGCTCTCTGCTTCAACGGCAGGGGAGAAGAAAAACTGATACTTCACGCATATCCAGCATAGCTCTCTGCTTCAACGGCAGGGGAGAAGAAAAACTGATACTTCACGCATATCCAGCATAGCTCTCTGCTTCAACGGCAGGGGAGAAGAAAAAAGGATTCGCACTCACAAAGCGGGGAGTAGCTGGCTTGTTACGGCGGTTACTACCCCAAACCAAATAAGCCTGATACTTCACTTTCAATGCATATCCTGCTTCAACCGCAGGGGAGAAGAAAAACTGATACTTCACGCATATCCAGCATAGCTCTCTGCTTCAACGGCAGGGGAGAAGAAAAAACTGATACCTACACGCATATCCAGCATAGCTCCCTGCTTCAACGGCAGGGGAGAAGAAAAACAACCAATAAGGGCTGAATAACACAGTCTGGGTAAAACAAATAAACATGGGTGTAGCTTGCTTATTGCGGCGGTTACTACCCCTACTACCCCTAACTAATCAAGCTTGATATTTCACTTGGTTGCAGCTCCATCACTGCTCTCTACATTAATGGTGGGGGTGGAAGAGAAATAGAACCAAAGAGCTAAGAGAAACAGATAAGTATGAGAAAAAAATGTGAAGCTTGCTGGGCAGACTGGATGGGCCGTTTGGTCTTCTTCTGCCGTCATTTCTATGTTTCTATAATGCCTCTGTATCGCTGAGTGGTTAGACCGCACCTTGAATACTGTGTACAATTCTGATTGCCACATCTCAAAAACGAAATAGTTGTTCTGGAGAAAGTACAGAGAAGGGCAACCAAAATGATAAAGGTCTTAGAATGGCTCCCCTATGAGGAAAGGCTAAAGAAGTTAGGGCTTTTAGCTTAGAGAAGAGATGGCTGAGGGGGGATATGAATGAGGTCTTTAAGATCATGAGAGGTCTAGAATGAGTTAATGTAAATTAGTTATTTACTCTTTTGGATAATACTAGGGGCACTCCATGAAGTTTCAAGAAGCAAATTTAAAACAAATCAGAGAAAGTTCTTTTTCACTCAAGTCACAATTAAGCTCTGGAATTCATTGCCAGATAATGTGGTTAGTGCAGTTAGTGTAGCTGGGTTTAAAAAGGTTTGGATAAGTTCCTGGAGGAGAAGTCCATAAACTGCTATTAATCAATAGGGAATAAGCACTGTTTGTTGCCAGCAACAGTAGCATTATGCTAGAAACTATTATTCAGATTGTGATGATATGTGAACAGATGCAGGGGCAGATTTAGTTCTCTGCTGCCACAAGGCACTTATTTAGCGCCACGTTCCTCCAATCCCCAGCCCCTGACCAGCCCCCCCCCAGCAGCAAACCTTCCAGAATTGCGATCCTGGATCCAGCTACCAGCGCCGGTAACAATCCTCACAGGGACATAAACACAGGTCCTGTCCCTCTGCGCTTCCCTGCTGGGGGTCGAGGCCTGCTGTGAGCATAGGCTTAGTTCCTGCACTTGCTTCCTTATGAGGATCACCAAGAGCAGAGATTTGGCAGAAGGGCAGTGGCCATGGCAGCAGCAAGTAGGGTGGGAATCCAGAGTGGTGGGGGAAGTGGGAGAAGGGAATTTGCTGACCTCCCCTTCCAACTTTTGCCTTCTTAGGCAAAGGCCTAGTAGGCCTGTGCATAAATCCAGGCCTGAGTGGATGATACAGAGGAGGTAGTTGGGGGAGGATTATATTATCATTATACAATACGATGATGCACTTGTATATTGTGATTTTATATGTTGTAAATCGCATCAAGCAGGTTTCGGAGTGGCAATATATAAATATTAAAATCATCTAAAGTCATCAAGAGGTGAACAGAAAAAATTGAATTAACATCAATTAGAGGAGATACTGTCACACTGATATTGCTAATTATGCAGCTGAGTTTTACTGTCTAGGGAGCCATGGACCAAGAAAAATCAGAAGGTCCTTAATCTTCCTGCATACAGAATAGCGGAGCTTTAAGGAATGCATCTGTTTTTAGCTGACTACCATGGATGGCTTCTCTGTCTGCATGTTCCACAATAATAAAGTGTTATGAAAAATCCACACTGCGGCAGTATTTCAGATTTCCTTTTTTTTCCCCCTGCTTATTAGGGAAATATAATTTTCTTTCTCTACCTTCGCAAGCAGCTTTTTGGAAATTTTCACTCCACTTCCCAGAAGAAAGGCACCTCATTTCCTGTGCAGTTCCAGATAAGATGAAGCCCGGGTGACAGCTCAGCCGGCATAGAGTCCCAGACTTGGCTGGCTCCTGTCCACAGTCTGATGGGGATATCAGCACATTCTTTGTTTTCTGAATGACAGGGCAGTGGATTTCTGAGGAAAGCAAACATAAGAACATCAATGAATACTAATTAGAATGGGCCCGATTTATATAAAATGTTTATTTTCTGCTAGGCACAGAATAGGAAAAGAACTTGGATGATAAACCAGTCAACCATAGTACAAACAATTAGAGAACACCACCAGCCTTTTACATTATTTCAGAAGTGATATTTATACCTATGGAGACCCAAAATCATTCACATTAGCTGAACTGTGTAATGTAAAAAAATGAATGTTTTCAAAGAAACAACTGAGCATTAACTTTGCGATGCAGCACCATCAACTGTATGTCTTGATACAAGATAATATTAACAGGATTAGGCAGTTTACAACTCGTTTCAATCCCAAGGTACACCTCCAATAACGAAAATGTTGTGTGGAACACCAATGCCCAGGAGCAGACAGTGCAGGCATGGACAGGATTCATATGGCCAGAAGAAAGACTAGAAAAGCACTGAAAGCCCACCAGCCTCCCTTCCAAATTATAAAACAAAGGAAGAGAGGGGCTAGATATACATGAACCCATCACAATGGATCAGATCCTTCTTTAGACAAGTGCAGGAGAAGGGAGAAGTTGGTGTGGTGTGGGCAGACGCCACAGTTAGTTACTGTGACTGCTATACGTGGCTGCCAGAGCTCCTCTATTGCAGCGGCTCCTGACACTCAGCAAGTCACACCCAAGGCACAGTGCAGGGGCATCGCCAGAACTGAATTTTTGAGAGGACCTAAGGTTAACACGGTTGGGAGGACACTGTGCTAGCCTTCATCCTATGTCGGGTCTTCACAGAAGTAGCTACAAAACACTTTAATTTCTGGCAACACTCTGTATTGCTTTTCTTTTCACTCTCTCCTCATCCTGGCTACTTTATGGAAGTGTTAATCTCTCTTCTATAGAATAATTATGAAAGGGGGAGGAGTCTAGATGGCGGCCTAAAGCCGGCTCTGCTCTGCTCGGCGCCTCTCTGAGGTTTGTTTCTGCGATTTTCTTTACCTCTAAAATGCCGGCGAAGAGAAAGGGGAAAGTTAAAATCTTCCCCTCGGAACCCCCTTTTCATTCCAGGCAGCGAATGATCGAGCAAAGCCTGGCTACAGCTACACATGTGGGGCCAGGAGATATGGCTGCTGTAGTGAGCGGAGGAGAGCTCACCACAACCTGGGAGGAGGCATCCCTGAGCCCGCTTTACGTCAGGCCTCCACCGTCGGAGCAGAAGGGGCTAAGCAGCTTGTCGGGCAGAGACCTGGAGGGGGTTTCTCGAGTCCCTGACAGCGAGGGAGCAACTGCGGAGAGCACTCCTGGACCAGAGGGGCTGGAGACCATAATGGGAGGATCAGCTGTGTTTCTCCCGGAGGAAACATGTAACGGAGCAAACGGTGGAGATGAAGGTGAGAGGCTGGTGGTGCCTGAAGAGAAATCCTTCGCGTTGATTCAGAAACCAGCCATACTTACCCTTGATTTAATATGGGACCTTGTTACAAATATGGGTAATGCTACCTCACAATGTTCTCTTAAGATTTCTACACTATCACAACAACTAGAGACAGTATGCAAAAATAATGTATTCCAACATCAGGAAAATCAGAAAATGTGTAATCATATTGAAGAGGAGATAAATGTAATTAAGGGAGTACAAAGTACTTTAATTTAAGATGGTGATATCCTGAATAGAAGGACTGAATTTGTTGAAAATAGGTTGAGACACCTAAACCTGCGTTTTCTAAACTTCCCAAGAGTGTTTGGGGAACTACCACGTTTTACTTTAAAGAGGTTTTTCCTTGATATTCTAGAATTTTCCTTGGAAGTGATTCCCCCCCCCCCCCCCCTTGGATAAAGTCTATTTTTTGCCATGTGTTTGGGATTTCAAACGCAAGCACCAGCTGTTAATTTGGACAATTTAACAGATTATTTGGAGTCCTCTAATTATGAGGTGATAGAAAGAGCTACACTACTGGTTTCCTTCTTAACTGATAGTGATTTGAGTGATGTTATGAAGAAGTACTTCAAGAAATCTAACATCTTATTTATGGGACAATCTGTGAGAATTTTCCCGGACTTGTCCAAGACTACACAAGAAAGAAGGAAGGGCTTCTTGGCTTTGAGGCAGGATACCCTGGCCATAGGGGCATCCTTCTTTCTAAGATATCCATGCAAATGTCTGGTCACCGGAACACCTTAAAAAGTTTATTGAGTCTAGGAAAATGTTACCATCTGGAGTAAAAATTATTAGTGGCTGTGTTATACTATGTCTTTTCAAGTATTATGTTTCCACTATATTGAAAAAAGGCTCCAGGGACGATCCGGGTAACTATAGACCAGTGAGCCTGACTTCAGTGCCGGGAAAAATAGTGGAAACTATTCTCAAGATCAAAATCGTAGAGCATATAGAAAGACATGATTTAATGGAACATAGTCAACATGGATTTACCCAAGGCAAGTCTTGCCTAACAAATCTGCTTCATTTTTTTTGAAGGGGTTAATAAACATGTGGATAAAGGTGAACCGGTAGATGTAGTGTATTTGGATTTTCAGAAGGTGTTTGACGAAGTCCCTCATGAGAGGCTTCTACGAAAACTAAAAAGTCATGGGATAGGAGGCGATGTCCTTTCATGGATTACAAACTGGTTAAAAGACAGGAAACAGAGAGTAGGATTAAATGGTCAATTTTCTCAGTGGAAAAGGGTAAACAGTGGAGTGCCTCAGGGATCTGTACTTGGACCGGTGCTTTTCAATATATATATAAATGATCTGGAAAGGAATACGACGAGTGAGGTTATCAAATTTGCGGATGATACAAAATTATTCAGAGTAGTTAAATCACAAGCAGACTGTGATACATTACAGGAGGACCTTGCAAGACTGGAAGATTGGGCATCCAAATGGCAGATGAAATTTAATGTGGACAAGTGCAAGGTGTTGCATATAGGGAAAAATAACCCTTGCTGTAGTTACACGATGTTAGGTTCCATATTAGGAGCTACCACCCAGGAAAAAGATCTAGGCATCATAGTGGATAATACTTTAAAATCGTCGGCTCAGTGTGCTGCAGCAGTCAAAAAAGCAAATAGAATGTTAGGAATTATTAGGAAGGGAATGGTTAATAGAAATGGAAAATGTCATAATGCCTCTGTATCGCTCCATGGTGAGACCGCACCTTGAATACTGTGTACAATTCTGGTCGCCGCATCTCAAAAAAGATATAGTTGCGATGGAGAAGGTACAGAGAAGCAGGGCCGGCGGAAGCACTAGGCGAACTAGGCGGTCGCCTAGGGCGCCAGCTTCCCGGGGGCGGCACTGCCCCGGTAAAATTAAGAGAGCCGCGCTCAGCCGCTGCCCCGGTAAAATGAAAAGAGGTGCATTAAGCCGCCGCCCCCCCGAAGCCGCTGCCGGCAGCCCGCCCCAAAAGACCCATCTGACCTCCCCCAGTGGTTCGTGTGCTCCCGGTCTCTCCCGCTGCTCTTCCTTCCCTGCTGCCGTTGCCGCCGGGCTACCAGCACGTTCAAGCCCAGCGGGAACGGCAGCGGTGCAAAGCTGTGGCATCCACGGCTGCCCTTTTCTTCCTCCCGCCCCCCCCAACCCGGAACAGGAAGTGATGCGCGGGAAGGAGAAAGAGCGGTGCCGCATGAAAAAAATAGCGGCGACAGCAGCATCGGTCCCCGAGCACTTGAAGCAGCCGGTAATCGGGAAAGGAGTCAGCAGCATGAGCCTACCGCGGCCGATGGGATTCTTCCTTCTTGGCCTGCGGGGGCTGGAGGAGGAGGAGGAGGCTGTTGCAGCTACCATTTGTGCTGGGGGGGGGAAGTGAGTGAGAGAAAGAGAGAGAAGCAGCCAGCCTGCCTGTGTGTGATTGAGAGCATGTGTGTGTGATTGATTGAGAGAAACTGGTCAGAGAGCTGATGTATGTGTATATGTGAGAGACAATGAAAGTGACTGCTCAAGGAGATGACTGATGTGTGAGAGTGTGAGACAGTCAGGGATGTGACTGATGTGTGTGTGTGTGTGTGTGTGTGTGAAAGAGAGAAAAAGCATGGAAGTGAGAACTCTGGGTATGTGAGAAAGCATGGGAGTAAGAAGCCTGGTGTTGTGGGGGTGTATGTGAAAGAAAGCATTGGAGTGAGAAGCCTGATTATGTGAGAGAGAGCATGGGAGTAGGAAGCCTGTGTGTGTGTGTGTGCATGTATGAGAGAGAGACTGGTTGGTAAGGTGACGGTGTGACTGGTGTGTATGTGAATGTGAGAGAGAGAGAATGTGATTCAGGGAATGAGAAGCCTGTGCACCTGGAGAGCGAGCATGGAAATGAGAGAGAGACTGGTGTATGTGTGTGTGTATGTGTGTGTGTGTGTGTGTGTGTGTGTGTGTGTGTAACAGAGAGAAAGTGATTATGGGAATGAGAAGTCTGTGCATGTGAAGAGAGTGAGCATGGGAGTGAGAACCTGGGTGTGTGTGAGACACAGCATGGGAGGGAGAAGTCTGTATATGTAAGACAGAACAGGTGACTGCTGTGTGTTTGTGTGTATGTGAGAGAGAGAAAGAAAGTGATTATGGGAATGAGAAGCCTGTGCATGTGAAGAGTGAGCATGGGAATGAGAAAGCTGGGAGTGTGTGAGATACAGCATGGGAGTGAGAAGCCTGTATATCTGAAAGAGAACATGGGAGTGGGAAGCCTGTGTGTGTGTGTATGCATGAGAGAGATCAGGTGACTGGTGTGTGTGTTTGTGTATGTGTGTGAGAGAAAGAAAGTGATTATGGGAATGAGAAGCCTGTGCATGTGGAAAGAACAAGCATGAGAGTGAGAGACTGGTGAGTGTGTGAGAAAGAGAAAGTGATTATGAGAGTGAGAAGCCCATATATGTAAGTGGAACACGGGAGTGGGAAGCCTGTGTGTGTATGGCATGAGAGAAACTGTTCAGGAAGGTGACTGGTGTGTTTGTCAAAGACTGTTTGGGAGATGATTGGTGTGTGAGAGACAGAAACTGGTCATGGGGGCATGACTGATATGGTGTGTGTGTGAGAGACATGGGCCTTAAGGAAGAGGACCATGAGTATAGAGCTTAGCCACTACTGCTGCTTCTGGTGTGTGCTACAGCCTGCATGGAAGAGGAGTAAGAAAGCTGCTGGAGGGGGTAAGTAAAGATGGCTTTTTAAGTTTATTTTTCTTGATTGACTGCCATTTTAATTATTTAATATTATGTGATGTGTCTGCTTTTTTTGTTTGAGCAACAAGTATAGCTTTGGTTTATGTTTATTTTATTTATTTTTATTTATTTATTTATAAACGTTTCTATACCGTCGATAAGACAAATCATCTGAATGGTTTACATGGCATAAAAATGTCAAATAAGTGTTCTGTTATAAATACAGACTTCGTTATTTTCATTAATGCACAATGTAAGTTAATTGTGTGTGGAGGCGGGGGGGGGGGGGTGGCATAGCTGATGTTTCGCCTAGGGCGCCTAATACCCTTGCACCGGCCCTGCAGAGAAGGGCAACCAAAATGATAAAGGGGATGGAACAGCTCCCCTATGAGGAAAGGCTGAAGAGGTTGGGGCTGTTCAGCTTGGAGAAGAGATGGCTGAGGGGGAATATGATAAAGGTCTTTAAGATCATGAGAGGTCTTGAACGAGTAGATGTGACTCAGTTATTTACACTTTTGAATAATAGAAGGATTAGGGGGCATTCCATGAAGTTAGCAAATAGCACATTTAAGACTAATCGGAGAAAATTCTTTTTCACTCAACGCACAATTAAACTCTGGAATTTGTTGCCAGAGGATGTGGTTAGTGCAGTTAGTGTAGCTGGGTTCAAAAAAGGTTTGGATAAGTTCTTGGAGGAAAAGTCCATTATTGGCTATTAATCAATTATACTTAGGGAATAGCCAGTGCTATTAATTGCATCAGTAGCATGGGTTCTTCTTAGTGTTTGGGTAATTGCCAGGTTCTTGTGGCCTGGTTTTGGCCTCTGTTGGAAACAGGATGCTGGGCTTGATGGACCCTTGGTCTGTCCCAACATGGCAATTTCTTATGTTCTTATGTTTTCCTCAATTTGTCTGCCTCCCCCCAGGATTGGGGTCTACTGGATACAATGTGTAGTATGGGAAATGGTTTCCTTTTTTCTTCTTATAGATTTGTTACCTAACTTGAGGTATCACATTTGTGTAGCAAAGTGTTATCTTTGTGAAAAAATTTTGAAATCTCAATAAATAATAAATAAAAAAAAAGAATAATTATGAAAACAGGCTTCCGACCAAGCCAGACATTCCTGAAGTTTTAAGTTGCTTTACCTGCCAAAAGTAAATAAAAACTTTGATGGCCTCAAATCTTTACATGACTAGCCCAAGGGTAGTATTGACTCCCTATTCATTAACTTCCTTAAACATATAGATACATAGAAATGACGGCAGAAAAGGACCAAACAGTCCATCCAGTCTGCCCAGGAAGCTTATGGTAGTATCGGCCATGCCATACAGGGGATTGCATCTGCTGTGGCATACAAGTTACCCCCATACTTAGTTTCCCAAACCATTGAAGTCAAGGCCCTAATTGTTACTGAGTCCAATTCCTTGTTATCTCTTATCTCTTGCGGTTGATGCAGAGAGCAATGTTGGAGTTACACCACAAATTTAAGACTTACTGGTTAAGGGTAGTAACAGTCACATTAGTAAGTTACCCCCATGCTTATTTGTTTTCCCAGACTGTAAAATTCAATGTCCTTGTTGATTGCTGTCTGAAACTAATTCCCCTTTTCCTCTTCTCCCCCTGCCGTTAAAGCAGAGAGTAATAATGAGTTGCATCAACAGTATGAAGGCTTATTGGTTAAGGGTAGTAACTGCCACACCAGAAAGTTACTCCCATGTGCTTTTCCACATTTCCATCCTCTAGCCTTTAGGGAGCCACAGTGTTTATCCCATGCCCTTTGAAATCTTTCACTGTTTTTGTTTTCACCACCTCCTCTAGAAGGGCATTCTAGGCATCTATCACCCTCTCTGTGAAGAATATTTCTTGACACTGGTTCTAAGTCATCCTCCCTGGAGTTTTATTTCATGACCCCTAATTCTACTGATTTCTTTCCAACAGCAAAGGTTTGTCGAATGTGCATCATTAAAACCTTTCAGGAATCTGAAGGTCTGTATCATATCTCCCCTGCACCTCATCTCCTCTAGGGTATACATATTTAGTTCATTCAATGTCTCCTCATAAGTCATTTGATGTAGACCTCCCACCATTTTTGTCACTCTTCTCTGGACCACCTCCATCCTGTTTCTGTCCCTTTTGAGATACGGTCGCCAGAACTGAACACAAAGGTGAGACCTCACCAAGGACCTGTACAAGGGGATTATCACCTCCTTTTTCTTACTGGTTATTCCTCTCTCTATGTAGCCCAGCATTCTTCTGGCTTTAGCTATCGCCTTGTCACATTGCTTCGCCGACTTCCGATTGCTAGACATTATCACCCCAAGGTCCCTCTTTTGCTCCGTGCACAACAGCCCTTCATCCCCCATCTCATACAGCTCTTTTGGATTACCACAACCCAGATGCATGACTCTGCACTTCTTGGTATTGAATCCTAGCTGCCATATTTTTGAGCACCGTTCAAGCTTCCTTAAATCACGTCTCATTCTCTGTTATGAGCGAGCTCCTCTGGAGGGAGGAGCTAGCAAGCTGGTTGTCAATGACACCTCAAGAGGGCGGAGTTAGCAATCTGTTATGGATCTGATGCCAGAAGGGTGGAGACATCAGATAGGAGTTAGCATTCTTGTAGGAAAGCTTTGTGTTAGAGCTAGGAGTAGCAATCTGTTGTGTACTAACTCCAGAAGGAGGTGGAGTTACAAGCTATATGAATCTGTTGCTGAAGACCCCTGGAGTGCTTCTCCAAGCGGAGTGCTTGGAGAGGACACTCAGCTGTAGAAGAATGTAGATAGGTGAATCCTTGGGCTGATGGCAGATGACTGCACCCCCAGGAGGATATCCTGAGAGGGACCACCGGCTAGGCTTGAGTATGGAGACAGACACAGAATTCTTTTATTAGACAGGTAGTAGAACCACCAGAGGTGGCAGTAGTGAGCTGCTACACCCAGCAGGGCTGAAGTCCCTCAGGTATTGGAACCACTATCCCAGGGTAGCTGAGCTGTAGAGAAACTATAGATAGTGAGTAGATAGGTCTACTGTGTTCATAGCCAGAACTAGATGACATATCTCACATAAGGTCTTTAGAAGGCTCAGTAGCTGGAAAGGGTACCCCTGGTAAGTCCGAGGAGTGGGTATCCCTGGTAAGTCTGAGGAGGGTTTCGCATAGGTAGCAAAAACCTTTGCTAACTCAATCCGTTAGCAATTTCTGAGACTTTATATATTGGAAGCGGCTGACATCAGTTCAGGGGGACGCCCCTGAGGTTCGTGCCCTTGCTGGTACATCATTCGGAGCACGCGCGCACATGCCCTACGTCATCAGAAACACGGCGGATCCACAGCGTCGTACTGTTCCAGGGACGCCGGAGGAAGATGGCAAGAAGACGCCATGGCAGCAAACTGTCCATCAGGTCCAGAGGAAGTCACCACAGTGGTAAGGAGGGCGGAGTGAGGGCGTCGAGCAGCAACGGACACAACATTCTCTCCACTCCTTCCAGCAGGTCCACTCTGTTGCAGGTCTTATTATCCACAAACAGACAAAATTAACCTTCTATCCCTTCCTCAATGTCAAGCACAAAAATGTTGAACAGGATCGGTCCCAACACCAATCCCTGTGGCACTCCAATTAACATAAGAACATAATGACCATACTGGGTCAGACCAAGGGTCTATCACGCCTAGCATCCTGTTTCTTTCAGTGGCCAATCCAGAATACAAGTTCCTGGGAAGTACCCATGCTACCGATGCCAGTAATAGCAGTAGCTATTCCCTAAGTCAACTTGATCAAAAGCGGTTAATGAACTTTTCCTCCAAGAACTTATTCAAACCTTTTTTAAATCCAGCTACACTAACTGCACTATCCACATCCTCTGCCAACAAATTCCAGAGCTTAATCGTGTGTTGAGTGAAAAATAATTTTCTCCAATTAGTTTTAAATGTGCTACTTGCTAACTTCATGCAGTGTCCCCTAGTCCTTCTATTATCCACAAGAGTAAATAACTGATTCACATCTACCCATTCTAGACTTCTCATGATTTTAAAGACCTCTATCATATCCCCCCTCAGCCATCTCTTCTCCAAGCTGAACAACCCTAACTTCTTTAGCCTTTCCTCATAGGGAAGCTGTTCCATTCCCTTTATCACTTTGGTCACCTTTCTCTGTATCTTCTCCAGTGCAACTATATCTTTTTTGAGATGCGGTGATCAGAATTGTACACAGTACTCAAGGTGCGGTCTCACCATGGAGCTATACAGAGGCATTATGACATTTTCTGTTTTATTCACCATTCCCTTCCTAATAATTCCTAACATTGTTGCTTTTTTGACTGCCGCAGCACACTGAGCCGACGATTTCAATGTATTGTCCACTATGATGCCTAGATCGTTTTCCTAGGTGGTAGCTCTTAATATGGAATCTAACATTGTATAATTACAGCAAGGGTTATTTTTCCCTATAAGCAACACCTTGTACTTGTCCACAATAAATTTCATCTGCCATTGGGATGCTCAGTCTTCCAGTCTCACAAGATCCTCCTGCAATTTATCACAATCCGCTTGTGATTTAACTATTCTGAATAATTTTGTATCATCTGCAAATTTGATAACCTCGATCATCATATTCCTTTCCAGATCATTTATAAATATATTGAAAAGTACTGGTCCAAGTACAGATTCCTGAGGCACTCCACTGTTTACCCTTTTCCACTGAGAAAATTGACTATTTAATCCTACTCTCTGTTTCCTGTCTTTTAACCAGTTTGTAATCCACGAAAGGACATCGCCTCCTAATCCATGACTTCTTCGTTTTCTTAGAAGCTTCTCAAGAGGGACTGCAATCTCCCCAACATCCTCATTAGTAACAACCCTCTCTCTTCAGAGTAGGTTCCATTTACCATCACACGCTGTCTTCTATCCATCAACCATTTTGTAATCCACACCACCACCTTGGTGCTCACTCCCAAGCTTCTCATTTTATTCACAAGCCTTCTATGTGGGACCGTATCAAAAGCTTTGCTGAAATCCAAGTAGATCATGTGGAGCATTCTTCCTCGATCCAATTCTTTAGTCACCCAATCAAAAAAATCAATCAGATTTCTCTGATAGAACCTACCCCTGGTGAATCCATGCTGCCTCGGGTCCAGCAATCCTCCTGAGTGTAGATAGTTCACTATTCTTTCCTTCAGCAGAACTCCATTACTTTTCCCACCACTGAGGTAAGGCTAACCAGCCTGTAGTTTCCAGCCTCCTCTCTGCTCCCACTCTTGTGAAACGGGACCACCACTGCTCTTCTCCAATCACTCTGCATCCCTCCTGTTTCCAGGGATCTATTGAACAGGTCGTGCAGCGGACCAGCCAGCACATCTCTGAGCTCCCTCAGTAGCCTGGGATGAACCTCATCAGGCCCCATGGCTTTGTCCACTTTCAGTTTTCCTAGCTCTTCCCATACATTCTCTTCTATAAATAGTGTTTCATCTACTCCACCTCCCTCCAGTGTCTTCACTAGCAACAGTCCTTCTCCAGGGTCTTCTTTAGTGAACACTGAACTGAAGTATTTGTTTAATATTTCGGCCATTTCTTCATCTCTCTCCACACATTGATCCTTTTTATCTTTCAGTTTCATTATTCCACTTCGGACCATTCTCCTTTTTCTGATATATCTGAAAAATGTTTTGTCACCTCACCTTACCTCTTTGGCAATCCTTTCTTTCACCTGACTTTTTGCTTTCTTGATTGCTTTCTTCATCTCCCTCAGTTTCACCAGATATTTTTCTTTATGTTCCTCTTTTTGGAATCCTTTATATTTCCTGAATGCTGTTCTTTTTGCTTTTATTTTATAAGCTACCTCCTTATTTCTCTTGCTTTTGTTTCCTTTTCTAACATACAGATTAGTTGCCTTTGTAATTGCTCTTTTTAGTTTGGCCTACCATTGTTCCACCTCTTTCATTTTCTCTGTCTTCCAGTTCTCCCTCTAGGTACTTCCCCATTTCAACAAAGTCCGTATTTTTGAAATTCAAAACTCGGGTCTTCATGTGACTTCTTCATATCCTATTTTCGATATCAAACCGTACCATTCGATGATCACTGGTGCTGAAGTGGGCACCCACTCAGACATTAAAGACATTATCTCCATTAGTGAGCACTAAGTCAAGTATAACCCCCTCCCTCATGGGTTCCATTACCATTTGTTTGAACAGAGCCCCTTGCAGGGTATCCACTATCTCCCTACTTCTGTTAGATTCCACAGAAAGGATTCTCCAGTCTATGTCCGGCAGATTAAAATCTCCAACAATCAGCACTTCTCCCTTCTTTCCCACCTTTTGGAGTCTTCAACCAGATCTCTGTCTAGATCTTCCATTTGAGTCAGAGGCCTGTAAACAGGGTGCTCATTTTCAGACAGCCCCTTCACAGGAAGTAATTGGGTTTTGAATTTTTGCTCTGTCAGTGGGTCAATGTGACACCTGCATGGGCTGCTGGTGTCGGCCAGTGCAGGAGCGCTCTATTTTGCTTTGATACGGCAGAAAACTGCCTAAGGAAAAAATAAAGGAGCATTCAAAAAGATCAGCAACACGTATTTCTCTGAAATTAAATCATTAAAATACATATACATACATACACCAAACTGAAAGGGGACTGTTTGCTTTATGGAAGAACACACATTTTTTTAGAATGTCTTTGTCTAGCACTGCTGCTCTGACATCCTCCAACAACTCTGGAAGGGCAGAGAATGAAATAGCTGGGACAAGGCAGCCTGTAATCTGAGCACTGGGAATGTATAAACTTCAGAAGAGGTTCCAGAGCCAATCTGATGAACCTTTGGAAAAATACACTGGAACCATGGAACTGGTTTCCACCCTTTATCTTTTAAAAAAAGACAGGCCAGTTGCTGGCAGAAATCTGCAGCACATGCAGGCAAAAATCTGCAACAGATTTTCCCATATCAGCTGCAAAACTTCTCTGAGATCAGCAGCTAAAAACAAAAGGAATGGGTTTTTGCTACAGATTACAGGGAAATCCATGAATTATAAGTGAACTCTGTACAACAAAATGGTGCCAGCCACAGGACCAGCGGACACCATTTTTACATACCGGCTGGTGGGGCAGGAACGCCTGGAGATCATTCCTGACCATTTAGGCATTTTGGACTGCTGAATGGAATAAAATGGGTTCAGGGGAGGTGTTAATTTTTAAAGTTTGGATTGTCAGAAGAAGTGTGGCTTTTTTTTTTTTTGGAAGGGAAGAGGGAGCCCAGGACAAAAACAGAATGACTGACAGAGTCTGTGTGTGTGAGAGAGATTGTGTGAAACTGACTGAGCAAAAATGAGACTATGTGAGAGAGAGATACTGAGACACAGAGACACAGTATGAGAGAGAAAAAGAGAGAGAGAGAGGCAGAAAGTGAGACTGAGGACATGAAAGACTGACAGATAGACTGTTTCTATTGTGTGTTAGTTAATGGAAAAAACAATAAAAATCCATCATTAAAAGAAAACAGAATGAAGAGGGGGCAGCAAAGTAACTATTTGCACAGCGCAGTGAAAAGCTAACACCAGCCTGACTGAAAACTTGAGGTTTGTCCTGCAAAGTCCCATTTGGTTCATAGCTGTGCAATTTGGCTAGTTAGCTAGATAAAACTATCTGGCTAATTTAGGCCTGGATTTTCCATTCTCGCAGAGAATGATGAATCCCGGCGGTAAGGGGGGGGGGGGCGAAGGGGGGGCAGGCCTGTGAAAGCCGGCAGCGATCGCACATCACAGTGTTATTGCCTCTGGCTTTCGCACCCAATAGCGCCACCGTGCAAGGTGGCGCTATTGGGCGTGCTACTGGCGGCGATAACGTGGTTTACCTTATCACCGCCAGCGAAGATACCACCACTTCCGCCTCCTCACCACCCCGCCTCCTGCCCTCCCCGCCCCTCGCTTGCTATCGCTTGCGATAAGGGACTTTATTCACAAGCCTTCTATGTGGGACCGTATCAAAAGCTTTGCTGAAATCCAAGTAGATCACATCGAGCGCTCTTCCTCGATCCAATTCTTTAGTCACCCAATCAAAAAAATCAATCAGATTTCTCTGATAACTTCTGGATAACGTCTGAGTTATCTGGGTAAATGCTTCTAAATATGGACCTCCAAACTAATTTCACTGTCCCATGACTAATCGTGCAAAAACAATTATAAATTTATAAACTGTAAACATCAAAAAACAGAAGACCTAAAAAACCAGTATCTAAGTTAGCATCTGAAAAAAATAGGCCCACAATAATTCTGTGTGGAAAGCCTGTCGAGTTATTCAAACCACATCTAAAATCAAATGCAAATATTACAAGCATGCCCTGCTATTTATGACTTTATATTTTAAATTGAAATTGATTTGAAATATAACTTTTGATAGAATTTTCTCTGCTATTATATTTTCCAGCTCAGCAAAAAAAGTAGATATGTATATAAAAAAGATTGCAATGGTTTGTCATCCCCATTAGCAAAATGAAATGGAAAGATATTTCCGTGGGCTTTGCTGGAGATAAAGCAACTACATCTAGATTATTCACATCATGAATCGTGACAACAAAAGCAAGCCTTTCTGTCTCTGATGCACAGAGCCAGCACAGCACTGCTTGCAAACCATGTCTGGCCATGTGCCTGAAGGGTAAGATCTGGCACAGTGATGCATTCACCACTAGAGAGCGGTAATGCCATACCCTCAATGCTGGCAAGCAAAGCCTACTCTCCCGCTCCACCTGCAACATTGGGAATGTGCAGCTAAAATGATGAGCCAGGTTCTGCAGCTGTGAGACTTTGCTTATCCCCTAAAATACCACTGCCTCTGAAGGTTTCCTGGAGTTTCCATTCATCTTTGAACACCCCCCCCTCCACCCCGCCCCAGAGCATGTCAAGACACCTTTCTCCACTTTTAAAACCCAACTACAAATTAATTTTGTTAGCCAGGTATTATAGAGCCTCTCCTACCATCAGCATGCTGTTTCCTCCTTGGTTATTCTTCCCTTCCAGCCATTGTCACCTACCCACCCCAGAGTATCTCCCATTCTTTTTCCACTGTCAGTCTCCTGCTGGTGTACCTGATAGCTCACCCAACTCAATCCAAAGAAGCTGATCCAGACCTTTATTGCCTCACTGCATGTATGGATTTGTCCTGTTTTCCCTGAGAAAGAATGTATCATATTAGTTCCTGAATTTGAGTTCAAATTCATTTTGGAGATCCAAAATGGCCGCATATCAGTGAGGAGCTGCTGTAGGAATATGTAGATGAAATTTACTTTTGATTTGGTATTGTTTATGGAATGGAAAAGGAAGGCCAAGGCTCAGATTTATCCCTTTGAACCCTTGCCAGTGGTTTTCATCTAAAGAGCAGCAGTACATGTACAGGTGTCAACCCCAATGGCTTCAGCAGCTCAACTGAAAGAGGCAGTTTGAGACTGGATGGGGAGGGAAGGTTTCATCAATGGACCTGAAGTGTCCCTAGTGTCGGAGGAGGGCATTTCTCCTTTGCAACAGGCACTGAGCTCCTCCCTAGCTCTTGATGCTGCAGCCCTGTCTGAAAATGCAGCTTGTGTGACACCAATGGGAGGAAGGCCAGGGAGTGTTTGCTTGCTGCCTTAAAAATTTTTAATTTCAGGAAAGAAGGAGGAATTACATGGAAATCAAGCATTTTTATGTAGAGATACGATGAATATAGAGGAAGAGGAGTAGGATAATGGATGCTCTTGAGCAGGTTGAGTTTTCTTTATCCACTATCGCTTTTGAGGAGTGGGATGAGATGATTTTGTTGTTGGCAGATGAATTAACACCAATTCGGCAGCACTTGATAAAAAAAACACTCATATAAGAAGAAACCGTGGTATTCCCAAGTACTTGGAAAGGAGAAACAAAAGCTCCGTCTTTTAGAAAGGAAGTGGAGAAAGAACAAAAGTAGTGGGAATTTGGAAAGTTATAGGATACAATTGGAAAAATATAGAGGTGCTATTGAAAGGGCTAAAAAAAGCATTTTTTATGAAAAAAATTCAGGATGTAAAATTTAATAGCCAATTTCTGTTTGTTACAGTCAAGTATCTAACATCAGCAGGTGATCGAATTCAGGCAAACACTGAACTGCCAAAGCTTCCCTAAAGAAAACTGAAGGTATTTGTGCTAAATCTCCAACTTGTACTGATGTATAGTTAGTTTGCCAGTCAATAATAGCATCATAATGGAATGTTTTTTATTCAATATCATCACTAGAGGTACAACAGATTATAAAAAAAAATGAATCTGGTATATTGCCAGTTGAATCCGATTTAAGTCAATTCCCTAAAGGCGATTAGTGAAGTAATTTCACTGAGAATTACAAGGTTGGTGAATATTTCATTGACAACAGGCATTGTCCCTGATCAACTGAAGAGGGCAGTAGTGCACCCTCTGCAAATTTAATGAATTATCATCCCATATCTTCACTGACCTTTTTGGTAAAGGTTACTGAGAAAATAGTGTATAGATAGCTGAACAGGTATCTAGAAGAAAACTCCCTCTTGAATCCCAATCAGTATGGGTTTAGGAGCGATAACATGAAGTTGCTACTGTTATCTTTGTCAGTTACATTTTTGAGGGATTTTGAGCAGGTTCAAAGGTTCCTATTGGTGCTGCTCGATATATTGGCAGCATTTGAATCAACTGATCATACTCTACTGCTACATCGGCTGTCTGAATTCGGGATATCTGGAGTTTGGAAGACTGGGTTTTCCTCATTTCTTTCAGAAAAAAGCTGTCAGGTAATCTCTGGTATGGGAACTTCTAAATGGTTCGATATTAAAATGGGGGTTCCACAGGGATCTTCCCTGTCTGCTACCCTATTTAATATTTATATTGCACCGTTATGCCAGGTACTGGGAAAATTGGGGGTAGAATACTGGATGTTTGCAGACAATATTCAATTTTGGTTTCCAATTAAGGATTCTCTGAAGGAAGCATTTGAGAAGCTTGATATCATATTTGTCAATCATAAAAATATGGCAAAAAAGTGTTTAGATGATGCCAGTGTGTCAAAGATGTCATTTGAAGGAATTGATCTTGAACTATCGTCAGTTGTACGTAACCTGGGAGCCCAGTTGGATTGTGAATTAATTATGAAAGATCACATGTGTAAGCTGGTGAAAATCGGGTACTTCAAGTTGCGTATATTGCATTGATTAAAGCCATATTTCGGGTTTGATGATTTTCGGTTAGTTATGCAAATGATGGGACTATATAATATTGACTATTGTAACTCACTTCTTCTAGGGTTACCAAAAAACATGATTAAATCAGTACAGTTGATACAAAATTCCGCATCCAGAGTATTTTGTGGAGTGGGGAGGTATGAACATATTATGCCTGTACTTAAGGACCTTCAATGGTTGCCAGTATATTTTAGAATCCGTTTTAAAGTGTTAGTAATAATACATAAGGTACTCTATAAACTGGAAAATGGATGGTTGAAATCAAGATTACAATGGAATGTGCCGCAAAGGGAATTACGGTCTGTGAATAAAGGACTTTTAGTGACAATTCAGAAGTTATCCGGCTAAATGAAGATTTGGGCACTTATCCAGCAAAATTCTAGCTGGATAATAAGTCATCCAGATAAGTTAGGGTCATTTGGGGGGCATAAATGAGAGGAGTTCAGTTAGACAGATAAGTTATCCGGCTAACTCTGGTTAGCCTGCAGGGCTGTCCTTAAAGTTAGTCAGATAAACTTATCTGGCTAACTTTAAGATAGCTGGATATATTCAGCAGTGCCATACAGCAGCTGAATATGACCTCCTTGGAACTCGGAAAATTCATATAGAACAAGTGTTCACAATTGGAAGAGCATGAAAGTACTATTACAAAGGACAATTTAGTCTTGCATGAGAAACTGGAGGACATGGAAAATGCTGTCAGAAGATGGAAATTGTGTTTTATTAATTTTCACAGATTGAACTCATTGTCTTATATAATGAGTTTACGACATTATATGAATCAGATTTTGTCCATTCCCACTGAGTACTCATATATAAGATCTACTCACTGCCACAGAGCCAAAAGGTTGGTTCAGGAGCTGAGGCTGTTAAATCACCTGGACTGTCATTTGACAGTTCAGATGTTTCTACGTTATTGATGAAATTTGATGAAGTAGTGATATCTCTTTTTCTACCTTGTTGGTGAATTTTGTTTTAGAATCTGATACAGCATTGGTGTTTAAGCTTTCCCTTTGGCATAGAGATAAGTTACAATTCTAAAATCAGGGCCTTCCCTGATGTAGAAAAAGAGACTCAGAAAAGAAGGCAGTCTTTTCTGATATTTATACCTCAGATATTGCAAATGGGGTACTGCTTTTTAAAAAATACCTTTGTAAATGTATAATTATTTATCCAGGTACTATACATATATTCTTTGAACCCCAGCAGCTCGCTGGCCTGTTAGAAAGCTGCATTTACACTCTTTCAAGTTCAGGGTAGCTGTAGATAATATGTTATATTCAACTGCATGCCATTTTTGTCTTGTTTTTCTTTTTTTCATTCAGTTCCTCTTAGAGATGCAGTGTATGAGTTTCTCATTTAAATTTTGGGCTTAATACACTGATTAACCTTAGTATATATATTTATTTATTTTAGCCTTAAGTATGCTATATGGATATCTTTTTGTTTCCTTGTTAATTACTTATTTTTGACTCAAGAAGAAATTTTTGTATTATATTAAAACTTTATAAATATTAAATATTACAAAAAAATTAATCTGTGCCCCAGACGGGAGAGGAGAAGATCTGGTGCCTGTTTGGGAGCAAAGTGCCAATCTCTCTGTTGGGTTTAACAACAAATGGGTCAAACAGATAGTGTGGTATGCCTTTAAAGGGTGAGGTATTGTGACTATATAATCCTGAGTTTGAGTTTGGTGGGAAGAGTTGGGGAGATTGCAGCAATCCACAAGAGGTATGGTATGCCTAGGGCGACTCTCCCAAAGAAGAGAGCTCTTCAGGGGCTTTCTCCCTCAAGGAGAAAGGCCCTAGGCTAGAGAGATATGTTTCTGCCCACCAGAGAAACAGATGAGGGACCCATCCTGGGTCCTGGATGGAGATGGCAGTGGTCCAGAAGCTTATGGAATGAAGTAAGTCCCACCATTGTGGAAGATCTGGGAGCGAGGTGGTCCAGGGAGGCATGAGTTGGGGAATCTGGGGATCTCTTTTCCTAATTTCACATGCATAAAGAAATTTAACAATTCACTGTGCCAAATAGCTGCTGTTCCATAGAAGTGTCCCATTTTCTTAATTACAGCACTCAAAACATTGTCAAAACTATTTGTGAAACCCCAGGTAGAGGTTAGGTGGGCTCTCCCACCCAGAATCTTTCCAGGGAACTCCTAAGTGATATTAGGATCTCATTTGGAAGGCTTGTCAGATATGCATTTCTTTCAGTTAAATTTTTAAATATGATATATATTAGATCTGTTTGTTTTGAAATGTTAATCCTCTTATCAGGAACATCTTCTTCCATACACTGGTTGCCACTCAGAGCAAATAATTTGCTTATTTCCACTGTGTCAAGGCAATGCTGCTTGGGCAATTCCCGGGCCTCCACAGAGCTGGATTTAAGACTCTGACATCCCAGGGCTCTGATAGCAGGAGGCAAGGCTCCCCCATGGATTGAAAGAGGGAATTATCCCCCTGGGGTTTGTTTACCCAGGATACATCTGCCCAAGTCCTTTCTCATCTGCACACCTCTGTTCTCTGATGGCTTCTTCCCAGGTCTTCCTCTCCTCTCACCTCATCTCCATCACATGGCAGCAATGAAAATAAGATTAGCATGAGATCTGTGAGCTGGTATGCTCTCCAAGCTCCAAGGCCCTGTGGTGGCTCCACCCCCTTGCCCCACATGGACTTCCTGATACTAAGGAAACACAAGGGTCAGGATCATTGTAGAGCTTTGACCTCTGGGACAGCACCTTACAAATTTGGTGTTGAAGGCAACAGCCTATTTAAAAAAAAAAAACAACTGGGTCTGTACATCCCCTCTCTGCAGTCTGCTCATTCACAATTGGCAGTAGCAAGGCCCTCCATTTCAATCATGTGTCTGGAGACCCCAGTCCTAGCAATCCTGTAACTACTGCCAGGACTTGACTCATTGTTAAGTAAAGAGACCTATGGTCCTTTCATTAACATGTATACTCCTCCTACAGGAGGACATATTGAGACTATCAGAGTAAAGAGTAGACTGAACCATTTGCTATTGCATCCCCGTTTAGGAGTGGGCACAATGGTGTAGTCCAGGATGTTGATCAGAGAAGCCTGAGAATGTTCTGGTCAGAGTTCAGAGTTGAGACCCTGGAAACGGGAGTGGTGCCAAGTGACTGAAGAAGAGCTGCGGTAGTCCCAGTTCACAAGAGTGGAAGCAGAGAAGAGGCTGGAAATTACAGTTAGCTTCACCTCAGTGGTGGGAAAATTAATGTAGATTCTGCTGAAAGAAAGGATAGTGAACTACCTACAATCTAGTGGCTTGCCTGATGACAGAACAGATTCACCAGGGGAAGGTCCTGTCAGAAGAATCTGATTGATTTCTTTGATTGGGTGACTAGAGAATTGGATCAGGGAAGAGTGCTCGATGTGATTTACTTGGATAGTAAAGCCTTCGACACGGTCCCACATAGAAGGCTCGTGAACAAAATGAGAAGCTTGGGAGTGAGCGCCAAGGTGGTAGAATGGATTACAAACTGGTTGACGGATAGAAGAAAGAGTGAGGTGGTAAATGGAACTTACTCTGAAGTGAGAACGGTGTTAAGTGGAGTGCCACAGGGATCGGTGTTGGGACTGGTTCTCTTCAATGTCTTTGTGAGCGACATTGCAGAAGGGATAGAAGGTAAAGTTTGTCTATTTGCGGATGTTACTAAGATCTGCAACAGAGTGGATACGCCAGAAGGAGTGGAGAGAATGAGGCATGATTTAAAGAAGCTTGAAGAGTGGTTGAAGATATGGCAACTGGGATTTAATGCCAAGAAGTGTAGAGTCATGCATCTGGGATGTGGTAATCCAAAGGAAATGTATGCGATGGGGGGTGAAGCGCTGCTGTGCATGGAGCAGGAGAGAGACCTTGGGGTAATAGTGTCTAGCGATCTAAAGATGGCAAAGCAATGTGACAAGGCGATAGCTAAAGCTAGAAGAATGCTGGGCTGCATAGAGAGAGGAATATCTAGTAAGAAAAAGGAAGCGATAATTCCCTTGTACAGGTCCATGGTGAGGCCTCACCTGGAGTACTGTGTTCAGTTTTGGAGACCATATCTCAAAAGGGACAGAGACAGGTTGGAGACGGTTCAGAGTAGGGCGACCAAAATGGTGGGAGGTCTCCATCAAATGACTTATGAGTGTTACGCCCATTGGTCGCAGACGGCCGCGACCACTGTTGCTCACCTCTTGCTTCACGGCTCTGACTCCACTAGGAAGACTCGTGGCCTCCGCCAGTTATCGCCGGCCTGTCCACCCCTGTTCCAGGGCCTCCCTGGACGGCGTGGACTCTGCCAACTGCTATCTTACCCTCGGAACTCCTTAGGCGCGAGCACTTTCGGGTCAGTCTTATCCACGTCATGGCGGGAACATCGGGGGCATCCCCCCCGGATGACGTCATTCATCGTGGACTCTTTAGCCAGCTGGCCTGTCTGCCTACAACTTAGCAACGAGTTCCCTCATTGCTGAATCCGCTTCTCTCACTATGGACACGTTCCAGCTCCTGCTTCCTCGGCGTGAGACGTCCCGGGTACCAACTCCTCGGGGGCCCCTTTCTCGTCTCTGGCTATCTGCTCCTCTGAGGGCCATGCGCCTAGGACCGCTGCCTGCCCGCTCCATGGGGCCTTCTCTGGAACCATCTCTACTTCCTCTGTGAATACTTCGCTTGCAGACCATTACCATATTCTCTTTACTGAGGAACCCTCATCGGTGTATCCCGCTATGTGGACCACTACCGCATCATCTTTACTGAGGAACCCTCATCGGTGTGCCCCGTTCTGCGGACCACTACTTATCATCTCTACTGAGGAACCCTCATCACAGACCACTACCGTACCATCTCTACAGAGGGATCTTTCCTCCTGGGTATACCCCACTCCACAGACCCTGTGGAACCTCTGTGTCTGTGTGACTTTCTTGCCTGCACTCCCTGCTCCGCAGGCAGTGCCTCTCTCTCTCTCTCCAGTACCTGCTGCCCTGCACACCTAGCAGCTGAGACCTCGCCTCCCAGCGGTGAGGCTCACAGGGCTCCTCCTCGTGAGCAGTACCATCTCTCACCTTGGACCAGGGCTCACAAACTCACAAATCCTAACAATGAGGAGAGGTTGAAGGACCTAAATATGTATACTCTGGAGGAGAGGAGGAGCAGAGGAGATATGATACAGACCTTCAGATACTTGAAAGGTTTAAATGATGCACGATCAACAACAAACCTTTTCCACTGGAAAGAATTCAATAGAACTAGGGGGTCATGAAATGAAACTCTGGGGAAGACGACTCAGAATCAATGTCAGGAAATATTTCTTCATGAACTGGGTGGTGGACGCCTGGAATGCATTGCCAGAGGATATGGTGAAGGCAAAAACCATGCAAGATTTCAAAAGGGCATGGGATAAACACTGTGGATCCCTAAAGGCAAGGGGGAGGGGAATGAAGTAAGAAGCTTGGAGGTAACTTGCTGGAATGGCAGATACTACCCTTAACAAATAAGTCGTCACATGGGGGTAACTTGCTGGTATGGCGGATTCTACCCTTAACAAGCCTTCATACTGTGATGCAACCCTATCATTGCTCACTGCTTCAACGGCAGGGGGAAAAATGGAAAAGAGTAATGGGTTTCAGTCAACCAACAAGGACATTGAACTGTACAGTCTGGAAAAACAAATAAGCATGGGGGAAATTTGCTTGATGCAGCAGTTACTACCCTTAATTAAAAGGTCTAAAACCATACTTCTGATGCAACTCCAATATTGCTCTCTGTTTCAACTGCGGGGGGGGGGGGGGGGGTAAGGTAATTCAACCCCAAACAGTAACCAACAAGAGCATGGGGGTAACTTGCTTGATGTGGCGGTTACTACGCTTAACTAAAAAGCCTAATACTACACTTCTGATGCAACTCCAACATTGCTCTCTTATTTCTACGGTGGGGGGAGGGGGGGGGGGAAACAGACAACAGTAACAGTAACCAACAAGAGCCCTGATCTTGGCCGTCTGAGTCACTGATAAGTATAGAAAACTGGTAACTTTGCTATGGGAGCTTGCTGGGCAGACTGGATGGGCTATAAGGTCTTTTTCTGCCATCACTTCTATCTTTCTATGTTTCTCTCATCTCTAGGCAGGAGTTTGGGGAAGAGGGAATATTTGCCTTCTATCTCCAGAGTCCTATAGTAGTGTACAGAGGGTTACACAGGAAAATCCCTGTGGTTTGTGCTTCTTATACTGCACTAGAAGTTGTTGTTCCAGAGAGATCAAAAGTGGGGAGAAGAGTATTGCCACTCTGAGGGAGTAAACCTCTTTCCCTGAGTCTATTTTTTCATGACGGAAAGAGGACCCTGATCTGAGTTAGGAGGAATGAGAAATGAGTGTCAGCAGCCTGTCCAAAGTAACTGGCGGTGTAGAAAAGGAAAGGCAAAATTTGCCCATCCCATGCTCTCATCCAGTGATCCAGCAGTCCAAAAGAGAGAAAGGAATGCAAGAGAAGGATTCAAGTGTTTATAGAATCAAACACAGAAAGATTTTTGGGAGTTATAGAGCCCAGCACCTGGCCAAGGGAGCCTTAAACCCAGGAAACAGAATGAAGGGATCTCAGGCACATATAACTGCAAAGATTAGTAACTCCCTTATCAGTGCCTGATGGAGGACTTCCTTGTTTAGAAATTGTACCAATTACAACTTTCAAATCTGAATGGTTTAGCAAAGACTTTTATTTTGTGTTATGTGGCTCTTTGGTTATATACTATCTAAAAGACTTGGGCCCCGGAGGTTAAACCTCCCTCTCTCTTCAAAGAATCCATGCCAGTGTTTTGCTGGCATCTAGTGTGCTCCCCAGTCTTCGAGGTATACCAGGAAGGGATGTTATTGATATCGTCAGGATAAAACCAGACACCAGTACAAAGTCCACCAAGCCCATAGTGGCTCAGCTTGTTGTCACTGCTGGGCCTACTGCCAATCAAGCATTGATGAAGGATACTTCCATCATTATCACCTCAGAGACACCCCCCCCCCCCCCACATAGTCACTATTAAAAACCAGTCTGCCCAGCACTTGATAAGAATGTGGCTGTTCCCCCCAGTCATGCCTAGAAAGTCCACTAAGACGACAAATGGTT
The DNA here is from genome assembly GCF_901001135.1 of Rhinatrema bivittatum. Classification (NCBI taxonomy): domain Eukaryota; kingdom Metazoa; phylum Chordata; class Amphibia; order Gymnophiona; family Rhinatrematidae; genus Rhinatrema; species Rhinatrema bivittatum. Next base: position 541,203,258 of record NC_042615.1, on the reverse strand, counting down.
TGCCTGAGTGAGAACGATGGTAAAGCTTCTCTCACTGTCACCACAAAGAGATCTCACCCTCTCGTCTTTGTTTCTGAGGCAGTAATGTCTTCAGACAGATGGATGCCTCAGATGCTGCATATGATGGCAGTCACCCAAGTGCTGCCAGAGCCCACAGAGGAGTCAGCTGTCCTCCAAATTCTATCAGATGGGATGGAGATTCCCTCAGTGAACTCAGGTATGTCCAAGAGCAGCATGCAACAGGGACAGGAGAACATCAAGACTGTGCAAGTTGAACATACCCTGTCCCTGCTGCCAACATAGTAGTAGGAATGTGCTTTAACTTGAAAGAAAACAGGAAATTTAGTTCTGAAAACAAAACAAACATAAAAACAATATTTCATTCGTTTTCAATTTCATTTATAGTTTCGTAGCCAGCTCCTAGTCCCATCACGTCACCAACACAAAAACCTGCACCTTCCACTTTTAAAAAATTCTTCCTCTAGGCCCTCTCTCCATTTTCCCATCAATGCCTATTCCAGAATGGTACCAGTTGATCCGAGGCTGGTTCCATTTTTTTGTATGGCAAACACTGAAGATGGTACTGGCCTTGGTTAAGCCGACACCATTCTGAAATAGGCACCAGTCGGACAGGTGCAACTGGGGATTGGAGGTTTTCTTTTAAGTAAAAGGCTCAGATTTTTGTGGTGGAGCTGAGCAGACAAAATATTTTATAGAGTCCTTATACCATTTAAAGGGTCCATTTGAGAGAGCTCTAACACTAAACTTTCAAAAGGGAAACTTTGATAAAATGAGGAAAATAGAAAAAACTGAAAGGTGCAGCTGCAAAGGTTAAAATGTTCAACAGGCATGGACATTGTTTAAAAATACAATACTAGAGGCGCAGTCCATATGTATTCCACACATTAAGAAAGGTGGAAGGAAGGCAAAATGATTACAGTCATGGCTAAAAGGTGAGGTGAAAGAGGCTATTTTAGCCAAAAAAACATCCTTCAAAAATTGGAAGAAGGATCCATCTGAAGAAAATAGGATAAAACATAAGCATTGTCAACTTAAGTGTAAAACATTGATAAGACAGGCGAAGAGAAAATTTGAAATGAAGTTGGCCATAGAAGCAAAAACTCATAATAAAAACTTTTTAAAATATATCCAAAGCAAGAAACCTGTGAGGGAGTCGGTTGGACCATTAGATGACAGAGGGGTTAAAGGGGCTCTTAGGGAAAATAAGGCCATTGCAGAAAGACTAAATGAATTCTTTACTTCCGTGTTTACTAATGAGGATGTTGGGGAGATACCAGTTCCAGAGATGGTTTTCAGGGGTGATAATTCAGAAGAACTGAATGAAATCACTGTGAACCTGGAAGATGTAGTAGGCCAGATTGACAAACTAAAGAGTAGCAAATCACCTGGACCGGATGGCATGCATCCTAGGGTACTGAAGGAACTCAGAAATGATATTTCTGATCTATTAGTTAAAATTTGTAATCTTTCATTAAAATCATCCACTGTACCTGAAGACTGGAGGGTGGCCAATGTAACCCCAATATTTAAAAAAAGGCTCCAGGGGCAATCCTGATAACAATAGACCAGTGAGCCTGACTTCAGTGCTGGGAAAAATAGTGGAAACTATTCTCAAGATCAAAATCGTAGAGCATATAGAAAGACATGGTTTAATGGAACACAGTCAACATGGATTTACCCAAGGGAAGTCTTGCCTAACAAATCTGCTTCATTTTTTTTGAAGGGGTTAATAAACATGTGGATAAAGGTGAACCAGTAGATGTAGTGTACTTGGATTTTCAGAAGGTGTTTGACAAAGTCCCTCATGAGAGGCTTCTAAGAAAACTAAAAAGTCGTGGGATAGGAGGAGATGTCCTTTTGTGGATAACAAACTGGTAAAAAGATAGGAAACAGAGAGTAGGATTAAATGATCAATTTTTCTCAGTGGAAAAGGGTGAGCAGTGGAGTACCTTAAGGATCTGTATTTGGACCAAGGATTTTCAATATATATATATATATATATATATATATATAAATGATCTGGAAAGGAATAAGATGAATGAGGTTATCAAATTTTGTGGATGATACAAAATTATTCAGAGTAGTTAAATCACAAGCGGATTGTGATACATTACAGGAGGACCTTGCAAGACTGGAAGATTGGGCATCCAAATGGCAGATGAAATTTAATGTGGATAAGTGCAAGGTGTTGCATATAGGAAAAAATAACCCTTGCTGTAATTACACAATGTTAGGTTCCATATTAGTAGCTACCACCCAGAAAAAAGATCTAGGCATCATAGTGGATAATACTATAAAATCGACGGCTCAGTGTGCTGCAGCAGTCAAAACAGCAAACAGATTGCTAAGAATTATTAGGAAAGGAATGATTAATAAAATGGAAAATACCATAATACCTCTGTATCGTGCCATGGTGAGACCGCACCTTGAATACTGTGTACAATTCTGGTCGCCGCATCTCAAAAGATATAGTTGTGATGGAGAAGGTACAGAGAAGGGCAATCAAAATGATAAAGGGGATGAAAGAGCTCCCCTATGAGGAAAGGCTAAAGAGGTTAGGGCTGTTCAGCTTAGAGAAGAGAAGGCTGATGGGAGATATGATAGAGGTCTTTAAGATCAGGCGAGGTCTATAATGGGTAAATGTGAATTGGTTATTTACACTTTCAGATAATAGAAGGACTAGGGGGCATTCCATGAAGTTAGCAAGAAGCACATTTAAGACTAATAGGAGAAAGTTCTTTTTCACTCAACGCACAATTAAACTCTGGAATTTGTTGCCAGAAGATGTGGTTAGTGCAGTTAGTGTAGCTAGGTTCAAAAAAGGTTTGGATAAGTTCTTGGAGAAGCCCATTAACGGCTATTAATCAAGTTTACTTAGGGAATAGCCACTGCTATTAATTGCATCAGTAGCATGGGATCTTCTTGGTGTTTGGGTAATTGCCAGGTTCTTGTGGCCTGGTTTGGCCTCTGTTGGAAACAGGATGCTGGGCTTGATGGACCCTTGGTCTGAACCAGCATGGCAATTTCTTATGTTCTTATGCAGCGCAACACAACAGACAGGGAGAAAACCTACCTTCACAGCGTGGCCACTTCCCGTCCCACTGGGAGTTTCCTTGACAAGTGAGTTTGGAACTCCCTTCTAGCTGGTAGCCTTCATGGCAGGTCACATAACACTCTGTTTTATAGGAGGCATTGCTTGTGGAGCAGTTCACATATCCATGTTCGGGTGCATGAAGTTTTGGGCATGTTCGCACTGTGATGTAGGAAAAACAAAAGAAAAAGGTTATTCTGCTAGATACATTTGCTTTCTTTTTATCTTCTGCTTACTGTCATCCCACATGAACCTAGTACGCAAGAATACTTCAGTAAATAAGCTATTTTGTAATGTCCAAGGAAGAATACAGGATATCCACTGAAGCTAACCAACGACAGGGTGCAGTGTAGTTCTCTGAGGTAAGGGGGTAGGGTTTAAAGAAAATTGCTGAGATCCAATCCCAGAAAGTAGGCTTCTCAAGCTATGATGCTGATTCTGGTACGAGACCTTCCCGCTTTTATCCCAGTGGATATCACTGCTGTTCATAAAACTCTTGTGCAGGATGAATAAGACATTCTCGATTAATCAGCAGTGGCTCTCTCATTCATAAGAGCAAGTTGTTCCACACTAAACATACATATCCTTTACAGTCGCCTCTGGGAATCTGTGTACAGCTGTGAATACTGTAGCCACAGGCCATGTAGTCTGCACACATATCTTTGTTTTAATCTGGCCGAGTTGCCTGCAGGCACTACAAAAGTGCTGGGAAAAAAAGAGCCAGTGCACTGGGGCAAAGCCGGTCTTCCTGCCATGAGGTAGCACCTTCTGCTCCTCTTTTTCCCAGAGAACATGCATTTATTTATTTAATACCGTACAAATCATCTGAAGCCACAAGAATGGTTTCCAATAAAAACAAAATATTAAAACACAATTAAACAATTTAGCACAATCTGCATATACTAAACGTATGCAAATAAAAGTGAAAACCTCTGGCTCTGCTTTTTTTTTCAGGACTTCCTACATTTTGCTAGATTGCTGGAGCTCTAGAGTGCAAGTGAATGATTGTCGGGTTGCGGAAGCAGAAATGCCCAACTATATATAGCACTTTAGTGTGCTTTCTAACCTGGCAGAGTTGCTAGCCCCAACGAAATAACAAAACACAGTCAGTTACACTCAGCTAGAGAGAAGTTCGGAATTAAAGTTGTGCATCCCACAATCCATTCCTTTCCACAGATAACTATTGTACCAGATTGACACACTGTGCACCCTGCAGTGCTTCAAAACAAACAAAACAAAATACATAAGGTAAGCAACCCATCCAGGGCCAATCAGAGGAGGGCAGAAGAGCCATTGAACCTGGGTCTTAAACTTTAAAAAGGGCCCACAAAAGCTTTTTTTTTTTTTTTGGTGCTTTATTTTGTTTTCATGTATTGTCATTTTTTAATTTTATTATGGCTAAGGACCCCAAAAACTGGAAGTCACCCAGGCCCCTCTGGACCTGTGACAAGGCCTGTATCCATCATATATTGTTTAATAAAATAATTGCGAAAATCATGAAGCTGCTTCTCTTCAATTCCCCCGAATCCACAAGGATCAGCTGTTGGGAACGGTGTCACAAACTGCCCGATACAAAATATTATCTGACAGGTGCATGTAGCCTGTACGCAGGGCCGGCTCTTCCATTAGGCAGACTTTTTATTCAGTAAAATATCTTACTCGCCTGTACATTATTATGCTCCAGGTGATTGCCTAGAGCACAGCAATTTGGGGGCAGCACCAGGGGCCTCCCTACACATAGGCAGACAGGGCCAATGTCCCAAATCTCAGGGTGCAGAGAACAGCCTCTCTGCTTCCAGCTCCAGCCCCTCCCCTCCCAGGCAGCACGCAGGGAACAGAACAGGAGGAGAGACAGAGCAGAGCAAAGAAGTGCCACTGCACTAATCCTAATCCAGCCCCTCCCCTCCCAGGCAGCACACAGGGAACAGAACAGGAGGAGAGACAGAGCAGAGCAAAGAAGTGCCACTGCACTAATCCTAATCCAGCCCCTCCCCTCCCAGGCAGCACGCAGGGAACAGAACGGGAGGGGAGCCAGAGCAGAGCCACTGCACTAATCCTAATCCAGCCCTTTCCTCTCCCTCCTCCATTCTTGCCATTCCGAAAACAGGAGGGGAGCGGGTGAGGTTAGAGCGGTCAAAGCAGAGTAGGTTCAGATCATTTTACTGGCATTACAATGTACATATGTTGCCAAAGTAATACAGAGCATGGTTAAAATAAAACGTAAAAGAATACAAAATAGTGAAAATAACTGTAAAATAAAATTGGAAGGTATAGAAAGGACAATAGCCGGATTCTGGTGCTGGTTAGGCAATGTTTCTGGCCTAGTGTCAGGATAAATATTTTACTGCTAGAGCTGCTGTTTCTCATGTTTTCCCTCAGTATTATACAGTTTTTTTTCTGCTTGTTCTTTTGTGGGAAGTCTTTGATTTTCTCTGTCGGTTCTAGGACATGTGTATGTCTGATATATTTGTATTTTTCACAGCACAGGAGGAAATGCATTTCTGTTTCTATTTCTGCACTGTTGTATTTCATAGAGAGTCTGGCTTCTTGGAGTTTTCAGTTCATTTTTTGTTGCCATATATCTACGTGTAATTTGTGGTCATTTATTCTGGAATTGGTGTGCCTTTTTTGTGTTCTGTGTGAGTGACCAACATGAGGAATTCTGCTAATGCGTAACTTTGTATAGTCCAGCTTGTTCTATTTTCCAAATAGGAGGTTTATTGCTAATAATATATTTGGGTATTTAGTCTGCCTTTCCAAAGAATGCTCAAGGCAGCTTACAGCATTACTAGAATTCAGTTACATTAAGTCCCTGTCCAAAAAAGCTTATAGGCTAAATGGGTACTGTTGTGATGCTGCTTGTGGGTTAGGCCCACAAGTAGCCTCTTAACTTGCAGCAGAGCCCGGAGGCCGCCACTGACGCCTGCTATCTCCGTGGCCTAGAGGCTCCCGCCATCACCGCCACTGCCACGGCGGGGAACCGCCACTGTCTGGGTCTCCTTGCAGCCTGGCACCACCCCTTCCTAATCTTCACGGCCTGGAGGCCGCCACTGACACCACCATCTCTTTGCGGCCTAGAGGCAGCTGCTGAAGCTCCTCTTTTGCGGCCCAGAGGCCATCGCGGAGCTCCTCTTCTCGCGACAGAGAGCCGCCATCAATCTTCTGTCTTCTCGCAGCAGGGAGCCACTGTCATTAGGGCCTGCTTCTTCTTCGTGGCTTGGACGCCGCTCTCCATGGTCCTGCCTCCTCCTAGGCACGCGGCCACGCATCTCTTCAGGATTTAAAGGGCCCGCTGTGGGCAGGGCCCTGTGGCTCCTCCTGATGACGTTCCTGAGGCATCTCCTCTTCAGCCCTAACAGAAGGGCCTCTCTTCAGTCTGTCATGGCCTTTGCAAGGAGTTAGTCAGCTCCTGGATTCTCCGTTCCAGCTCTTTGATCCTGGAGACCTCCGTGATTCTTCCTCGCTTCTTCAAAGCACTCTGTTCTTCGTGAGAATTCCCTTGTCTTCGTCTGTGGTTCCTGATCCTTCGTCTTCATCTTTGTCTGCATGTCCTGGTCTCTCGTTGGATACTGTGTCCTCATCCATCCCATCTTCAAGGTGTTCCTGTCTTCAGATGCTCCACTCTCTGGATGTTCCTAGTTCCGATGTTCCCGCTCCAGAGGTACCTGATGTTCCATGCTCCATGTTGCAGACGTCCCAGATGTCCTTATCTCCAGAGGTCCCTGACGTCCAGTTGTCCCGATGTCCTGATGTTCCGATGTCCTGATTTACCAGATGTCCTGATTTACCAGATGTCCTACGTTCCTGTCTTGATCCTGAAGTCTTCTTCACCAGGTCTTCATCCAGATTCCAGGTTCCTTTCTTCCATCCTTCCTGGCATGCCTCTGTTGTGTTCCGTGACCAGCCCATGGGGGGCTGTGTAGGGCGCTTCGTGGCACAAGGCCTACCTTCACGTTTGCAGCGCCAGCCTCCAGTAGACCCTTGCTTTTAATGTTCCTGAATCTGAGTTCCAAGTCCTGAGTCTTGTATCCTGTTCCCAGTTTTCGGAGTTCCCTATGCCTGCTTCTGTCCATGCCCAAGACTCTGTCAGAACCTGCTCCACTTCAGCGTGGTCCGTGACCAACCACTGGCGGCTGTGTAGGGCGCGCCCCGGTGCAGGCCTCTCCTGAATCTTCATCATGTCCTGGCTTCAAGTTCCACTGCTTCATCTGGAGTCTGCTTCGCCTCCAGCATGGTCCGCAACCAGCCATAGACGGCTGTATAGGGCACGCCGCAATTCAGCCTCACCCAGTACTTTCTCCTGAATCCTTGCCTGAAATCTCCTAGTATTCTGAATCCTCGCCTGAGACCTCCGAGTAACCTGAAACCTAGTCTGAGTCTTCTGAGCATCCTGTATCTCAATCCACATCTGAGCATCCTGAATCCTGGTTCTAGTCCTTGTCTTGTCCAAGTCTCCAAGGATCCACATCTTGTCCAATTCTCCAAGTATCCTCGTCTCGTCCAAGTCTCCAACTATCTACGTCTTGTTCCTGTTCCAGTACCATCCTCGACCTCTGTCCGTCCCGTCGCATCTGCCGTTACCAAGCGGTTCGGGTTCAGCAGGGGTCAGGGCTCCTGGTCTTCAACCTGTCCGCCCGTCCTTGGACATGTCTTGCCAGCCTCGGCACTTCTTCAGAGTTCTCAGGGGTCGTGCCGTGGCCTAAGGGTACATTATCTTCCCGGAAATGGAACCGCTCCCTAGCACTTCCCCAACAGGTACCTGGCATAGCAGATTACAAAACTTAATTTGTTATCAAAAAAGAAGCGGAACTGTGGAGTGGAGTGTGAGGGGAGGGGGCGAAGAGCAGGGCCATGGCCAGATGTAACCTGTCGGGGGAGGGGGGGGCAGGAACTCTCTCCCAAATACTTCCTCCTCCTTACCCCAGTGCTCCTCCATCCCCAGCCTCCACAAGCATTCAACCTCCATTCATCTTTTGCTCCACTTCCTCAGATGACAGACAAAAAATAGCAGAATGCTATTCTAGGTCTACCATAAATTAAACCACAGGGAACAGATGCAAAATAGAGTTGAAGTAGCACAAGTTTTGAAACTTGTGAGCAGTAATGCCACTCATCAATATTTCAACTCTGGCTACTATGCTAATACTAATTCAACCCCCTTTTTTATTTCTATTCTATGTGCTGCCTTCACTGCTCCAGGATCACACTCTCTCCTCCTGTGGCTGCTTTCTGTTCTGTCTGCTTCAGGTTTTCCTCGCCCCGCCGCCCTAGGCTGCCTAGAGAACACCCCACCTGCTCTTCCTGCTGGGAAAAATAGTCATGCTATTCTAGTGCATTGCCAGCATTTCATAGATAAAATGTTTGATGTTTGAATTCTTGGAGTGCATGCAGCTTGGCTATTAGGGTTGTGAGTGACTTTTAAGCAAGATTTTATATTACTTCACAACATGCCTGGTTTTAGAGGGAGTTTGTGTTACTGTTATTGAGGTGACAAAGAAATGTGACGATTTTTTGCATAGTAAGTAGTAAGGGGAACATCTTATCTTAGACCAATCAGCCATTTCAGAGATTACCTTCAGTCAATGTGGTATGGATTTCTTTTCATTTATAAATTTTATGTATTTCTTGATTTATTTATTTTTTTGCAGTCTATCCCCAAAAATCACAAATGAGATGTTCATTAGGCATTATGGCTTTACAATTATAATGAACTATTGTTAGCAATATTCAGAAACCTGGAGAACAAACAAGTTATTCAGCTAAAGTGAGCCAGATAACTTGCCCGGGATATCATGATTGTTGACTTTAATTATCAAAATCTCAGGTGAGGGGGCTGAAAATTAGGGCGCAAGGCTGAAGGTTCAGAGTGTCTAATACCCTTGCCCTGCCTATTGAACATAATTTGTGTCATCAGAGCCAGGATGGACCCATTGAATTGGCTTCTAAGTGAGATAGATGTGTTTGTCCGAAGCTGAAATGAGAGAGGTCTGACAGACTCAATTCAGGTCACACTGAGTCAGAATTGAGAACAAATAGTACAACCATCATTTTCTTTCACCCTCTCACTTCTCAATTTCTTTGGGTTTGGAGACATTACAAATATTCTCTCGACTGACTCACTCGGCTCTAATTTATACATCAACCTGCCAATAAGTTAACAGGGCAATATCTCCTTCTCCCTGGCTCCTCCACAAATCCCTCCCCATCCGTAATGGTAAACAATTCTTTTTTTAATAAAAATGTTCCTAAAACTCCCCAGTATGAGAGGAAGTTCCCTCTGAATGTGGGTGCAGCTTTCGCTGATTGGTAAAACTTTTGATACAGTTACATGGGCTTCAGACGGTAAAGAAACCCTGCCAGCATTTTCCTCAGGGATAAGCTGTACACCTTTCCAAGAAGACAAATTATAGTGAAGTGGTATTCCCATCTTGCCTGCTTTTATTTACACAGTTCATAAAAGAATGACTTTATTACAGTACTTGATCTTACTACAGACATCTGGAAGAACTTGCAACTACCTTACGTTATCCTCAAAACAATCCTTCTGCAATGGCAAACAACTTCACGGGCACTGCTCCTACTGCTACCCCTGCAATGTGGAAATTCAGGGAGAATTTCTGGGATCACTGAGTAGTTTTTCCACTTCCCCGGTTGCCTCTCTTATGCTGTTTTACATTATACTTGCACACCACCTTCCTCAAACAAAGGTTTGGCTGAAAGGGGTTTACAATAGGACTTTTAACTGGGTTTGGGGTTTTTTTTTTCCCACGAACGGATTTGAGCTATCCCTCTCTGATCTTTGAGCTTCTTTATCCGGAGCTCATACCAGGGAAACAGTCGGTTCTATTCCGCATCATGCCAGCTTCTCCTCCCTGTACACTGTAGGCTCACTCCGGACCTCTCCGCCATAAGGGGTTGCTCTCTGCAGGGGTGTCCCTGGGGCATACCATTACCTAACCACAGGCTCACACTGGCGTCTACAGCAGTGTTTTTAACAGTCTGCTTTCAATCAAATTTAATTTCCCCACATTGAAAAGTAGGGAGGCCTTGCAGAATTGGTACCTATTACTAAACTCTAAGGATCTGAGGGGGATGTTGTCCCTTAAATAATGGGAAATCTATTTGCTAAGCAAAAGGATTTAGCATTGCCCAGGCAATCATTCTAAGGAGGTCATAGGAAGAACATTACAAAAATACTACATTGGCTAGTATAAAATTATAGGCTTTATAACAAAATCATCCACCTTTTTCCCCAATTAATCATGTTAAGAAAATCATGGCAACCTTCCTTTCTTTTTTTTCCCTGTAGTTTCTCATTTTAAATTGACCAGAAAACAAATGCATAAAATGTCATATCAAGCCAAACAGAAAATGTGACCAGTTCTCTCAGGTCTCAATCAAATGAAATCCAGCTGTGCAGGGAGCTGCAAATCAGTTTCAAAATAAAACCCTGTTATACTCTCCGATAAACATGCTAGACAAAAATAAAGGGCCGACTACAAAATAAGGCATGGCAACACAGAATATCACAACTGGCCACTACTGGAAATGCTATCTGCTTTCTGACTGCTTATTTGCTCTTTCCTAGGCAGAAGCTCCCAGTGCTCTCTTTGCACCTGGCAGCACGCCTCATTTTTGGACTTCCTCTCGGAATGCAATGTTGAGTCACTAACCACAGACACACTGCACTGGGTTAGCAGTGCCACGGTGCAGCTCATGCATAGAATTATACCATTACAGCCGCACTTCCACGACACTTACTAGCAAGTGCAGCTCGTCACGTCAGGAAGAAAAAAGAAATAGCTATTTGGGGGAAAAGTTCCCTCTCTAGAGGAGCAAGAATCTTCTGTTGTGCTCTTTCAAGGACACCCATTCTACCAGAACTGCTCCCTGCCAGGGCGCTGCAGTAGCTGGGAGAGAGTAACCAACACATAGATCCAGGAAAACGCCGCCAGACAGGGATGTTAAGATGCTTTGAAAAGGGTTTTCCTATAAAGCTATTATTACTGCAAGGTGACATGATGAAGGTTGCTGACATGATGAAGCAGGCTAAAATGTAGGTCATAGGTCAAAAAGTATGTCAAATTTAGTCTTAAGTTTCATTCTTGCCTTCTGGGCTCAATTTACAAGAAATCATATGACTTACACGAGCTCCAGCTACATTAATATGTACGAGATAGAATTTTAATACCATCCTATTAAGAGGATGCTGTGTTAATGTCAGCCAATTAGGAAAATGTCATGAAAACAAACTAGCTCATTGGTCTGTAAACTGGATTTAATCTATTGGGCAATCAATGATCTCAGAGACCACTTCTGAATTGCCTTGCTGGTAATCTCACACTCTCCCAGAATATTCCAATAAAAGATCTTTACAGAAGTTGCACTATGATTTCGTTATTTTCGTTAAAACCACAACAGCTGAGTGCATAGCAATTTACTGGGATAAAAAGGCTTGGCTGAAGACTGCCCTTTCCTGGGCTACAAAGATGTGTGGGCTTCCCTACCACACTTAATTTCAGCCACATTAAAATGAGGCTTTCCCAGGAGAGGAAAACAGTAGGCATTTATTCAATTTTCAAATGTCGGCATGCTATTTTGCCATCCCCTTAACTGCCCCGTACAAACAGTGGGTGCAAAGCATGAGGCCACTTTTAGCATTCACACTTTGTGGCTGCTACTTTCCAAAGAGACGGCATACTTGTGACATATACCAGTTAAAAGCACCTGCACACGCTGCAAACAATAGGTGAGTCGCCAGAGAACTCTCTACAAAAAATCCCACAGATAGCCACACATTATTTAATCTTCAAGCTTTTCACCTAGAAAAATGTACTGACTGATCAATTCTTTTAGATTAAGGAGATTATACTAATTTTGGGTGCACATGGACGAGCAACAGTGACAGATCAGGGGTTTCATGAAAGGGGTATATTCACACGGATGCATTAAAAAAAAAAAGCCTCTCAGCGGACTTTGTTTGCCAATTGTGATCTATTTGAAAAATCTAAGGAAGAGGAAGGTCAGATTCTAGTGTGTATGATAAATATTCTACTGTAGGGTTTGTTTGTTTAGTAATATGTTGGGGTAGATATTCAAAGCACATTCTGTGCTATTTAGCAGGATAAGCAGGACTTTTGTGGCTAAGTAGCCGGACACTGAATATGCGCCTACATTTAGCGGCCGCAACTTAGTTGTATAAGTCCCTTATATGGCTAAAAGTTACACACCTAAAAAGGGAGCATCTACTGGGCAGATCGGGGGCAGAGCGAGTTAGCCATATAACCTATACAGCTAGCTACCAATATTCAGATAAGTTAACGTCTTAAGTTTAGACGTCCCATAGAGCAGGTCTAAACTTAGCCAGGTAGACTTATCCAGCAAAGTTCCAACATATAAACATATATTCAGCAGCTTTGCCATGCCGCTGAATATACATCAAAACTTAGCCGATTTAGTTCTACTTTTGATGGGCAGTTCCACTAGTAATTATAATAAAGAAATTAGCATTTTCTCCCAGGTATCCTCACATGCTCTTATAGAAGCTAAGTATTAATTACCTGTTGTGATATTTTTTGTCATATTATGATTCATTATATTAAAGTTAATTATACAATACTGTAAAACAGATCTAATTTAAAAAAAATTTACATTTTTCTTTAACTGACCCTAGTACTTGCAGTTATTAGAGGAGAAAAAGATCCTGCAGATATAACTATCCGATATGGACTTGCCTTGTATGGTATGGTTGTTTTGTGCTTCCTAGGAATATCCCTAATGGGTACACTGAACCTGCAAATGTATACACTCCTCTTCATGTTATAAAGTACCATGAAGGTCATCCCTCATGGGGAGACAGTGGTACATGAGCAGTAGGAGTAACATCTTGGATCTAAGATACATTATTGGTTACAGTTCCAAGGGGTATTAACACAATCTTTAAACATTACATTATGATATGAAGTGTAATGTTTAAATATTATGTTAAGTTGTTATTAAAGGTCATGGGGCACCAGAAGGTGACCTGGGAAATAAAAAAGTTCACTGTTCTTGTTCAGACTGTGTGGCTGAGTTTTTTTCGGGATGCAGCCTAGTTATACCTAAATACCGGTAACCTATACGTATCTGCGTAAAATGTGACACACGTAAAGTTTACTCTCCGTTCCTGAACCGAGTGAATCAAAGTGCTGTTGAGTACAGTAAACAGCATGTCGATGCAGGGAAGAACTATTCTCCTATCCTTTACAGATTTATCTAGCCTCAGCTCACAGAAGACCTTTATATCTCTGGACACTCATTATCCAGAGGAACAAACTCTCCAGATCTTCTGTCTCTCTCTCCCTTTAATCCACCAGGCCAGAACTCCAGGAAATATCTTATCTCTCATCAATCTAGAGAAAGACTCCTCTCACTTCACTATCCTGGGAAAAATCCAGACTGGACCTGTCCCTATAGTGATCTCTGCATACGCTCTACTGGCTGGAATCATCTACTAAATCCAGTGGCGTGTACAGGAGTGTGCCATTAAGTTAGTCAGGCAAAGGGCCATGAAAGAAAGAAAGAGAGAGAGAAGCCTAAACCTATGGGCAGAGGAGGATTTGCTATCTCCATGAGTGTCTGTATGGGAAACATTTTTAAGGATTTCTCTCTGGGAAAGTAAAGGTCAAATATGGCCGAGTTTTGTTGTCTGATGTGACATCTTCTCAGATCAGACAAGCAGAAAGATGTTTCAAAGTGAAATATATTGGTTTTCTTTTTTTAAAAGTGTGTTTATTTTTCTGACCTTTCCTAAACAATGTTGATAGACTACTGGGGTAGGCAAATGGGGGAGTGAGAAGTCTTCAGTTCTCCATCATGTATGCAGACCTCTGGAAATGACTATCATAAGATGACTGTAGTCACATAGCTATAGTCTGATAACTTACTAACATAATCTTTTTTTTTCTGTTTATAACCCAATTTTTGTGAAATAATCTTTTATAGATTATTCGTGTAAATATTGTCTGTGCAAACCTTTGCTGCTATACTTAGTTTAGGACTGTCTATTCTATTAATCAGCCTTGTCTCTGGTTTATCTTATGCTCTCTGAAGATACATTTTGATTGGCATGCATGCCAAAATTGTAATAATTAGCTTATTCTAAATTATACTACAGCTCAGCTGTAATTTACAGTGGTTGGAGTGAACTTACAAGGCGGGTGCCTCACCCTCCTAGAAGAACTGGCAAACAGTGTAACTGAGGCTTGGTTTCATTTCATTGGCTTTGTGAGGCATCCAAGAAGTATCTGGATTATAGTTCAGAGCAGATATTGTGCAATTCTCCTCCCTGGAAGTTGCTAGAAACAGGAGCTGGCTTTTTTTTTTTAGCAGTTTGGAGAGAATGGGAGCAAATTAAAATCATGCTGTCTCTGCCAGGTGGATGGAAAGTAGCAGGATTCTGTTTAGAGAGTAGTATTTCCTTTGCCTGCAGGCTGTCTGGTGATTCACTATTTCTCAAGTTTGAGATTGTGTATGTAGGGGTGTCTCATCTCCCTCCTAAGCCATATCTATGTGGTGGCAGTAAAAGGGGGTCCAATCGTTGGACCAGATTATGTACTTTAAAAAAAAAAATCATGCTGCCCATATCACCTCTTACTGGAGGGGGTTCAGCATTCGGACTGAAGATCTAATCATTCTTGAGAGGCAGACAAGATGATTGGTGATCATGACAACCTTCCCCTCACCTTCACCCCATTCCAGACCTAAAAGTCCTTCAGCTTCCCCCCATGCCTCTCACAAACAACAACAACAACAACAAAAAGCAACTTTGGCTCAGCAGAGAAAAGAGGAGTCTTTGATTTTGGTCTGAACCAAGTGCAAACATTGGTGAAATGACCCATGCAGAGGCTTGTAGCGACTCCTGTGACACTCAAGGATGTTTTTATCTTCTGGTTCATTGTCCAAGTCTGGAAATAAATCACACAATTTCATTTACTTGTTTCTATTGAGTCCACTCTGGAAGTGAATCAGACTTGTGTCAAATCATTTAAGAAACCGAATCTTTATCTGATTGTGATAGGGCTTAGTGAGTTAGGCTGGCTTTGATCCAGATAATCCATAGTAAAGAGTACAAGCTCTCAGTCATCTTGGCAGATTTAACAGCTAAAATATCTGACTCTGACTTTTTACCATTCTTAACCACCTTTGTATAGCACATAAACAAAGAATGATTGGGTAATCAAAAACTAAAATTAGTAAAAACTTTTTGTACTAATCAGAAACTAAATCATGAACTGCTATGCCATGTTCTTGCAAAATTAAAAGCTGCAGTTAGAGTGCAAATATTCTCCCATGCTCATAAGTAGGATATCAGGAGCCAAGTAGCTACTTTTATAAAAGAGAAAGGGAGCATGACTAATCATTTTCTAAGAGACCCTCAAGAAAAGCATTTGCAAATTCTCAAATTTGAGCTTTGATACACTTTGGGCTTCTGCGTGATTTTATTTTTGATTTTATATCATTTGGCTTGAGGCTGTTTTATATTATTTTGTGGTTTTAATGCCAGTGGTTGGCTAGATTGTACACTGCTTTGCATGGTTTTCTGGGAAAGGAGGGATCTAATACATTTTTTAAATAAATAAAAGTGAGGTGTGTGCCGCCTGCTTTCGCAGTCCTCATCACAAGCCCATCACCGCCCCTTCCTGTGGGGTTCCCATCTGAAAAGCGAGGAAGGGCTGGCCTGCCTCGGGGACTGGGAGCAGAGGGCGGCTCACAGGCCTGTGCTACGTAGAGCTTTCCTGCTGACTCTCAGGCTGATACAGTACAGTGCACTCCGACAGAGCGCACTCTTAACCTGCTCTTGGACGCGTGTTTCCCTTACCCCTTATTCAGTAAGGGGAGGAAAACGCGCGTCCAACCCGCGGCACCTAATAGCGCCCTCAACATGCAAATGCATGTTGAAGGCCCTATTAGGTATGCGCGCGGGATACAGAAAGTAAAATGTGCAGCTGAGCCGCACATTTTACTTTCAGAAATTAACGTCGACCCAAAGGTAGGCGCTAATTTCTTCCGGCACCGGGAAAGTGCACAGAAAAGCAGTAAAAACTGCTTTTCTGTGCACTTAATATCATGGCGATATTAAGTCAGAGGTCCCGAAGAGTAAAAAAAAGTTTAAAAAAAAAAAAAATTTTGAATTCGGCCCGCGGCTGTCGGGCCGAAAACCGGACGCTCAATTTTGCCGGCATCCAGTTTCCGAGCCCGTGGCTGTCAGCGGGCTCGAGAACCGACGCCAGCAAAATTGAGCGTCGGCTGTCAAACCCGCTGACAGCCGCCGCTCCTGTTTTTACCGCCAGGCCTAATTTAAATACAGAATCGCGCGCACTGGCCACTCGCCGGTGCGCGCGCCGGGAATGCCCGCTCTCCTGCGGACTGTACTGTATCGGCCTGTCTGTTTAGCCAAGCACTGCCCTGCACACCCAGCCGGGGGAAGGGAAAGGGGGTAGAAGTGTGATGACAGCAGCAGCCCAAGTGGTGGTGGGGAAAAGAAGGAGTGTAAATATAGGTTAAAGAAGTTGGATTTTTAAAAATAATTCACAAGGGCTGTTTTGTATGTTTTGAAGTCACCATGTTTTTCAGTGAGCCTACTCATTTTATCCAGCACAGAGTACACTGAACAGCAGCAGCATACAATCCCATCAGTAGTGAAGAACAGACGATAAAAATGTGGAAGGCCTCAGAGTGGATTTACGAATGTACTGGAGCTGCTGAAATGAGATTAATGCATGGCAGACTATGCAACTCAAAAAAAAAAAAAGCAATTCTGAACTGCCTTTTTTTTTTTTTTTGGCTAAAACTGAGTCTAATCCACTGATGTGTAATATATTGTCCAAGCAAATGCGTTCTTGAAGCCATAACATGATTACTGCACCACAGCACCGTGTCTAATTCTGTTTACTCAGTCACATTCCCTGTATGGTTTGATTTGTCTGTTAAAACCAAGCTAGCCTGGAGCTGCTGCTCTTGAAGCAGTGCACACTGAAGCAGTGTGGAGAGCATTTCAAAGCTTTAACGGGGCAAGATTCAAAATTCGTTCCCTGGGCCCATACTGATTTAACTAGGTAAAGGGGCTTTTTAAAAAAATCTCGGCCAGCTTCCAGCCATTTATAAGTACGTGATGTATGGAGGTATTCATGGTGGGGAGGCAACAACGAGCCCAGTTTTGCTTTGAAGGATAAAAAGTACCCACAGAAAAAGTGGGTGCAAATTTCTCCTGGCATTTTCTTTTTTTCTTGGGGAAATTTCCAAGAGGGAAGTAGACTTGTATTTTCCCTTTGAGAACTGGCACAGGGTCTACATGGATTAAAGTTACGAAGAGAGAACCGTGTTAAGTGGAGCTCCACAAGGATCGGTGTTGGGACCGATTCTGTTCAATATCTTTTGTGAGCGACATTGTGGAAGGGATAGAAGCTAAAGTTTGTCTGTTTACGCATGATACTAAAATCTGCAACAGAGTGGACATGTTTGAAGGAGTAGGGAGAATGAAAAGAGATTTAAGAAAGCTTGAAGAGTGGTCAAAGATTTGGCAGCTGGGATTCAATGCCAAGACGTGCAGAGTCATGCATCTGGTGTGTGGTAATCCGAAAGAGCTGTATGTGATGAGGGATTTAAGACTGATGTGCATGGACCAAGAGAGGGATCTTGGGGTACTAGTGTCTGGAGATCTAGAGATGGCGAAGCAAAGTGACAAGGCGATAGCTAAAGCCAGAAGAATGCTGGGCTGCTTAGAGAGAGGAATAACCGGTAAGAAAAAGGAGGTGAAAATGCCCTTGTACAGATCCTTGGTGAGGCCTCACTTGGAGTACTAGGTTCAGTTCTGGAGTCCATATATCAAAAGGGACAGAGACACGATAGAGGCGTTCCAGAGAAGAGCGACCAAAATTGTGTGGGGACTGTATGTGAAGACCTATAAAGAGAGGCTGCAATACTTTAGAAAATCGCGCTAATGGGGGGCGGGGGGTCGACACGGGGGGGGGGGCGGTCCTGCGCTAGCCAGCAGCAATCGCACCGCCGCAGTGCGATCGCTGCCGGTTTCGCACCCAATAGCGCCACCATAGAAGGTGTAGCTATTGGGAGCGAAATAGGACGTGAAAAGGCACCTACCTTTTTGCCGTCCACGGCGTCTTCGCGGAGTCAGCCCCGGTGATGCCCCAACTCCTCCTCTTCCGGGGCCGACTCCGCCCCGATTTAGGTAGCGCAGGCATGTGCTACCTTTGCAAGCTATCGCAGGCTTGCGCTGTTGGTGCAAGCCTGCAATAGCTTTAGAAAATGAATCCCCTTTTCTGTTGGAAAAGAAACAGTAGAACTAGGGGTTATGAAATGAAACTTCAAGGCAGATGACTCGGAACCAACATTAGGAAATATTTCTTCAAGGAGAGGGTGCTGAATGCCTGGTATGCCCTTCCAGATGAGGTGGTGAAAACGAAAACAGTCAAAGAATTCAAAAAGGCATGGGATAAACACTGTGGATCTCTAGAGGACAGAAATGAGAAAAAGCGTGCAGAGTGGTAAGTTGCTGGTGCAGCAGTTACTGCCCTTAACAGAAGGCATGGAGATTACTACCATTAACCAATATGCCTTGATGATTCTAAATCAACTGAAACATTGCTCCCCACTTTGATGGCAGGGGAAAAGGGGAATAGGATACAGACAACAACCAAGAGGGCCCAACTTCTATGGCCTGAGTACTGATATTTATTTATTTAACATTTTTATATACCGCAATTCATGTAGCAGAGTTACATATCATTTCGGTTTACATTAGAACATTGAACAGGCATGTAAGAATGCAATTACATAGAACAAGGGAGATAAACTAGGATCAAAGTAACTGGGGAGTAAAGTGCAACGAATAAATAGACAAGTAATAGTAGTCTGTTGTAGAGATTAAATTAATCTGGTTAAAGATCTAGGTGTATATTGCTGTGACAAAGTCTCGGTACATGGAGAACATATCAGGATTGGTAGTTTGCGAAGTTGGACTCTGAACTTAAGCTCAAAATCTAATGGAGTCTGGTGGAATTGGTTGTATGAATGATAAGTGATATGCAGACATAAGGGGAAAAGCACAGGACTGCTTCTACAGCCAAGTCCATAATCAAAGCGCGTCAATCAACACTGTCTGAATTTTCAAGAAAGGTCATCACCTAGTAAAAAAATGTTGCTAACTGCAATTTTTATGGGTATCATAAAGCTTGGGGAGAACTGCACAGAGCAGCAGTTACTGCCCTTAAGAGAAACATGGGGGTAACCTGTACAGAGTGGCAGTTACTACCTTAAGAAGCTTGCTGGGCAGACTGGATTGACCATTTGGTCCTTTTCTGCCATGGTTTCTATATTTCTATATGTTTCTAAGTACCCATGGACTTTGCCACTATGTGGGTAGATAGGAAAATAGTCCTGTAAATGAAATAGGTATTATGTATTTTCCTACAACATGATAGCATGACAGTCTTCCTACATAAGTCACTGTATTGTTAGTTGCCTTCTTAGAATTTGAACACAGGGAGAATCAAAATGGCCACGATGAGAGAGGTTGTGCGTGGGGGAGCTCTCTTTATCTGAATTTCTCCGAAGACATGCCCCATACAAAGAGAAAGGGCAAGCTCAGGATGGAAACCCCGACCACCCCGACTCAAACCCTTTCTCAAACAAACATAGAGAACTTTTTTGCGCCGACGGCAAATTCAACCCCGGAGGGGAGATCTGCTGCAGCGTTGGCCGGGGAGCTTGGGCTGACGCCGCTGGATATGATGACATCTCTGAGCCCCGGGGCTCCCAAAACCCCTTCACCTCCCCAAACAGACCCGATGCAGGAACGGGGACTGGACACCCGACCAGAGATGCCGAGTGTTTCTCAGCCCCTAGGGAGGGAACCTTCAGAGGCGGAACGGCTCGTCAATGCAGTCGGAGGAGAAAGTTCACTACACCACACGGAACAGCGTTTGCTGGTATCGTGTGCAAAGAGAGATCTGGAACTACACCCAACAGCTTTTTTACACCAGGAGGCTGAAGGACTTTCGGTGAACCCCAAAATGGGAAAGGAACACCGGAATGAAAGTGGGGTAAGAGCAGTTTCTTTTATTCCAAATGAGAAAAATTTTCAAAATGTGACTCTAGAAACCGTATGGAAGATGCTCACGTCCTTGGAATCCGCTATTGGAAATTTAACAAAGATCATGACAGACACTCAGCAACAAGTTTGCCAAATAGAAACTTTATTAACAACACACTCAAATAAGATACAAGAACTGGAAAAGCAAGTAACCCAGATACAAACAACGCAGAACACCCTAGTTCAAGGTGAATTGATTAATAGTATGAAAATCGAATTCTTGGAGAACGAACTGCGAGCAAGAAATTTAAGGATTTTAAATTTCCCACATATTGCTCTAATTTCACCATTAGAGCAATTTAAGAAGTATTTGTTGGAAACTCTGATGATAACAAAAGAATTAATACCAACTATTACAAAAATGTATTTCATCAAAACAGAGAGAAAGGAAGGACAATGTAATCAACCCCCCAACTTTGAAGCTGGAAATTTAACAGAATTTCTTGAACAGCCCTCGGAAGAACAGATAGACTACTGTGGGACATTATTAGTGAGTTTCTCACTAGTTTCTGAGAGAGACATGATTCTGAAACTTTTTTTGAGAAACAGGGAAAAAAAGCACTTGGGGTATAAATTATGGATGTTCCCAGACCTGACGAAAATAACGCAGCAGAGAAGGAAAATATTTTTGGCTATGTGTCAGGAGGCCAGGGATATAGGTGCGCAGATTACCATATGATACCCCTGTAAATGTATCCTTAGATTAAATAATGTGAGATACATTTTTTTTGATCCCTCACAGTTGAGGATATTCCTAGATACACATTCTTCAGGTCATTTAAGCTCTACCTGAAACTTGGTTATGGGATTTAAATGTAAAATTGTCATCCCTCTCTTGTTTTCCTAAATGTATTCCACAAATTTACTCCCTTATTTTTAAGGATTCTCTCCCTAAATTTCCTTATAACGGGTCGGACTAGGTTGAAATATATGTTTACGTTTTCTTGAATAAGTTAAGATATACCTGTGGAGAATGTTAATTTGAGATTCTTTCCTGTAATATTCCTAAAGACCCTCTTATTGATATGTATGTAATGCTATCAAAATTGTTTGAAAAATGCAATAAATATAAAATAAAAAAAAAAAAAAGAATTTGAACACAGATGTAAGCAATTGGAAGCTGAACTCGGACCTGGGTAAGTTTCAGCCAGTCGAGGTCAGCAAAATTTTGGGATTTTCCCCAAAATCCGCAGAGAGAATCTGTCAGCCTTTCACAAGCAGATTTGAGGAAAACATTGAAAAGGATTCAAACAAGTTTAATAAATTTGCTTTAGAGTTCTGAAAAATCTGATGGGTCCACCAATTTGCCAAATATTAGAAAAGCCCTAAGGAAATGGCTGTAATGGTTTTCAGAGTTTCGAAAAAAAAAAAAAGATTAATTGAAGCAATCTGACAAACCTTCCAACAATGCTCCAGGTTCACTGAATGGTTTGAGGAACCTATCTTGAAATTCACACATTTCTAAGCACGGAAACTCTCTTAAAATTCTTCACTGTGCATTACCTGGCAACAACAAACTGTGCTCCTTAGAATTATTCACAGCAGCAGTGATTTGAAGTTAATTCTTTTTAAATTCCCTTCCCCTCCTTTTTTCTTTTCTAAAATTCCCCTTTGGCTTTCTGGCCTCAACAACTGTCCTTGACCTAATAAGAGATTGGAATTGTTTCAGAACTGTTAGGTTACGTCAGAAGGGGCTACATTAGTGCCTAAAGCATTCTGCAGGACAAACCGAAAATAAATACATCCTTCCAACAATGTCATACAAGATATGCTGTTGACCTTAACATTTAAAACCATAGCAGTGTGAAAAAGGATTTTATTCCAAATACTCTACCCTAAATATGATATAAAACTGCTCAAGTAGCTGGGTAATCTTTCTCTCTTTCGCAGCATGGCTGCATGGACATAGAACATGCAAACGTCAACAGTTTTGTTTGTTATTTTGTTACTGGAAAACTCCATTTCGGTTTAGCACTCTGGCAGAGAACAGTGAAGAAAAAAAAAAAGATTTCCTCCAGATGCTCAAAAGGAAATGAATAAAATGTTAAGACAACAGCTAGAGACAGAGGTCTAACTCCTAGGACACACCAGAGCCAAATGCCCTGAAAAAAAGCCTGCTCTTGCTTTATTATTTTATTTTTAGCAATCCAGATGACTAAACTCACATAAACGGGTGCTCACTCACACAGCGGGAGGAGAGTTTGAATTATGAAGCCCCGGTTTCTGCAGAATCTATTGCTTTTCGCTAGCCAGCAGGATATGTGCATGCAGCATCTGTCGTACCTCTGCAGGAGGCCTCCGAACCTGACCACAGGCCATTGGGCTGACAGAGCCGGATGCTGCTTCCCACCAGGTCGAATCCTGTTTTACAGCGGATTCCGCAGGCTGCGTCAAAGTGGTTGTTGCAGGTGTTCTGGATGAAGTAACCATTTTCAGGAGCCTGCAGCTCTGGACAGTGCACAACTAGTGGTGGTCATGCCCAACAGACACACACACACACAAAAAGAAAATCAAAGAAAAATGGTTATGGTGCGCTGAATGAATTTCTTTTGTATTTAACATGAAGGAAAATGAGGCAAATCTAATGCACTAAAAAAAAGCATCTTATTTAGTTTAATTAGGTGAAAAAAATGATACTCTGGGTCATTGCTTTCCCAAACTTTGCCATATGTACCTTTATTTTGGTAAAATGAAAGATAACAATGAGTAAGCAGATACACAGTTTAAAAATTATGATTTATCTGGAATTGTAATTTGCTAATGAGTTATCATGTTGCCTCGAGTTTATTACTCAATAACCAAATGACTTTTGCCATAGTACAAGAGTACATAACCAATCAAGATGGCCTTAGTAATAATGAATCAAATTTTAATGCCACAAAAAGCACCACTGGCTTTATTAATTTTATCCACAGATTTTTTTTTTAATCCTGTTTCTCTCTACCTTCAGGCCTGTATCCGTTACTGATTAAAATAATTACCACAATGGCAAGGTGCATGCCTTGACAACTTGGGAGGTTCAATTTCGGTTTCGTCGGCCATATCATACATTTTTATCCCTTCGCTTCCCTAGTATTTCCAAACGCCATTTTCACTGTAGCAGCTACCGCACGAAACCTCAGGAAGTCAAAAGCTTATAAAGAATAAATATATGAACTATTTCAGAGCCTCCAGGTCACCCTCAGCTTCATATTGACACCCTGCCTTCTATAGATTGCCAAGAGATTAGTCCCATGAAGTGATGCGCTCGTATTTCTGTCAGAAATACGAATCGTTGTCCTGCTTGGGAGGGGCTGCAGGGTCTGTGTTTCCTAGCGTCACTCTGGCACTTGGGCAGCAGCGCAGGGACTGGGGGCTAACAGAAAGGCAGATCAGAGGGAAGGTCTCTTTTGTAGGGGAGGGCAGGTAAGAGGGATTCCCCTTTACTCAATGTTACTGTCAGTCACAGTGTCTCTTGAGTTTATGGCTGGGCATAGGGTACAGAGGGCCTGCTGCCAGCATCTGTTTCTGTGGCCTGGATAAAGAAATAACTAGAAATATACAGAGCGATACAGGCAAGAGAAGACAACAAGTACACAGAGCCGTCTTGTCTCCGTGCCACAAGCCCAGTGTGTTCTCTAAATATCCAGTTATTTTAATATATATCAGATACCCTTTAACACAGGGCTTCCCAAGCCTGTCCTGGGCACCCCACAGCCAGTCGGGTTTTCAGGATATTCACAATGAATATGCATGAGATACATTTGCATATCATGGAGACCCATATCCAAATTTATCTCATGCATATTCGCTGTGGATATCCTGAAAACCCGACTGCCTGTGGGAGTACCCAGGACAGATTGGAGAAGCCCTGTTTTATTAGCAAAGGATCTGAGGTTTCTCTCTAAGGATGAGTTAAGGAAAGTGCTGCAGAACGGGATAATTAAAGAGAGGAATTGCTAGAGAAATGATCTTTAGGCAGAGCTTTGGTAGTTTCTTTGGACTGCACTTTTCCTGAACGGTCTCCCGATTTTGACCTATTGGTTGCAGCCGCTGGCACCAGACAGCTGAACGCTTCCCAGTGCTCCATCCCGAGCTCTCTGAGGAACAGAAAGTCATGCTCGAGCCATTGCTGCCCCACTTCCCTCTTTAACCTTAAACTTTAGGATTACACAGAGGGGTAGATTTTATAAAAAAGCGCGCAGATTTCAATAGATACGTGCGTAGCCGCGCGTATCTGTTAAAATCCGGGGTCAGCGCGCGCAAGGCTGCCCAAAATCTGCAGCCGGCCGCGCAGCCAGCCTGCGTTCCGTCCGAGGCCGCTCTGAAATCAGAGCGGCCTCGGAGGGAAATTTTCTTTCCACGCCCCCGCACCTTCCCCTCCCTTCCCTTCCCTTCCCCTACCTAACACCCCCCCCCCCCCCCCCCGGCCCTATCTAAAGCCCCCCTACCTTTGTTGCACAAGTTAAGCCTGCCCGAGGCAGGCTTAACTTGTGCACGCCGGGCCGGCCACCGGCGCATCATGGTCCAGTCCAGGGGCTGGTCCAGAGGCCGCGGCCATGCCCCCTGGAACGTGCTGGCCGCGACACGCCCCCGACACGCCCTGATGATGCGCCGGCTGCGACACACTCCCCGACACGCCCCCCCCCCGGGACTTACGCGCGTCCTGGGACTTTGCACGCGCTGGCAGCCTATGCAACATAGGCTCGGTGTATGCAGGGGGGGTTTGGGGTAGGTTTTCGGGGGTTACATGCATAACCTACGCGCGTAACCCTTTGAAAATCTACCCCAGAACATCTTTCATCCAAAGAAAATCATAGTCCCCGGACCATGCTCCTTGATCTGTAAAAGCTACTGTTACCCGGAGTTTGGGGTCTGCTTTTTGCCTCTCGCCTCCCCAGTGCTCCATGGTCACAGCTGTCTCCCTTTTCCTCCTCTCCTCGGCCCGACCCAGACCCCCTTCCTGCCACGTCTCAAGCTTACTCCTTCGGAGCCTCTCCCCCCTTCTGTGCAGGTCACAGCCTCAGCCGAGTTGTTTGAACCTCGCAGCGCTTTGTAGATTATCTGCGGAGCACTGCAGGGTTCAGAGCTGAGGCTGCGCACCAGGTGGGACGGAAAGGCACCAAAAAAAAAAAAAGAAAAGCAAGTTGGGAAGCTGCCGCGCCGCACTGGAGATGGCTTTGGTTGGGCTACAGAAGGTGGGGGGGGGATCCTAGTCCATGAAACTCAGCAGTTTTTTGTTTTTTTTTTTAATAATTCAAACAGAGCCACTTGGCTCCACCCAGTCTGCCCATTTGAACTTGCCTACCCTGCTGTCACAGGTCTTATTCAACCTGCGGCCTTCTCCCTTCCCTCCCTCTGTCCCTGCCATTGTTTTGGCTCCCACAATCTCAGCTGGAAATCCGTTCTTGGTATCCGCCACCCGCGCAGTGAAACAGGAGTTTTGAAAAACTCCTTTGAAGGTTCCCTCCTTTCGGGGGCACATGATGACCATTCATCCTTGACGTTTTCATTTGATGGAGCTCATTACTTTCTGGGGCTTTATTAAGTGCTTTTTTTTTTTTTTCCTTTATTGATTTTTTACAAAATTACAAAGCTACACTTTGCTCAGAAACACGGAAGCATATTTTCTTATTAACATCTTAATACAATAAGAAGGAACATTTTTTTAGAAACTTAGACCACGATCTTGTTAAAGGGGGGGGGGGGAGAATTAGAAATCATTTAGGGAGTCTCAAAGATATATTCAAACAAATAGTAATCAGCTTAGCAAGCTTTATTATTCTTTTACCCTCTCTTATTTATAACTTGGGTTAATTCACATGGTCTTCCCTAGGAGAGGAGATTATCAAGGCTTTCTTTCTCAAATCTAGAAACACTCTTAATTGTTCCGGAGCAAAAAATATAAAGGTATCTTTATTATTTATTAAGTGCTTTTTATAGTTTATTAAATTTCTATAACATTTATAATGAAAGAAATCAAGAAATCTTGGAATACATGTCAATATAAAAAAAAAAAAAAAGAAGAAGAAAAGGCATACAAGAAAAAGACATTATACATAGTGGGGCAGATTTTACAATCTACGCACACATGTTATAAAATCCAGGGTTGGCGCGCGCAAGGGTGTGCACAATTGTGCAACTTGCGCACGCCGAGCCGTGCAGCCTGCCTCCGTTCCTTCCGAGGCTGCTCCAAAATTGAAGCAGCCTCGGAGGGAACTTTCCTACCGCCTCCCCCCACCTTCCCCTCCCTTTCCCTATCTAACCCACCCCCCAGCCCTACCTAAATCCCCCCCTACCTTTATTTGAGAATTTACGCCTGCCAACTTGCGCTCGCCGGCCGGCTGCCGGTGCACGGTCCCTCGGCACGGCGGCTGTTCCGGAGGCCTCGGCCCCGCCCCCGCAACGCCCCCGGGCAGGCGCCCCACCCCCGACCCCACCCCGGAACGCCCCTTTTTCGAAGCCCCGGGACATACGCACGTCCCAGGGCTTGCGCGCACCGCGAGCCTATGCAAGATAGGCTCGGCGCACGCAGGGGTAGGTTGGGGAAGCTTTTCGGGGGTTACGCACGTATGTTGCACGTGTAACCCTTTGAAAATCTGCCCCAGTAATTCCAACTATTTAGTCCTCTTTAAATGGGAAGTCATCTCAAGAAAACAAACAAGGTAAAATGTCCAAACAAATAGACCTATGGAGACATTTTTACTTTAATAACCAGGTTAATTATCCGTCATATAGGCTAAATATGAACCCCTCATCCCCCTTTATCTGTAAGAAATACTTCCAAGTGATCAGGTTGAAGAAAAACAAACTTGTTTTTTTGATAGGTAATGAGACATTTGCAAGGAAATTTGAGGAAGAATGTGGCTCCTAAGGCCAACACTCTTCCTCGCAATGCCAAAAATTGCTTTCTCCTCACCTGGGTGGATCTCAAGACATCCGGGAAAACTTGGACTGTTTTACCACAGAATAAGAAATTTTTATTTTTAAAATATATCTGCAAGACAAGATTCTTTTCTATTTCTAAACCAAAGACCACTATCACGGTGGCTCTAGTTGCAATATCATCTCCAGAAGCTTCTAGAAAAGATGTCAAATTGGGACTATTATATCCATCCCTTCTTTCCTTGCCTATGCATGGAAAGCAATGTAGATACAATTTCTTTGGAACTTCCTCAGGTCTATGCCACATTACTACATAAAAACTGCTGCTTGCCAACGCAATGAAAATAGGGGCTGAGGATGCCATTTGGTTTTGGACCAGAAAAGGCAAAAGGGGAGAGTCCTGCAAGGAACAGTGGTTGGTGAAAACTATTTGATTTATCAGTGTTTCCTCAGGTTTCTGTGGCAGCTCTACTACTTATTACCTTTCACGCAACTCATATGCATGAAAGATGTTAAGCTCCCTCGGGCACGCTTAGCTCACACTCTGATAGATTTTATTCCTGTCAGATTAATGCCAGGGCCAGGCAATACTGATCAATTGTTTTACAGAAGAATGTTTTAAGGTTCTACACATTCGGCTCACGTCAGATGATGCACTGGTGCAGGATGGGCTGCTCGCAAAGCTAACTTCTCAAGCTACTTTCCCACAACAGGAGCCAAAATTTAGCTGAAATTCAGAACAGATTCAGATTTCTTAAGCCTCTTGATGTCTGGAGCTATTTATGTTTGTATTCAAACCAATCATTCTACTAGGGGGGTCCGGTAATTTCTCTCTTTTCTTTGTAAATCAAAAATATTCTACACTAGCAGAACGCCTGTCATAAAAGAATTTGATAGTTCAAATCTTTCACAGTGCGGTGCACTCAGTCCATTACCTCTCATCTTCCTTTCCCACTGCCAAGTCTCTGTTTTAAGTCTTTCACTCTCTAGTAGAATTACTGGGTATAGAGGGCAGAGTATTTCATTCAGGTGCACGCGTGACTGTGTGTTGTGTGTTTGTGTATGGGTGGGTGCAGAGGGAGGCTCTGTGCATTTATGTCTGTGAGTGAGAGAAAATGTGGCTGCATGTGTTTGAGTGAGATGGGTCTGTTTATGAGTGAGATAAGAAGGCTGTGTGTATATATGCATGGATATGTTTCAGTAAGGGACGTTGTGTGTTTGCGTGTGTGCGAGTGAGGGAAGGGTGCTGTGTGTGAACTCCCTCGTCTGCCTTCTGCTAATGCCCATTTGTGGTACACATGGTCACTACATTGAGCCCCTTCCCCCACCCAACCCAAGCAGCACAAAGCAGCTTCTTAGCTCTAATCCCCCATTGCTCATTTTCTCTCACCCTTCAATTGCTCTCTCTCTCAACCCCCAGACCCCATTGCTTCTTCTCTCACACACTATTGCTTTTTCTGTCACCCCCCCATTGTTAACTCTTTATTGCAGGGGTAGGCAATTCTGATCCTCAAGAGTCAGTCAAGTTTTCAGGATATCCTTATTGAATATGAATGAGAGATTTGCATGCACTCAGTTGTATGCAAATTTGTTATCATACATATTAATTACAGGATATCTTGCAAACCCAACCAGTTGGTGGTCCTTGAGGACTGGGATTGCCCACCCCTGTTTGAACCCTCCCTACTCCCACTACCACCACACTGCTGTTAGATGTAAGGGGTCTTGATACCACTGCTACCCACAACCTTTCCTCTCCTGCTGCAGTCTGTCACTGATGCAGATGCTTCAAACTACCAGAATGACCTGTCTCCCACTCACAAACTGGCCTTCTCCAATGCAGGCCCCGCAGTGCCTCCAGAGCCTCATAGCCTGAAACTCTGTCTCTTGCCAGTGCAGCCTATCACCACTGCAGCCGCTATAGTCTGACTCAGCCCAGCTCCCTTCCACTAAGAGTGAGTTTCTTCTGCTACTATACGGACCTGGTCAGGCACAATGGGGGGGGGAGGGGCAGGAAGCTCAGTGACATCACTGTCAGCAGGGTCCTTGATTTTGAGCTGCAGTTTTGCACCGAAGGGGCATTGGAGGCAGGAGAGATCTGCTACCTCCTCCTGATGGCCAGATGTCATCTGCGCCATTCAAAGATGCTCATGTGGCAATCATGTTTCCCGGCGTTTGCTTTGAGCAGTAGGAAACCTCCTACAGTGTTACAGACCCACTGGCACTGGCTTTCATTAACCAGGATTCCTGCTTTTGGATGGAGTCTGCATCTTCCTGGATCTCAATATTTTGAAACCCCAGTTTGCTCAAGGGAAAAGTAAGCAGTTGTGTGGAAGCCTTGGAATTAAGGATAAGCTGAAGTCTGTGCCCTTGAGAGATGGAGATAAAGTAAAACACAAGGCGGAAAGTTTGAAAACTAAGGGCCTCATTTTCTAAAGTATCGCAGACCTACGATACTTTAGAAGATGAGGGGCGGGGGGCTGAAATGGGGGGCGGGCCTGCGCTAGCCGGCAGCAATCGCACTGTCGCGGTGCGATCGCTGCCGGTTTCGCACCCAATAGTGCCACCGAAGGAGGTGTAGCTGTTGGGAGCGAAATAGGACGCGAAAAGGCACTTACCTTTTTGCTGTGCGCGCTGTCGTCGCGGAGTCGGCCCCGGTGACGCCCCAACTCCTCCTCTTCCGGGGCCGACTCCGCCCCCATTTTGGTATTGCACGCGAAAAGGGACATTCCGCGTGCGAAACGTCCCTTATCGCGTGCGATACGCTTGGAAAATGAGGCCCTAAATGACATAAAAGCACTGAAGTGCTGAACTTCACATTGCTTTCCTTCCCTGCGCCCAGAGTAAGAGTCTTTTATTTATGCTTTTGATGTTATTTTTATATACTTTTATGTAATTTTTAGATGTTTTACTTTTAGTTTGATTTTATTTTATTCTTATTTTATTTGATTTTGAATATATTGTAAACCGTTTTGGTCAAATTTCTGTTTGTAAAGACGGTATAGAAATCTTTTTAAATAAATAAATAAATAAATAAATGAATGAATGAATGAATGAAATAAGAGTCTGCAGAGTGAACAGCAGATATCACAGCCCCACAGTGCAGCTGGACTGTGAACAGCTTTGCGTGAGCCAGTGTTTCAACAGATCTCAGTTAGAGTTGAAAGATAAACAGATGAAAAATGAAAAACAGGGCTTTAGTCAAAGGCATACATATAGATCAGCAAGAAACTAGAAACTGGCCAAAAAAAAAAAAGTGTAGTCATGGATTGCAATTCACAACCTTGTTCCAAATATGCAAAGATCATTGGTTTGGGACACAGTTTGGGACTGCAACCCATGATAATAATTTTTATGGCCCCCCTATTCACCAGAAACAGTTAATATTACCGTCTCTCGGATCGTTTAAACACCAAACAATAGCCATTTAACATACGGTCGGTTTTTTTTAAAGCAAGCTGTGGTTTCATTGGCCGTAGCTTACCTTCGCAGGCTGCACCCAGCGTGCGGTGCCCCGCCTTGCAGACGCAGTCTTCTATGGAGTCGCTCCCTGGAGGAGAGGTGTGATTTTCATCAGGGCAACGGATGCAGGTGCTGACCCCACCGGGGGAACCTTCAGGCTTATATGTTCCAGATGGGCAAGCTGGCGAAGACAACCCCCCCCAAAAAAATAACCCAAGCAACATAAATTATTGGTACCTATGATCAGCCTGTCTCAATTTTCACACAATTCTCAGGAAAAGAATTTAAAGTAAAGAGCAGGAAATTCAAAAACTAGGACAATGATATGGACAATAATGGTTTTGTCTAACGAGAATGTAAATCCATTCACACTTACAAAACAGTCAGAAACCGCATTCAGTAGTGCCTTACCCCCAAAATAACAGCATTCCATAGCACAACCACCTCGCAACGTGTGGTTTTCACATTAGGATCCCAAATTAAGAGGCAGGAAAACGTGACCACTGTCAACCTGAAGGACATTAAAACTTGTGGATACATATTGGGGCTCATTTTCATAAGCATCTACCTGCATGCAAAACGGTTTTATGCGTGCACGTGTGTTTTTTGGAAAGTTACTCCAGGGGTCGGAGGCATAAAAGTAAAGCGAGGAATGAATTTCACGCGTGCTTTTACACGTACTGTAAGGAGGCGTTCCCGGGGGCGGGAAAATGATTTACACGTGCACTTTCAGTTTTTGAAAGTACGCACGTTAAGTGCTCACATGGACAGTCACACTTGCTCCCCAGCAGGTATAAATGCGTGCGCCCATGCCATGCTAAGGTAAGCAGAATCCCACTCATTTTCAAAGCAGTTCACTTCGAAAGTCAGGGCTGACGTCCGCTTACGTGTAGGCTGCAGCCTTATGCAGGCTGTTATAAAATGACCCCCCCATGTGTAGGACTGCACTGGAATCCCAGCAAAGGAGTGGCCTTGACAAAGGGCTTATGCACTTAGAGAAGAAGAGAAGAGCAAAGCACCTGTGCCACAGCGCCCCTACGTGAGGCTGCTGCATTGGTTGCTTCCTGGGTCTATATCAGACAGAAACCTCTAGAGGAGTTGTGGATTACCAAGCTGAAAGTCTAAAGGAGAAGAGTGTTCTTTTAAGTTCCCTCTTTCCTGAAGAAACTCTAGGCCCAATTCAGCGGGTCATGGATTTTTGGAGATTTGTGCGACTTTCAAATTGATTTTACCTTTTGAGATTAGAAAAGATTCTTCATTTTGGAACTTATTTGAAAGGAAGATTTTCTACTCTTCCTTTCCCAATTTTCTTTAAGGGAAATGATTTTTTTTTTCCTCCTAGTTCCATTTTGGAGAAAGAGAAAACAGTGCCTCCGAGGCTGAACTGTTAGTTGAAGGAGAGGATAGCCATCCAGCAGAGGCAGGAGAGAGGAGAACGGGTGGCACCCACAAGGTGCTTACTCATCTGGTGTACAGAGGAAAGTGAAGTGGGTACCTAGCTGGTTCAGCAGAGAAACTGAGGAGTGAAAGCAAAAGAGAGGATCCAACCAAAGCTTCAGACACTCAAGTACTATTAAAAAGGAGCTCTAAACTGGAGGGAGTGTCCAGGTATAGTGTTCTGATATTCCTGAAGTTTCAGAGGGAATAGCTGGGAGAGTCTCTGATTGCAAGAGGGAACAGCAGGACCCCAGTAACAAAGAAGAGGAACCATACAGTTACTGACTGAAGTATTTATTTCTGGATGTGGATTTATTAAGGAGAAAGTGTATCCTGGGTCAGATCTTTTTTTTTTTAAGGAGTGCTTCAGTAAAGCCTTTATGTTGGAACACCAGTCAAATGTCTCTCAGGTTCTTTTATTGCACTTGGAAACTGACACATATAATGTCCAAGGTCTTGGAAAATATCCTCCCTTGGGCATCCCACCAATGGAGGAGAAACAGAGAAAGACACAATATTATGCTGAGACTTAGCCCTGGTAATGAGTGTGATTAGCCTGATGACTTAAATAAGATTCCTTGAATTCAGGGTTATATATGAAACAATATGCAAATACACTTCACCTGCACGGTGCTTGCCGCTCGGACATCAGGTTACTCTGTTACTGCTTCAGCAGATTATTACTGCTTCCTGTACGGGTGCACAAGAAGAATTCATAGCACCACAAAATTGCTCAAATCACAGCTGGCCAGAGACCCAATGGAGACTGAAGAATTCAGAAAAGCATTCAACAATAATGCAAAGAAAGGTAGTATTAACATCTGTTTCTGCTCCAGGTCTTAAAGAAATAAGCGCCTAGATAAAATGATAGGATACTAATGTGATATAGACTGCTTGTCGGCACCCTTATGGGAACAATCCAGGCGTGCTTCATCTTCAGTGGAACACTGCCAATAAAGGACAAGAAACTGACAATTTAAGGAGGTTGCGGAGAGCATCTATTTTTTAAAGCATTTTGCTTTTCTGAACTGCAATTGACCCCCATAAATACAATATATTTCTCCCCGTCAGTTTTTGGCTTTTGCAAGTTCTTGTAATAATTTCCAGCAAATGCAAACGTTCATAAGATATCTGTGGTTTATGTCGGAAACTGCACTGACATTCAAATACCTCAAAGGTATAAATAATGCAGAGGACATAGGCATTTTTCTTTCGGTGGAAATGAAGTTCTAAAACAAGAAGAGATCAGAATATGAGGCTGGAAGAGGGCAGACTCTGGAGTAACATAAAGAAAGATATTTTTCACAGAAAAAGCAGTGAATATATGGAACAGCCTCCCAGTGGAGCTGGTGGAGGCCAAAACAGTAACAAAATTTAAGAAGGCATGGAGATAAGCAGGGAGGACCTTGCAATGAAATGAAAGGAAAGCCGGAAAGCCGTTGTGCTCTACGGTAATGCAGATCTTATGATCCTTAGTTGCGGTCATACTCAATGTTTCTTTCCTTTAGACGAATGCTTCTCAGCCCAGTCCTCGGGTCACACCTAGCCAGTCAGATTGTATGCAAATCTCTCTCATGCATATTCATTGTGGATATCCTGAAAACCTGACTGGCTAGGTGTGACCCGAGGACTGGGCTGAGAAGCATTCGTCGAAAGGAAAGAAACATTGAGTATGACAGCAACTAAGGATTGTAAGATCTGCATTACCGTAGAGCACAATGGATTTCCGGCTTTCCGTTCATTTCATTGCAAGATCCTCTGTGCTTATCCCTATGCCTTCTTAAATGTTGTTACCGTTTTAGCCTCCACTGGCTAGGTGTGCCCTGAAGATTGCATTGACAAACACTGCTTTAGACCATACTGATTGCATTGTCAAGGTCAAGTATCCTTTCCCCAGGCCATCCTACTTCCTTTTTCTTTTTTAAAGTTGTCTAGTGAATTTTGTACTTGTGAAAAATGTCAGCGTGGCAATGCTGGAAATCAAAGCATTACCTTTATTCCCAGACACTGTGCAAGGTGCCGCATCCCTCCTTTAGAGGGAGCACCTCTAAGAGTGAGAGTTGCTGCCCACTTTGAACCTTGGCTGGGGGTGGGGGAATGTGGAGGGAGGAGCGAGGCTTACAGCAGAGGGAGCCCCAATCAGGCAGCAGTTCCTGATATAATCCCCCTCTTGGTTTTGTGTACTGAAGAAAGGGCTGTTAAGCTAACGTCCCAGACCTCTTGTTCTCCCTGCCATCTCACAACAATAACAACCACAGGGTTGCTGGAGTGCCACCAGTGGGGAGGAGGTATCATCTCTGGGACCTTAGGTGCAGTGGTGGGGTTCAGAATTCAGTCGGTCACTCCCAAGCACCCTCTCAATCACAGTTCAGCAGATACTCAATTAAGGAGAGTTCTCAATACGTTGAGGTCACACAGAGAAAACACAGCCAGCAGTCCAGCAGTGGTGTTCAACAAAAGCAGGTTTACTTCAACAAGATCCAAGCCAAAACGGAAAAATCATTAACAGAAGAAGCAGATCAACAACTCCTGGTGCTGAAGTTTCTTTGCCCAGAGTTCCCTTCCTCTTAGCGCTTTTCTCTGGATCTGAATCCATGTCCAATATACCCTCCACCTTGAAGGGTGGGAAAATTCTCTCTCACAATCATAAGCAAGGGGGTAAAATGGAAAAAAAAACCCCTCCTTACTTCAAACTGGATATGAAGGAAATATTCTAAACCAGTAGTCTCTGTCCACACTGTTATCTGGTCGCAGGGGTGAGGTAACTGGAAATCCAGCCCTTCCAGCATTAGGTTTAGTGTTTTTTCAATTGTTTCGTCTATGGGCAAGATTAGTTGAATGTCATCTACGTAGATGTAGTGTGTGATACCAAGTCCTGCTAGGAGGTGGCATAGGGGTAACATAGAGATGTTAAATAGTGTCACTGATAGTGCTGAGCCCTGAGGTACTCCTGTTTTTAGCTTGATTTTGTCTGATGTCGTGTTTTTTATCTGTACTTGAAAAAATCTATTGTTTAGGTAGGATCTGAACCAGTCCAATGTTTTGTTTTGCAGACCTATTTCTTCTAGCCTTTTTACAAGTATGGAGTAGTTTACTGTGTCGAATGCTGCTGACAAATCCAATAGTATCATTATGTAGTGTTTACCACTATCAAATCCTCATAGAACATTATCTGTGAGAGAGATCAGCAGTGTCTCGGTGCTGTAGTGTTTTCAAAAGCCATGTTGTAAGGGATAAAGTATGTTATTGTTTTCCATCTGTTCAGCTAGTTGTTTCTGTACCGTTCTTTCTATTAATTTAGCAAGGAGGGGTAGATTTGAAACTGGTCTGTAGTTATTTAAGATATTTGGGTTGCAGTTCTTTTCTTCAGTAGTGGTTTGATTATTGCACCTTTTAGAATATCTGGCATTATTCCATCGTTAAGTGATAGGTTGATGATTTTGGCTATTGTATGGAAGGCTATGTTGGCAAGTTTTTTTATATCCATATTAGGTATGGTATCTATTTTATGTGGGGCAGGATTTAAGTTTTTTATCATGGATTCAACTTCGATGTCAGATACTTCGTCAAAGGTGGACCATTGTGTCACATCTCTTTTGATCATTTTGATTTCCTGTTTTGTTGAGTTAGGGATCTTATTTCTTAGGTTTATGATTTTTGCCTAAGAAATAGTTTGCTATTTCGTTACATTTGTTCTCTAGTGGGGTTTGAGGTGCCTCGGTTTTGTCGTTTGTCAGGTTTTTTTTACAATGTTAAATAACGTTCTTGGGTTGTTTGCAAATTTTTCAATTTTTGTGCTGAAGAATAATTTTTTTGCGTCAAGAATTACTTTTTTGTAATAAGCTAGTTACTTCCTAAATTTAGTCAGACTGAGGATTTACATTTAATCCATTCTTTTTCTCTTTTTCTCAGAGTTCGTTTGACCTCCTTTATCTTCTCGTTATACCATGTGTTTGATTGTCTAGACTTAGTAATTTGAATTAGCTTTGTGGGATTTATATCATTTGCTAATTTATTTGTTATTGACAGCCATGCTGCTGTTGCGGTTTCGCAGTCTTTGTGCTTGAAGTGTACTCATTTTTCTTCTAGTTTATTTTTTAATAATTCAGTGTTGAATGGTGGGCGATACTTTATTTTACTTGGGACATTTTTCTGTATTTCTTTAGGTTCTAGGCATTTAATAGTGGATTCGATTAGAAAATGATCAGACCATGGAATTTGGTTGTATATCGTGTTCATGTGTTCAAGGAAGCTATGGTTGATATATGTTAGGTCAAGTGAGTGTCCTGCTTTGTGTGTGGGTTTATCTGTAATTAGTGTGAAGCCTAATGCTGTCATTATATCGTTGAGTCTGGCATGTATTTGTTAATGGGGAAACATCCATGTGAAGGTTAAAATCTCCCAGTACGATGGTTGGTTTGGAGGTGTTTAGGTTTAATGTGAAGTACTCGATTAGAGGGGAGATGTTTAGATCAAGTAGGCTGGGGGGGCAGTAAATAAGGCAAATTTGCATGTATTCTGTATCAAAGATAGCAATTTCATGGTTTCTAGGGGCGTTGTAGGTACCAATTTACTTTTAAATTTTTTTTCAATAATTAGTGCTAGGCCACCTCCTCGTTTGTTTATTCTTGGAATCGAGAATATATCATAATTTCGGTGAGCTATTTGGTTTTTTAGGATGATGTCTGATTTCTTTAGCCATAATTCAGTTATTGCGATAAAGCTTGGTTTAGTATCATACAGTAGGTCGTTAATTATTGGGAATTTCTTCGTTATCGATTGGACGTTTACTAGTAGAAAAGTCAGTGTCAATAATTTCTTCAGATTGAGATGTAAAGTGTTTGGTTCCGCAGTCTTTTTTACTAGAATTAGGTTGCTTAATTTTGTGTTCCTGGTATCTCTAGTTTTGTATTTGTTTTTTGTTTTTCTAGAGTAGTTGTTTCTATACTTACCATTGTTTAGGCAGGTTTGGATTGTATATGTTGTTTCGCCATCTCTTTTGCTTACCGCTTCCCTCATGTCCGTTTTGGTGTTTGATTCATTCGAGTTTGATCTTCGGATGGTCTCCGGGAGGTACGAAGGGGTATACAAAGGGAATTGAATTCTGCTAGAGATAGAGCAAGAGGTACCAACTCCGGAAGGGTGTTCCAGGCACATGGCGCCACAAGACAGAAAGCGAGGAGTCTGGAGTTAGCAATGGAGAGAAAGGCACAGATAAGAGCACTTTGCCTTATAAATGAAGATCACAAGGAAAGATGTAGGAGAGATAGTGTGAAGCTGCAGAGAGAATGCACTTGATGTAAGAATCTCAAAGACAGCTGGAGCTGTGGAAGAAGTACCTTAAGGTACTGATAAGCAGCTAGAAGTGGCAGCAGCAGCTGTGATGCTGATGATTATTAAAAACTGAAACAGAAGGCACAGAGAAACGCAATGAGAAGTCTAGCCTAGTGGTTACAGCAGCAGGCTACAAACCAGGGTTCAAATCCCACTGCTACTCCTTATGACCTTGGGCAAGTCACTTTACCCTCCATTGTCTCAGACACAAGTTTAGATTATAAACCTTCTGGGGATAGCAAAATACCTGCATGTAATCTACTTTGAAATGCTAAAAAGTGGCAAATAAATGCAAGACGTAGTTTGAGATAATGCAAAAGCAGAAAGGGAGCCAATGCAATATCATGAGAAGAGGGATAACATGGTTACAATGATGCTAGAAGAAGATAAGGCACACAGCTCAATTCTGTATAGACTACCATCATATGCAATGGTTTTCTCATTCTTTTTCCTTCTGTTGTGATATATCTCCACCTTGCTGACTATACAGCTACGATAGAGTATATGTATCCCATAACAGAAGTAGACACACAAGATCAAGAGCAACACCTGGGAAAGAAAGACAATCACATGACACAAGGACTAGAGACAAACTCAGGTCTCAATGTAATAAGTGCACTGTGTGCATATGTTAATGAGCGGTTGTGCACACATTTTTGTAAGTACAACTTTACTCCCAATTTAACAAGGAGTTTAGTGCACAAATTAATTTATACACACACAAATTAGCACTCTTCAGTGCAAACTCCATACTAATCAAGACCTTAGCAATTTCTGCCCAGTGCAAAGTTGTGCATAGGTATAATACATGTATTCATACGGCCAGATTTAAAAAACTTAGCACGTAAAACCCAGGAGTTTACGTGCGTGGCCAGGCCTTACACTTGCCCGGCGAATTTTCAAAGGGCCCAACCACTCATGTATGTCGCCCGGCATAGCAGCCATTTGCCGCTATGCCGGGGCACAACTTGCTCCTGCTCGGAAGCAGAAGCCAAAGGTAAGACAAGAAATTTGGGGGTATTTAGGAAGGGATATGGGGAGGGCAGGATAGGGGAAGGGGAAAGGGAAGGGAGGTTAGGCTAGGGGGTTGGGAAGTTCCCTCCTGCTCCTTAATTGGAGCGGACTGGGAGGGAACAGGGGAAGGCCCCGATGTGTCACCGCACGTAAATGCAGATTTCTACCCCCCTTGCGCATGCCGACCCGAAGTTTTATAATGTGGAAACTTAACTCCTGGTCAGAGGTGGAGTAAAGTGTTTGGGGCTAGTGTTAGTCTATGGGGTTGAACCTGGAGTTCATGATGCTGGGGTTCTTTACTTGGGATTATGCATATAAAATATGTTTTGCACACATAAATCATGTTTTATGAGCTGAAAACATGCTTTGT
This sequence comes from Rhinatrema bivittatum, assembly GCF_901001135.1. NCBI lineage: Eukaryota > Metazoa > Chordata > Amphibia > Gymnophiona > Rhinatrematidae > Rhinatrema > Rhinatrema bivittatum. Next base: position 541,164,516 of record NC_042615.1, on the reverse strand, counting down.
GTGCATAACATGTTTTCGGTGCATGGTTTATGTGTGCTAAATGCATATATTTTTGTGCATACATTTTCAGTTTAGTGTTCTTTTTTTTTTTTTTTTAATTCCCAGCGCATTAGCATACCATTAGCTTACTGCTCATGAGTAAAGAAAATGTGCAATGGAATTCAGCACACATCTTATTACACCAGGGCCTGACATGGAAAAACTTAGGCAAGAAAATAAAGAAACCAGAAAAGGGTGTTTCAGGGTGCAGCTCTGGGAGAGGGAGGGACTGAGCTCCACTCAGACCAGCCCCTCAAAACGAACATAGCATAAGAGCTTAAGAAATGCCATACTGGCATGCAAATCTATCTTATGCATATTCACTGCGGATATCCTGAAAACTTGACGGGCTGGGGGTCAGTCAGGTTTTCTTGGGGGTCCCCCAAGACAAGTTCTCTCCTTCCGCCTGTCCTTTATTTCCATCTTTTAGTTCTTTCTCCCTTCCCCCTCTATCCTTTCTTGCCTGCCCCTCTCTCCCCCCTCCCCCCCCATTCATTGTAATTTTCCTTTCTTCAGTTCATTGTAAACCGGCGTGATGTGTTCTACGAATGTCGTTAAATAAAAGTTCATAAATAAGTAAATAAATAAATAAATAAATAAATAAATAAAATAAGTTTGGGAACCACAGCTCCATGATTTCTCCTCTCAGCCATCTCTTCTGCAGGCTGAAGAGCTCTAACCTGTTTGGCGTTTACTCATAGGGTTGCCCTTCTCTCTACCTTTTCCAGCTCCACTAGTTTTTTTTGAGGTGTGACCACCAGAACTGCACATAAAAATCAATGCGTAGTTGCCCCATGGATAGCTGCAGAAGAATTATGAAATCCTCTGGTTTCATTTTCCACTCTTTTCCTAATAATAACATTCACTTTGCTTTCATGACCACCACCACTACACAGTGGGCCAAGGATTTCAAAGCATTCCTCACAAGGACTCCAAAAGTCCTGCTCCTGGAGTGGTGACACCCGATATGCCACCCAGCGCGTGTACCTGGAGTCTAAAAAAAGGGGCAGAAGAATTCAAACTGGGGGAATTTTGCGGCTGATGAAAAGGAAAAAGGAATCTGGTGGCCTGAAGGAGGCCCTTCTGAGGATGACTCTTTCTTTGGGAAGAAGTGGACAGGGATGAAGAGTACAGGTGACAGTAGGCCTCTGGGAACTTATTGCTGAAGGATTCTTTTGACTGAGGAGAGCAGTAGCTGCAGGGTTTGTTAGCCTACTTTCTTAAAATCCCAACCCTGGGTAAACAAAGGGCAGTAGATTTAAACTCCATCACTGCACAAGACCCTGAGCTGAGGACCCTGAGCTCTGTCCATCGGAACTGCCCAGGATTCCTGGGGATCTTCACAATAGCACTATTTCTCTTTTCTTCCTTTCATTATTGCTTTGATATTTTCTTAAGTATCACCTATTACCTCTTGCATTGAACACAGCCAGACTTTCTTTTAATACTTTAAACACCACCACATTATATAGTTCTGCTTTTTCCTCTCTCACCATGACTACTTTTCATTATGAAAATCTTTTTTTTTTTTTTGTTCAGCCAAGGGATCTCCACATTTCTTTAGCCTTTACCATTCAATGCTGATAACCATGCATTGCAGCTTGAAATGTTAGCATTTTAAAGCAACACTTGAACGCATTTGCAATCCTGAAATGCTTTGAGAGAAATACATTATCCTACTATTATATAGCCATATACTAAACAGAAAATCAAAATGTCATGAAAAATGTTTTTTTCTTTTCTACACTTTGGGGCCAATTCTTGATTTCATGCCCTTAATTGCCTCTATCTCCCTCCTGGGATTTATGAGGGCAATTTTCAAAAGCCTTTTACCAGAAAATCCAAAAACCTTTTGTCAGAAAATCTCTCACCTTTATCCTGTAGGGGTTCCACAGTGGTGTCCGATGACCTTAAATCTGCTCTCATCCACAGCAATAGAAATCTCAGAACTCTGCAGTTTATTAGTCCACCAACTGATGAAAACTGGTGGCCACAGGATTTCTGCTACACTGACTTTCATCCTGTGGTGAGCCACTCACGAAAGCTGATGGCAAAATTAGTTTTCATAGTCTCCAATGGACACATGGGCAGGGGCTTTCTGAAGTGCACATATAATGGTCAGGAAATCATTTATAAAGGTCATAGGAGTTGTCCTTTGGAGGTCTCATTCTTAGCAGTTACCGGAGAAAATCTGAGACTTGAATCTTCGCCCCCACTGTCCACCTAAAGTACGTCTAGGTAACTCACTGGCTACACAAAATTTAGGCAGCTAAAGAGGCAGTGATGAAAGCATTCTGGAAACGTGGTTACATTTTAGCCCGTGAGAACTGATATTCAGCACAACCTGGCTATAATTAGCTGGGTGAATCTGCTCAGAAAAATACCTGATGCAAATTAGCCAGATAATTTTATCTGACTAAGTTCCATTGTATACCTGGGAAAAGTTATTCAAGTAATTTTCCCACTTCCCAGCCCGCTGATTATCAGCCTCCCACTATTTAGGAGGTAGTAGATGATGGTAACCCTAGCACATTCCTCTATTCCACGCAGTGCTAACAATGATTTTTCCCTAAGGTAATTTTACAAAACCCTGCTAAACCAATTACATTTCCAGAGAAACTGGGAACACAGAATAAGTAGTTACAGTGTGTAAAAAGAAAATGCACTGTTAACTTTTTTCCCCCAACCAAAAAAAAAAAATGTTCTTGATAGCAAACTAAATTGTGCAGGGGAAGTGATTAAAGTAAATCTGCTTGCAGATCTGGATTTGCCAAGCTTGGTCTTTTGTAACTGGAAACAGGCATACTGTATTCAGCACAGGCTGTCTGTAGTTAAAGTACACAAGTAAGTTCTGGTTTCCACCACTTTTAAAACAACTAGCAATTAAGTGTTTCATGTCTATTAGTGGTATACTGTTTGCAACACTTGAAAGAGAAGAGTCGACAATATGAAGGAGACTCCATGGGTTATTGTGGGCTAGCAGTAATGCGGAGCTTAGAGAAAGGCCCAATTAAATTTTCTTGTCCAATGCTTGTATAACCGCAAGCAATTCACATAGGGTGTAATGTTCAACAACATTTCTAGTTCTAATCAACCTAACAGCCGCCTTTGACACTGTGGACCACACCCCTGCTGTGCCAACAGCTAAGCAACATTGGGAACCACGGCTGTGTTCTCAGATGGTTCTCCTCCTTTCTGTCTAATAGAACATTCCAAGTCAAATTGGGCAACCACATCTCTGATACTTTCCATTTTGATAGAGTTGTCCCTCAAGGCTCAGCACTCTTGGCAACACTTTTCAATATCTATATGATCCCACTGTGTAAATTACTGGTAGAATTAGGAATTAACTTCTTATATGCTGACATTCAATTTTACATTCCATTCTCCAAATCATTTGAAAATACAGTATCGACACTTTCAACATATATGAAAGCAATGCAACAGGAAATAACACAACCTAAACATTATACACCAAAAAGACTGAAATCATTTGGTTAAGCAAAAACACTTTGATAGTAAAACCACCGGCTCTAGACCTGGGAAATTTCCAAATTACTCCATCAAATCAAGTATGGGATCTAGGTATCCAGTTTGACGAGAACCTTTACACCAAGTTGTAAATAGATTGAAACCTTTATTAACATCCAAGGACTTTCATACTGTCTTGCAAACCCTAATTTTCTCAAACCTAGACTACTGTAACTCATTAGTACTCGGCCTTCCAACATGTCTATTAAAACCATTACAATTATAACAAAATGCCTCAGCAAGACTTTTGTTAGGAACTAGAAAATGTGATCACATTACACCCTCGCTGATCTCGCTGCACTGCCAGTACAAGCTTGAATACATTTTAAGGTATTAACACAAATAATCAAAATCATGAATTCCAATAACACCGGTATGATAGGAGTGGCAATACAACCATACACACCTCAACAAACACTAGGATCTCAAAATAAAGAACTATTGACTGTTCCCACAATACAGAGCACACACCTGACGCAAGTAAGTGTGCATTTTCCATTGCAGGTCCAAAGCTATGGAACTCCCTACCTGAGATGCTACAATTAATTACAGACAAAAAGAGATTTAAATGTGAGCTAAAAACATGGCTATTCAAAAATGCATATAACCTAACTCAAAACACCTGAATATAGAAAGAAACAATGACAAGAAGGTCAAAAGATACTAACCGAAGCATGAAGAGAATGAAAGAATTGATACAACATAATAACTAAAATGTGAAATCCATTATATTGTTCTATTTCATTGTACTCTATTTTAACTTTCTTTACTTCTTGACCATGTCTTAAACCTCGAGTCAACAATTTGATTGATAGATGTCAATGTCTATTTATGAAAACGACCTCCGTTACCCGTTAGGACATGTGGAATTATAACTATGAATGTTAACTCTTGTAAACCGTTGTGATCTTTTACATGGAACAACAGGATATAAGATGTCTACATAAATAAACATTTACAAAATGAAAACCCAATTCCATGAGCTTGAATGGCTAGTCTAAAACTAACCCACTGCAGTGCGCGTAAACAGACACTCGTAACCCAATTTCCCATGTAACGTTACGCACGCTTACCTTGTATACACAGCAGATGGTAAATTAAGAAAACATGCTGCTTATGGGAACTTTAGGAGAAATGCAATTTCAATAGCAAAAGGTCATTTTGATGAAATTTCCCAAAGTGGGAGGATTGAAGCAAAGTGCACACGAAGCTTTTACTTGCAGGCCTTGCATTAATTTTTATAGGAAAGCATGATGGGAACTTTAAAATAAGCGCGTGTCCATTATATGCAACTATGTGAGTGCGAGTGCACATGCGCACCAATATTACATCGTCCGCACAAGTGCACACATTGTTATGCGCGTAACCCTTAAAAAAGCCCCTTGCGCGCGCCGAGCCTATTTTGTATAGGCTCGACGGCGCACGCAAGCCCCGGGATGCGCACAAGTCCCGGGACTTTGCAAAGGGGGCATGTCGGGTGGGCGGCGCGAATTTCGGGTCGGGGCGGGGCGGGAGGCTGTCAGGGGCGTGCCATCACCCGGCCCGGGGGCGTGGTCGAGGCCTCCGGACCAGCCCCCGGGTCGGGTGATGGCGCGTATCTTATAAAATCCCGTACCGGTGCGCGAACAAAAGTACGTGCGCGCGTAGATTTGTAAAATCTACCCCATTATATAAAATACACCTATTTGCTCATATGTGCTCCTAATTTTAAGCGTTTACACGAGGAAATGTTAATCGTGTATTTTCTTTAGCACTTGTCGGCTTCTGCATATGCAAGTCAGCACATTTTATTACACATATGCACGAAAGGAAATTACCAGTTTTACCAATTAGTCTGCCAGTTAGCCCAGTCTATCTCTAGATCATCCAGATCCCCTCTGGTTATTCAGCCTGCACTTCTCCCAGTTCACCCTTACCCTTCACCCAGTCAGTAATCGGCTATAAAGAGTTTTATTCTGACTTACACCTGATAAATAGCAGAAGTAAATATGTGCAGGTACAGCCGTACGTGCGCTGCGTTCAGAGGTTATAAAATCGCAACTTATATGCATAAATGGTGGCCCCCACCCCACAACACCCCTGAACTGCCCCTAGCTGCCCCTTTTTTACACGAGCAAATTTATTCGCTCATGAGTACTTGCACATGTACGTGCGAGGTTTATAAAATAGCATTTGTGCGAATATGTGCTATTTGCGCGTCTATCTGCTATTTTGTGCAAGCACATCTCTTAAAATTCACCTTTCTGCATGTACGTTTCCTCCAAAAAGCACCCTTCAAAAAAGCACTCACAGTAATTTGCCCATGCTTTTTTCCTCTGGGTACTTTTGCCCTTGGAAATAAAATGTATAGATTTAAAAATGTAATCTACGCATGTGTAACTCCGTTTCTGTGGATGGGCTGAATCCTAACGGGTCCATAAAAGAATTTGTATCCCGGAGCTTAGTCCACTGTCATTTTCACAATCTTCTTGACCCAAGGAGTGGGTTCTTTTCTACCTGGGGAAGGATGAACTTCAAGGCCCAGGCGGTTTGTGAAATTCCCTTTCCTCCTATGAGTTACTGTTCCTTCTTTCAGATGGTGTTCAAAATTAAAGTTTACTTTGATTTTCTTCAGAATAATTAATTCCCATCAATTAGCAATAACTGGTCCAAAGTACATCTCTGCTCAATCTGGTTTCTTTAACTGAACCCCTTTCCCCTCTCTATCTCACTGTAAGTGTCCTCAGTCTTGGGCTAGAGCTTATTCCTCGGGGAATGAGAGAACAAGATATCCTAGCAGGGCAGGGAAATTCTTATATGTGAGGAAGATCCTCTTAATCATGATTCATATCTGAGTTTCACGAGAGTCCAGTTCTTCCAAAAGCCCAACCTGTGCCCTGTGTCCCCAAGGGATGGAGATGCCAGGGATGGGTCTCCAAGGGTCTTGTCACTTCTCTCTGTCCTTCATATTCCAGACTCCTCCTGATGTGACTTCTCATAGGGAAAGGTCTATTGCTGGAAGAAACCAGGCTATTACAGCCCAGTTTCAATGTGAGGAAGGGTGGTGCTGAACCTCCTCACAAACTAAAAGGGGAAAACATTTTCAAAGCCTAAAACCTTCCTTTGAGGAAACAGGATGCTGGGCTTGATGGTCCCTTGGTCTGACCCAGTATGGCATGTTCTTATGTCCTCATGATTTCTCCACTGCTTCTTCTTTAACATTGAAAGGGTTACAGCAGACTGTCTTTCCCCTGGCCACCAGATCCAGGGATGTCCTTACTCCAGTAGAGTCAGGTTCTCACCTCAGTCAAAATCCAAAAATCCTCAACCTCTCAAAGTCTCTTTGCCAAAAAAAACTGGAGACGTATTCTGAAAGACCGAGGGGCACTGAAAGGGATCTTCTCTTAACATCCCCAGTTAAGCCAGGAGGCCTTAACTCAAAACAGAGATAACTGAAACAGCTCCCCACACTCCAAAATCTGAACCAAAATGACCATGATCCCTACTTTCCTAGCCCCCTCCCCCATTCTGAACTGAATCAAAGCCACCTCTCCAAATCCTGTTGAGATGGTATCTCCCTTCTAACGCACTAACTCAAGGGCAGGGATCTAGGGCCATCTAGTGGAGACCTAAAGGGTCTCTACACATTATTTCCCTCCCCCAACCAAAATATTCCCTTGGCACCTCCTACTTTTCCCTGGCTAAAAATCCTCGCATTGATCCCCCATGCACAGTTTTAGCTGGGTAAAGGCTTGGCTATTTCCAGACAGTCAGCTTCACTGGGTAAATGGTTTATTTATTTATTTGCTTCTATTCATAACTCGCTCACTATTAAAATTAGAAATCCCTGGGTGAGGAGCAACAAGTGTAAAACTTACAAGCATAATATCAGAGAGTCAGTATAAAAGAGCAATAAATGAAAAATGACATTAAAAAAACATATTTAAAAGCCACACTTTCACTGCCTTCCTGAATTGTAGCAAATCCTGGCATCCTCAGTTCCAATGGCAGACTATTCCACATTTTGGGCCTGATCGATGAGATTCATGTAGAGGCCAAACAAGCATCTTTTAACCAAGGAATAGTAATGAGCAGAAATGAGCGCAGACTCCGGCCAAGGTTAGAAAGTTCAAGGGAAGTCTTAAGGTACCCTGCCCCCATCACTCGTAATGTTTAAAAGATCAAACATAACAGCTTAAAATGAATCCTATAAAGCACCAAAACCCAGTACAGATCTTTTAAAATAGGGAACATACCAGCCCCCTATTTATCCCCAGTAACCAATCGTGTCATAGCATTTTGGGCTAGCTGCAGACAATGCAAATAAATACCTTTTTGGAAGCCCACTAAAAGACTATTGCAGTGGTCCAGGCGGGTCGAACCAAGGCTTGCACAATTTTACACACGTCAAAGGATTGCACTTGATTAATCATCCCTATGAAAATTTCAGTCACCCTTGTATCCTAGTAGTGATTAGCAATAGCTTGTTTTAAATAGTCTTGTGATGGGGCCTGTGCAGTTTGGTCTTTTTTTTTTTTTTTTTTTTTAATTTCTGTTTATAAATATACTTTTATTTGAGAGAGAAAAATGTATGCTTCAGTTTTACGGTATAAAAGATTACGGCTCAGAATGCAGAAGCTGGGGCATTCCATGAAGTTAGCAAGTAGCACATTTAAGACTAATCGGAGAAAATTCTTTTACACTCAACGCACAATAAAGCTCTGGAATTTGTTGCCAGAGGATGTGGTTAGTGCAGTTAGTGTAGCTGGGTTCAAAAAAGGTTTGGATGGGTTCTTGGAGAAGAAGTTCATTAACAGCTATTAATCAGGTTTACTTAGGGAATAGCCACTGCTATTAATTGCATCAGTAGCATGGGATCTTCTTAGTGTTTGAGTAATTGCCAGGTTCTTGTGGCCTGGTTTGGCCCCTGTTGGAAACAGGATGCTGGGCTTGATGGACCCTTGGTCTGACCCGGCATGGCAATTTCTTATGTTCTGCTAGTTTCTTAAATTTTTTTCTTGCTCTCTTTTTCAGATAAAAGAGTGGTGGAGGTGGTTAAGATAAATGGTATTGCAATTAAGGAAAGCACAGGACAAGCACAAAAGATCCTCATGGGTGGTTGGGTGACAGTAAAGCTTGAGGCCAAACAGAGTTTCCAATATTGCAGTAAATAAGGAAAATGGACACACTGGATGGGACTCCTTTGCAGACTACGGTGCTAATAGTACAGGATAGTACTGCTGGGCAAACAGGTGCTAAATTTAGTGCCGCGGAAATTTTACAAGGCAGCAGCACACAAAGGAGAATTTTAAAACCAGAGCGCAGGTGCACACGTACGCGCACGTGCCGGCTCGCGTAAAAGGACGCGGTCATTTTATAACATATATGCGTATATGCGCACATGCTATAAAAGTAGGCTGAACGCACAAGCCTGTGTGCACAATTTTATAATGGATGAGAGCTTGTACGCACAAATGCCGCCTCTAGCACATAAATGGGGGATTTTTAAAAGGCACGCACACCGACGCAACTTCCCTACCCCCCTAGTTAAATAGCCTCCCTTTCACCCTGTTACCCCCAACCCTTAAAACCCCGCTGACTAGCCTAGGTTTTTTTTATTTTCTTACTTGCGCCATCCAAAGCAGAAGTAAAGTTACGCGAAAGGGGACCTCGACGAGCGTTTGTGCGCGTAAGTATTTACGTGCTGGATTCATTCAAAACTCCAGGAATGTCCAGGCCCTGCCCGGACACGCGCACAAATACTCGGGCGGCTTTTAAAATGCGCTTGGCGTGCGCTGGCACGAGATACTCGCATGTCTCCCGGTTTTCACACCACGCAGGGTCTTTAAAATTCACCAGTAAGCATATGCAGTGCCGTTGAGATGCCATTTAAAAGAAGCTCTGACTGCAAAGGAAAGCACATAGAATTCAGGTGGCAACAGCAGAGCTTGAAAATACAGCACTGTTTTCAACACTAAGGCTATCGAGCTACTTTGAACATAAGAACATATGATATGCCATACTGGGTCAGACCAAGGGTCCATCAAGTTCAGCATCCTATTTCCAACAGTGGCCAATCCAGGCCATAAGATCCTGGCAAGTACCCAAACATTAAATAGATCTTAAGTTACTATTGCTAATTAATTAATAGCAGTTTATGGATTTTTCCTCTAGAAACTTTTCCAAACTTTTTTAAATCCAGTTACATTAACTGCCGTAATCACATCCTCTGGTAAAGAATTCCAGAGCATAACTATGTGCTGAGTGAAAAAGAATTTTCTTCCATTTGTTTTAAATGAGCTACTGTACTTGCTAACTTCATGGTGAATCTGGGCTGTTAGTGCCAGTGTTAACACATTGTGAACCAAATCGACCTTGCAGTATTTTCTACCAACATATTCTATTTGAATATATAGTTCTATACCTGTGATCTATCAAAAAAGACGTCATAAGGCTTTCTAAATTCATCCGCTACTACAAGTGAGTGCTGAGATAAAGGACCATAACTAAGAAATTTTTTTTTGAAGGTGTTTAGGGTGAGGAAATGAAGGCGGAATGAGTGGAGGGAAGGAAGAAATATTTTATTAGCACAGATTCTGTCTTCCATGTAAAAAAAAAGAACACCCAGTATTAGTTCTGAAATCTATAAATCAACTGACCTCTTTGAATGTTGTATTTGTAGAATCCTGCTGCTTATTCCATGATTTATGCTCTGCATGAATTAGTGCCCACTGTGTAGCAAATCAAAGCAATTATCCTAACAAAATCTCTAAAGCAAGGTCATTTGTTTTCTGTGTCAGAATGTGATTTGTGTGTTCCATGGCAGGAAGCCAGCAAGAAACCCTTAGGCACAAATTGTGTCTATAGAGAAGGCTACATTATACGCTTTCTAAAGGGAAGAAAAAAGAAATACTGCTCTTGAAACACAGCTCTCCTAAAGCTATTTACATACTCATCATAAATCTCAATAACTTTTTAAAAATAGGAAATAAAAGTATTTAGAATCATGCCTCAGTAAGGCTGGGATTTGTCTAGAGATTACCTATTTTAATTGTTCCAGATTGTTAATTCATGCTAGTCTTGCAAAATCACCCATTTTTCCCTCAGACCACAATTAATTTAAAATGCATCTTTTGTTTGCAAAAAGAGAAAAAATATGAATTGGCATCTCCCAATAAATATGCAGGATAAAACTTTAGTTTAAGACTGATTTTAGCTTGGCCAACAATTATTTTTTTGTTCTAACCTGGCTAGATTTTTCTCCCAATTCTTTACAGAAGACATGTAATAGCAGACTTATTGTGCTGTGTACAGGATACAGCGTTCAGCACTGTGGACTGAACAGAACTGTGGGAATAAACATTTCAAAATTTCTGATTTTACATAAGAGGCCAGTTTGTAATTTTAACAAATATCACTGGCAGTTTGAACCTTTTAAGTGCTTAGTTAGATGGCCGAGGATCAAATATAGCCACCTTTATGCTCTAATGGGAGCGTTTTCTCACTAGTCCAATCCTTTTTATTAGCCGCTAAAGGCAAATTAATGTTGCCTACTCTGCAGTTGATTTTCTGGCATTTCTTAATCACAGTGGCAAAAATGTTGAATTTTGTGCTCTTTTACTCAGCTTGTTTCTAGTTTGCCCTGTATCTCATGTCATCTCCTACCTCATGATCCCCATTCAGTTCATTCACAAACCACTCATTCACCTTGTGGCCACCCCCACAAACCCCTCACTCACCCCAGTTCATGCCCTCCCCAACCCCAAGAAGCTCACACTTTCCCCAGTTCTCTCACTGCCCCCTTCACATGGTTCATGCCCCCTGACCCCCTTAAGCCCAAGTTCACTCCCTCCCTGTCCCACCCATATTCCCTCGCTCACTGGCTCCAATGACAGTGAAAAGGAGGAAGAGGGCAGTCTTGTAGCGCCTTTTGGCACATTCCTCCCTCCTCCCCTGCTGGGGCCCAAGCAACAGGATGTGCTTTGAACCAGGTGGCAAAAAGTGCCTGGCATTGCTCAGATTGTCCGGTCAGTAATAGATATACAGATTAAAACTGAATACATATAGGGGTCAGTTTTAAAGTGCACGCAGTTCCTGGCCTGCGCAGATGGAGGCGCTGATTTTATAACATGCACTCTCCGGCCCGTGCATGTCATAAAATCCGATAGCCGCACACACATGCTAGCTGGATTTTAAATTCCGCGTGCGCATGTGTGGGTGGCACACAATTCGCGCGCGCAGGGAGCGGGAATGTTCAAATTACGTGTGGCAACGCAATCGGCCTTTTTCCAGTTCCCTCCAGTTCCCTCCCTGCACTCAGAGACAGCCACCTAATTTGGCCGATTAGTGCTGAAAATTAGTGCTAGGCAGCTACGTTCCTTCCCCTGACCTAATCCTGTCTCCAGAAATGCCTGGAATTTGAGCGGCTAAATTTAGCTACTCAGCAAGGTTACATTTTCAAAGGCTTTGAACTAGCAACCTGACTTTGTAGTTAGGCAGCGAAGTCCCTTTCAAAATGCACCCCATACTGCACAATATCCAGAGGTGGTGAAATTCTGTGATTCCAGCTAGTTATATTCAATACATTTTACCTACTTTCACACTATCACATACTAGTGTCCCCTGCATGTCTTTTGCATTTATTAGCAGCAATTGTAACAGTTCTAACCATCTGGCATATGTTATGGGCATATTATTATGAAAACTAAGGACATGCACTGCAAAAAAACAAAACAAAACAATAAAACTAAAATAAAACAGAACTCACAAGTTTTAAATTACAATCAGGGCTGACATTTCATAATGTGTGGTACAAAGATATCATCTATTTTAACTTTTAACTTTTACCCTAAGCCACTGCATGTGCCTCGACTTTTGTCAAGTTAAATGACACTGCCTGCCCCACATTGCTGACTAAAAAGAGTTGAACAATCCCAGATGTTCTGAATCAGCACAGGCTGTGGCTGTGGGGTCATGACTTCGATACTAGGAACGTTGCATAATGGGGGATGCAAAAATTATTTGAGGAAAACATATTTCATTTAAAACGATTACAAGCAGCCATGAATTATTTCATCCGTCAGATTTTTCTTATCTTTCTACAGTCAGACCAAAATAAAGGGGTCAATATTCAAAACTGGGAGAGAGAGAGAGAGAGAGAGAGAGAGAAAGAGAGACTTGCTATAGTGCCCAAATCTCATCTTGGAGTGAGTTTCCTCACTCCGAAGGCCAGCAAATCTTCACAAGAGACCACTGTTCTGTTTGTACGTCTCATGTTGAATGTGAAAGTGGCCCCCAACCCCCTACACTCATACCTAATCCCCACCTCGAGTTACTAGGTGGGCCTCCCATAGGGATACAAACACCTGTCTAGGGAGGAGGCACTATAGCAAGGTTCTCTCTCTCTCTCTCTCTCTCTCTCTCACACTCACACTCACACTCACTCAAAACAGGCTGTCCAGAAACATCATGAACCACAATAAACCTTTACCGGCCTCTAGCATGCAAGTGAAAGAGGTGTAGTTATTGGCCGCACTAACACTGCAGCTGTTTCGCGGCATACAATAAATCCTCCCTACTTTACATTTGCTCCGCCCCCTGAATAAAAAATTAAAAATTTGCATTCACAAATCACGTTAACGGCTGTTAGCGCGATTTGTGGAATTATCACCCGCAGTAACTCCTTGGAAAATGACCCCCTAAAGCTCAATAGAAGTATGTGCCGAAATCGCAAAAGAATAAGACAGAGGGGAAAAGAGAGAACACCACAAGCCTGAAAACAGCAGATATGAAAAGCTAAAGTCTTTAAAAAATTTATTTCAGAAAGACCCCGTTTGTATACCTCAAATTTTGAATGGGGGCTTAGTGAACTCCCTAAATGATAGAAATTCTCAGACAAAATGTTATTTCTGCCACTTGCTTAATGGGCAAGCAGTTTTCTAGATTTCTTTATACACTTCTTTGTTTTTCAGTATCAGCACTGCAACCACCATGCTTGCAAAGGGATAGTAAACACCAATCAAGAAGCCCCACCAACTCAGTTGGTCCTGCCCCGCCTATGCCATCATTCACCTTGGCTTAAACTCATAAAGACAGGATATTACACCTGCTTAGTAGTGGAATGCATAAAAAGATCTTTTGTTTTTTATTCTATTTTTAAATATGTTTCATTTCATGTTTATTTCAGGTTCTTTAATTTAATAAAACAAAACATTTGACAAAGTTCCTCAAGAGAGGCTTCTAAGAAAACTAAAAAGTCATGGGATAGGAGGCGATGTCCTTTCATGGATTACTAACTGGTTAAAAGACAGAAAACAGAGAGTAGGATTAAATGGTCAATTTTCTCAGTGGAAAAGGGTAAACAGTTGAGTGCCTCAAGGATCTGAACTTGGACCGGTACTTTTCAATATATTTATAAATGATCTAGAAAGGAATACGACGAGTGAGGTTATCAGATTTGCAGATGATACAAAATTATTCAGTGGTTAAATCACAAGCGGATTGGGATACATTACAGAAGGACCTTGCAAGTCTGGAAGATTGGGCATCCAAATGGCAGATGAAATTTAAATTTAAAATGTGGACAAATGCAAGGTGTTGCATATAGGGAAAAATAACCCATGGAATAGTTACACGATGTTAGGTTCCATATTAGGAGCTACCACCCAGGAAAAAGATCTAGGCATCATAGTGGATAATACTTTGAAATCGTCAGCTCAGTGTGCTACAGCAGTCAAAAAAGCAAACAGAATGTTAGGAATTATTAGGAAGAGAATGGTTAATAAAACGGAAAATGTCATAATGCCTCCGTATCGCTCTATGGTGAGATCCCACCTTGAATTCTGTGTACAATTCTGGTCGCCGCATCTCAAAAAAGATATAGTTGCAATGGAGAAGGTACAGAGAAGGGCAACCAAAATGATAAAGGGGATGGAACAACTCCTCTATGAGGAAAGGCTGAAGAGGTTAGGACTGTTCAGCTTGGAGAAGAGATGGCTGAGGGGGGGATATGATAGAGGTCTTTAAGATCATGAGTAGATGTGACTCGGTTATTTATACTTTCAGATAATAGAAGGACTAGGGGGCACTCCATGAAGTTAGCAAGTAGCACATTTAAGACTAATCGGAGAAAATTATTTTTCACTCAACACACAATAAAGCTCTGGAATTTGTTGCCAGAGGATGTGGTTAGTACAGTTATTGTAGCTGGGTTCAAAAAAGGTTTGGATAAGTTCTTGGAGGAGAAGCCATTAACAGCTATTAATCAAGTTTACTTAGGGAATAGCCTCTGCTATTAATTGTATCAGTAGCATGGGATCTTCTTAGTGTTTGGGTAATTGCCAGGTTCTTGTGGCCTGGTTTGGCCTCTGTTGGAAACAGGATGCTGGGCTTGAAGGACCATTGGTCTGACCCAACATGGCATATTCTTATGTTCTTATGCAAAAAGGAAAAGAACAGACCTTCCCCTCCCCTGTTCCAGGCCTTCTCCTTTCCCCCTACCATCCTTAGAGTCCACGTATCCAATCTGTGGTGTCTCCCATGGCAGAATAAACCGCGCGCAATCTGCAGTTCCTCCTGCACCTCTGGGTCCAATCTTCAAAATGGCACTGGCCAGCCCTGCCCCATTTCGCCTTGGAAGACATCACAGATTACAGGATTTCTTTTCATTTCTGAAACTAAAAGAAACAAACCCTCCCTCCCAGAATTTGGGCAGGGTTGGGGTTTTTTTTTTTCATTTTATTTCCAACAAAAAAAATAAAATAGGTCTGTTCATTGCATTTTTCATTTCATTCGAAAACAAATACACATTCCTTTTACTTTGGTAAGATTTGTATTCTAATGCTTAGCCACCGGAATTTACATGTGCAAACTATCAACCAGATGTGTTTTTCTTGCACAAAAACTGCTTGGAGCTATTACACTTAAAGCTAAACAATGAATAATCAAAATAATTGCTTTTTACATTCTTTTAACAATCCCTTTACTCAATCATGTGATATGGAGCAATTGTTAGTAAGAAAAAGATAATGCCCAGAAAATAGAAACACACAACAGGCTATCTAGTCTAGCTTTTTATTGGGCGATCATTTTAGGGTCAAATTAATTCTAGGGTTAGCCAGCTGAATTGTGTTTAAACACAGTTCCCTGCATAACTGCTCTAAAAAGAAACACATGCTAGCCTATTTATGCAATCAATGGAGTATGTCAATAAGACTCTTTAGAAAGCAATACGCTTTCTCCATTGAGAGGCTGAAATTACGAGTAATAGCATTAAACCGGACTTAATGTCAGTTCACTAATGTTACAATAGTAATTTATTTCATAACCTTTCTGTTCTGTAAAGTAACATTTGAATACTGTCTCAACAGAGAATGTGGCTTGTCATTTGGCTCTATTAGGTACTTTCAAGTGATGCAGATTGGCCACTGTCAGAGACAGAATGTCTGATTTCATGGATCATTGGTCCGATCCAGCATGGCACTTTATATTTCTCAACTGCTTCTCATATATGGTGCTGCAAACAATGGGGCTTATTTACTAACCTGTGGCAAAATTTTATGTTTCCATGAAATTCACTAAACTGCAGTAACTCAGTACCGCAGTTTAGTGAATTCCAAAGTGGTGCCAAGAATGTGCACTGTTGGTGCCACCACCATGCTTGCAAAGGGATAGTAAACACCAAGCAAGAAGCCCCCCAATTCAGTTGAACCTGCCCTGCCTATGCCATCATCCACTTTGGCTTAAACTCATAAAGGCAGGATATTAAGCTACATAAATAATTAAATCATTGAAAATGGTGCCATTGACCCAAGGATCTTCTTTGCCCCTCACATGCCAGCATCGATGGTGCAGGAGTGACTGAAGGTCACTGCTGCCCCTGCGGGACCCTTGAGATACAATAACTTTTCAGAAATAATGTGACTTTCAAACATTATTATAGGTTGCATTACTCCATTTATTATTAATGAACTGCTCTAAATGCATTTGCATATGATATAGCTCATTAATTGTAATGCCCCCTTACCTCAAGCATTTCTGGCAGAGCTTCCTGCAGCATAGTGCATCCTAGGGCCTGATTGAAATACTTGCATTTCCTGTAGCCCTTTTATGGACCATGCAGCCAGCATTTCCTGTGGGCACTGACTAATGATGTCATCCCAGCTCTGGGACTTATTCTGATTTCCCTATTGCACTCCCTAAGAAAACCAAGACTATAAGTACCTGCATGCAGGGGATTAAAACCAGGACTGGATTAACCTGTACGGAAAATCTGGAGCCAGTTGGCAACCCTAATCCTTGTGCCTGCGTGAGTGTGACTGCCTGCTGTCGCCGGAGTCCTAGCTGGTTTGCCAGCTGGGCAATACCAATCTCCCCATAGCCCAAAGGACTCTCACTCTGGGACACTAATTTACAGGTATTGCACCTGATTTCAGCAGATATGACACACATCATTTCCAGATAGTGCATGCTAACACTTTTTAGCCTGTGGCAAATGCCAATATTAATATTTCTCACGCACTAAAATGTTATCACAGCTTAAAAAATAGGGGCCAATATTGAGAGATCTAAGAAGGTGGACTAGGCTAGTGTTCCATGTCTAACTTGGCATTGGGTCTGTAATTTCCTAAATCTTTTTTGTTTTCCTTCATCTGCTATGGTGAAAAGTTGACCCCAAGAATTTCCATCAGAGTCTATATCTCCACTTGCTTCAAGTCCAATAGAGATCATACGTGGTGTGGACATAGACTCCAGATGTCCCAGTGATGACTTTGGAGGCTTGGAGGAAGTATTGGTGTTTTTTCTAGGCAAGGTTTCACTAAGTCCCTGGGACTGTGAGTGGCCTGCAACTACAAAAATAATGCTGTATCAGAAGAGTTGCATGCAGGATTGGTTTTAGGGAATGCCACTGAAAATGCTAAATCAGTGGCATAGCTCTCGGGTTTTGATCCTGTAGTCTTTCTGGAAGGAGGAATGGGAGACCCAGTGGGTATCTGGGGCATGGTCAGCAGATGGGCTAGAACTGAAAGAGCTGAGTCGGAGGATATTACGAGTAATTTCTTTCAGTTATCTCAGCGCTACAGGTCAGTCCTTGTTAAGCCCTGCCAGGTGACTTTGGATGTTATTTGGGCGGCTTTTGTATGGATGGAAAATTCACAAGGGGAACAGGTTAAGGAAATAAATAAATACAGTGGAAGGATTGCATGTTTAAGTCTGATCCATGAGCTAAAGCTGCAGCATCACAACAAACATATTTGGTCCTGGAGGAGAAGGTGGGGAAGCTCCAGGATACAGACATCTGTTTTCATAAAAAAGACAACAAGACCCTGCATATTAAAATCGAGAACTTGGAAAATATACTGAGGAGATGAAATTTCAGGCTAGTTAACATTTCAAAATGATCTGATTTGGCTTTGATGATGTTTAAAAGGTACTGATTGAGATTCTGGACAGACATCACCTCTGATGGCTGAAGTTCATTATTTGCTATCTGCTGGAAAGGTGCTGAACAACTGGGGAACCATGTGTCTTTTGATTCCCTAGAAATATCAGCCTTGCTTGGAAATTTGATTGCGAGTCAGTGACAAGGGCTACGTTAATAATTAATTTTGTCTTGAAACCTGACTGTAACTGGATCTTAAAACTGTTTATTCAACATTAAGATTTTCCTTTTTAGATTTAAAAGTTTGAGTTTTTCCTGATGTAGCTAAAAATACACAGAAAAGGCACAAGCTTTTTTGTGTATGAGAGAGCAAATTACTCATTTAGATGGTCAATTTTTTCTTGTTTCTTGTAAATGACAGTGATTTATCAAAAGACTCATTATATATTTTTGATCCTATGCAATTAACAATATTCCTGAGTAATAAATCCATACTTTTTTATTTAGGGATGCTCCAGATATGCCTTTTGAAATGAAATGAAGATTGCTAGCTTGTCAGTGGTATTGTATTTTGATTTGGGGTTGGGTTTTTTTTCCTTCATCAGGTTTTTGGTTTGGCTCTTTCTCTCCTTTCTGAGGGTTTGAATGAAATAATCAGGTGGATTTGGGATTTTATGCTGTTTGTTTCTTTTATAACATGACTGTTTTTTTGGGGTTTTTTGCCATTCTTTCCCAAGTTTTCTTAGAAATTATTTATGAAATGTATAAATAATAAGAATTAAAAAAAAAACATAAGTACCGACATCATCTGGAACCCCCA